>NC_138168.1:32234460-32834460 GCF_964165515.1 Mesoplodon bidens | reverse complement strand
TTATTATCACTCCATACTTTATTAGTGTAATAATAGCCTCCTAGTTTGTATGTGTGTGTGTGGTACACGGGCCTCTCACTGTTGTGGCCTCTCCCGTTGCGGGGCACAGGCTCCGGACGCACAGGCTCAGCGGTCATGTTTCACGGGTCCAGCCGCTCCGCAGCATGTGGGATCTTCCCGGACCGGGGCACGAACCCGTGTCCCCTGCCTTGGCAGGCGGACTCTCAACCACTGCGCCACCTGGGAAGCCCTAGCCTCCTAGTTTTAAAGTCTCTTCCTTAAGGTCTGTTCTATACATTTCCCATCTTAGACTGCCCAAAACACAACTGTCATAATTTCACTCCGCTGCTAGAAACTATGGCAACAGATTTCAATGAACTTATATGCAGTAGAATTGAGTATAAATTAGTCTGGCATTTAAGGCTCTCATTAATATATTGGTTCAATTTATCTTCCCAGCTTCATTTGATTACTTTCTCATATATAAATGCTCTGCCTGAATGGATCTCCCCAAATGTCCCTGAGAACAAGTGCACTGCTCACCCATATTAAGCAATTAAGGGCAGAGGCTGTGGTGAGTCTTTATAACCCATCACCCAGGACGTGGCGCACAGTGGGTATGCAATAGTTGTTGAAACGAACTGCTTCTGCTCATACTGTTTTCCTCCCAGGAGTCCTCTCTTATCTTTACCTATGTAACACCTATCTCCAAGGTCCTATCCAAATATCATGAGTTACTACAATTCATTAACTACCTACTTCTTCTCATAGTATTGTCATGTATCTATTCTGGTAGCACTTATATTCTGCTGTATTATAATTATTTTTGTCATGATCTTATATCCTAATTTTTAGATGGATTTGAGAGCAGTGTACTGTCTTATTCAACTTTATTTCCTACAATGTCTAGCATTTTGCTTTGTTAACTATCAGTGGCTAGTTGTCGAGTGCATGAATACGACTAACAGACTAATATTATCCATTGTTTTGTTACCAGTTTAAAAAAAAGAATTATGCTATTTCCATAGAAGCAAATCTGCATTCCTTACCAGGCTTCTCAGTTTCTGCAAGTGCAATCACATCTTCTCTATTTAACATGACTTTAGGTACCTGCTGAAGCCATATTGGCTTTCTCGTTATTCCATGGACAAGCCATATTCAATCTTACCCCATCCTTCCAGTAATGTTTTCTTTGCCTGAGCGCAACCTTGTCTTCTTTGTGACCCAAACCTCATTTAAGGTTCCATCTCAGTTCCCAAATTTTCCATGGAGCACTCTATGATGACTTCTGCAACATTTCTTCTCTTTCACTACTGAAAAGAGAAATTAATGCACCCAATTTAACAGTCATACAACTTAATCATACAAAGAAACCCCTGCCCCCAGAACAATGAACCTGGAAGAGAATTTAAAGGTGTGGCACTACAGAAATTCTGATATGGAAACTTCAGAGTGGCTACTTCCGTATTAACTGACTCTTTGAAATTCCTTTTTTTCTCCTCCCTCGGTTACCCTTATATTATCTATACAGATATTCTTGGCTGCTTGTTGTAAGATATTTATGCAACTGAATCACTATGTAAATAGTATGACTTTACATGTGCTAAGTGCTGATTATATTTTAATTCAATAGAAAAACATGATTTAAATTTGTATCAATTTTTTATGTGTTTTAGTCTTTCAACCCATTAGATACTAGATCCTTTGGGGCAGAGGTCAAATCTGGAACTTTCTTTGAATTTCTCACATTAGCAAGCATAGTTCTAATCACGTTGGAGATTTTTTTTTTTTTTTTTTTGCGGTATGTGGGCCTCTCACTGTTGTGGCCTCTCCCGTTGCGGAGCACAGGCTCCGGACGCGCAGGCCCAACGGCCATGGCTCACGGGCCCAGCCGCTCTGCGGCATGTGGGATTTTCCCAGACCGGGGCACAAACCCATGTCCCCTGCATCGGCAGGCGGACTCTCAACCACTGCGCCACCAGGGAAGCCCCCACATTGGAGATTTTTATCATATGAACATTATTCACTGTTAGATGAGACCTACCTGCCAAAATGACCTAGTTCACTATATATTTATTTCACAGTACAAGACACTAACTTCATTCCATTTTTCCTGGTCTGTTGGTTCTAAGTTACGGCATACTTACAGCTTTTTTCTTGGTCTATTGCCTTCTAATTTACTGTCATACTTACTGGACTTCTCAGTAACTAAGGCAACTAAAGCTGTATCTTTGGAGAAGACTTACACAGATATATCTTGGGGGGTAGGTACACAGGGTGGGATAGGATTTGCTCTCTCTACTGCATTCATACTGTTTTTCACCTTCTGACTGAGGATGAAAATCAAATGTATTATAAATATTTGTTGAGTGGCCTATATGAAGACAACTGTGTTAGACCCTTTATATACACCATCTAATTTTATCTTCTCAACAAACCTATGTAGTTGATGGTACTAAGCTATATTTGCTAACATGAAAGCTAAAGTTAAGAAAGCTAAAACTAAGCTAAGTCTTTATCCTTAAACTTGATTGCAAGCCTTTCTGATTCCAGGGTCCATGCCAACAGAAGAGGGTAAGACAGTGGATCTCCATCTTCAGTGAGCAGAAAAGTCACCCAAGGAACTCTTTAAAATACATATTATTGAGATCAACTCCAAAGAGTCCAATTTGTTAGGTGTGGGGTAAGGCCCAGGAATCTATATTTTAAGAAACACAAAAAAGTATTCATTTGGAAAAATTTTGAGATAAGGAATAGTTAAGATAATCATAGTAACAGTGGTAATAATACAGCAACAACAAAACCATACAATACACGGATCAATACCACACTGTCTCTCAGTTACTGTACCACCTTCCTATTTGGCAGGCATTGTGTGTTAAGCACTTATGACATATTTTATCATTTGATTCTCACAACCACCTAATGAAGTATATATAATTATCATCTCCCTTTTATGTGAGGAGGGAACTAGGATCAGAGCGGTCACATAGTTGGTAAGTGGAAGACTTAGCACATGCCCACAGCTCTATGAAAGAGGCAGCCACATAAAAGGAAAGCTGGGGAAACTGCTGTCATAGAGCCGAAAGGAAGAGAACACACCAAGAACAGATGATGCCAATGCCTCAGAGTTAAGTAGCTAGGTTTTGAGAAGTGTTACCTGGATTTGTAAATGAGGAGGTCATTGCTGATCTTAGCAAGATCAACTTGAGTAAGAAGACGGGAGTAGTAAGGCAGAATATTGGGAGTTAAAGAATGAATGGAAGATGTAAAAAATAGAGTGCTTAAATACCCATTTTATGAATGTCCAACAGAAAGTAAGGAAATAAAGAAGTGTTGTTTTAGGGGGTAATGCAAATTTAGTGAGCATTTAAAAAAATATGGGATAGCCATGAAAATATTAAGGGGAAGGTACAATGATGAAAGAGAGGTAGATAAGGATGAAAGTAAATAAAAGTGATGAGGAAGAGTCTTGGAGAAAGTGGGATAGATCCATTAGCTTTGTATAGAAGGACTTACTTTTCTGGGAAAGGTGAGCATAGCTGTGGATACAGGTAGAAATATTTGACTAGTGATGCTGACATGGGCATTTATGTGCAGGGAGATGGGAAGTTAAAGTAGCTCCTATGTGATGGATTTTATTTTTTGTGTTGGGAAAATTAATAGGGTCTTTAAGTGAACTGATAAAGATTTAGAATAGCTACTGTGAGGAAACAGAGGCCGAATTGACTAGAAACACGTAAAAAGGATTGCTGTGGGGTTAAAGGCCCAGCTGAGAGCAAAGATCATATAGTGTAGTGGCATCAGTGTGTATGGTTGTGTGGTTTTTATTCAGTGGTGTTCAGTGTATGCAGAGAAGTAGAAGTAGGATTGGGTTCATCTTAGTTTAGGGCTTTAGTAAAACAAGTGGTGTGGGCAACAGTGAAATGTACATAAGAGTGTTGACAGTAGGCTTGGTGAAAAGGGCTCTGGAACTGGAAGCTGAGGGAAGACAGTGAAGCTAGTAGAGATATAGACAAGGAGAAAAGGGCTAAGGAATTGGGTTTGAAAGAGATGGTAAAGTAGTAAATGGTAAAAGTAGTGAAAGAGCTGGAAAAGTAGGCTGTTGGGGGATGAAAATGGGAATGAGTGGGATCTAATGTATTTTAGTTACACGGCAGCAGCCTGAAAGGAATGTGAAATTTTTTAACTTCCATGATCTAATCTATTTTCTTCTCTTACTTTTTAGGAAATCTGAGATCCTAACATCTAAGGAAGAGGTCTACTTTTGGCCTTGTGTTTCCTCTCACGTGTTGACAGATTTTTGATTATCTGGACCTTTATTCCTTGTGTCTCCTTTACTATCAGCTCTGCTATCACTTGCTCTCAGTCAGATTAGGAGAAGTATTTATTTCTTTAATTTCTAGAATAACGACTGCAATGTGTAGGACCATGCACCAGGATCACCTGGAGAGCATGTTGACCATTTATACCTCTGACCTTCATACCAGACTTATTTAATCAAAATCTCTGGGGGGGGGGGCGGTGGATTCTGAGGAAACTGTATTTTTAACAAGCTCCACAGGAGATTCTGACTCATGTGACTGTTTAGGAGATGGCAGTTACAATAAGGCAGATTTTTCTCCTTTAACTTACCAATTCATACTCAGTATGTTTTTGCTGTTGACTCCTATTTGTTGGACAATAATTCTGTTGCTGGTGGGTTCTGACGTTGGGATGGAGAGGCAAGAAAGCAACAATTTGACCTTGAAATTGGTACCTTTTTTAAATTTCATTCTTACACACAATCCCCCCTTACACACATACCATATCTCCATCCACTATTGACACCAACACCTAACGCATTTAGTAAAGCAAAAGCAAAGTAGAGATGAAAGTGGAAAAGATTTACAGAACTAAGCAACATGACCAAAAACCTCCAAACAGTAGAGATGATTACAAGGAAAAGGTGAGTGGAGATTGGGTAGGTGTAGAATAGACAGGTGAGTAAGAGTTTCAATTCAGAAAGAGATAGAGATGTGTCGATGGTGACTACAGATGTACTGTTCTGCTTTCGGTTGAATTAGACATGTGGTTGATGCCCATATCTTTGAAACTTACTGCCACAGTTACATTGTGCTTTTTTGGTAATTCTGTGATCTACTGATAATCAGTGAATTCTCTTGGCACTGAACTCTTGTGTTGTTAGATTTCCCACACTGAAATTTCAGTTCACAAACAAGAAGAAATCTTATTTTTGGTATCCTGGTACCTAGAGGTAAGTAGAGAATGTATTATTTTCTTCAGTATCTGCTGACAGTTTTCAAGGAACAGAGGCACAGTGTTGCATCTAAAATCTCCCCTTAGTGACTTAGAAGTCAGGCTTCTGCATATTGGAGTTATGAATCATACAACAAATGTGCACACTCATGGATGAATAAAATCATCATTTGATAATATTCTATGTGGTAATATACTAATCCATAGCAATGGAAATATTTTTAAAGTTTCCTTTTGAGAAGGAACTATATCTTAGATATATTTTTTATATTTGCAAAGTACACTTTTATTATATCTTTATTAATGATTTCTGTTTAACCTAATATAAAGGCTCTCTCTCTCTCCTTCTTCCTCTCCTCTCTCTCTTTCTCCTGTACCACCTCAACACTCTTTTCTGTTTCTCTGTGTATGTAGTCTCATTAGCATCTTTATTCCTTCATGTAAGAGATCTTACTGCATAAAAAAACTAGAATGAAAAAACTCAGAATCACATAACCTAAGTAAGATTTAGAATAGGAAACATGCCTTTCTTTGAAGAGTAAATGACTGGATGTCACAGATCATGCAAGTTATTCTTCACTTGATAAAAATACATGAATTAAGTTTCAATGTGGACCATGTAAGTTTCACCTCCCTGAAGTGAATCACCACCATCTCATCTCTTCTGCTTCTAGTCCTAGTGCCCAGGTGCATGGACTGCCTATGTTCAGGCTGGACTGCGTGGCAACAGCAAACATGACCATTCAATTACTCCAACAAGCTCTGAATAGTTCTTACTCCCCAGTGAGAGAAATTTCTCCTAGGTTTGAGCCAGAATAGTCAAAGTTAGTTCAATTTATTCACTTAATAACTTCTGTCCAATATTAGAACTTTTGAATGAACTTATGGCCTCTCTCTTATAAAATCCACAATCTAGATGCCCTGTTCAGTTTGGACTCTGGCTAACGATGCTCATATCCTGCCCCTGAGCTCTGTCTCTTGGATATGTTCCTGCTTTAGGAATCATGCTCATCTCTGGAGTAACTAACCCTTGACCTTATTTCCATTTTCAGAGATTCTGGGCCTTAGCACAACTTGTTGTGCTTTCAGTACTCTGGCCCCAGCGTCCTCCGATCTGAATTCTGGGGCCATGAATGAAACCATGGCCATGTTGCTCTATATTTTAGTCCCAAGGCATCTGATTTTGTACTCATTATGTAGTCCTTTCTTACACTGTAGTCATCCACCTTCATTTAGGTGTAATTACCTCATACCTTGATAACGGAAACATTCTCTTAAATTACCTCTATGGTACTTCTCCTCAAATTCATTGTCTATGATATTACCAAATTAATAGTCCTAAATATATATTTTCTCTGTGATGCATTCCCTAGTGAAAAATTCCAATGACTCTACAATGCTTACAAAATCAAATTGACATTCCTTAGTTTATCATTTTATGCCTTCATCCACAATCTATTCTTGATTTTTCCAGCCTTGTCTCTAGTTATTTTCCTACATATAGCTTTTACTATGACTTTCTTGGTGTTCTTGAATGATACTTTTTACTTTTTAATTTATTGAATTCCTTCTCCCTGAAATACCCTCCCTCTCTAATTCAGTTATGAGAAATCCTACTCATTTTCTAAGTTTCCATTAAATTCTTTTTCTTCCATGAGATTTTCCATCATTTTTCTATGATGTTTTCTCCTTTATCTGAATTCCTATAGGTTTATGTTTTATTCATTTGATACTCACAGATATTACTGTAGCTATTTTGGAACATAGCATATCTACTCAACCAGACAGCAAACGCTGAACAAAGGAAACTGTTTCTTATGTATCTTTGTATATCAAACAGTGGTTTCGGTCTAATAGGTACACGGAAAATATTTTTAATGTGAAGTAATAGCTAGTACATCAAAATAAGGTACTGTTATGAGATAGTAAATATTAATTCTTAAGATGATCATCCTTAAAGCATGAGGGTTGAAATTTATTGGTCTATAAGAACATTTCCACGGTGCCCAAATAATTTCAATAGTGTACATTTGGCTTTCAAAACTATTTCCAACCAGCGTACCATAAGACTTAAGTAGAGTTTACAAAAAAGAGTGATTACTTTCTTGATTTATATAGAAAGATGCTAGAGCACCCTAGGATTCACCACTTACTAGATATCAGCCTTAGCTTTATTGTTTGTAAAAAACAACAAAAAGCACCTCAAAAACAAATAAATGAACAAACCATATAACATTTGTTTTATGGCTTCATCAATTTATTTTTCTTTTATCTAAAAATGCTTATTGAGAAATGACTATGTGAAAGTCACTGAACTCAGAAATAGGGATATGATGGTAAACCATTCCTGGCCCATGAATTGGGGAAAATTAAAGTATTAAGGTAGTATTATCATATGAAGGGAAAAGAACATTTGCATTGCAAAGATAGACAAGAGAACATGGACTATTTTGGGAAGATGAATGACATGTTATCAAATTTTATGAATTCCTCAAAAAAAAAGAAACTTAACATCTACTATGTGCCATGGACTGTGCTATGCAGTGAGTGTAGGGCAGCTGTTGTAGCCTTTATTACTGTTTGGCAATTCATTCTCCCCTCTCTCAACACATAGGCAAACTATGCCTCCCCATTCCATTGATTTTGGTCTTGCCCATGTAATTGCTTTGACCAGTGAAATATGGGCAGAAGAGACAGTGTGACCATTTTTAAATGAGGCTTAAGAATCATCATGAGTTTCTGTTTCCTGCTGCACTATTGCCATTTGCCATAAAACCATGCCCTATGTTGTCACTGTTTCTTTAGTTTTGGTTCCAGAATGAGAAATATGTGGAGCAGATATAAACCCAACCAGTAGCCTAGAGTTATGCTTAGGCAAGCCCAGCTGTGTCCAGTTGGGCCAAGCTGTCGTCACAAAATCATGAAGAATAAATATATTCGTTGTTCTAAGATGCTAAATTTGGTTGTTTGTTAATGCAGCAAAAACTAAACAATGCAGCAGTGAAGGAGGTATTGTGTCTAGTGGGGAAGAAAGACATTATTAAACAGGTAGTTATCAATGTTCTTTGTGTTTTGAGGAAATGGACTGTTTCTACAAGCATGTATAGCAGGTAGACTTACGTTATTCTGGGGGAAGATGAAAATCTTCTGGGGTGGCTACTACTTATATATAAATCAATTTAATTTAGCTTCTAGTCATTACTTAGTATATCCTACACCAACTTCTGTTGGGGAACAGATATACCTTTGGGAAACAATTTCCCAGAAAAATCAGATGCAATATCCACAACAGTAACCAATTGCTATTTTTACCTCATGTAGTAGTTCTGCATAGTTATAAATTATTTTAATGAAGGACTAAAAGTATACAGTTCTGTGTTTTCACTTAAGATCAATATTCTTGTAGCTTCTATATGACAGGTAACCTCTATAGGCACAAGCTTATTCTAGTAATAGAGAGTATTTCTCTTAAGTTATAGACTATAGACTATTTAGATTGGTGTAGTCCTTGAGGTGACCTGTCCAACAACTTCATTTTGCAAGCCAAGCAACTGGGGTTCAAAGATGCAAAATTACATTCTTAAGGCTCCCATTGGAATTAGGGAAGGCTCAGATGTAGAGGTCAGGTGTCCTGATATCTGGATCACAGTGCCTATAATTTTGAAAAAAATGTTTCCCCATATAATTGTCTTTGGGTGAATCTTAAGGAAAAAAAAATTGATTATAAATATTGCAAGTTACTGTGGTGATTCTACTTAGAGACAAGAGGTAAATTTTAGAGGCTGAAAATTTCTATTAACTGTAGGCCAAAGGGTTCCTTAAGTTATCTACCAAGTTTCCCTACATTTCCCTGCCAACCCTGGTCATACTATACATTTTTATGTTTAGTATTATTCATAGTTTTTCATTACATAATTTTTGGTGTGATCACTCAATTAATGTCTATCATTTGTATAATTTTCCTTTTAGGCTCCATTAAGGCAGAGACAATGTATCCCCAGTAACTAGCACAGTATTTGATGCATGCTAAGTGCTCAATACACTTTTGTGGGATTAATGAACAATCACTCATCCATCCCATGCAAGTAAAATAATCATGCTTCATCATTTGGTATGAACTATGTCCCATGCTAAATAATCTCTTCTTGACAAATGGTCAACAGAATACGTTTTTCATAATGTCTGAAGGAAATGAATTAATGGGTTACTTTCAACAGATTTTTATTAAAAGATCACATAATATTAAAACATAGCATTATTAATAATAATAAAATCTAAATAGGCACAAAATGATTGCATTAAAATTATTTCATTTAAGAAGAAAATAAGGGTGCAAAGTGACTCATTAAATGAAGATTATTCAAGTGGAATTAATAGAATTACTAATAAAAGATTTCAAAATTATTTGAATGACTAATACTTAAGATATGGGAAACTAAAAGGCAACAGTGCTCTAATTTACTATCTTGATATTTAGAAGAAATATCTGTTGGATTAAAGTAGCTTCATTGCTTAAGTCTTAAATGATGCATTACTGAGTCATGTAAAAAAATAAAGTTTTAAGGAGAATAATATAGGTCCTGAATACCTTTATCATTTGGTATTTATCATTGGTATTGTGGCTTTAGGTCCATTAGCCAAATGGGCTTGGTACCTGGATTCCAGAATTAGGGGACTTCATCCATTTACAGAAAGTGTGGACTTGGGCAAGGTCTCCTTTCATCACACTCCCCAGAACTGGCTCCTGCAAGACTTCCAGCATGAAAGTGAAAATGAAGACTAACAGTCTCTGCTGGAGACTGGCTTCAAGAGAAGACTGGAGGGTGGGGCGTGTCTAGTTATTCTTCCTATGTTTTCAGGCAGAAAAAGTACTCTATCTTCCTAAGAAGAAAGTGACTAACAACAACTACAAAAAAAATGCCAAAAGTACATTAGTCGAACTCTCTCAATACAAGGAAAATTAAGAGTAGAGGGAAGCTTGAGCAATTATACATGATGAAGATGTCTTTAGTGGCAATATACTTACGTTCCTGCCTCAAAAAAAGCAGGGACAAAATATTCTTGAAATCTTTCAAGAATAAAAAGACCTCAGTTGAAAGTGAAAAGTGATAGCAATTTCTGGCAAGACATCTATTTTGATGCGGACAACAGGAAACTTTCTGTGAAAGAACAGTGTATACTGTAAATCAATGGAAGGTGGTAAAACACTTCATGTTTAAGTGTTTCTTTACAAGTTTTTCTCTATATTTTCACATTAGACCATGTAGACCATGCAGTTTTATGACGTAAGAAATTCACATGCATCTCAGTCTGGATACAGAATTTACTAAGAAGGTCTAAATAAAAAGACTTTCTTGAAGGGACTCCAGACGGAAGTGTGATTAGGATTAAGAAACAAAACAGGGTTGCTGTGTCATCAGAGACTTGCAACAAAGGAAGCTATAGGGCCCAATGGGTAGAATAAAGACACGTTTTCTTGGAGCTCAGTGGGCACTCGAGTGGCAAAGAATCTGTGAGATGCAGTCTGTAGCAGTTGACCTCTCAAAGGCAGATCAAGGAATGGAATGGAAGAGAATGGATCTGGCAGGGTAGGGAGCCAAATGGAGAATAATCAGCATGCCAGTTATTAAAAATTGCTTATAAATAGATTTTTGGCCATATAATATTCCAATATAACCATACCATGTATTACAACCACTACCTTTTGACTAACTACTTAGATTGTGTCCAGTGTTTTTGCTATTATAAACAACATGGCAATGCATATATTTCTTTATTTCTACAATTTTCTTAGAGTAAATTCTTGGGAGTTGAATTACTACATTAAAGAGTACAAATGTTCTTAGGCCTTCTGAAACTTGATAATAATGTCTTAAAGCCATACATATTATTCTTCCAACAACAATGTGAGAGTGTGCTTATTTTACTGCACACTGTTGAGCATTGCATATTCCCATAAAAATTATTTCTTATTTTGATGAGGATTTGTCCATAAAAATAACATCTGTGTATTTTTCAAAAGAAATCTTTAGAACTACGTCTCTTTAATTTTAATAAATTTTTTTCTATATGTTTTTTGAATTTTGTAAATCGTGTCAGCATAACCAGGTAATAATAGTATGTTGTTCTTTGCTGCTGCTGCTGCCACACCAGCATCATTGATTTAACCATCCTATCTCTCCAAGGCTGATTTGGGTTGCTTCCTTAATCCTTTAGTACATTATTACATACACTGATATATGTTTTCTGAGCTATCTGGTTTATTTCATATTTCAGTCTATTTTTCTTTTGGATAATGTGACTAAAACACAGCAGCTCTGGAGTGCCAGGCTGTCTGTAAAATAGCTTGACAATGGAAAACAACAAAAGATTGGCTCCCTGTTCCCTAACATATTAGGAGGCTCACCACCTCCTTCTTTACCTTTCAGCCTTGCTAATCAATGTTAATAATAGGACAACAGCAAAATAAGGAAACAATAGCATTTGTTGAGTGCTTACCAAAGGCTAGGCATTGTGAAGAAGCTACCACATCAGCTTAAACCACAGCAACAGTGCCTCTCTTCTGGGTCAGGAATGAATTTTTTTGGAGGCTTAAGTACCTTTACCAAATCTTGTTAATTCTACTTTCTAAATACTTCTTAAATTTCTCCACTTCTTTCTATTCCTATTGAACATTTTCAGTTCTCAACTGGTTTGATCTTTTAGTAGCTTGCTGTTTAATTTATCTATTTATTTTTTTAACGTTTCAATGACTATTTTATTTCCAGAATCTCCATTTGCTTCCTTTTCAAAAGCATCTGAGTTTTTTTCTTCATAAAATCTTTATTCTTCATGGAATCTCTTGCTGCCTTGATCTCTCTGAATATTTTAAACATAATTATTTTAAAACTTCTATCTAATCTCTTTGATCTCTATTTCCTTAGTATGAATGATCCCATCATGGCTTTTCCTGAGCTAGTCTCCAGTGGGAGTTTTTTTTTCTCTAAAAGCCTGGACATTCCTTAGATTTTTCAAGAGTCTCTATGTTGCTGTTTCCATGTAACCAGGATCTATTGGGTCACTGGTTGAGACCTATGTTTTATAGTAGTTCTTGTGAGAGGTTTCTGTACCTCAGGGATCTTGTGAATTTGGGTCTCATCCCCATTCAAGATAAAGGCCTTGGCTCTGGTTTGTAGAGGATTATTCCTTCTACTTTAGGCCCAGGCAGGGGGTCTGTCTCCAAGTCAGTCTGGTGTTTTTGTAGTCCCTACAAGGACTTAGTTTTCAAATCAGTTGGGTAAATACCCTAGGAGAGCGATTGCAGGATCATGTGATTAAATTCGTTTACTTTGTAAGAAACCTCCAAACTGTCTTCCAAAGTGGCTGCAGTATTTTGCATTCCCACTAGCAATGAATAAGAAGTTCTGTTGCTACACATCCTTGCCAGTAATTAGGATTTCAAACTTTGTGGATTTTAGCCCTTCTAATAGCGGCATCTTAATTTTGTTTTCATTTGCATTTCCTTAATGACATATGACATTGAGAATCTTTTCATATGCTTATTTGCTTCCTCTATATCTTGTTTGGTAATGTGTCTATTCATATTGTTTGCTCTTCTTAAAGTTGGGTTATTTATTTTCATTTTGTTGAGTTTTAAATACACTTTGTATATTTTGGATACCAGTCCTTTATCAGATATGTGTTTTGCTAATATTTTCTCTTAGTCTTTGGCTTGTTATTCTCTTTCACAGAACAGATGTTTTTAATTTTTTAAATTATTTTTAATTATCATAAAGTACACATAAAACTGATCATTTTAACCATTTTTAAGTGTACAGTTCAGTGGTATTAATTACACTCATATTGTTGTACAACCATCACTACCGTTTATCTTCAGAACAGTTTTCATCTTGCAAAATTGAAACTCTGTCCCCATTAAACCATACTTTCCATTCCCCTCTTTCCCCAATACCTGGCAAACACCATTCTATTTTCTGTCTCTATGAATTTGACTACATAACTCATATAAGTGGAATCACAAAGTATTTGTCTTCATGTGACTGGCGTATCTTATTGATACTTAATATACTGTCCTCAAGAGTCATGCATATTGTATTATGTAACAGAAATTCTTTCCTTTTTAAAGGTGAATAATATACCATTGTATGTATATACCACATTTTGTTTATTCAGTTATCTCTTGATGGACCCTTGGGTTGCTTCCATGTTTTAGAGATTGTGAATTATGCTGCTATGAACATGCGTGTATAAATATCTCTTTGAATCCTTGCTTTGAATTCTTTTAAATATATATCCAGAAGTAGAATAGCTGGATCAAATGTTAATTCTCTTTTTAATTTTATGAGGAACCTCCATATTGTTCTCCATAAAGACTACACCATTTTGCATTTCCATCAACAGTGCACAAATGTTCCAATGTCTCTACATCCTCACTAACACTTGTTATTTCTCTTTTGTTTTGTTTTGTTTTTGTTTTTTGATAGCAGCCATCCTAATGGGTGTGAGGTGGTATCTCATTGTTAGGTTTTGATTTGTATTTCCCTAATAATTAGTAATGTTGAGCATCTTTTCATGTGCTTATCAGTCACATGTATATCTTTGGACAAATGTCTATTCAAGTCCTTTGTGCATTTTAAAATTGGGTTGTTCGTTTGTTTTCTGGTTGTTGAATTGCAGGGATTCTTTATATATTCTGGTTAATAATCCCTTATCAATATATAATTTGCAAATATTTTCTCCCACTGCATGGGTTGCCTTTTCACTTTGTTGTGTCCTTTAATGCACAGAAATTTTAAGTTTTATTAAAGTTCTTCTTATCAATGATTTTTCTTTCACGAATCATGCTTTTAATGTTGTATCTAAAAACTCAACATCAGACACAACGTCACAGATTTTCTCCTGTTTTCCTCAAGAAGTTTTGTAGTTTTGCACTTTACTTTTAGATCTATGATCTATTTTGAGTTAATTTTGTAAAAGGTGAAAGGTCTATGTCTAGGTTCACTGTTTTGCATATGAACATCCAAGTGTTCCAGCACTATTTGTTGAAAAGACTATCCTTTCTCCATTGGATTGTCTTTGCACCTTTGTTGAAAATCAATTTACTATATTTGTAGATCTATTTTTTGTCACTCCATTCTATCCCACTTTAGCTAATACTGTGTCTTCATTACTGTATGTTTATAGTAAACCTTGAAATAGGGAAATGTGAGTTCTACAAATTTTTTTCTGCTTCCTCAGTATTGTCTTAGCTATTCTAGGTCTTTGTCTTTCTATATGAATGTTAGAATCAGAATTGGTTTATATTTACAAAATGTCTTGCTGGGATTTTGATTGGTATTACATTTAATCTATAGATCAAGTTGGGAGGACTTGACATCTTAACAATATTGAAACTTCTTCTGTTCTCAAAACCATGAGAAAAACTCATTTGACTTCCAAGAACTATCAGTCCTGTAACCAGCACCTCTCTAGTTTCCATATCTTTTGTGTTCTAGATGTTTAGGTTTTCTTCGGGTTTAGTAGCATATGTATAATTATAATATTATAGTTTGCTTACACTAACTTAAGATACTTTCATTTTTTTGCTGCTAACCATTCTTGACTTTACTCAGATCTTATGCTTCAGTTGTTCAGAACTGCTTTTACTCAGACTATTCTCCCTCTCTGGGAGAATAATGCAATAATGCTCAAATCTTAGCTTTTTGTGTAAATATTGAATTTCCAAGACACAATTTATGACTTCATCTCTAGTGATTTCACTGCACTTCACTAATACTGTTAGAACCAATACTCCCACTGGATGGTAATCATTTGTGTATATGTTTCTTCCCTCACTTGACTGAACACAGACAGAATGAGCATCACTGATAATCACACACAGTGGCATAGTATGAGAAATTTATCTTCACCTTATGACCTATTAAGTTGTACATGATTTTTATAATTCTACCAAAAAGAGTCAGTCCTAGGGGATAGAATGTGTATCGGTCTCTGCTCAGAAGAGACGGGAAACTAATATTTATTAAGTCCTATCATGTTCCAGATAAACTCAAAACCACCTCTGGCTTGAAAGGAAGCTGAGTGAAACAAGCCAGTCTGAAGATCCCTGCTACCCAATAACAACAAAGGAGGCCTGAGTGATGAGACACTCACGGGTGGGCCAGGCCATAACCAGATTAAGCATTCCAAGGAAGAAGAGTGATTTACTTTCAATTGCTGTATATAATTGTTTATAATCCCAATTCTAAATATTTACAAACTGTGCACCACCATTTAATTATTTCCAGTAGTTACTATATAAATAACAGTTGTATAAATTTTAAAATACAGTGAGTTATAAAATGAAAGATGCTGCAGTAATACTGAGAATTATTAAGTGTCTTCCTAAAAAACAGAACAGACAAGACATAAATTCATAAAGTTGGCTGATGACAGACAACTGTCATCTGTCCTTCACTAGAAGGAAAAGAAAAGTAAGTCTCATACAGATGAATGGGCAGAGTTTATAAAATGAGTAAAATGTAATGAAACACCCATGAAGAGCTAAACACCTAGGAGGAGAAAGGAGTGTATTAAATTAAAAAGCAAGGAAAATTATATTTCAGGGAGCATAAAAATAAGCAAGTTTCATAGTTAAGGGGAAGTTAGAAGAGTATGCATAATGGGAAATAGAAAGAGAAAGAAAAATGTAAGTTGGAATAGGTTTTCTGAAGCATCAAACTATGAACTAGCTAGGTGACAGTTTCTTTCCATTCTGCAGTGAAAATGACACAGCAGGAGATATGACTTTTCAGTTTCCCTAGGATTTTTGCCATTTAGGAAAGGAATATGTGATGGAATTTATTCTATTCAAAACAAAAATAGAATTTTAAATATGGGATCATGAAGCTAGATTTGAAATATTAATAATGTGATTTACAGTCTACCTCTCTGGAAAAACGGAAGCAACAGAATTTTCATGAAACTTCAGGGATTTGAAATTAGCTTAGAAAGCTACTAGGTCAAGGCACATTACTACAAAATATTTGAAGACTGTAAGCACCAAGATGGGAAGGAGAATGATGTCTGATCTGAAAGGGAATAATGAAAAGAAATAGGAGGAAATTGAGCAAGGGCAACTTTATACTACCATCCAAAAGTTGCTTGACAGTGACAGAAACAGAGCCCCAAAGAAGTGCTAAAAGCTTGATGACATGAATAATTGTAACTAGTCTGCATTTCATTGAATAATCTTTTTAAAAGTCATGCAAAAAATACTGTCTAGGTTTGGTGGGAGAGGCCCCATGTAGCCAGCATTATTTTTCTCTAATTTGTGGCATCCTTAATAGATTAGGTTCACATTATTGTACACTTATTACTCTTGTATCTGGAAAATATGAATGTATGGCACATGGGGAAAAGCCAAAGAAAATCAATCATTTAAAAATTGTAGAGCTGGAAGAATCTAGAGACAACTTTACAACTCAACCTGTCATTTTAGAGTGAACAACAACACAACCAACTAAACAAACAAAGAAAAAGCAGAAAAAAATCTGAAAACTTAATGCCTGAGAATAAGTGACTCATTGAAGGTCATATGATTAGACTATGGCAAAACCACGACTAGGACCCATGTTTCCTGATAGAAAATCTAGTTCTCTTTCTAACCATACTCTCTTAGCTAATTAAGAGTGTCCATCAACTACTCCGTAACTGGATGCTAGGCATGGATGAGGCCTTCTATCTTCCCGAGCTTAATTTACCTAATACAGCATGTCTCCATGGCCTGAGCTCCTTAGCATGGCTTAGAGCAGAAGCTGAAAACTCAGATGCTACTGGGACCAGACTGGTAATATAAATTAGCAAAGCAGATAGACATTTCAATATCAAGTGAATAGAAATAATTCTCATTTATTTCAAAGAAATATATACTTCATTTTCTTTAAAAATGCCACCATCATGATTTTTTTTTTTTGCTTTCCTACTTTATATTCTTCACTCAATTATTCAACAAATATTTAAGGCAGAAACAATCTTGACATGTTTGAATAACAGCAGAAGGCCAATGTGACTAGAGTAGAATGATTAAGGCAAAGAGTAATGGGAGATGATATTTAAGAGGAAAGCAGAGACAAGATCATGTAGTTGACTGAGTGCATAGTAGGGGTTTTAGTTTTATCTGATTTTATTTTTTTCTGTACATAATAGATAGGATGACCTACTACCTCAGTGCCCCGGACTGAGGGAGTTCCTGGAACATAGAAATTTCATGTTAAATCTAGGAAGGTCCCAGGCAAACTGAAATGATTTGGTCAAGCTAGTTATGGCTTTAAACAAGGACCATTGTATGATACGATTTAACTTTTATAAAGGTCACTGTGGTAGATAACTGACTAGGAAGTTGAGAGTAGAAGCAGGGAGACTTGTTAGGTAACAATTGCTATAATCTAAGTGAAAGATGATGGTAGTCTTTTCTAAAGTTTTAGTGATGATCCATAGTGAGATGTGGTCAGATTCAGACAAATATCTTGAAAGAAGCATGAGTGGATTTTCTGATAGATTATATATCAGGTATGAGAGAAAGAGAAGAGTCAAGAACAAAGAACTGGATAATCGTTGTTCCTTTTACTGAGATGGGGATAATTGAGGCAAGAGCAGGTCTGAAGAAGAAATTCAAGCGTTTGGATTCAGACATGTATGCTTGAGAGCCTAATCTGTATTCAAGTGGAGATGTTGAATTAGTCTGGGTCATGAGTACAGAGTTCAGAATAATATTTGAAACTAGAGAATCCTGAGTGTTATCAGTATATAGAGGAATATTCGAAGCCTACAACATGGGTAAGGCGAGGGAAGAGAAGAGATGTGAGGAATTAGATGTAGGACATTAAATATGGATGGAAGAGTAAGCAGTAAGATGCAGATAAGTTGAAGAGAACCCTTTAAAGAAGCCTGAAAAGGGTGAGTGAGTTAGGAGGAATACATAAAAGTGTGATGTCATGGGAACCAACAGAAGAAAGTGTTTAAACAAGGATTATTGAAGAACTTTTCAAATGCTGATGAGATGTCTAGTTAAGGTAACAACAAAGAGTTTGTTTTGGGATTTAGCAAGATGGAAGTTATTGGTGACTGTGACAAGAGTGGCTTCAGAGGAGTAGAGGTAATAAACGTCTGATTGAAGTGGCTTTGAAAAGAGAATAAGAGAGGGAGAGACAACTCATGCATCAACTAATTGCAATTTTATTATGAAAGGGAAATGTGGCAGTAGTTTGATGTGGGTTGTGAAAAAAAGGAGTATTTTAAAAATGGAAGATGTTACTGCATGTTTGCATGCTGATAAGAATAAGCCAGTTGAGAGGGGGAAACTGATAGTTCAAGAGAGTGCAAAATCTTTGAGTATGCAAAAAAAAGAATGGGATTCAAAGCAGCACAAGCAATGGGTTGGCCATAGGTGGAAGCCTGACATTTTATACCTTTTAACATTAAGGAAGGCAGGGGACATGGGGTACAGATACAGGTAGATTGAGTACAGGAAATATTCTGTATTAGAATAAGTGAAAGAACAGAGCCATTAGATGTAGACTACTTGACCTTATGGTGGGGAGTCCACGCGTGGTGGAAGCACGCAGGCAAACTGAAAGCACATGCCCTCTGTGCAGGGGCAGCTGCTTCTTGGTGCTACACAAATTTTTTTGTTTGTTGCCTGATCTTTGCGTATTTCAAGAGAAACCTGAAATGTGGGTTTTAATGGAAGATCTCCAAATTTTTTTATTTTTATTTTTTTTACTTTTGGCTGCATTGGGTCTTCGTTGCTGCATGTGGGCTTTCTCTAATTGCAGCGAGCGGGGGCTATTCTTCGTTGTGGTGCGTGGGCTTCTCTTATCGTGGAGCACAGGCTCTAGGTTCACAGGCTTCAGTAGTTGTGGCGCACAGGTTCCAGTAGTTGTGGCACCCGGGCTTAGTTGCTCTGCGGCATGTGGGATCTTCCCAGACCAGGGCTCGAACCTGTGCCCCCTGCATTGGCAGGCGTATTCTTAACCACTGTGCCACCAGGGAGGCCCAGATCTCCCAATTTTTAAATGTTGACTTAAATTCTATGAAACAAAGCAAATAAGAGCAACAACAAAAACACTATGTATGACAAGCAATTACTTCTGGCATCTAAATTTAACCTAGGGGCTGTGGGTTGGGATCTTCTCTTCTGGAGGCTTAAAACCTGGTCTCACAGGACTTCTCTGGTGGTCCAGTAGCTAAGACCCTGCACTCCCAATGCAGGGGGCCTGGGTTCAATCCCTGGTCAGGGAACTAGATACCACATACTGCAACTAAGAGTTCGCATGCCGCAACTAAAAGAACCTGCGTGCCGCAACTAAGACCCGGCATGGCCAAATAAATAAATATTTTTTAAAAAAACCCACAAAAAACCTGGTCTCACACCTATAAGGGCAATTGGCATTTGTCTGTTGCTTCAGAGGAACCAGAAATCAGGCAAAGAACAGTACATACCAATTCTCACTCTTGCTTCCATTCTGAGAGGGGAAATTTGATTTCCTAGGGGTCCCTAGTTTCCTGGGGACTTGCCTGAGCAGTCCAAGAAGGGTTTGTGGGGAAGCTGCTGGTTACCCACTCACCTGACCCATACTCTCTAGGGAGAGTTCTGTCTTCTCATAAATGGGTAAATGGGAAAAATAAATATAGGAACCAAGAGAGAATTAAGTGATACAAAAAAGGAAAAAAAAAAAACCCACAAACAAAAACGGAGCAGGATTCTGAGAACTCAGAAAAAAAAATAATGTCGTCCAAAAGAACTACAAACTAGAACCCAAAGAATCTGTTTAAATCTGCTTGTAATCCCAATAAATATTAATAATTATAAAATGGTAATAGCAGCAGTACTGGTAGCAACTGCTACCAAAATTTATCGAACCTCAGTATAAGCCAGACTGTTCTAGTGTTTGATAGGTATTAACTTATTTGAAACTCACATCAACCCTGTAAGGAAATTGCTATCATTATCTTCATTTTATAGATATAAACTGAGGCCCAGAGAGGGTACATAAACATGTCTAGGATGCAAAGAGTTAAATGTAAAATGATCTAGCAAATACATTACATTGCTTTAACTTACTTTAAAATGTTTCAGCTAAATTAAAAATGCTGTGTATGTGAGTTTTGATTTACATACACTCCCAGAATGGTTAACATGGGGTGGGTGGGTGGGTAAGAGAGTAATCAGAATTTGAAAGACTTCTTTAGAGTTGTCATTTGTGCCTGCAAAGGCAGCAGTTATAAGCAAGTCAACTCTCTTTATCTCTGGTTAGAACTAGATAGTTTACTAATCAGTAAAATGGGGTGTGAGAAATCATTTTCATTGGTGAAATTACTGATGTTTAAGATTTGTGGGTTGGCCAGAGATATTAATCAAGCACCAGTGCCTTTGCATAAATAAGGTTTAAAATCAAGGAGCTCATTCCCTTGGAGCAGTATCCGAAGGCCTAGATTCAGTCTGGCCCTGAGATGACCACAAAAAAAAAAAAAAAAAAGGATTCTATCACCTGATTCTGATTAAAACGTGGCTGGATTCTGCCACTAGAAAACTGTCACATCTGCCTCATGTGACTCTTCTTGCCAGACTGCTTCAAAGGACAGGGAGCTGGGACTTCATCAAGCTTCCTAGGAGCAGATCCTATGACTGTTCTTGTGCCACTTGCTGTTAATTTGGGCAGATGTGACAGGAGTGAGACCGAAATATCCAGCCTGTTACTGGGTAGTGAGGTAGGGCCTGTAGTCTTCTTCAGTCTTGAAGTATTTCAGGCCATTTGAAATACTGCCGTCCAAAGAATCTAATAATCATAGGGGACCAAACTGACTTAGTTCACAGCAAACACATACATTTAACAAAAGAGAAACTAATGTTCAGAATTTTTCCAGAGAAATATATTTTAAACACAAACCAAATAATGTCAGATAGAGAAGTTCATTTCATATTAATGAATGGTATAATCAGAATGAAGGTATCACAACCTATTCAATAATAATCCTTAATAATAACCACAGTATATTGTATTTCATGTACTGGCAGCTGTGCTGAGACTTTCAGGAATACAATCCCACTTTAACTTCACAATTGTTCTGTGAGGATAGGAATTTTTGTTGCACCCCTTTTCCAGATGAGGAAACTGAATATTAGAAAGATGTAAGTAACTTTCTTGGAGGAAACTTATCTGTGCAAAATGGCAGAGAGGGACTCAAAATCAAAAGTTTCTCCCTCCAAAGTCTACATTATTAACACTATATTGTACTGTTTGGTAAGTACTGATTAACTGCATCTATTCATTCATTTATTTTATGAAATATTTATTGAGAGTCTACTAGTTCTCAGATTTTGAAACTGGTAATGAAGATACAGCATGTAAATGACAGATACAGTCCATGTGTTTATGGAGCCTGCATTCTATTCTGACTTTAAACTAATTACAGAAGTAACTGCAAAAGTACATTTGTGATCCTGAAAATTGCTGAGGAAAAAAACCGAGAGCTCTGAGAACATGGAAGATGGAACATGCGACTCTGAGTGGCAGAGGATACAGGAATGATAAGTGAAACCTCCCAGGAAAGAAACTAGAGATTAGGAGGCTGGTCTGATATTCTCCAAGAAATACCGATGCAGCGAACCTAGGAACCCAGTGCCCCACCATATTAGCAAACAGAATGGTTAATGCAACTTAAATACCTTACTGATAAATATATAAATTAGCAGGTGAAACTATTCACCTCAACAGTGAATTCCTCACATCACAAAATTATCATAGGTTCCTTTTATATAACACCTGATCAAGTGTTAGTTACAGATCATTAAATTCTTGCAGAGAGACACCCCAAAAGCTAAAGGGTTCCAAAGCATGTGCTGCATAAGCATGAACCAGAAATTTAAATAAAACTAATCTTAGTTATCATAAAAAAGGTCTATCACTCATGGGGTGGTTTTATTTTCATTTTAGCCCACAGGAAGTTGAAATACTAAATACTATGTTTCCATTCCATATACGCTTTATATGTATCAAATCATTCAGAACAACCCAAAGAGATGTGTACTATTACACACCCTCTCTTACTGTTGGGAAACGTGATGCAGAAAGAAGTAAACTTATTTGCCAAATCTCACATGTTCAGTAAGTGGTAGAACTGGAATTCAAGTTCTGGGATTCAAATCCAGATACTTTGACTCAAGTAGGCTCTTAACACCAAGCTACATTGACTAGGCTATGCTTTGTGCTAATATATTTAGAAAATATCCGTATGCTTTTATATACCTATGAAATACATATATATGTATATGTATTTCCAGAATTTTCTTACATAGAAAGTAGAAAATAACAGGTAAAACCTGAAAAAACATCCAGAAACTCTGCTGAATGCTCTGGAAACAGAATGCCTAATTGGTGAACTATTTTGAACATTTTTTGCCATAGGTAATTTGTATGCCACATCTAACACCACCAGTCTGTGTGTAGGTGGAGTATGCTTCCCATCTTGTTTCACAGAGTTAACCCAACCCTGAAACCCAAACTGGTAAAGATGTCACAAAATAATGTCATACCCATCTTACTTTTCAATATAGATGTAAAAATGTCAAAAAAGTTTTTTAGGGAATACAGTTTAAATGTGTAAATAATATGCCACAGACAAATATGGTTTGCCCTAGATTGCAGGGTTAAATATTACCATATTAATTAATGAATATATCAATATCATATAACTAAATTGGTAGTTAAAATAAAACAACACTGCTCAGAGCGTGGCCCCTACTTGCCTCATGGATGTCATGGCTACCAGTTTTGTACAGTGATATTTCCCAA
Organism: Mesoplodon bidens; assembly: GCF_964165515.1. Classification (NCBI taxonomy): domain Eukaryota; kingdom Metazoa; phylum Chordata; class Mammalia; order Artiodactyla; family Ziphiidae; genus Mesoplodon; species Mesoplodon bidens. The sequence continues at coordinate 32,811,367 of NC_138168.1, read as the reverse complement.
GCTGGTCTTTCTCAGTGCTTTGTTCCAAAGATACTCCTAGGCATTAATGAGTGTGCTGTGAAAGAATAGTTCCATGCTCTTTGACACTCTGTTCTTGTACTCATCCTTCAAGGTTTAGCTCAAATACCACTTCCCTCTCGGCTGTCCTCCCTGACCCTTCTCCTCCCAAGCAGAAAGGAACCCTTGCACCTCCATTGCTCTTTATGGGCACCCAGTTTACGGGTGATTTTAACTATCATCTTGTGTTGGTGCTTTTTGAGGACATTTTACCTTTTCTCTTAGATTCTATGTTCTTTGACGTCGGAATCTCGATACACTGCACACACAAAATAAAGCATAATCCTACCTCTTAATTTAAATAACATGGTTATTTGAAAGCTAGAGATTAAAGCACAATAGTCATCTAATCCTATCCTATTGTTATTTCTCTTTCCAGGACAAATCAACCCTGAAAGAAGTTATGAAAGCCGCTTAGATCTATGTGAAAGCTTTTTAAAGATTATTATTAAAGACTAGTTCAGGCCTTGCAAATCTAATGCAACACATTTACTTTTGATTTTAATTGACTTTAAAAACATGCCATGGTATATAGTGAATGTATGTTTTCTAATACACAAAACTAATGATTTAGAACAGATTTTCTTTCCTTAAAAATTACGCAGTGGAACATAAAAATGAAGCTTTATAGAGATACAAAATGATAAGCATAGAAATATTATAAATGAGGTATCTGAGGTATAACCTACCATTACCATTAGTTTTCTATTAGCAAGGGTATAAAAGAGTTTCATTTGTTTTAGAAAGATGTATTATATAATGGACTGAAATCCCAGACACAGAAAGGAATGTACACTGATTTCCCTGAAAATGATTTATGACTTAGGCTCTGGTGGGAAATCATGTTTTTCTCATTTTACATCTCACTTGAAAATATTCTCCTAATTTAGTCCAAAATGTTCTTTTTTCTCCTAACACCGTCTGCTGTTAAATGAAAATTTCTAGAAAAATTTTATATTTTGTTTGTTTTAGAGTTCAGTTTTTTTTATTAAAAAACTTTTAAATTGAAGTATAGTTGATTTACAATATTGTGTAAGTTTCAGTTGTACAGTACAGCAATTCAGTTATACATATATATGCACATATATGTAAATATTCTTGTTCAGTTTCTTTTCCTTTATAGGGTATTACATAATATTGAGTATAGTTCCCTGTGCTATACAGTAGGGCCTTGTTGGCCTTCTATTTTATGCATAGTAGTGTGTATATGTTAATCCCAGCCTCCAGAGTTTTAAAAAATAACATGGACCTTGAATCCTTTCATAACTATATTAAAAATATAGACAAATTATAGCTTAGTGACCAGCTTGATAATACTCTGTGATGGAGAGATGAATTTAGTTCAAGTTGGTTTTGCTTATGGTAAGAAAGCTGTTCTAAAGTAGTGCAATAAAAACATGTGATTTACCCATATGATTTATATGAGAAAAGATTTCATTCTATAGATTTTAATGGTTTAGTTAGTTTTATTAACAATGATCTAAACTCTTTGTTAATGGCATAATATTTAATATGACATCATTATTACTGAGAAAGTGCTGATATTTTGTATATCTGATAGTAGAGAGAAGATATTTAAAATTTGCAAGCTTTCTTGAAAGTTTTAGGAAGCATATATAATTTCATGCCTATAAAAGACTACATCAAACCTATGTATGTCAATAAATTAAAATATTGGTGATTGAATGTACAATTTGATTTGCATGTGGTAAATTAAGACATAATGACAGGTCTACAACTTTGATCTTGTTTAACATCTTTAAAATTTTTTTAATTTAATTTAATTTTTTTCCTTTTTTTTTTTTTTTCAATAAATACTTATTTGGCTGCACTGGGTCTTAGTTACAGCACATGAGATCTTCGATCTTCATTGCAGCATGCTGGATCTTTTAATTGTGGCATACGGGATCTTTAGTTGAAACATTCAAACTCTTAGTTGACTTGTGGGATCTAGTTCCCTGACCAGGGGTCGAACCCGGGTCCCCTGCATTGGGAGTGGGGGGTCTTAGCCACTGGACCACTAGAGAAGTCCCTAAAAATTTTTTTATTGAAGTATAATTGATTTACAATGTTGTGTTAGATTCTGGTGTACAGCAAAGTGATTCAGTTATAGATATATATGTGTGTGTATATATATATATTCTTTTTTATATTCTTTTCCATTATGGTTTATTACAGGATATTGAATATAGCTCTCTGTGCCATTCAGTAGGACCTTGTTGTTTATCTATTTTATATATAGTAGTTAGTATCTGCTCATCCCAAATCCCTAATTTATCCCTCCCCTATCTTTTTTCCCCTTTGGTAACCGTAAGTTTGTTTTCTATGTCTGTTAGTCTGTTTCTGTTTTGTAAATAAGTTCATTTGTGTCATATTTTAGAGTCCACATATAAGTGATATCGTATGGTATTTGTCTTTCTCTTTCTGACTTACTTCACTTAGTATGATAATCTCTAGGTCCATCCATGTTGCTTCAAATGGCATTATTTCATTTTTCTTATGGCTGAATAATACATTGAGTATATATACCACGTTTTCTTCATCCATTCATCTGTTCGTGGACATTTAGGTTTCTTCTGTGTCTTGGCTATTGTAAATAGTACTGCTATGAACATGGGGGTGCATGTATCCTTTTAAATTAAAATTTCCGTCTTTTCAGGATTTGAGCTCAAGAGTGGGATTGCTGGATCATATGGCAACTCTGTTTTTAGTTTTTCAAGGTACCTCAGTACTGTTCTCCATAGTGGTTGCACCAACTTACATTCCCACCAATAGTGTAGGAGGGTTCCCTTTTCTCCACACCCTCTCCAGCATTTGTTATTTGTACACTTTTTAATGATGGCCATTCTGACTGGCAGGAGGTGATAACTTACTGTAGTTTTGATTTACATTTCTCTAATAATTAGCGATGATCTTGTTTAACATCTTAACATTAGGGTTATTTCTACTTGATAGCGACCAGATTGAGGATTGATTTTTGAAAGATTCGCAGACAAACATGAGTTTAGTCTTGATAGTTCAATTTTTTGCAAACATGAAATAATATTATAGAAGACTTTAGTGTACAAAATTTCCCCACTCAAATATGTAACTGCGGAACAAGTTTGGAAATTAGACTCAATTGCCCATTTAGGGTTCCCTTAAAATAAAACAGAAAACAAAAACTGAAATAGAGCCTTGAAAATTCAATTTGAATAATCTATTCTGTTTATGGTGATCTCAACATCATATTAGACCATTATAGACTAACGTTTCTATAATGAAACAGCTTTCCCTGTCTTTCTCTACATTTTCAACACTGCAAAATACCATTTTTTTTCATTACACTTAGAGAACAAATACACTATTCTTCATTAAAATTGTGTTGACTTTAGAGTGTGATTTTTTTGTCTTCTGTACTACTCTTAGTACCACTTAGCGCTTTGTGAAAACTAGCATGGGCAATGAGCTACGTAAATATTATGATTCATCACCTCAAGTAGCTCATGAAGATGTCCATTCAAGCCCATGTACAAGATCATAGTTTATAATAACTAAGTCATGAAAGGAGTCACAGTACTATGCGATAAAGGTAAACTTTCCACAAATGTTTACTGTTTACACTAGAAAAATGCTATTAATATACGTGCACTCAGAATAATGTGCAGTTAAAACACTGCAGTTTTTGATACATGAGTTTAAAGCCTTAATGAAAGTGTTTTTCTTTCCCAAATTAATCTTTTTTCCTTGTAATTCCCTTCTTCCATACCTCCCTTCCCCTTACTTTTGCTTAAATACATCTAAAAAACTGTGCATTCTTGAATGCTACCTCTTCCCACCCCCAACCCTGCCAACCAAAATTCAAAATAAAAATTGCAAAATAAATTGTTACATTTTGCTCTGTCTCTAGATTATAAATTAGATATGGAATTAATTTTTAACCTCTAGAAACTTGAATTAAAACATGTTCCTTAGACTCCAACTACTATCTGGTATGGTAGACTCGTTTAAATGACAGAAAAAAGGTAACAGTCATTAACAGTTAGAAGATATTTAAAGGTTAAAAGAAAAATGTATCTAATACAATTCATCATGAAATTTGGAATTTTTAAGCAGTCTGTTTTATTTAATGAAAAAAGAAAAGTCAGTAAGAAGTCAAGGGAAGGCGTTATTGACTTCATTTACGTACATTGCTACTAAGAAAACCGTTTGCAACCTTGAGACTGATTCTATGGAGAACAGATGAAAGAGTAAATTAGTATGCCATAAGGACTGGTTAAACTTTCAGCCTGACCACAAACGTATTTTTAGGTGTGTTAAGTGAGGCATTCATCACACAGTTATGATTTAAAACTTTAAATTGTATATAATTATAGTTGGGTGACAGCTCTAGAATTTCTCTCTGCTTCATCAGTCATGTTAACTGATATTTCAGCTTGGACGCTGATTTCTTAGTGCTCAAAAGACAGCTGTATGAATGTCATAGGTTAAAGGGAGAAAATGCAACATCAGTTTATTAATATTTGGAGCTAATGGGAAAAGAATGATTGATTCTAACCTCCTTCACTAAAACAACCATGCTTGTGCAATAGCCTGCAGAATTACCAAGTAGAGAATTGGCATGGTGTTTGTAGACGCAGTCTCACCACAAATGTCATGAGCCCAGACCCTGCAGTCTGACACCTCACATTCCAACGCTAGTGGGATGCTTATTAGTGCCTCAGTTTCCATATGGGTTTATTAGAGATGAAATAGATATTACCAATAAAGCACCTAAAATAACACCTGGCACCACAATGTTGTACAAACCCACTGGAATAACTAAAATGGAACAGTCAGATAATATGGTATGGGGAAAAATGTGAAACACCTGGAACTCAATTTTCTGGGTGCAAATAATAGAACCTCAATAAATAAATAAGTGAAATATTAGAAAATCTTTTAGCATTCATAACCCAAAAAAGTGAGTTGGTAATATCAGGGCATGTCTAAATTCACCTTAGAATAAATGATTTCATTTCCAGTGTTGGTATTGACGCCTAATCAGGGCAGTATATCTCACTATTGCTGGGAGACAACTTCCTTCCAAGAAATTGTTATTGCTTAGAATGAGTTTTCTATATTAGGTAAAGAAAATAAAAATTTGGAGCAAGGAATATATCTTTCTTATTTCTTTTAATTAATGAGGATATGGGATATGTCAACAGTGAAATGACGTAACTTAGGAAAGCAGGAGATATATATAAGCCTTATTCAACATGTCCTCTTCTGCCCTAAAAACACTTCATTTCTCGTATGACTATTATAACAACAATAAAGAGAGTAGAAAAAATTTCTCTATATATTTCACTTAATTCAAAAAACTGTTTTAATCTTACCATGTTTCCCCATGTTGCTTGAATATATATACATACACGTATATATATGTATATACACACATATGTATGCATATATGCATATGTATGCTGAACTTAGATTTTATTTTCCATTCTGTATTTTTTACCTAAAATGATATGTTAAAATGTCATATTTTCAACATTTAAAATTGTTATATGGTACTTCATTGATCTATTTCATAATTTACTTCTCCGTCCTTATTTTTTTAAGTTTTAGGGTAAGTTTTTTTTTTTAATGTGACATCTAACCTAAATTTGTTTTTTGTTTGTTGTTGGTTTTTTTAATTGAAGTATAGTTGATTTATAGTTTCAAGTACAACTTAGTGATTCAGTATTTTTATAGATTATATTCCATTGAAAGTTATTACAAAAAATGGCTATATTTCCCTGTGCTGTACAATATATATCCTTGTTAATTATCTATTTTATACATAGTAGTTTATGTCTCTTAATCTCATTCCCTTTTCTTGCCCCTCCCCCTTCCCTCTTCCCATTGGTAACCACCAGTTTGCTCCCTGTACCTGTGAGTCTGTTTCTGTTTTGTTACATAAACTCATTTATTTTATTTTTTAGATTCCACATATAAGTGATAACATAGATAACACACACAATGGAATACCGGCCATAAAAAAGAATAAAATTTCCCCATTTGCAACAACATGGTTGGACCTAGAGAGTATTATGCTTACTGAAATAAGTCAGACAGAGAAACATGTATCTTCTATGCTATCACTTATACGTGCAATCTAAACATTAAAAAAAAAAGAATATATACAACAAAAATTTTTAAAAATTATGATTTCCTTAGAATTATTAGGTCAAAGGGTAAACACTTTGTTGTGATTCTGGGTAAATAGTGTCATTTTGTTTTCCAAAAAAGTACCAGTATAAGGTTTTTTTCACACTGTGCATTGCAAATATAACCAAGTTTGGTCACATCCTGGTGATGAACTGACATCCTGGTTAGCATGAAATATTATCACTAAAGAAGTTTCTTTCATCAACGTATCAAGTAATAAACATCGTATTTCAACTTTAATTATTTTGGTCAACATATGGTTATAAATTTTCTTAAATATTTACTTAAAATTGGGTTTCCTCTTCTTTTGAATAACCTTAAATGTTCTTTGTCCATTTAACTATTTGAATCCTCTTTGTTGTGTGATTGATATAATATTCTGTATAATGTTGGCGTTACTCCTTATCTGCCACCTGTTAGATTCCATTTCATTTTATTTTTTTCATGATAGTCAAATAATTTATACCTGAGGCAGAAAAAGAATAGCAGCTCTAGGAGGAAAAAAATAGGTAAGACTGAATTCCATGGGAACAAAAGCTTGGTAGGAAAAGATGAGAAGTTACAGAACTCTAACGTGCAAGTACATCTCCTTCAAGCAGTCCTGACACATTAAGAGAAACATTGGCCTCATCATTTTTGTGATAGAAGTTTAACTCAATTTGCATTTAATTCTTAAGAAATGTCATGACCTCAGTTGGCATCTGGGTTATACTGATACGAATCATAAGTGTAAAAATAAAAATGCAAACCTAACACCAGACGATTCTTGTCTCTCACTTCTATTTTCACCATGTATTTGGTGCTTGTCAAAATCAGGGGTGACGCTTATCTCTAGGCAAGGCTTAATTCACTTTAGTTTAGTTTAGTTTGCTTGTTTGTTTTGGTGACATGTAAAGAAGCTAAAATGTTTAGGAAAATTATTTAGATCACAACTAATGACATTTACAAAGCAAACTTGATGGCAATTAAAGAGATATATTTAACTTCAGGGTAATGAAAGAATTAAAAGTAAAATATTAAAATTAAAGTAAAGAAAATGGCAATAGTGAGCAGAAGAATTAGAAAAAATTATATCATCGGTTCAAAAATGCATTAACCAGGACTTCCCTGGTGGCACAGTTGTTAAGAATCCGCCTGCTAATGCAGGGGACACAGGTTCGAACCCTGGTCTGGGAAGATCCCACATGTCACGGAGCAACTACGCCTGGGCACCACAACTACTGAGCCTGTGGTCTAGAGCCCGTGCTCCACAACAAGAGAAGCCACAACAATGAGAAGTCCATGCACCGCAGTGAAGAGTAGACCCTGTTCGCCACAACTAAAGAAAACCCATGCACAGCAACAAAGACCCAACACAGCCAATATATATATATATATATATATATATATATATATATATATACACATATATATATATACATATATTTCTCAGTGCATGACAAATGACAACCTTGTTTCGCCAAAATAGAATGATATTTCCCTCTTTTTCCCATTTGCTTATGTATGATGATGGAATTTAATTGTGTGGGATGAGCCAGGATTTCAACTTTATAAGCTTAGTTTTTAATTCTCTAGATTTGACACTTGTTAAGATGAACAAATGGAGAAGACGCTGGCATTATGTACCTTTAGGAAAGACCACATGTCATTTTGTACTAAGTAGTTAAAATTTCTGTGGTAAGGTAAAAATCATGGGCAGGACAGAGGGAAAGAAGACCTAAGTTCTGTTTCTGGGCATCCCACTCCATTTGTAATTTGGGGAAAGTCATTTTGCCTTTCCAGTGTTAGTTTTCTACTTGTAAAATGAAGACATTTGACTAGCTGTTTTTTTCTAAAGTGATAATTTGGCCTTTTTAAAAGATCCTACTTTAAAATACATTGATTTTTTTTTTTTTTTTTTTTTTTTTTTGCCGTACGCAGGCCTCTCACTGTTGTGGCCTCTCCCGTTGTGGAGCACAGGCTCCGGACGCGCAGCCTCAGCGGTCATGGCTCAGGGGCCCAGCCGCTCCACGGCATGTGGGATCTTCCCGGACCAGGGCACAAACCCGTGTCCCCTGCATCGGCAGGCAGACTCTCAACCACTGCGCCACCAGGGAAGCCCAATACATTGGTTTTTGCTTCCAAGCTTGTGACCTTTATGGTTTACCTAAGATAGTATACCCCTCTACATACTCAATAGTTTCTTGGCTATTTTTAAAATAACATTTCATTTTTAAAATTATAGGACAGTTAAGCTGTGTGGGAGAAAAACCCTTCTAACTATAGAATATAAATATCTGCCACAAAGAATCTAATAGTGGAAAAGCCAAATTTTTCTTAGTTTATTTAGCTCACAGATTAAATTCACACAACTTGGAGAGAACTGGACAAATACCAAAAAAAAAATTTGTGGAGTAAAAATTACAGGTAATTCATCACAGAGAGATAACAGTGAAATATTGTTATACAGTTTTAATACGTTTTGTTCTGTTCTGAAATTTTTGAGGGGCACTGTTAACATAGTCTTCTAGTTGTTTACAATTAGAGAAAATGTGAAGTTTAATACTTAAATTTGATGGTCTGTCAGTATCCATAAGTATTTTCAGTGTTGAATGACATGGCTCAAAGTCCTTATTTTCAGGTTTTTTAGGCAACTAGCTAAACACTTCATGTTTAAGAGAAAGTGTTCTTTCTTTCTCAAGGAACTTTTTCAATTTTTTTCTATACAGCTAATGAGCATGTTGAAAATATACCAGTGCTCATGACTGATAATGCCATGTACTTGTAGGAGGGTAGTTCTGGCTGGATGATAAAGTGAGGAGTAGACAGCTGTGGTTGGTGGGTAGCATTTGGGGTTTAGAGTCAAATACCTAAGTTCCCTGAAGATTTTACAGCACATTTTACCGGGTTAGCTTTAGAAAAACGTGAGATCCTTACAAAGAACAGTGTGTTGAAAATAATGCCAGGAACCAGTACCAGTGGATTGCTGTGACGACTTTTCATGAAACATTTTGTTCTATAGGTCCTGGGTCATCGTGCTCCCTTTGGGGGCTTTGTGGTTCATGTGTTTGAAGCTGCAAGGATGGAGGAGCAAGTGGATTATTTTCTTCACTGGAATTATCATAAACAAAAACACCAAGTACATTCTTCTGATTTCCCAGATGAGTGATATATGCTGGGAACAAGGGGGCAATGGGACTCCAGTGTTACAAAGAATGAGACACATAGGGAGATAGATGGCTGCTGGCAGACACAGGGGGTGTGGAGACTGCCTCATTTCAGGAACTGTGAAAATCCAAAATCCCTTTCAAGTCTTTGCTGAGTTCTGTGGCACAGAATGGGGGTGGGAAGAGGTAAAGGGACTTTCATTCATCTTTAAAAAAATTTTTTTTTATTTTATATTGGAGCATAGTTGATTAACAATGTTGTGTTAGTTTCAGGTGTACAGCAAAGTGATTCAGTTATACGTATACATGTATCTGTTTTTTTTCAAATTCTTTAAGTCCCTTTTGACTAATTCCTGATCTCTAGTTCCTGGCCCAAACTTGCAAATCTACAGTGATAAAAGTGCACGGAGTACAAATTAACAATTTCCCTGCTCCTTTGGAGGCACTTGTATTTATATATAATAGTTATTTTCCTGTGAGGTCTGTGTAGCATTTTCTATCTGTAAATATTTTTGTAATATTGTTCATTGGCTTATACAAAGCTGAGATGTAAATGACTATTGGGATTACCTTGTAAGCATACGTGGATCCAGACTTTCTGTGAAAGTGACAATTAGAGTGAGATTCTTCTCTGGCTGTGCCTTGAAGGGTGCTTGGAGGTTGTTGTTTGAACTCTCTTCACATTCTTCTGGGATTTCTTAGCCATTTTTTTCCTGAGTGCCAAGTCCACACTCTGGATATTTTTTCTTGTCAACTTGTATAGTGACACTACTTGTAAATGCCATGCTATAGGCTTTTTTTCTTATAGAACTGTTGATGTAACTCTAATGAAATTCATTCCCTGTGTTGTTGACTTTTGTTTTATAAAGTACATTTTAGCGTTAGAACAGCTAAGCCATTCACATTTGCAAAACATCTGTTGTAGCATTTGTGATTAAATTTTGAATTTTTAAATCATCCTTATATACTGATATCATAGTTCTTGCCAATCTATATCTTGCTAACATAAGGACTCACCTATTTCCATATCTGTGGCATTACTGCAAATCATGATGCTCTTTGAGCTGAATAAAGACTCTAATCTTAGCAATATCCTTGAATATATTTAAAGGATCTTTTAAAATGTCAGCTGAGAGCTCAAAGATGTAGAGAGCTGGAAAGGACATTGCTCCCACCCTTACAACAAGAAGAATGACGGACTAACTGCAAATTAAAGAATTTTCAGTGCAAACAACTACCTCCAAAAAAATGGTGAGAGAGGGAAAAATGGGACCCTGGAATTTGATTACTTGGGCAGATGCTGCCAAAAAACCATCCTGACCAGTAAGAACATGGAGCTAACATTCTTTTGAAGGCGTTGTTAAAAGCCACATATGGACTAGTGTGAGTGTGAAGCCTTTGGGGGCCACAGGATAGGTAGTTTATATCCCTTTGTAGGCTTTTTCTCCATGACAGCCATCAAATGCTCACACAGAAGATCATAAAGAATCCTGAGAACAGTTCCCTGTGGTTCTGACTGGATGAAGGGAATAGCAGTCACTGACAAAAGGCCTCCCAGATCCATGTTTTCTATTTCACCTATGGAACAAAAGCATTGATATGCATAGGGAAGAACAGCAAAAAACTGTTGCATGTACTTTATAAAACTGTTGCAAAAAACTGGATTTTTGCAGAAGGGAGAAGAAAAATGAGGAGGGGAATAAAAAAAAAACTCCACCTCTGGGAAAAGGGCAAGAGTACGTACTAAACCCATCATTACAGCTGGAGAAGGAACAGGAAATGGTGAAAGCAAAACATCTAGGCACAGCTTCACAGGTACTGCCTAAGAATGAGGTTTAAGTGGAACATCAGAGAAGGCCTCCCCTCCCAGACCACCACCCTCCAGGCTAACAAGCGTCGGTAGGCCCTGGTGGTTCAGTGGTTGAGACTCTGTGCTTCCGCTGCAGGGGCCGCGGTTTCAATCCCTGGTCGGGGAACTAAGATCCCACATGCCGTGGGGCACAGACAAAAAAACCCCCCAAAGAAACAAAAAACCAAAAAGAGTGAAATCCATCTGAGGCAGATTCTCTCTTGAGAAGATGGCAAAGGGGGGACCCAAAGCAAGTGGGAGCGAACACTAAGGAAAACCCTCTAACAACTAGCCCACACTCTAAACACAAAATATCAGCAGAGGAATTTGAAGGCTCTGGTGCACTGTTGGTAACTGTAGCAACAACAAACTTCAAACACAGCTCCTTTCCTAACCAGATTAACAAAACCCTTCACTAAAGCCCTAGCAGAAGAGAAAGTTTACTTATCTTCAAGCATAAAATACATTATCTCAGTATCAACAGGCCTGAATCAGATATGATATAGATATTGTAATTGACAGAGAAGAAATTTAATTACTTACATACTTAAAGTTAAAATGCAGAGGTTCTTGAAAATATCAACAAAGTTGATCAACTTTTAGCAAGACTGACCAAGAAACATAAAGAGAAAACACATTTTAATAGTATCAGGAATGAAAGATAAGGCATTACTACAAAACTACAGTTAAATGGATAGTAAGGGATTATTAAAAACATCTTTGTGCCTATATATTCAACAACTAAGAAAAACAGACTAATTCCCTGAAACACACAAACTAAAACTCACTCAAGAAGAAATAGAAAACCTGAATAGTTATATATCTATAAAAGAATTAAACCATAGTTAAAACTTTCCAAACAATAAAATTACAGGCCTACATGTTTTCACTGGCCAGTTCTATCAATATAAAGAAAGAAAATAATACCAGTTCTACACAATCTCTTCCAGAAAATAGAAGATGGAATACTTCCATACTCATTTTATGAGGCCAACATTACACTAATACCAAAACTTGGAAAAGACGTTACACAAAAATAAAACTACAGACCAATACCCCTCATGAAACTAGACATAAATATTCTTAATAAATACATGTAAATCAAATCCTGCAATATCTATGAAAGAAGAACAGTATATAGCAATCTAATGAAATTTATTCAGAGAATGATAGACTGCTTCAGAAATTTGAAAAACCAATGTAATTCACCATATTACAGACTGAATAAGAAAAAAACATGATCATATCAATAGATGCAGAAAAAATATTCAATAAAATTCAATTTCCCTTTGTGATTAAAAAAACTCCCAGCACACTAAGGATAAGAAAATTTCCTTTACCTAATAAGGGGCATCTGCAGAAAACTTACAGCAAACATCACACTCAGTGTTGACAGTGTAAATGCTTTTTTCTTAAGGTGTAAACAAGGCAAAGATGTTGTCTCTGACCAGTTCTATTTAATAATGTACTGGAAGTTTTAGCCAGTGAAATAAGAATAAGAGATAAAGGACATATTGATTGGATAGGTGAAAATAAAATGACCTATATTTGCAGACAACAGGATTGCCTGCCTAGAAAATCCCATGGACTCTACAAAAAGAAGTCCTAGAGTAGATAAGTGAGTTTAGCAAGTTTGTAGACTAAATGGTCAGTATTCAAAAGTCAATCATTCTTGTATACCAGCAATGAACGATTGGAATTTGAAATGTAAAAATACCATTTACAATTGCTCAAAAGACAAAATAGATATAAATTAAACAAAAAAAAGTGCAGGTTCTACTGGCATTTTTCACAGAACTATAACAAAAAATTTCACAATTTGTATGGAAACACAAAAGACCCCGAATAGCCAAAGCAATTATGAGAACGAAAAATGGAGCTGGAGGCATCAGGCTCCCTGACTTCAGACTATACTACAAAGCTACAGTAATCAAGACAGTATGGTACTGGCACAAAAACAGAAATATAGATCAATGGAACAGGATAGAGAGCCCAGAGATAAACCCACGCACATATGGTCACCTTATCTTTGATAAAGGAGGCAAGAATATACAGTGGAGAAAAGACAGCCTCTTCAATAAATGGTACTGGGAAAACTGGACAGGTACATGTAAAAGTATGAGATTAGAACACACCCTAACACCATACACAAAAATAAGCTCAAAATAGATTAAAGATCTAAATGTAAGGCCAGACACTATAAAACTCTTAGAGGAAAAAATAGGCAGAACACTCTATGACATAAATCACAGCAAGATCCTTTTTGACCCACCTCCTAGAGAAATGGAAATAAAAACAAAAATAAACAAATAGGATCTAATGAAACTTCAAAGCTTTTCCACAGTGAAGGAAACCATAAACAAGACTAAAAGACAACCCTCAGAATGGGAGAAAATATTTGCAAATGAAGCAACTGACAAAGGATTAATCTTCAAAATTTACAAGCAGCTCATGCAGCTCAATAACAAAAAAACAAAAAACCCTATCCAAAAATAGACAGAAGACCTAAATAGACATTTCTCCAAAGAAGATATACAGGTTGCCAACAAACACATGAAAGAATGCTCAACGTCATTAATCATTAGAGAAATGCCAATCAAAACTACAATGAGGTATCATCTCACACCAGTCAGAATGGCCATCATCAAAAAATCTAGAAACAATAAATGCTGGAGAGGGTGTGGAAAAAAGGGAACACTCTTGCACTGCTGGTGGGAATGTAAATTGATACAGCCACTATGGAAAACAGTATGGAGTTTCCTTAAAAATCTACAAATAGAACTACCATACGACCCAGCAATCCCACTACTGGGCATATACCCTGAGAAAACTGTAATTCAAAAAGAGTCATGTACCAAAATGTTCATTGCAGCTCTATTTACAATAGCCAGGAGATGAAAACAACCTAAGTGTCCATCAACAGATGAATGGATAAAGAAGATGTGGCACATATATACAATGGAATATTACTCAGCCATAAAAAGAAACGAAATTGAGTTATTTGTAGTGAGGTGGATGGACCTAGAGTCTGTCATACAGAGTGAAGTAAGTCAGAAAGAGAAAAACAAATACCGTATGTTAGCACATGTATATGGAATCTAAGGGGAAAAAAAGGGTCATGAAGAACCTAGGGGTAAGACGAGAATAAAGACACAGACCTACTAGAGAATAGACTTGAGGATATGGGGAAGGGGAAGGGTAAGCTGTGACAAAGTGAGAGAGTGGCATGGACATATATACACTACCAAACGTAAAATAGATAGCTAGTGGGAAGCAGCCGCATGGCACAGGGAGATCAGCTCGGTGCTTTGTGACCACCTAGAGGGGTGGGATAGGGAGGGTGGGAGGGAGGGAGACGCAAGAGGGAAGAGATATGGGAGCATATGTGTATGTATAACTGATTCACTTTGTTATAAAGCAGAAACTAACACACCACTGTAAAGCAATTATACTCCAATAAAGATATTAAAAAAAAATAAAACTTAAGGGGAAAAGCATTCTCTACCCACAAGCTCAAAAAAATTTTGCTAAATTGCTAAAAAAAAAATTATGCTGAGTGAAAGAAGCCAGTCTCAAAAGGTTACATATTGTGCGACTCCATTGATATGATAATCTCCAAGTGACAAAACCATAGTGTACGAGGACAGATCAATGGTTGCCAGGGGGTACGGAAAGTGTGACATATGGAGGGTAGCATGAGGAATTTTGGGGGTGATGGAGCTGTTCTGTATCCAGATTATAGTGGTGGTTGCATGTTTTAAAATTCATTGAACTGTACACTAAAAAATCTATTTTACTGTATGATGCTTTAAAAATAAAATTATACATGTAACTTCAAAAAAAAAGGGCAGGTTCTGAGTGCTAAAATCTATAAAAATCTGATAAAAGAAATCAAAGAATATCTAAGTTAAAAATATACCATGGGACGTCCGGGGAAGATGGCGGAAGAGTAAGACGTGGAGATCACCTTCCTCCCCACAGATACACCAGAAATACAGCTACACGTGGAACAACTCCTACAGAACACCTACTGAATGCTGGCAGAAGACCTCAGACCTCCCAAAAGGCAAAAAGGACTCCCCACGTACCTGGGTAGGGCAAAGCGGAGATTCCCGCACAGAGGATCGGTGCCGACCGGCACTCACCAGCCCGAGAGGCTTCTCTGCTCGCCCGCCGGGGTGGGCGGTGCTGGGAGCTGAGGCTCGGGCTTCAGTCGGAGCGCAGGGAGAGGACTGTGGCTGGCGGCGTGAACACAGCCTGAAGGGGCTAATGCGCCACAGCTAGCCGGGAGGGAGTCCGGGAAAAAGTCTGGAGCTGCCGAAGAGGCAAGAGAATTTTTCTTCCCTCTTTGTTTCCTGGTGCGCGAGGAGAGGGGATTAAGCGCGCTGCTTAAAGGAGTTCCAGAGACGGGCGCGAGTCGCGGCTGAAAGCGCAGACCCAGAGACGGGCGTGGGACACTGGGGCTGCTGCTGCCGCCACGAGGCCTGTGTGCGAGCGCAGTTCACTGTCCAGGCCCCCTTCTGGGGAGCCTGTGCAGCCCGTCACTGCCGGGGTCCCGGGATCCAGAGACGGCTTCCCTGGGAGAACGCACAGCGCGCCTCGGGCTGGTGCAACGTCACGCTGACCTCTGCGGCCGCAGGCTCGCCCCGCCTCCGTGCCCCTCCCTCCCCCACGGCCTGAGTGAGCCAGAGTCCCCGAAGCGGCTGCTCCTTTAACCCTGTCCTGTCTGAGCGAAGAACAGACGCCCTCCGGCGACCTACACGCAGAGGCGGGGCCAGATCCAAAGCTGAGACCCGGGAGCTGTGAGAACAAAGAAGAGAAAGGGAAATCTCTCCCAGCAACCTCAGAAGCAGCGGATTAAAGCTCCACAATCAACTTGATGTACCCTGCATCTGTGGAATACATGAATAGACAACGAATCATCCCAAACTGAGGAGCCAGGAGTCAGTGCTGTGCCTCTGAGGTGGGAGAGCCAACTTCAGGACACTGGTCCACAAGAGACCTCCCAGCTCCACATATCAAACGGTGAAAATCTCCCAGAGATCTCCATCTCAACACCAGCACCCAGCTTCAGTCAACGACCAGCAAGCTACAGTGCTGGACACCCCATGCCAAACAACTAGCAAGACAGGAACACAACGCCACCCATTAGCAGAGAGGCTGCCTAAAATCATAATAAGGCCACAGACACCCCAAAACACACCACCAGACGTGGACCTACCCACCAGAAAGACAAGATCCAGCCTCATCCACCAGAACACAGGCACGAGTCCCCTCCACCAGGAAGCCTACACAGCCCACTGAACCAACTTTAGCCACTGGGGACAGACACCAAAAACAACGGAACTACGAACCTGCAGCCTGCAAAAAGGAGACCCCAAACACAGTAAGATAAGCAAAATGAGAAGACAGAAAAACACACAGCAGGAGAAGGAGCAAGATAAAAACCCACCAGACCTAACAAATGAAGAGGAAATAGGCAGTCTACCTGAAAAAGAATTCAGAATAATGATAGTAAAGATGATCCAAAATCTTGGAAATAGAATAGACAAAATGCAAGAAACACTTAACAAGGACCTAGAAGAACTAAAGATGAATCAAGCAATGATTAAAAACACAATACATGAAATTAAAAATACTCTAGATGGGATCAATAGCAGAATAACTGAGGCAGAAGAACGGATAAGTGAGGTGGAAGATAAAATAGTGGAAATAACTACTGCAGAGCACAAGAAAGAAAAAAGAATGAAAAGAACTGAGGACAGTCTCAGAGACCTCTGGGACAACATTAAACGCACCAACATTCGAATTATAGGGGTTCCAGAAGAAGAAGAGAAAAAGAAAGGGACTGAGAAAATATTTGAAGAGATTATAGTTGAAAACTTCCCTAATATGGGAAAGGAAATTGTCAGTCAAGTCCAGGAGGCACAGAGAGTCCCATACAGGATAAATCCAAGGAGAAATACGCCAAGACACATATTAATCAAACTTTCAAAAATTAAACACAAAAAAACCATATTAAAAACAGCAAGGGAAAAACAACAAATAACACACAAGGGAATCCCCATAAGGTTAACAGCTGATCTTTCAGCAGAAACTCTACAAGCCAGAAGGGACTGGCAGGACATACTTAAAGTGATGAAGGAGAAAAACCTGCAAGCAGGATTACTCTACCCAGCAAGGATCTCATTCAGATTTGATGGAGAAATTAAAACCTTTACAGACAAGCAAAAGCTGAGAGAGTTCAGCACCACCAAACCAGCTTTACAACAAATGCTAAAGGAACTTCTCTAGGCAAGAAACACAACAGAAGGAAAATACCTACAATAACGAACCCAAAACAATTAAGAAAACGGGAATAGGAACATACATATCGATGTCATTCTTCATGACATTTCTTTCCCCTTAAATTCCATATACATGTGTTAGCATACGGTATTTGTTTTTCTCTTTCTGACTTACTTCACTCTGTATGACAGACTCTAGGTCCATCCACCTCACTACAAATAACTCAATTTCGTTTCTTTTTATGGCTGAGTAATATTCCATTGTATATATGTGCCACATCTTCTTTATCCATTCATCCGATAATGGACACTTAGGTTGTTTCCATCTCCAGGCTATTGTTAATAGGGCTGCTATTAACATTTTGGTACATGACTCTTTTTGGATTATGGTTTTCTCAGGGTATATGCCCAGTAGTGGGATTGCTGGGTCATATGGTAGTTCTGTTTGTAGTTTTTTAAGGAACCTCCATACTGTTCTCCATGGTGGCTGTACCAGTTCACATTCCCACCAGCAGTGCAAGAGTGTTCCCTTTTTTCCACACCCTCTCCAGCATTTATTGTTTCTGGATTTTTTGATGATGGCCATTCTGACTGGTGTGAGATGATATCTCATTGTAGTTTTGATTTGCATTTCTCTAATGATTAAAGATGTTGAGCACCCTTTCATGTGTTTGTTGGCAGTCTGTATATCTTCTGTGGAGAAATGTCTATTTAGGTCTTCTGCCCATTTTTGGATTGGGTTGTTTGTTTTTTTGCTATTGAGCTGCATGAGCTGCTTATAAATTTTGGAGATTAATCCTTTGTCAGTTGCTTCATTTGCAAATATTTTCTCCCATTCTAAGGGTTGTCTTTTGGTCTTGTTTATGGTTTCCTTTGCTGTGCAAAAGCTTTTAAGTTTCATTAGGTCCCATGTGTTTATTTTTGTCTTTATTTCCATTTCTCTAGGAGGTGGGTCCAAAAGGATCTTGCTGTGATTGATGTCATAGAGTGTTCTGCCTATGTTTTCCTCTAAGAGTTTGATAGTGTCTGGTCTTACATTTAGGTCTTTAATCCATTTTGAGCTTATTTTTGTGTATGGTGTTAGGGAATGATCTAATCTCTTACTTTTACATGTCCCTGTCCAGTTTTCCCAGCACCACTTATTGAAGAGACTGTCCTTTCTCCACTGTACATTCCTGCCTCCTTTATCAAAGATAAGGTGACCGTATGTGCGTGGGTTTATCTCTGGGCTCTCTATCCTGTTCCATTGATCTATATTTCTGTTTTTGTGCCAGTACCATACTGTCTTGATTACTGTAGCTTTGTAGTATAGTCTGAAGTCAGGGAGCCTGATGCCTCCAGCTCCATTTTTCGTTCTCAAGATTGCTTTGGCTATTTGGGGTCTTTTGTGTTTCCATACAAATTGTGAAATTTTTTGTTCTAGTTCTGTGAAAAATGCCAGTGGTAGTTTGATAGGGATTGCATTGAATCTGTAGATTGCTTTGGGTAGTAGAGTCATTTTCACAATGTTGATTCTTCCAATCCAAGAACATGGTATATCTCTCCATCTATTTGTATCATCTTTCTTTCATCAGTGTCTTATAATTTTCTGCATACAGGTCTTTTGTCTCCTTAGGTAGGTTTATTCCTAGATATTTTATTCTTTTTGTTGCAATGGTAAATGGGAGTGTTTCCTTGATTTCACTTTCAGATTTTTCATCATTAGCATATAGGAATGCCAGAGATTTCTGTGCATTAATTTTGTATCCTGCTACTTTACCAAATTCATTGATTAGCTCTAGTAGTTTTCTTGTAGCATCTTTAGGATTCTCTATGTATAGTATCATGTCATCTGCAAACAGTGACAGCTTTACTTCTTCTTTTCCAATTTGGATTCCTTTTATTTCCTTTTCTTCTCTGATTGCTGTGGTTAAAACTTCCAAAACTATGTTGAATAAGAGTGGTGAGAGTGGGCAACCTTGTCTTGTTCCTCATCTTAGTGGAAATGGTTTCAGTTTTTCACCATTGAGGACGATGTTGGCTGTGGGTTTGTCATATATGGCCTTTATTATGTTGAGGAAAGTTCCCTCTATGCCTACTTTCTGCAGGGTTTTTATCATAAATGGGTGTTGAATTTTGTCGTAAGCTTTCTCTGCATCTATTGAGATGATCATATGGTTTTTCTCCTTCAATTTGTTAATATGATGTATCACATTGATTTGCATATATTGAAGAATCCTTGCATTCCTGGAATAAACCCCACTTGATCATGGTGTATGATCCTTTTAATGTGCTGTTGGATTCTGTTTGCTAGTATGTTGTTGAGGATTTTTGCATCTATGTTCATCAGTGATATTGGCCTGTAGTTTTCTTTCTTTGTAACATCCTTGTCTGGTTTTGGTGTCAAGGTGATGGTGGCCTCGTAGAATGAGTTTTGGCGTGTTCCTCCCTCTGCTATATTTTGGAAGACTTTGAGAAGGGTAGGTGTTAGCTCTTCTCTAAATGTTTGATAGAATTCACCTGTGAAGTCATTTGGTCCTGGGCTTTTGTTTGTTGGAAGATTTTTTATCACAGTTTCAATTTCAGTGCTTGTGATTGACAATGAGTTTTTAGGTATGACACTAGAAGCATGATCCATAATAGAAAAATTAATAAGTATTATATTTTATTAAAATTAAATTTTTATTCTGTAAAAGACAATGTTAAGAAAATGAAAGGGCAAACCACAGACTGAGAGAAAATATTTGCATATCATATATACAATAAAGAAGTTGTTTTCAGAATATAAAGAACTTAAAATTCAACAAGAAAAAACATAGGCAATCAGTCTGAACAGATACTTCACCAATGGATGTATACAAGTGGCAAATGAACATATAGAAAGTGCTCCATCAGCATGATATAGTAAGGAAGTGCAAATTTAAAACTGCAATGTGATACCACTTTTTACCTGTTAGAATGACTATTATCAAAAAGACAAGTAATAACAAATGTTGGATAGGATATGGAGGAAAGGGAACCCTTATATACTATTGGTAGGAATGTAAATTGATGAAATCACTAAGGAAAACATTATGGGATTCCTCAAAAAATTAAGACTAGAACTACCATATGACCCAGCTATTTCAATTCTGGGCCAAAGAACATGAAAACACTAGTTTGAAAAGATATATGCACCCCTATGTTCCTCATGACATTATTCACAATAGTCAAGATATGGAAATAACCTGTGTCCACTGATGGATGAATAGATAAAGAAATTGTGATATATGTATACACACACACACACACACACACACATGTATATATATATATATATATATATATATATATATATATATATATATATATATATACAATGGAATACTATTTAGCCACAAAAATAATGAAATCCTGCCATTTGTTTTCATGGACCTTGAGGGTATTATGTGAAATGAAGTAAATCAGATGGATAAAGACAAAAACCATAAGATTTCACTCATATATGGAATATAAAAAAAACCCAAATGAACAAACAAAATAAAACAAAAACAAACTCATAGATACAGAGACCAGATTAGTGGTTACCAGAGGGGAAGGAGTTTGGAGGATGAATGAAATGGGTGAATGGGGTCAACTGTAGAGTGGTGGATAACTACACTTGTGCTGGTGATCACTTAGCAGTGTATCCAGATGGTAAATTATAATGCTTGAACACCTGAAACTTAAATACTAGAGTTTTAAAAAACCATCATAGGACCTAGTGGTCTCACACATAGGTATTTACCCAGGAAAACTAAGCACTTATGTTCACACAAAGACCTGAATGTGAATATTTGCAATCTCTGAAAATTGTAAACAATTCAAATATCTTTCAACAGGTCAATGCATAAACAGAACTGTGTTCAGTCCATATGATGAAATATTACTCAGCAATGAAAAAGGAATGAAACATTGATTTATGCAACAGCATGAATAAATATTAAATGCACTGTTCTGAATGAAGAAAACCAGACTCAAAAGGCTACATAGTATATGATCTTATTTATTTGACATTCTAGTGAAACTATAGGAATAGAACATAGATCAGTTGTTGCCAGAGATTGGGGGAATGGGAGTAAGAGTTGACTACAAAGGGTTACATAAGAGAATTATTAGGGTGATTAAATTGTTCCATATGATACTGAGATAGTGGTCACATGATTCCATTCATTTGTCAAAACCCATAGAACTATAAACTACAAAGTGACTTTCATTATGTGCAAATAAAAAATTTAAAAAATTTTGGGTGATCCCAGGATGGAATGCAGACGAGGACAAATAAATCCTAAATCTATTGCAAATGCATGGCACAACCTCACTGACAGCAGTGGGGAAGAAAAGAAGTGAGCTAAAAAATTTTTTTTCATCTAAATACTATAAGGCTAAAAGTGTAAACTCTCCAAAAAAACTGTACTTTAGTAAGTTTGTTTCTCACAAGGGTATGGTTTCACTATCCTTAGATTACTTTTCATGTAAACTAGGATTGAACAAATAAATAAATATTCTGTAGATACAGAGAGTGAGGTTTCTCACTGCCATAGGAAGAAGTTACAAATCAGCAAGTTAGAGGAAGGCTAGAATGAGGCCCTGTGGTGACGGATTAGAATGAGTGATATCATTATGAACTAATGCTTAGTTTCATATACATTTAGAAAGATATATATAGAAATGAATAATAGGTTGCTAAACTTAGCAATTAGAAATACAAAACATCCAGTTAAATGTGGATTTCAGATAAGCGAGAAATATTTTTAGTGTAAGTATGCCCCATGCAATATTTGGGACACAGTTATACTAAAAAAGTCAGTGTTTATCTGAAATTTAAATTTAACTGGGTATGTAGTATTTTATTTAGATATATGGTACATGAATGAAGATACGTACTTAAATTTCCTAGTTCTGTTCTCTGAAAGGGCCTGGAAGCATGAAATCTCAGTAGCCAGAAGCAGAACAAACCCCCAGATTTTGGTTTCTAAATATTGTTCTCCGATATAATGAACAAGGGCTTCTTGAAGGAATAGCTGATTACATATTTGGGGTAGGGAAATAAAGATGAGACTGGGGTGTTTTATAGTTCTAGAAAGTTAAGAAGTGCTTAAAACAAAACAAAACAAGACAAAATGAAGAAGACAAAAATGATGAAGTCATGTTAAAATAAATTGGAGCCATCCTAAAAGAACTCCTGACAGCCCAAACTGTATAATTTGAGCAGTAAAATAAATAATGGTAGTATTGGATTATAAGTCAAAAAATAAAATAAATATCCTTGAGTACATACTGTTATAAATCAACGATTGAAGAAAGAAAGGAAGAAAAGAAGGAAGGAAAAAGGAAAGAAACAGCAAACATTCCTTACAGAAGAACTTCAATTAATAGCTATAGAGGGAATTAAGGAAAAAAATGATTATTTGTACACCACAGTAGTAATGGTGGATGAAACACTGATGAATGCTAACATTAGTGGACAAGATAATTAAGGATTCACAGAATATTTGCAGAGCCTCGACCAAAATATTTATTGATCACTACAGTGTTTTTAGCACATGTCCACAAATTATTTGATAGTTGACTTAGTCTATAATGGCTGCTCTACAGAATACCATAGACTGGGTAGCTTATAAACAACAGAAATTTATGGCTCACAGTTCTGGATGCTGAGAATTCCAAGGCAATGGCAGATAGATCTCATGTCTGGTTGAGAGCCCACTTCCTGGTTCATAGAGGACTGTTTTCTTGCTGAGTTGTGACTTGGCAGAAGGGAGATCTCTGAGGTCTCTAAAAGGTCACTAATCCTATTGATGAGAGCATCACCCTCATAACCTTCCGAAGGCCCCACCTTCTAATATCTTCACATTGGGGTTTAGGTTTTAACATATGAATTTTAGGAGGACACACATATTCAGTCTATAGCAATAGTCCTCCCTCCAAAATGTGGAGCTTAGTTTCCGCTCCTCTTAAGGGGGTCAGACTTAGTGATTTGTTTGTAATAAATAGAGTTTAGAAAGGTAAATGATACTTTTTACATTGGAGAAAACTGGCAGACAACACCTTAACCACTGGTCAAACTTAACAGCATCAATAATAAGTCAAGCTGATATCATATACACCAGTACGATGTCATGAGAAGGGAATGTCACCTCTTTGGTACTCTTCCAAAATTTCATAACCTCAGTATGATCATTAAACAATATAAGAAAAACTAAATTAAGGGACATTCTACAAAATGGCCGGTACTCTTCAGAAGTGTCAAGTTCTTGAAAAAAAGTAAACAACAAGTAACTATCAATCACAGATTGGAGAAGATCAAGGAGAAAAGACCATGTGATATCCCAGGTTGGATCCTGGAACAGAAAAAGGACATTGGTGCCAAAACTGGGGGTATCTGAATAAAGTCTATAGTTTAGTTTAGGGTTGGCAAACTGAGAACTATGGGCCAAATCTAGTCTATCACGGTTTTTTGTAAAATTTCGTTAGAAGGGATCTGTGCCCATTGTGTTACCTATTGTCTAGGGCTGCTTTCACCCTACAGTGGCAGAATTGAATAACTGTGATAGAGGCATCTCACTCACAAAGCCTACAATATTTACTATTTGACCCTTTACAGAAAAAGTCTACAGACCCCTAGTATATGGGAACATCTGTGTACTATTTTTCTTTGTACACAGTCTTCTATAGGCCTAAAATAACTTCAATATAAATTTTTTTAAGTCACAATTTAGATCCTCAACCCTTTTTAAGCTTCCATTGTTTGAGAGGTTACTATTTGCGAATCACTTTGCTGAATGTTTTTCATATACTACCCTAATCAATCCTCTCAGCAGCCTTTTATGGCTTCTCCTATTGTTATCTATCCTTCTTTTACACCTAAGGAAAACCAAAGTTAATTAAGTCAAGTGACTTGATGAAAGGCACAAAGTTCACATGGTTAAAAATGCAAAACTAGAGTTTAAACCAAAGTCTTCCAGAGACCAAAGTCCATATTATCCTATTCTGTTATCCGTATGCATGGGTCAACTGCAATATCCAGTGTCACCTTCATCTAAAGTTCAGAATTCATTTAGTCAGTGTACTGAGCACCTACCATGCCCAGCACAATTTTCTGAGATCCATGGAATGACAATTCTTTTACCCACAGCACCTCCTGAACTCACCTTTACTCCCTCAACCCTCTGATTAGATTTATAATTATGTACATAGCCCTCCCTCTGGCTAGTTTTGTCTCTTACCTTTCCAGTTACAGTGTCTCAAATAATAAAATGCATACTAAAGAATAAATCTCCATCACTTTTCCCTTACTCTTTTCACAGAGTTTTCTGCTCTGTAGTGGCCTCTGTGTCCTTTGTTGTTGCCCTCGATGCTTTCTTACTTTTTTTATAATCAGTAAACAGACATATCCAGTCTTCACTTGAAACTCATTTTTAGTCCAATTTTCCAGTAAATTCTTGAAATGACAGGTTAACTTTTTTCAGCCTATTAAAAATGTCTAAAGCACCATTTACCTGAGTCTGTTGGCTGTTTGCATTCCCAATAGATGGCACTTTATTATACTTCTTATTTCTAATTATTAAACACTAAACACCAGTTATAAACACTTCCTTCAAAAACTAACCTTGGAAAAATAAATCTATTAAATATTTACTATAATGAAGAGAATTTCTGGGTACTACAGTTTCCATTGGTTAAAAAAGGAAAGGAAAACAAACAATCTCTTTGGTCTCTGTGGATACTTTACAGTTGGGCAATGGGGCACTTTCCCTCTGGAGGTTTGTAATTCATTTTAGTAAAAGTCTACCTCTGCTTGACAGGATATTTTCAATGTGCAGATAAATGACTGACAAAACATTAAGCCCCATTGAACATAGTTAAGTATTCTTGCTATCTGAGTCCTGGTTTGACATAAGCAGAGAATGATTTTATTTGAACCACACTTAGAATTCATGACAGGTTCACTTTCTTTTTTTTTTTTTTTTTTTTTAGGTTCACTTTCAAACACCACCACTCTGATGGCACTGCTGTCTTTACACAATGCTTCAATTCTATTTTTAGAGGATACAATACCTGTCTGGGTTTGACAAATAAAGCTAAAGTTTTAATAACTCCAAAGTTGTGCCATCACTGGAAAAGAACTGATGAAAGGTTTAAAAGAATTATTTGAAAGGTGCATTATTACTTTCATATCAGAACACATTTAAATAAAAAGCAGACAATTTCATTACTGTCAGGAAGCACATTTTCAACTATACATTTCTATAGCAACATCTCTATATATAACAACACTTCACTGTTTAATTTGAGATATAGACTACACGAGGAACATGTTTCATTGGCTTATTCTGTAGGCAATTCCTAAACCTGCTTAGGAGTGATATCAACATACAGACACTGATAAAGAAACTCAACATGACAGTTTGTTGGGTGGAGGAGAAAGAATTGTTATTCAAAAATAGTAATGTTCTGATTTACTACTAAGGAATAAATCTGGTATTTAAAGTCCTCCTCAAGGATGCTCACTGATAAATGATTTCTCCAAATCACTTGGGCTACTTGGTTGTCAGCATCTCTCTAATCCTCAAAATCCACCTTCTACTCTTGAAGATCACAATGTTTTTATGAACATTTTTGTGACTTCCTAGAGGGCATATGCTTTCTTTCTGTTCTCTGGTTCTGGTTGCTGCTTTTGTTCTGTTTAAAGGTTGGTTTTCCATTTTTGTTGTGTGGTCCCTGGTTCATACCATGTTGATCTAAATGTGAAACTCAATACCACTTCTTAAATTTTGCCAAACAAACCACTCACACAAAGGCATTTGAGTAGATGGATTGGCAAAGGTTTGAAAAGATGAAGGAACATGGCAGCAATACAAACAATTACAAAATCAAAGTAAGATATTCCTGGTTTCAAAAGTCTCTTGGCTATTTCAGTAATGAGGCACCATCTGCCTGTCACATTACTTCACCTTCTCTTTTCCTCCGTCATTCTTTTCCACTTTTCCAATTTCCCTGCCTTCTTCTTGGCCACTCCTTACCCCAGACCCACTTTAGCTCTCTCATCTACAGCCTCATTCCAGCTGAACCTCAGGTCCCACCTCCTCCCTAAATGGTTCCTTAAGTTCTGTTTTTAAACAAAGGCACACCCCTTATTAGGAAGAATTTTAGTAATAGCTCTTAGGACACTTACCCCATCATACTTGGATACAAGAAGAATTTCATGGAATGTCAGTGTGATCATCAGTGTTTTTGGCTTGAGAGTCATAAAGTCATCGGCAGCTTGTCTCAAATTCTAGATTGCTTAATTATGACCAATGCCATTTCTGATCTGTTTTAAATGGAAACATAACCTTCCTCATAGTATGATTTTGCAAATTAACAAGTAAGTGCTCGATACACGCCAAGTTCCTTTCCATCCTTCCTCTAAATATTTCATGGGTTTGAAATCTGATGATCAGAAAGTTATTTCCTCTGAGCCTATACCAGCTTCTGATGGCTTCTACAATGCTGATCACTGTCTTCCTGTGTACCCTGTCATACATACCTGACAGGGGCAAGCTTTCTACTTATTCGTCCCATTCCCAAACTTTGTTTTGCCACTCTTTCTTGCATTTGGCTGGGATTGAATACCTTACCTGCCTTATACTGAATTACTTATCTGTTGTTGTTTCTTTCTTAGCACTAGCGTACTATCAGATTTTGTAGGCATCTGAGGAGTTGGGCTATATTGCTGGGATGGCAGGTAGTGTCTCATTGGCTGATGCTAGGATAAGCCAGGCAAGCCTTAAGCTGCCCCTGTGGACATTGAAGAATGCAGCTTCCTGACTGCTCTGGCTGTTGCTGTTCTGCCTCACCTTATGCTTTCTTGAGTTCACTCCTTCTCTGTTCCCAGCTTGTATGTCTACAGTAGTCTTTCCTATCATAGGTTTGCTAACTGTAATCACTAATTAGATGTTGTCATGAGTTTCCTTTTTATTCACTCTTTTACCTGTATCTCATGATGTCATAAAGTCCTGTAACAAAATAATACAGTAAAATTAAGATGTGTATGAGCACAATCTCAAAATATATTAAAGCTCTAGGAATTTGCTGGCAGGTATTTACTGTACATGTAGAGTACTTAAATAGCAGATATTAACACTGTGGAAACCACATAGCTGGGGTAAGAAAAAGATGAAGTCCGAAGTTATAGGCTGTCACTTTGGTTTTTAGAGGCTTGTCTTGGGAGAGGAAAGCTTTAGTGAATGGAAAAGGTACTTATAGTGACTTGTGTTAAAATTTAGACTCATGTATACAGAGAACAAACTGGTGGTTGCCAGAGGGGAGGGAAGTGGGTGTTTGGGTAAAATAGGTGAAGGGGATTAAGAGGTACAAACTTCCAGTTATAAAATAAGTAACTCGGGCTTCCCTGGTGGCACAGTGGTTGAGAGTCCGCCTGCCGAAGCAGGGGACATGGGTTCGTGCCCCGGTCCAGGAGGATCCCACATGCCGTGGAGCGGCTGGGCCCGTGAGCCATGGCCACTGAGTCTGCGCGTCTGGAGCCTGTGCTCCGCAACGGGAGAGGCCACAACAGTGAGAGGCCTGCATACTGCAAAAAAAACAAAAAACAAACAAACAAACAAAAGCCATAAAGCAAATCACTAGTAAAGTTTCAAAAGAAAATATTTTTATTAATGATATTTGTATTAAAACCATCAGTCTAACATACATAGTCAAGATTACATATGTATGTATGTGTGTATATACAAATATCTATTTTTCAATACTCAGCATATAAAATATTGAAAAAATTTATACAATATATAATATAATTTTATATTAATATTAATATGTAATATTACTATATATGCCGAGTACTAAAAATAAACTTCCTAAGCCATGTTCTAGTGAAGAAAGTTGGGGTTGGCACATGCTTATTTACTGGGAGAAACTGATAGTCTGCATAACTCAATACTATGTTTCTTTTAAAACTATGAAAAAGTGTTTTGTTTCCCTGAACCTCAAACTCATTTTCTTGGACACACTGTTCTCTTATTCAGCAGTGTCTTTTGTGAAAATTATCAATGCAACACTATTAATCATTTAGCAGCTGGTATAAGAAAGAGCTTTTAGGAGATTTGGGTTGATGTACAATTCAGAAATAATAATTTGTTCACTGTGCTGCATGAAATGCCTGACACTTCATTCAATGAACCAGAGACACAGCTTACATTTTTTGCCCTTCTGACTTCTGAAATTGGAATGTTTAGTGCATGTTTCTTTAATAGACTTTATCATATATATAATTTAGTGCTATGAAACTAATATGTAGATTCTTTTGATGAAAGATTAAAGGTAAAATAAAGGATATGTTATCTTTCAATTCTCTTGAGGTGGTTCATTTTTATCAATTAATAATGCAAAACTGCAGGGAAATGTTCAACTGAATTTTGCAAAAGGTACTGGGCATTAAAAAAATTTCCCTATAAACTAAGAAGTTTCAGAATGTGTAAGATGTTGCCTATGATGACTGTGAATTTATGAATATGGAATTGGCTAATTAGATTTTAATATCATGTGGTGCTATGTTTATTGTGTGGTCAAAGCTTACAAGCTGAGACATTTAATACAACAATAAGACTCTATAATCTGGAAAAAGACACGCTTTTTAAGAGTTAGTTAAATCACTAATGCTTATATTTAGAAAAAAATGAGTTTACATAAGAAAAAAAACTTGGCAAATGTGGATGGTATTCATTTAAGCAGAGGATGAACATCTGAGGTAATCTGTAATTTCATATTAATTGCCCCAAATAAATTTGTGTTTTGTTTAGCAAAGTAAAATTATTGACTCAATTCAGTTTTTAAATGTTGAATTTAAAAAATCAGAAATTGTTCTGGTCTATGTAATGCCATGTAAACTCAGAAATTGTCCTTTTTCCGAGTCCTTTTTTCCACCAAGTCTTTTCACATGTGTAAAGTGTTTTAACAAGCAAGGCAAGCTTCTGCCCTTTCAATGATTCTCCCAGAAAACAGCCAAAATCTTCAACAATTACTTTAGGTTCTCAGATGATCTAAAAGCTGCACCTGTTCATGCCAGTGCACGGAGGGTTAAAGTCAGAGGGCTCAAGGATCAGTTAGTCTCAGTGGCATCACATCAGCCTGTGGCTTGTCACGATCTAAAACCACAGGGCCATTGAAGAGTATAAGTCCTTGGAAAGAAGTGGTACCAAGTAGCAGCTAAAAAGCCTAGGTTCAAACTGTCTGGACTGAAATTCTGGGCTCCATCATTCACTAGCTGGCTGACCCTGAGCAAGCTACTTAATATCTCTCTGCCTTACTCTCTTCATATCTGAATGAGAATAAAAGTGGTACCTATCTCATAACATTTTGAGTTAAATGACATAGCCCACATTTAGCACCTAACTGGCATTTAAAAAAGACTGTGTAGTAGGAATAGTCCTAGAAGCACCCTATAAAGCATACGCCATAATATCTGTTGTTCACATTCTTTCTACATTTCCTTTGCTATGTCTCTACCTGCTTCAAAAAATGAAAGATGGTGGTTTGCTTTGCATAATATAAATTCGAAAATATGTTGTGTCATTTTCCAAGTGGAAAAATACTTTCTAAAATTCCAGTTGGTCAATAAACCTTTATAACCAAATAAAACTTAGATTTTCTCATTCATGTTACTTATCTGCTAAGCTTGAAAAATAGTGGGAAAGAGAGAGGTCCAGTGTGATGGAAAAATTATGAACTCATTAGATTCCATTTGCAGTGTTGAAAGAAAATTTAAATCTCATATTTGATTGCAATTTTAACTTTTGTAAGATGAAGTATCAGAACTCAACATCAAGTCCCACTGTAAAACAAGAGGAGCTTTAAGAATTTTTACCCAATTAACAATAATTATTAACTAATTATCAATAATGTATTGCTCCTCCACCTATCAGTTATTTTAAACACTCTGAACATTCCATACTTAATTTGATTCATTCGAAGTTCCTCCTCACATCTATCTCCTACCTAGTTTTTGAGCATTATGAATTAAATTTCTTTCCATTTTCAATTGGGACATTATTTTGATTTGTGACTTCATCACTCATGAAGATTATAAGTTCCTCACAGGTGTTTTGACTGATATGGACATAAAAGGTCATAAAGAGGTATAATGTGGAACCTCCATCATAGCCACAGTTGAGTGTTCTGAAGAGTAGATACATGCCATGGTTATGGCTTGACTGACATGAATATTTTAGCACATATTATTTTTGATAAACATAAATGTTTGTTCTAAAATTCTTGAACATAAACATTAAATAATGGACAGGTAATTCCAAAGAAAACATGTAAAGAATATGCCATTTAAGAACATTAAATAGGGCTTCCCTGGTGGTGCAGTGGTTGAGAGTCCGCCTGCCAATGCAGGGGACACTGGTTGGTGCCCCAGTCTGGGAGGATCCCACATGCCGCGGAGCGGCTGGGCTCGTGAGCCATGGCCACTGAGCCTGCGCGTCCAGAGCCTGTGCTCCAGAACAGGAGAAGCCACAACAGTGAGAGGCCTGCGTACCGCAAAAAAAAAAAAAAAAAAAAAAAAAATAGATAACCATCTCTGTGAATCTGAGATCCTAAAATAAATAAAACTAATAAAAGCAATGGAAGAAATCAAAAAGAAAAATAAATGTGAAAATATCTACTTTAGAAATACAAGATATCTGATTTCCCAAATCATTTTAAACAAATATTTTTAGAAATTATTTAAAGAAAAAGAATTCAAGACCCTTGCTATAAAGAATATTACAAAATAAAAATAACACTGGTGTCTCAATGAAAATAAACATAAGCAGAATTCACACCGAAAAAACTCAGAATAGTCAATAATGTAGAAAGAATTTCAATTATTTTATTCATAAATGTAAATGTAATTTGAAACATTAAGGTCCTTTTTTGGTCTATCAAATTGAACAAAAATTAAAAGACATATCAATGATATTCAGTGCATGTGAGGGCATATTGAGACATTTTCATAAAACAATGCAATTTTTTGGCCTTTCTAGATGAAGTTATTTATTCATCTATCTGTCTGTCTGTCTCCATCTCTTTCTCTGATATGTGTATCATATCCATTTTACTTTATATTTACTAGAAGAAAATATCTTAATAATAAAAAATAAGTTCACAATAAAATACAAGTCACAAAGTAAAAAAGGATAAATTAAATGACATCAAAATGGACTATTCAAAAGATCATCAGCAAATTTAAAAGACATCATTCTCATTCACTGATGATAAGAGAATAAAGGAGACCAAAACTTTGAGTATTTTGGTAATAGTTACTAAATTTGAATATGTCCATATGCTAGTATCAAAAATTCCATTTTCAGGTATATTCTATAATTAAAAAAAGGCCAAAGAATTCTATTAAGAAAAGAAAACAACTTTGCTATCTTAAAGACTTGCAGTGTAGGAAGGAGGTTTAGTAGCTTGGGCTGGTGATGACCATCCTCATCTCCTTAAACACCAAAATTAGACTATTGAAAAAAAATGACTCAGTGAATTCAAGACTTATACTCCCCTATTCCCTATATACATACACACGGATTCAGGAATTTCTTGGTGGTACACCTGATAGGGAACGTGTATACTCACAAGAAACAAATTTTGAAAGAGAAAACTGAACATACATGGCTTGAAAAAAGATCAGCCGTATAGACTTGTAAACAAGGCAACTCAGAATATTTATTTAGAGCAAATATTGTGGGACTGTGATATTTAAGATCTCTGAGGGTGTTGGGGGTGCTTATTTGACAGTAAAACATTAATGTCAGCTGAGTATTTAACTGAATAACTGACATGAACTTCTTTTGACAGTTGGGACTGATTCTGTCATCACATCCTTGTGGTATTATATACAGAAAAACATGAACAACATTTTTCAGTGTAGCATTATTTGTATAGTAATTAGAAAAAAAGAAAACAACTCATTACTGTGTGAATAGAGAAATAAATTTTGAAAGATTCAAACAAAGGGATATCATACAGCAGGTAGAGTAATCTAGAGCTAGAAATAAAAAGTCAAAGACCAAAGCTTGAGTGCTGAGTGGAAGTCATTTTTAGGGCAAGGCGGAGCCCAATTCTACACAGCATATAACTTTGATAGACGTGTTTGAAGGAAGAAGGTAAGTCTTTTAAAGCTGAAACATTTCAAATCATCTCTGTCCCATATTAGGAAAACAAAGTCTCAGAGTGCTGATCAGCTGGTGATAATATGCAGTGGATGGGGTAGGTTTCAATGGCACATCTCACTTTGAACTTTGCCTTGGAATTTGGGTGTCTGGTTACCATTGTGTAGATGACTTTCCTGGTTTGGAATTCTGACACCCAATTATCTTTTTGTAAAATCAGGCCTCCCCACTTTCAGCGGGCTAAGTATCAACATGGGCAGGTCTCAAAATTGAATATTGAATGCAAAAAGCATATTGCAGAATCACTGAACAGTAGGAGTCTTTATGTTAATTATGTACATTTAAGAACACATGCAAAAATATGGCATATTGTGTTATTTTGAGCATATTTAAGAAGAATATTCTTGGGATGATTATTAGCTACTTTTAGATAGTGTTTGCTTAATCCTCCTAGACACTGAAATCGGAAAAGAAAAAACTAAGCACATATGGCTAACTGGATTTGTCTACCATTCCATCTAAACAAAAATACATGAGTAGATGTTTCCCTCTTACAGCAGTTTAGAGCTTCACCACCAGGCACAAGCACCTTGGCTGATTTGTGGAGTCAGGGGTTGGAATTTCAGGTGATTGCGACACTGTGCTTTACATGCCCTATCAGTAGCTCGTGAATTGACAATGTGGAATGATGGTCCTGTCCTCCCTTCAGTATTTTCTCATTCTGCTTTCGGTGCTGCAAAATAGAGACATGAAGCTCTATGTTAGAGCCAGACAGACTTCTCTGGAGGAGCCATTGCCTTTCAGGGACTTCTGGGGAGAACGCTAGGCATCAATATTTCCTTTTCATCTGGTGGCAAAAATTCAAGGACCAGGGGAATCACTCAAATATTTATAGGAGCTACCTGTCCATGCCAATGCCTAGGTTCTCATCAAACTTCACGAAAGGCACAAACCTTGTCGTCAAAGGCAGGTACTTTAAAGAATAAACAACACACACTCTCATACATCTTTACAAATGCAAAAACGAATCTTCATATTTCTACTGAATGTGTTGGTGTTGATGGGATAATGATCTGTTTTTCTATCCCAAGAAATAAAGAATGTTGAAACTTACTCTTCAACGTGAAGTTTTCCACTTCAAGAAAAATGTCTGCAGGCTTGACCAATCTTCACATTAAACCCCTGTCTCTGTCCTCACTAATTAGTCTTTTCTCACAAACAAAGCCACTGGAACAAGGTCCTCAAATCGGCTGTTGCAGCTGCTTGAGCCTCACTGCATGTCAGACCCAGGGCAGTTATTTTTCTTGCTCCAACCCTGAACCTGCAAACTGCTGGCTCAGCAAGCCAACTGCAGAAAGCGTGGCCCTTAGCTCTTCTGCCAGGATCTGCTCTTTGCTACCTAATAACGTAGATTGTATTTTCCTATGTTATTTATTTTGTTTTTAGATTTAATCAGGATTGTCAGAGGTTTTATTTTCACAGCCAGACCTTGTGTGTTCTGTGACAAGCTCCTCAACGGACAGTTTATGAGACCTGCTTTCCTTTTTATTTTCATCTCTTTACCTTTAAAAAACTCAACCCATTTCCTCCTTTCAGCTGCATTAGCAGTGCTATGTAGAACAGGATTCAATACTCCTCCACACTGTTTACTGGTAGGCTTTTAAACGGGGTGTTTTAAAATTTGCTTTTGAGCCAGAGTTTTACTGGAATGTAATAATTATTCTTTCATCCTTGCTGTACTCTTTTTTTTTTTTTTTTTTTTTGCGGTATGTGGGCCTCTCACTGCTGTGGCCTCTCCCACTGCGGGGCACAGGCTCCGGACACGCAGGCTCAACGGCCATGGCTCACAGGCCAAGCCGCTCCGTGGCATGTGGGATCTTCCCAGGCCGGGGCACGAACCCGTGTCCCCTGCATCGGCAGGCGGACTCTCAACCACTGCGCCACCAGGGAAGCCCTTGCTGTACTCTTTATATTATCAGTTAAGCAAAGCTGTGACTCTACAGAATGTTTAGGAGTGATATAATTATTTATTGCCAGTAGCCAAACATCTGCTGAAAGCTACAAATTCCCCCAAGTATGTTAATTTACTTAACAGATATGCTAATCCATAGATACATTCAATAAATACCAGCTCTTGGATTGGTTGATTCTGACTATATTTGTGTGCACCCATGTTTGTTAAAAAAAAACTTTTCAAGTCGATTTAATCAGCCAACAAATTAGATCAGTTGAGGCAAAACTGTCAACCTGATATGACTGCTCATTTTGACTAAATGTATTGTCAAATTCAAGCTATTAAAAGAGTAAGCTTTTTTATCTTGTAGTTGTGGTCACCACCACTGTAATAGCTTTACATGTAATCTGAATCCTGGCCAGAAGTCCTCAGAGCTATTCAGCCTTCCTCCAAGTTGATTCTGAACAACGGAAAATCACTCATTATACTTAATTCCTAATCCTGTTGTCAAGTCATTTCACGATCTCCTACTTCATCCATATTGTTTCTTTCTTTTGTTCCTTCCTTCCTTCCTCCCTCCCTCCCTCCCTCCCTCCCTCCTCTCTCTCTCTCTTTCTTTCTTAAATTATTGTTTCCTTCTTAGTACCATTGTTTCTGATATGTTTCATGGAGTTTAATATTTCCATCTCCTGATTCAGGCCCTAAGCGATCTCCTGCAGAGAACTTAAGAACTTTAACCTTCCTTTGGCCCTTCAGATTTATTCGCAAACTAAAGTCTTTTGTTACTGGGGTCAGACTTTCATCCTTCTAACATTCAGCTTCATTTTTTTTTTTTTTTTTTTTTTTTGCGGTACGCGGGCCTCTCACTGTTGTGGCCTCTCCCGTTGCGGAGCACAGGCTCCGGACGCGCAGGCTCAGCGGCCATGGCTCACGGGCCCAGCCGCTCCACGGTATGTGGGATCTTCCCGGACCGGGGCACGAACCCGTGTCCCGTGCATCGGCAGGCAGACTCTCAACCACTGCGCCACCAGGGAAGCCCTTCATTTTGATTTTTGCAGTTAGCATTCTTTCCTTCTCCCTTTCACGCAATATTTTGAATTAATTATTTCAGGTACAATATTTACTGACTCCTTCCTTGTGTCCAATATCATGTTTGTTAGACACATGAAAAAAATGCAAAAGAATTCTCATCCTTGATGTGTTTATACTTGTGAGAGAGAGAGAAGTGAAAAACAAATAATAAAACACACAGAGAGAGCTTCCCTGGTGGCACAGTGGTTGAGAGTCCGCCTGCCAATGCAAGGGAGACGGGTTCGTTCCCCGGTCCGCGAAGATCCCACACTCCATGGAGCAGATGGGCCCGTGAGCCATGGCCGCTGGGCCTGAGCGTCTGGAGCCTGTGCTCCACAACGGGAGAGGCCACAACAGTGAGGGGCCCGCGTACCGCAAAAAAAAAAAAAAAAAGAGATATGCAATATAAATTCTATAATTGTGCTAGAAACAATGTAAGCTTAGTTCTCATGGGCATCTTATCCCAATGTCCAAGTGTTTTTTAAAACGTTCTTGAAATGTTTTCTTATATTGTTAAAGTCATTAAGATGCCCGATCCTTTGAGTGCATCTTTGTAACTCCCAGGTTTGGAGAAACATGTGGAAAAAAAGGAAAAGAAAAAATGGTAAAAGCTACCTCCCTGCTCCCTAGCCATGGCTACTTTATCAAATGTTGCTCTCAAATGCTTAGGTACTAGATGAAGATTTTACTGAGCACATCAAAGTTCTGAGGAGCATATTTTCCATTTCACTATATTCTTCACAGTTTCACATGTGGATGCATATGTAGAATTCTCTCAGTAGACTCAGATGTTCAGATAAACCCTGAATATGGCTCAGCTAGTTGCTAACAGGCTTACTGGGAAATTTTCTGTGAAATCTTGATTCAAATATTTTGTGATAAATAAATAACAAAAGAATAATGAATGAACTCAACTGACTTTTACTGTTTATCTGAGCCCCACATGGAAGAAGATTGTCCAGGATAGATCACTTCAAAACCTATAAAAAACCAGTAGGAAATCACAGGTTTCCCTCTCAGCAACGTAACTCAAGGTGTAGACTCTTCTGATCTTAATCTCTTGGGTTTCATTCCAAGATGCTCTCGCTTTTTATTTGCAGTCTGCATGCTTGATTTTGACAGTCTATGATTTGTAAGCATGCTGTGCAGGACACAATAACATTGCATGCCTCTGACTCTCAAGGGTGCAAATAGAGAACAGTGATTATTTCCCAATAGGTGGGTCTCAAGAATTTGCAAATATTTTAATAATAATACCACCAAAGTTCCCAGAAAATGCCTTCTATTTTTGCTGTAGTGTATTTCTTGTTTTTCCCAGCTGGAAATTTAGTAGTGGGTTTTATCTGAAATAGACGGGTAGACCTTATTTTTATCTTCATCTGCTTATTTCTACTTAAAGTTAAATTGCATTTGTATTATTTTCAGTGAGAAAGTTGTTTTAAACAGTTGTTTATTAAGGTTACCACTTGCAATACCCACCTTACTTATATTTGCACTAGAAAATAACCCAGAAATGTTTAGCTACAGCTGGCAAGAAAAAAATTACATAATAGCTGGGCCAATAAAACTCATTAGCTCCCAAAGTAACATTCATGCTAGTTATACAAAAGCTAGGAATCATGTTTGATTTAAAAAAAATCTCATTTTGATCAGTAACTAGGCAGTTTTAAGAATTAACTGATTTATAAAATAAGGCACATTATTTTGTAGCTTAAATCATTAGGTGTAATTCAGCTACCATAAGGCAATTTTAGGCAGATTTGAGCTTGCTCATTTTATATACAAAATCAGTATTCACTATCATATGAATTTTTCAATGTATACTGTCAAGGTGTGTATCATATACCACGCTTAAAGCCCTGTAAACAAAAAAGAAAAATATATATACAATGAGAATTATGTAAGTGAAGTGAATATCTTCAAGCCAATAGCTAAAAGTAACTGAGTCACATAAAGCCACTAATCAAAATCCAAGGAGAAAAACATTCTTAGCATCGTTCTCATTTTCTCTTGGTAATTGGTTTTCTTTCTTCATACCTTTGGAATTAGAGAAGAATTAACAGTGGAAGAAAGAAAGGCACGCAGAGAAAATGGGAATGTGATGGACTCACAGGATTAACATAGGCTTTTTCTCCAGATTTGTTAATGACAGACTTGTTCATAATGCCCGTAACTCTAGAAAATCTCATTCATTGGCAAGCCACTTTTGGATTTCTTTGTATTTGCAGCAGATTGTATATATTTGACTGGTTTTATTCCTTGCATTTTCTTTTTTATGTTGGTCTGAAATATTAATGTTGGATGGCAAATGTTGAAATAAGTTTTCTTTCCCTGGATTAGCCTTTGAAAAAACTAGAGAAACCTTAATGTGAGAGTAGAGCTGGATACTTCTTTAATAACCCTCTCTGTGTGTCTCTCTGTTATTTCCTTTCAAGCAACAATAAACTGAGCATTTCACAATAGATATCACTTGACTCCTTTAGAGATGCATCACCACCAACAGAAAAGTCTGGATCTCAGAGTAGTGGAGCAGGAATATCTTTGCACAAGGAATCTGGTCAAGTCGCTTGGCTCTAGTTTAAAACTATTCCTCGATTACTCCAGAAAACTAGCAGTCAACCCTTTACTATGAATCCCCAAGGAAAAGCCACAATTCTCTCAAACTCTATAATTAGGATTTTCCTCCTATTTCACTTCTTGAATTTTAATCCCTCATTATTATTATTGTATTGTTACTATAATACTTGATATATTTTGCAAGATTTATTTCTATGTACTTACTACATATGTTAATATCTTCAAGGTTCAGAGCAGTATAGTATATGCTCAATAAATGCTTGTTGAATGGGCCATTGAAAAGTAGAGATCGGGTTGGGGCAAGGAGGAGACCAAAGCAGAGTGAATGTGAAAGGCGTAGACCTAAGGAAAATGAACAATGAGGGAAGTGAGGAAACATTATATCCACAAGAATTCCTTTTTGCCTTACATGTTAAATTACACAATTTTTAGCTTAGGGATTGTAGATATTCAAATTCTGATCTAATGCCTAATTTCTGGAAATGGAGGAGCATGTTCTAGGGCTATCTGTGCCAGAGGCTGTCTCATCTTCTCTGCACTATGGTCATTTTGTTTGGGGGCAAGATCCCCACTTTCCCTATGGGCACCAGATATATGGTCACCTTTTATCCTGCTCTCTAAGCCTCCGATTTGAAGGAGCTCGGAGTTGCTTCATACAATTCTATCACTTTGAGGAACAATAGTATAATCTCTGGGAATAATTTACAGACAGATGATAGAGGTCCAAGTTTGAGAAAGTTTGGTGAAGGAAAACTGGTAAATCTTTTAAAGTATTTCTTAAACTTACTCTCAAGAGAATAATCTCATTTTATATTCTTCACTGAACCACATAAATTTCCTCTGTCCATAATAGGACCTTTACCAGAAGCCCTGGTAACTGTGGCTCACTTTTTCTCCCTTGGTCATATGTTTTCTTACCTTGTAGATTGTGAGCTCTATGCAGTGAATCAGGGATTACACAGAGGTGCATTCAATTAATGTCTTAGCTCAAAGGCATCAATCTGCAGTTTCTTACATCCATTACATATGTTGGCAGTGCTTTTTATGAAGACTGACGCTAGTTCTGAGACAGCACAAATTTAACCTGAGCACTTGGACAGGTTTTCTTGAAGATATGGTGGATTCCCAAGAGGATTTCATTTCACCCAAGGACATGATTTTGAGAAATGGTAGGGAGGGTATGAGGGAACTCTGACAGGAACTCTGAAAGAGGAAGGGTTTGAGGGAGCTCTGAATGAAGGAGGGAGTGAGGGAATTCTGAGTGAGGGAGTGAAACCAAATGAGGCCCTGTGGGGCTCCCGGCCTGGAGGCCCTTTTCTCCCCCATTTCTTGTAGGCAAGACTGCAGCCTCCATGACTTTCTGAGTTCCAAAGGGCAGATTCGAACAGTTGCTACGAGACAAGATAAAGGGAGTGCAAGCCCTGCTCACACCTTAATCTTGTCAGAGAGCCCACCTTTGAACAATTGTTATAAAACCCTCAGCAAATCCTCTTGGGTTGGGACATACAGTTTTCAAGGGCAGGCACTCACTGTGTCCCCCTTTGCCTGGCAAAGTAATAAAGCTATGCTTTTCTACTTCACCCAAAGCTCTATGTCCCGAGAGTTGATTCGACAAGCACCGGTGTACAGGGGCCGAGCTTTCCATAACAGGAGGGTGTGAGGGAATTCTGAGTGAGGGAGGGTGTGTAAATTGTATTGTGGATGGCTATTAAGTTTTCCCTTCTTTTTGCAATTGCAAATAAGCACAGCTGAGAACACTCTTACGAATGCTGTTTGGTAAACATTTCCCTTGGATCTATGCACAGGAATAGAATTGCTGAGTCATAAGGATTACATATGTCAAGCTTTGGAAGATACTGCTAAGCAGTTTTCCCCAGGGATTTTACTAAATTAGACCAGCAGAATGAGAGTATCTGTTATTCCCACAACCTGTCTGCACTTGATATTGTCTGCTTGTTTTTTCTTCTTCTCAGCCATTTTGGTAGCAGTGTAGGGAAGCATATAGTTTGAAGTATTTAAAAAGTTAACTATAGGTGATTATTTCACAGTGTATACATTTATCAAAACATCATCATACAATTGTATGCAATTTTTATTTGTTAATTATACTTTAAAAAATGTGGAAAAAATAAAAAGCTGACTATAGTGTTCATAATTTTACCAGTCAGAAATTATATGGGTACTGAGATGTAGCTTTCCTTATTTTTTTAGATGATTTCTTACTTATTGCAAGGTACACTTCTTCCAAGAGTAGAAAAAGATCTTAAACCTGCTTATTCAAATTAACTTAGCCTGTAACATCTTAAACAGTCCTTTTTAGGTCAATACAAAATTTAATTCCTTTTCAGGAATTTCTGACCTCTCAGAATGTCTCCTCATCCCATGATGGTGTCTGTGTAGAAGAATATATCCTCAGGATAGCAGTGAATCCCTGTCCTTTCCTTGTGTCCTGGCCTGGACCAGTGCTCTTTCTTGTTGATCTCTGCTTGGGGTGTGGTTCACCTTGCCTTGTCTTTGAGGTGCCACCACTTTTATAGTTTCGTTCAAGGATGAAGTGTCAGGCTGGAGTACTGGTGGCTTGTTCTTTCCCTGTGAGACAAATCTTGGAATTTTCTTCTGTTCTCCCCTCCCTCCCTCCCTTTCTCCCTTCCTTCCTTCCTTTTTCTCTCCCTATTTCTTTCTCCTTTTCTTGTATCTCTATTCTATATTCCATATGCAGTATATGTTAAATTGTTTTTTAAAAATGTTTGCATTGTTCCATCAATATTTATTAAATAATTTTCGCCTTTGACTCTAATTCTACATTGATTAATCTTCCTAACAGTGAAAAAAAAAATGTTCTACAAACATACATGCTACAGTGAAAAGCTGAAATAACAAAATGGTTAAACAAAGTGAATGGTAAATGCATTCTGGAACATCCCCACGTGTAATATTATATGGCAAGTAAAAATTAGTTTTTCCCAAGGATATTTAAAACTTGGTTAAATATTCACAAAAAAATTAGGTTAAAAAAGTTGGACACAAAACTATGCACAATATCTCTCTATATATACTATGTACATACACACACTGCATAAGTTCCTTAACTTTTCTTCCAAATCATTGAGTAGATCTTTTTCAGACATATGCTGTTTGAGTCTCCAGATGCTGTATTTTTTTCCCTTACTATGCGATATTTTTTCCTTTATGTTCCATGGCTACTCTCTTTTCCCCATTAAAGATGTGTTAAAACATAGATTGTTAGAATACAGAGTGAGTAAATTGTCCTTGGTCTTGCTGCTGTTCAAGAGTGGTTAAATCTTTTTCTCAGATTGACAGAGAACAGGTTGATTCAATGTGCCCTTCCTATTTCATATTCCAAAAGCCAGTAAGCACTCACAGGTGCACCTCTGCCCTATTGCAGGTTTATCTTCCTCCCACCTGTGTCTCTGGTTATCTGCTTTTCTCAGTAGTCACTAGTCCTTGAAAAATTGCACTATGCTATATTCACGGTTACAGAGTTCTTCCCGCATCTGCTTCCACTATAGTAATTTTGTTTTCTGATTTATATAGGACTTGGGTCTTTGAATAAGAAGAAATATTTAAGAGGATGTAAGAAATATATTGCTGCAAGTTTTAGGCATTTTCTTTCCAAAGAGGCAGAAGTGGGAACAAATGCAAAGTTCCCTCATTATCTAGTCCTATTTCTTTAAACACATTGCAAATTTAAGGAAGAAATGGGGAGAGATCACTTGGGCTGCTAATAAAGTCCTCATAAACTTGAGAGAATAGTGGGACTTAATAAGTGGAGGACATTCCAAGCAGAAGAAAAACAGAGTCTGGTCAAGAAAGTCTTGACCAAAATTAAACACAGTGTGTTCAGGAGAAAATTGTCATTTGCTAGAATGGAAGTGGAGGTGCAGGGGAGGGGATGTTTATAAATAAGTGATGAGAGAGAGAGAGATTCGGGGCCAGATTCTGGAAGACATTAGGTGTTTTTATTTTTTCCCTTAATTGAAGCCAATGC
Organism: Mesoplodon bidens; assembly: GCF_964165515.1. Lineage (NCBI taxonomy): Eukaryota > Metazoa > Chordata > Mammalia > Artiodactyla > Ziphiidae > Mesoplodon > Mesoplodon bidens. The sequence continues at coordinate 32,769,091 of NC_138168.1, read as the reverse complement.
CGTATTTTATTTATTACCAAGACTAGAGAGGTTGAGTTTTATAAGAAATGGTCAGCATCTTTTCATTGCATTTCAAACTGTTGGCACAAATGCTGTGTGAATTGGGATCTGTTAGCTTGTTCTTCAATATATGCCCAGATCTGGTCACTTTTCATTACCCTCACCTTAACCAGGTAGTTGAACTTACCATCACAGTTCACTTTAGTTATTACCTTGGAATTCTTCTAACTGGTCTAACTAGATTTTTGGTTTCTTTTGAAAAATCAGAAGACTTCTATGAGAAGCATGGGCCAGCAGTCAGCTGGAGCTGAGTAGTAGTAACCACCTCTGTAAATGGGACTCATTCTGCATCTCGCTCTACTGTCCGCCATCTGCTTGCTTCTCTCAGGGATGTTTCCTGCCCCAGTCAGAGGGAATTTGTTGCAGCCATGACCCTAACTACACATTATAAAATAAAACAATGTTTTTATATGAATATCCTTTCAAAAACTTCCATGAAAATTCACCTAAAAATGTTATGTACAATTTTGTAAATTAAGTTAAGTGACTATGTAACAACTTTTATGATTCCTTAGAGGTTCCTGATCAAAATAATATTGAGAAAAGACTATTTTATGAACTGTTCTTTGTCCAAAAACTTCTCAGCTGAAATCTAGGAATGCATACTTTACTGAAAATAATCTGAATTTTAACTGTCAAAATTCTGGGTTATGGCACTATTAATATTTTATTAGTTATACTTTATCAAAGGCAGATACAGCCTCTTATGCTGTAACTTAATTTTTCTTTTTCAGAGATCGTACGGAGAAGTTGTTGAGAAATTTCCCCTTGTCTAGTATTGAGGGAGAGGATCTTAGAAAGGGCACTCATTGGCTTCTAACTCCCTAAGATCTAAGGTGCCAACTTCCTCAGGCTTTCCAACAATTGGATTGAATTGAAGCTTGGCTGTCTTTAGCCTTTTTAAAGGCTACTTGGCTACAGGGGCACAAGAGCAAACAACAGGAGAACCTGCCCTACTTCTTGATCCCTATGAATTTAATCTAATTGGGTAGAGCTGTGATGCTGTAAGGCGACTGGATATCTTTGCTAAAATGTAAAGACTGAAATGTGTGAAGTAAATTGTTTTATTTATGCTGCTCACATAAGGTGAGCAATATGATAATGTGACTGAATGAGTAATTAGGCTTTTGGTTTTCAATAAGTGAATTTTAAAGCAAAAGAACTCCTAGCTGACTGAATCTAAGGTAGCAGTGCTGATCTGGGAGCCAGCGCTTTATCTGAGTGGGAAGCTTTATTTTAGGCAGTTAGACTAATTACACTGCCAGGTTTCCTAGAGGTGATAGACTTTTCTGTAGCATTCACATAAGAGCCTTTTGTAATATTGCATTTTCTGTTTTATACATATCAATTTACCAGGAAAGGGATGTGGATTTGAATACATTTTAGAAATATCTTCATGATATAATTGAAATAGCAAATGACATATAGTTTCTCTTAGGTCTGCGGAAGAAAGTTTTGTGTTTTTAAACAAATAAGTGTAAAAATGAACTCTTTTGTCAACTACCATGATATAGTTACATGAAGGTTAAAAAAAAAATCACCTTTAAGATGGCTGCCAGTTATATTCTAGTTGGAATTAGTCCATTACTTTGAATAAAGAACAAAAGAAATGGCCAGCTATATCATTCAATCAGTTAAGATGTTTCCTTATGTTAAAGAAAATGGAAGGAAAAGTATATTAAAAGTAGGTGTTTGATCTGGAAATAATTTTCTTACTAATGTATGTGATTTTGATATTGTTTTCCCCAAATTTGGAACTCTCTTGTATGTAAGATATCTCTTATTAACAATGAAAATATAATGTGCAAATTCTGTTCAAAATACTGGATTTATGTTCATGTACATACATAATTTTGACTTAGCATGTTGCAAATCATTTAGTGACTGATTTAAAAGTACTAATGATTAGAAGAGTTTTTGTTTTTGTTTTTTTTTGCGGTACGCGGGCCTCTCACTGCTGTGGCCTCTCCCGTTGCAGAGCACAGGCTCTGGACGCGCAGCCTCAGCGGCCATGGCTCACGGGCCCAGCCGCTCCGCGGCATGTGGGATCCTCCCAGACCGGGGCAAGAACCCATGTCCCCTGCTTCAGCAGGCGGACTCTCAACCACTGCGCCACCAGGGAAGCCTTAGAAGAGGTTTTTAAAGGTGCTGGGTCAGAGTGAAATCTTGACTGTCAGTGAACCATATGAACATCTTTACAGACGCAGTCACTGTGATGAGATGAAATTCAAGGGGTCATTTATACCAGTGGTTTCCAATATGGAGTTAGGTGAGCTTATTTGTTAGGATTTGCTAATAATTAATTTCAGGATTGATGCTGACACCCTCGCAGGCATGTGTGTCATAACTCAGCCATCATGAGCTATCGTGAGGCAGGATTAGGTGTCTTATAACAAAGGTGTTGACACAAGTCCTCTGTGCACTCATTTGATTTCAGCATATTGTGATTTTTGCAATGTATTTGGGCCTGATTAGGTGGATTTGCAGATTATATTAATTACTTTTGGTGAAACTAAGCCTCTCAAAGTGAACAAATTGTTTAAAAAAGATTCCTGCAAAGAAATTATAGCTTGAATATATTACTAATAACACAGGTGCAAATAAACAAGAAAATGGCAGAGCTCAGACTTCTAACACTGGCTCTTCTTCAGCCACATTTCAAGCTAAAAACAGTAAGATCATAACAATATTTGAGATGTTGATAAAAAATAATTGAAATTATCAGAAACCATTTGAAATTTACACATTTAGTGTCATTAAGGATGAATCTTGTCATGTTTATTTAGCCCTGATTTAATCAGGGTATAAAGCCAGCATGAGTAGCAGGACATTGAAAAACTAAGCATTTGGAATAAGATGACCATTTTTTTCAGTAATGTTTAGAATCATATAATAATCTAGTACTTTATAAAATTAAATCAAATATAATAAATGTTTGGATGACAATTTTGAGGTTTCTTAGTAGTGAAGAAAAAATACCATGTACCATTAGGGAAACATTGATTCTTGCCCTGGTTAAAAAAAAAATAGTTGAAATATTTTGTGGTAATTAATACTGGGCTAAACTAAAACATATTTGTCAGAAAATTCTATTGGAACATGCATGGGAAACACTGATTAAAATAAACTGTATTAAATATATTTCATGTAGTTGTGGAAGTTTACTATATAGATGGGTAACTGTAGAGGTTTTTCTAACATTCAGACTACATGGTACTTGCTAGATTATATTTCTTTTTGTGGACAAACAAAGGAAGATGTCCCATAGAAGATATATTCTCAGTATAAATAACTAGATTAAAAAAAATTAACTGCAAACTATTTGTTTTATGGACAAGTATATACATATAACCATTGATAAAATTGCCAATTTGTTTGGAATTATAAACAAGGTTCTTGGTTATGGTTATAGAGATATCTTCACAACTGAAATTCATTTATTTATTACTTGTAGCGAAGACTTTGAAAATAAAATTGTACCATTTCAAATGTTATTAATGTAGTTAGTTTTGTAAAAGAAAGACTTTTGAATGGTAGAACTCTATTTTTTATTAAACACAAAAAAGTGACCATGAAAGTTTTTTTTAACCCAGCAATTTTCTGCTTGTCTCATGGCAAGTACTTAAAGGAGTTGACAACTGAAAAAAAAAAAGATACAATTTTTCTTTTAAAAAAGACAAATATTACAAATTTGCTGACCTTTTCGGGGATGAGGAGGCATACCACTACCTGGAAAATATTTTTTAAAAGAAATAAACACATAATCTAACTCTTCAAGTTAAAGGTGACATTTTAACAAAGATTGAGAAAATGAATGCTTTTTTAAAGAGTCTTATGTTATGACAAGAGAATTTTGAAAATAGGTTCTTGGAAATGTTCCCATCGTTATGTAGCTTTGTTGACAAAAACAGTGGTAAGCGTTATCACCTATAAACTCTAAAGTCTGCATATCTGAAAACAGAATTTTCTAATCTCTTCAAAATCTCCCAAATGAAGAGCTTTTGTAGGTTTTATCTCTATGTTTCAAATAGAATATTATGTTTGTTGTTTTGTAAGATCTGACTGATATCAGGAAAGGTAAAATTCACCAGCTCAGTTTCAAAGTTATCCTTTCTGCTGGACAAGATAGAAAAAAAGGTATAATGGTTTAGTAGAAGCAGCTAGTGAAATACTTTTTTTATTTGGATCTAGATGTTTTTATAGAGTGTCTTTCCCAGGTACATATGCCAATTAACCAAATAGGGAAATGGACTGAATTTATAAACCAGACCTCGGAATTAATATATTATAGAACTTAATGCAAATAATTTCTAAATATTGCACATGGGGTATATGTTCACATTTTCCTTTTTTACCATTTGAGTTCAGGATGAAAATATCCAGATACCACTGGTCTATGCATAGCTCCTGCTTCAAGATGCCCCAGAATTGAGCTAACAGCACAGATGAGACTTAATACTATAGGGCGTAGGGGAGAGGGTCCTTCTACCATACACTATGAGCTTTTGCAATAGTTCATTTCCGAACAGAATATAAAATATTTCTATGTGATATTATTTATCTACTTTTTTCTCTAGTTTAGAAGAAAGCATTACCCTACATTAAAAAGAAATTGGGGCTTCCCTGGTGGCACAGTGGTTAAGAATCCACCTGCCAATGCAGGGGACATGGGTTCGAGCCCTGGTCCGGGAAGATCCCACATGCCAAGGAGCAACTAAGCCCATGCACCACAACTACTGAGTCTGCGCTCTAGAGCCCTTGAGCCACAACTATTGAAGCCCATGCGCCTAGAGCCCATGCTCCTAAACAAGGGAAGCCACCACAGTGAGAAGCCCGTGCACCACAATGGAGAGTATCCCCAGCTCGCCCAACTAGAGAAAGCCTGCGCACAGCAACAAAGACCCAACACAGCCAAAAATAATAATAATAATAAAATAAATTAATTAAAAAAGAAAAAAGAAATTGAAGCGTAGCATTCTTACATTTAACCGTGTTTTCTTCTCAAAGCTAAACCTTTCACCTTTGCAGTGATGCCCTCTCTACTGTTCCCACCCCCACCCCTCTTCAGTTTCTCCCTTTCTGCTTCTCTCTGCCTTCAAACACTTAATTCTCTTTTGTTTTGAAAACAAAGAAACAAATTTTTACCTATGTTGTACTATGGTTATCATTTACTTTGAATTTCCTTATTGCCAAAGCATCCACAAATATGGAGTCTATTTTCTGTTCCAATTTCTTCACTACTCGTTTTTCACACCCCCTGAAAATATGCCCTCTGTTGTTTATACTCTTTTCTCTTAAAGGTCACTTAATGCCTACTCGATAATTAAATGCCCTTTCCCTTATTCTTACTCCCCATGGCCTCTTTGAAGCATTTCACATCACTGACTGAAACTTTCCTCATCCTCTCTTTTCCCATAATTTCTGTGACATCGTCACGTCTTGTTTCTCTAAGATTCCTCACCACTCTTTGTCTATGTCACCAAGATACCAAGTGTCTATATTCAATACTGTCTAGTTCCTCTAGATCAAAGAGGAATCTTTTCTTTATATAAACGCCTTTCCACACACCCCATCAAATTTTCCCCATCATCTGATTCAGTCATGAAATTATTAGAAAAGTAATTTTACCCCTGGATTATTTAATACAAGTATTTAATAAAAGGATTTCAGAGGTGTTGACAGGGTTAAAGTCTCAATGAAATGATGGTGCAGTACTCAGGGAATAATGGTGGTGGGAAATTATCTCCACTTCAAGGGCTGAAGGAAAAAGTGGGTAATCTAACTTATAAGAGCCTAGCGAGGCTTGAAACCTGGCAGGAGGTAACTGCTAAGTGGGAGCTATAGTCATGGAAGGATGCAGTTACTGTCAGAAGCCAGACTTGGAAGCAAGGAGGAAGCAAGAAAGATGTGAAAAAAGAAGAACAGTATGGAGGTTCCTCAGAAAACTAAAAATAGAAATACCATGTGACCCAGCAAACCCACTCCTGGGCATATACCCAGAGAAAACCATAATTCAAAAAGACACATGCACCCTGATGTTCACTGCAGCACTACTTACAATAGCCAGGACATGGAAGCAACTTAAACGTCCATCAACAGAGGAATAGATAAAGAAGATGTGGTACATGTATACAATGGAATATTACTCAGCCATAAAAAGGAACGAAATAGTACCATTTGCAGAGACATGGATAAACCTAGAGAGTGTCATACAGAGTGAAGTAAGTCAGAAAGAGAAAAACAAATATAATATTGCTTATATGTGGAATCTAGAAAAATTGTACAGATGAACTTATTTGCAAAGCAGAAATAGGGACACAGATGTAGAGAACAAATTTATGGATACCAAGGGTGGGATGAATTGGGAGATTGGGATTGACATATATACACTACTATGTATAAAACAGATAACTAATGAGAACCTGCTGTATAGCACAGGGAACACTACTCAGTGATCTGTGGTGACCCAAATGGGAAGGAAATCTAAAAAAGAGGGGACATATGTATATGTAGAACTGATTCACTTTGCTGTATAGCAGAAACTAACACAACATTGTAAAGCAACTATTCCAGTTAAAAAAAAAAAAAGAATCAGGGCTTCCCTGGTGACGCAGTGGTTGAGAGTCCGCCTGCCGATGCAGGGGACACGGGTTCGTGCCCCGGTCCGGGAAGATCCCACATGCCGTGGGGTGGCTGGGCCTGTGAGCCATGGCCACTGAGCCTGCGCGTCCGGAGCCTGTGCAACGGGAGAGGCTGCAACTGTGAGAGGCCTGCGTACCGCAAAAAAAAAAATAGAAAAAGAAAAAAAAAGAATCAAATGGTAAAAGAAATAAGAAGTACCCTGACCACTTCCTGCTCCTACCACACTCTGTAATTCCCTGTCTCTGCCTCCTCTGGTTAAACTTAACCTGAAGCCAGCTGGTAAGCAAGACTGTGTAAACATTTGACAGAGATCAGCTTCCTAACGTGCAGAGTGGGCAGAGAAGAGCAGAGACTGACAGATCTTGGGAGGCGGCAAAGACAACAGTGCAGCATCTCTGTGCCAATGACTACAAATATTTTTTCCTGTTGGATTGCTCACCTTAATCTAATTTCTAGGTCAGCTGTCTTTTGGCTATTTCCATATGTTTTGGTATTCTGTCAAACATAATATGTCTAAAAGCAAGTACCATTTCTTTTGTTTTTATAAACCTAACCTTGAACTGGCCTTATATTTCAATTCATGCCATGCTTGCTTTAGAATTTACTCTGACCTGTCTCCAAGTTCCACTATTCTAATTCCAGGACCATATTGCCTTTCTCCCTTAATGCTGGGACCCAATCTTTACTTTGAATTACACTTCTAGGAATTTAATGTCTTATTTTATTTCCAATGCTTATTCCATCTTGCTTTTCCTATTATCCATATCTTTGGAGATTGAAGTTCTGTCCTAGAGTCTTGAATGTGGCAACCTGCTGATAGTCTACTGAGTAGCTCTTGTCCGTATGGCCTGCTTGGGTCGCTGAAGAGCCCCTATTCTAGGAGCCACAGCTGTCTTTCCTTGCTCTGCCCATCTTTTCGGGAATCTTCAGGGTGAGACTTTCCCAGTGTTGACCGCCTGTCTGGGCACCATTTTGTGGTTAGTGTTAGTCTCCAGATATACATAGTGTTCCACGTGTGATTTTCTTTCTGAGCTTCTTTCCATATCTGTATACTCCCTAGTGCCTGCCTTGTTCCTGCTAACGAATCTAGTTCTGGACGTTAGTCCCTCCCAACTGGAGGAGTTAACTGGGTGGTTCAAAGTTATGGAACTACTGTGATCTGTACTATGAAAAATGCTGACTTCTTAAGTACAGCCTACTAAACCAGACAGTTTTAACATTTATTTTTCTAATATAAAAAATGCAACCCAATTATAACAATACAGGATGGTACAGAAACTAGAAAGCAAATAAAATCCACCTATAGTTATAATGCTAACATCCGGAAACAAAAACTAATAATATCTGAGGTATTTCTAATGACCTCAAATATATTAGACATATATAATATATTGTAATACATATATCATTTAATATACATATATAGGTAAATGTTTATGTGTTTCATATCTCTTTAGAAAACACTATATGCATATGTATGATGTATTCATAAATATATATGGGAATATATTATATGTATAGCTATGTTGTACATAGTTTTGTATCCCATCCTTTTTAACTTAATATTTTCTTTTTCTTTTTACAACTTTATTGGAGTATAATTGCTTCACAATGGTGTATTAGTTTCTGCTTTATAACAAAGTTTAACTTAACATTTTCTATGAGCATATAACTAAGTCCTTTGTTCTTTCAAGAAATACAATTTTATTGCATGTATGAACGCTCCATGATGCATTTTGTCACTCACATTTTTGAGTGCTTATATTGCTTTTAGCTTTTTCAATAGCATATGTCTTTGTTGAACATCAGATTTTTCCCACTTTATTTAGGACAGAGTCTTCAAAGTGAAATTACTGAGTCAAAGGCAATTAAACTTATTGAAAGGCTCATGCATATTGCCAAGTTGCTGTCTCTACAAAATGGACCAATATGCTTTTCTTCTAGTAGTGCCTGTGCACACCTGTTCCAAGGTTCCTCTCTTGCCATACCCTCTATTACAGTGAATATTTGTATATTTAAAAACAATCCTCAACTTGAAGGGCCAGAATTTCCTTATTGTTTAAATAATGTTTCTCTTCATTTCAACATGATGAACAGGAAAGATTTTGAAGAAACTACACTCCTTATTTTGTCTCACAGTCAGAACAAAATGGAGGGCACCTTACCTTTTCCATGTCACCTCTCCAGCTTATTTTCTATGGAATGTGTTTTATCTGTTTACTTAACAAGAAGCCAGGGAGATTTGTACTCACCTCTGAGGAAGATGGGAAACGATGAGAGTGAGCAGCTAAAAAAGAACCAACACCATCACTTGTAAAAACTACCCAGGAATCTTCCTGGACACGTGCACTCAGGAAGTTCACAGCGTGTTCCACAGTTACAGGTCTCAACTGGAGACCTGATGAAAGAATTCGGCTGGCAGCATGTGATACTAGCAAAATACCCACTAACCTCCTTTTGTTCAGTGATGAAACATGTAGAGGAACAGAAGAGTTTTAATTTCCTTGTGTATCCTTTTAAAAACTGTATTGATCCCCCGTCACCACTCCTACCCCCATTTGATAAATGTGATCCTGGTTGATTGAAATGTAAAGAAAAAGGAGCACTAGAAAGCTCTGTGGTACTTTTCTTAATTTTGAGAACTGAAGTGTGAAATTCTTCAAAGTGTGGCACTAAAGGTGTATGATGCCGTTCTGTTTTGGGAATTAGCTCGGTAAGACTATTTCTAATGTTGCCCATAAAATAGCATAGCCATTCTCTTCAGTTTGTTCCATGGAGCTTTACTTCCATTTATCAACCATGCCCTCTACAAGCAGAAGAGGATCTTGAAGATAATATATGTAGGCACTGCTGTCTCACTTTATTAAAGACAATGAATCCTTCATGCGAGAGTTTATAGTATGAGCTGTATCGTCTCTGTGACAAATGAAAGGCAAGACAATAGCAGTAAATATTTATCTTAGTCAAAATAAAAGCTCAAAAATACTCTTCCTGTGTTGTTAATTCCCACCTTTCCCTGTCATTAGCTTTGTACTGCTTCTTGTCAATTTCACACTGAGAAAGAGTGCAAAACAAATGGAGAAAAGTTTCTGGCATCCCCTCTCCCTTAAAAAAAGAAATCCCAACTGAAAGTAACATTTAAATCAAGCTTATGGTTGCACCTTTTGATATTAAAAATGTTTTCTGAGTTGGAGAGTTAAAACATAGATTTAAACAAAATCTTCTTTTCTTTTTTTTGTTTGTTTTGTTTTTATCTTTTTGTTTCTTTTTAATTAGTTTAATTTTTATCAAAGTAATACATGTTCCAAGTACAGATATACTAAAGACATGTAATGAAAAATAACTATTCCTACCCCATCCCACTCCATTCTAGGAGTAATCACTTTCAACTTGTAAAATTTCCTCTGGTATGTACTTTCATATTTTCCAGAATGTGTTTTTACCACTATTTCTTGGTTTATGAACTTTAGACATTATCTTTAATATCCTACATATATCAAAAAGGACTTATCTCTCTTACACATCCCCACCCCACTTCCTCTTAATATAATCATTTCGGTTAGGAATTGTGTTCATCTAGTAACACAGATTCCAAAACATTAGCTCAAACAAATTAGCAGTTTATTTTTCTCACAAAACATGAAGTTAAGGGCTCATTAGGAGACTCCAAGATGTCATCAGCAAGCTAAGATCCTTCTACCTTTCCTGTTTTCCAGGTTTACCATGTATTGCATCCTCATGGCGACAGAATTGTCCCACTACATCAGGCATTGTAATCGTATTCCTGGTGAGGAAGTCTGGGAAGGGCAAAGGGCATACAGTCTGTGTCTCCTTTAAAGGGCTTTCCCAGAAGCCTTACACAGCAGCTTCTATTAAAATTCCATAGGTCATAATAGTTTCACATGACCACCCATACCTGCAAGGGAGGCTGGGAAATGTTCTTCAGCTGAACACGTTTCTGCCCCCAAATAAATTGAAGTTCTGTTAGAAGGAAACAAGGGGAAGATGAATATGGGATTGGCTACCCGTAGTCTCTGCCACAGTAGTGTGTTATGCTATGCTTCCTTTTTTGTGCATTCTTTTGTTTTTCCTAGAGTTAATAATGGCCTCACCTTTTGCTTATATTTCTGTATATCTGTTCATTCTCAAATGTGATCTATCAGTATCATTTTGTTCCCTGGTGACCTACCTCCAGGAAGCCTCCACCCTCCTGGTACAATTTAGCCTCGGACCTTTCTAAGACTGCTGCATCTATCCTTTTGGACTTTATTGTCTTTGTGTTGGTTTCTCTGTTTTCTGAGTCCCATTGTCTTATATTTCTTGGCTAATTCCCTCCTTTTGCTAAAACACCTCTTTGAGTGGATTCCAATGAAAGAATACATGGGATGCAAAAATGTTGAGTCTTTGTATGAAATAATTAAAATCTTCTTTTCTTATCAATTCCCATTTTCCTTCAGAAGCATTTGCTAATTTTCAAAGTGAGTGAGTAATTCCCCTGATTTGTGTTTTAAGTCTGAAAACTGTGTTATCTTGAAAAGGAACATTTTAGAAAGAAGCTATACATGATACTTAAATCCTTTCCATCAGCCTTTTGTACCATATGTAGTGAATTACGTCCTTCTTGAGTTCATAATTAGAGGAAGGAGCAGATAGCTGGGACTTATTGTAAAATTATGTACCCATTAAATAGTAACTTATGCATTCCCAATGACTACCTTCTGTAGTGGGGTGAGACAAACATTTAAGGTGATTTTTTTTTTAAGATGAAACAAAATGCATTTTCTCTTATAGGCTAAATTGCTGTGTAGATCAGAATCACCTCACAGTTAAGTTTCAAATTACTATACACTAAGTGTGTGGGATTTTTGTTCCAGATCCTTTTCCTAGATATTGTGACATAGACACCTTTGCAATAAGAGTCCTTACAATACAACCAGCAAGTTTATCCCTTTCCACTTATTTTTGAACCTTTCCTCTAGGAAAATTATTTTCAAAGGTATTTGACCTACTTCATGGTGATCTTACTGTTACTTCCAAAAAAGATATATTTGGGCATGTGCCTCGTTAGGCTGTGGGTAGAGGCAGGTGAGCTAGCCCATCATTTTCTGATTCTGTTCTAATGCTACCCAGAGATGTAGAGCAACCAAGTGCCAGAGGTATGCTTCTCTTTCCTAGTGTTACCCACAAATTCTCAGCCACGCCATTAGAGGCAGGTCAGTGATTCATTCATTCTCACACATAAAGCCTTACACACTTGTTGAACACCTGTGCTTAAAAAGCACTTTTTACTTTCTCTCTGTGAAAATTTTGGGATTACCTTCTGCTAGCCGTTGATGGACAAAGCATTCTGATTTTTATGAGAAATGAGGTCTGAAAATAGTCAAGTACAATCCTTTTGAAGACAGCTTTATTATACCTTTAACAGTAGGCTTTCATTTGGAGGAATTGTTAGATTTAAAGTATGGCTTTGGCATTCTAGAGGCTACATCCCTGGAAGGAAGTTTTTGGAATGTGTTCTTTTTCCACACACCCAGATTTTTGTTGGTACTGTACCTCCACTTTTTCTCTGCTTAAATGTTCTTTTAGAGAAATTGTGGGGCTCACCTGGTGACTAAGGCAAGAATTAAAGTCACAAATTCCATTTTATCCCTGCTCTCTGTTTCCGTGTTAGCTAATGTGTAATCATTAAAGAGTCTTCGGGGCTTCCCTGGTGGCGCAGTGGTTGAGAGTCCGCCTGCCGATGCAGGGGACACGCGTTCGTGCCCCGGTCCGGGAAGATCCCACATGCCGCGGAGCGGCTGGGCCCGTGCGCCATGGCCACTGAGCCTGCGCATCCAGAGCCTGTGCTCCACAACGGGAGAGACCACAACAGTGAGAGGCCCACGTACCGCAAAAAAAAAAAAAAAAAAAAAAAAGAGTCTTCATCAACAAGGAAGGGATATTTGTATTATATAACAACAATTCTGTTGAAATTCTGGAAATCTCTGCTTTGGCATTTAGTGAAATAAATAAATAGACACATAATCCTACAGTCAAATATGTTAACAAAAGAGGGTGTTCCAAATGCTGATGGACATAAAATTAATGTTTTCTTAACTGTGAAACTGGATATTCTTCACAAATATTTTTTTAAACATGTATTACACATCTTTCGTTGAGAGAAAATTATTTCTGGATTACTTTCATGCAAACAATGAAAGCAATACAAAAAGGGAGTGATGCTATGTTTGCAATAAAGTCTGGCCGGGCCTCATTGGTATTCCTGGTTTTAACAATCCTTACATATTTAGAACCAACTACTTAAGGAATCAGCTCTGAAAGCAGAAAGCAGATTTGCCTGGAGGACCTCCAAACTGGCCTCAGTCCAGACCTCATTATCTTCAAGGACTCCAGTGTTTAAAGAACCCAGAAATCTGGGTTGACCATTCCATTCATCTGGGACTTGATTTGATCCTAGGAAGCATGTTAAGATTTTAGATCTGAATTCTCTCCCTCCAGACTTCTGGGTTGGGCGGGGGGTATGCTTCTTAAAAAAGTACGTAAGTATGAGATTTTAGTGGAAATAATATATCCATTTGTTCCTTCTCCCAACTTGTCACTGGTCTCATCTGCAATGTACCCCTCTGACTGCTATGGCTTTTGCATTTGATACATGAATTTAAAGAATCCTTGGAAGGTGTTCGGTATGAATAACGGGGGTAGCATCCTATAGACCAGCAACATTGATTGGTGTCCAGGTGGACCTGCGAGTCAGCAAAAAGAAAAGCCAATTGTGATTGATATTAATTATGTTGGCTCTATAAGGGCAAAAACTTTTAGTTAACTGTTGTAGTGTATGAAATTGTTTATGTATATATAATATAAAAATATATTATATATTACCTATGTATGTGAGAGTATTACATGTATATATCATATATATAAGTACATATATATTAAATGGACACTTCCATTCTAATCACCTTCCCACTCATTCATTGTAAACAGAATGTTGTATGCCTTGAGATAATATTTGTGACATTTTTAATTTAGCTCATTACCCTCGATTAAGTTTCTGTGATTTTTATCTTTGGTTTTCCATCTTTATTGTTCTCTTATATATTTTATATATAAATATATATGCTTATGCATATATGTATCATATATTTGTATAGTCATATATATATATTTTAACTCCGGAAATTTCTCTGATCGCTTGGAATTGATACAGGCATACCTTGTTTTATTGCACTTTGCTTTATCGTGCTTCACAGATATTTCTTTTTTTTTTTTTTTTACAAATTGCAGGTTTTAGCAACCTTGCATCCTGAAAGCCTGTAGGCATCAGTTTTCTAACAGTATTTACTCACTTCATGTCTCTGTGTCACATTTTGGTAACTCTTGCAATATTTTAAACTTTTAAATCTTTATATTTGTTAGGGTGGTCTGTGACTGGTGATCTTTGATGTTACTATTGCAAAAAGACTACAACTCACTGAAGTCTCAGATGGTGGTTAGCATTTTTGAGAAATAAAATACTTTAAAATTAAGGTATGTACATTGTTTATTACACATAATACTATTGCACACTTAACAGACCACAGTAGAGCATAAACATAGCTTCTATATGTACTGGGAAACTAACAAATCTGTGCAACTCTGCTTATTGTGGTATTAGCTTTATTGTAGTGGTTTGGAATCGAACACTCAGTATCTCTGAGGTATGCTTGTACTGTCTTTTTCTCATTGCTTCCAAAAAACTATAACTATAAAGAGTAAATTAGCCGACATAAAATTGGATTTTATCTTCCCTTTTTAAAAAAATTCCTGTGGGAATTCATGGATTCTAATCTAGGATAGACATTATATGGAAAGAATTATGCTAACTATATTATTGATAAGGTTTTTCTCTCAATATCTAAAAGATTATATTCTTCTAGAATATTGTTCAATACTGGAGGGAAATTTGATAGCAGTCTCAGGAGAAGTAACCTGAAATTTAATCATAAATTTAAATCACCTTCCATCAGAAGCAACACTGAATGTTCAGCTAAAACAAAAAAGGAACTTTATCTAGAGATTGATTTCTAAAATAGGAACATATGCATTATCACTTGTCAGTTCTACATCCTCTGAGTATACATTATGCAATAGTCATTTCTGATAAATCTGTGATTAGTGCATGGAACTACAGATTTTCTAGTACACTCCTGACTTTACATAGGTCAAGATAAGGGGCTATTTATTTCTGTGGTGCTGAAAATATGGATTTCCAGAGTATGTTCATTAAAAAAAAAACAATAGTCTCTCAGAAACAGACTACTAAAAATAACTGTCTAAACTAGGACTTGACTTTCTCCCTAGGAATTCCTGACTTTCCGGCTTTCCCAGAATTAGCAGAATTCCATTTCTGGCTTTCCTCCTTGTGCTGGGCACCACATCAGCAAATAACCTTCAGAAGTATATCTTAGACATCCTTCCTCAATATTGGGATCCAAAAGCATGGGACCCAAAGCCTGTCTTCTCAGTTTGAGTTTCAGTTTCAGGAACTATCTCTTTAGATGATCAGTGTTTGTTCAAGGACTAGTCAGTATCAAGGTACATGACACTATTAAATTTTGTTTTTTAAAAATTAGATATAAATAAAATCCAAAGGATACTTTTAAATACATGCAAGGATTTTAAAAAGCAATGCAGAATGAACACCTGTGTATCTACCACCCAACGTACAAAGAAATCCATTCCCTTGAGGTCATAGACACTCCTCTCTGAGTCCTCGTTCCATTTCCTTCACCCTCGGATGTAACCACTGTCTTGAATTTTGGGTTTATTATTCCCTTGTTTTTCTATATAGCTTAATTTTATGTTTATATACCAATCTTTTGTTTAGATTAAGTGTTTGAAGTTTATGTGACTCAACTGAATCATTCTGTTATATATTTTTCTACAATTTTTTTTGCCACTCAAAATTATTTTCCTAAGATCCTTTTATGTTGTTGTACTTAGCTGCAATTTGTTTATTTTTTCTGCTGTATTGGATTCCATTTGCAACCATTTGCAACCATTTATTTACAGATTCTACCGTTGATGGATGCATGGCAGTTTGACAAGGTAATTTTTTTGTCTACTTTCATACTCAGGACTTTTTTTCATTTTCATTTATTTCATAACTCAAAACGCTAAGTCATTGAACTTTGAGCCTTCTAAAATTGCTATTGAATTGCCCTCTCTAATATCACACCCTCTCTGATTCCCTTCTGTCCTGAGCATCCTTCCATTCCAGGCATACATGTTATGTCACCTTACTGTACACTGCTGAGGGCAATGATGTGTGAGAAGGTTGAGGCTAAAGAAAAGGGTGGTAGTCAGGAGTGGAGTTTGGGTAATCTTTGATAATAATGTTTTAAAAGAGTAAAATTTCATCTTTATCAAAATGTTCTGCCTTTTCAATTTCAGCAAGTAGTATTTTTAAATAAATAAAATGTCTAGGTGATAGGTCATTTCAATTCACCTAATCTGATGCCCTTTTCATATAAAAATACACAAAGCTTAGATGTTACTGTATAATTTACTATATAATTTCCTGTGAGTTCATTTGCCTGGCTGGGAGGACCTGAATTTTGTTCTTTTTATCACTTCTATTTGATGGGGAAAAATTGTTATTGCCACCAAAAGAGAAGGACAATCAGCACTTTTTCTTTTCTATTTTCAATGAGTTTCTGAGAAGGGATGATAATACTTTATAAAATGAGTAAGAGCTTATTGTGGATCAGGGAAATGTAGTGCTATCTTGGAGAGAAAGTGAAGGAAGTTTTTAAGGGACGTTAGAAAAAGGGTTGAGATTTTAGCCAAAAAACAGAGGAAGTAATTAACTTCACAGAAGAGATAACATGGTTCATATCATAAGTCCTCTCTGAGAATTTATGATTTTTCTTTATTGGTTGATTTACTGCATTATATGTGTCAGAAATAGATGCAATGAGGCTTAAAATGAAAATGTCTTACATTGCACATTGTGTAATTTTAATGTGCTCTTATGTGCTACTTATGTTTAAAAGGCACAGGCAAAAGCTTGTGTTTGGGAGTGAAAGGCTGTCACACCCTGCCCTATGAATCTGTAACACTGTCTTCTTGTACCTAATGGGCTTCATTCTGCAGATATTCACATCTGATTGTTAAGCAGATGAGCAAGGAGACATTCTGATGACTTGCAGGAGAAACAGCAGCCTTCTTTGTCTCCCCACTTCTGATACCTTCCTATTACAGCATTACTCTTGTTAAATTGTAACACCTTATAGTGTAAAGCAAGAATTTTTATTTCCCTGTCCTTGTTTCTGTGATGTACCAGCACGTTTCTCTTTCTTTGAAAAACAAAAACAAAAACAAAAACAAAAACCTCAGAATGTGGTATTGGGAAAGTATAGCCTTGGAAATAGAGCTAACGTGTCAGTTTCTCATAAATGAAGGGCTTAAAACTAATGACTATTCAGACTGGAGTACAGTCCATATTAGTTTATTAAACTTGCACAGTTGAGGCTAAGTCACATTTTCAGGAGTGAGCTAGTGCTGAAACAGGATGGGGACATTTATTATGGTTGAAATGCCTTTGATGCAAGAGTGCAGAAGGACAATATGGCACAAACTAGATTGATAGATGCACAGCTATGCCACTCTACCAGCTGGGTTACATTGACCTTGGGTTTATAATAACCTTTCCCTTCCATTTCCTCATCTGAAAACTGCTGAAAGCTATACCTGACCTATCTACTTCACAGGATTATTATAACCATTGAATTAAAAAAAAGATACATGAAAGATTTGTAAACTTTTAAATATTCATTTTAAAAGTAACAACTATATTGTTTGTGTTCTTTTGATTTTCACAGTGGTAGAAAAGTCTGGTCCAGATGTTTTTTAGATGGAAATGAAGCTCAGAAAGTCAAAATGTCACATATAATAACACTACTTATATGTTTGGGGTTTCTTTCTAGGGTATTCCCTATGGCCTCTATTTTTAAAATGTTTGAAAATAGAGTAGATTTTGCTGGGCGGTAGGATTGTTTGTTGATTATGTATTGGGCAGAACTCTATTTTGGCCTCCAGTGACAGAAACCCAAAACACAGTAGCTTAGAAGAAAAAAATAAAAGGGAATGTATACGTGTTTGCAGAATCGGGCATTCATCCTTGAAGATGGCTTCAGTGACCACATTTCCTGCTTCTTAAAGCTATTGTATCATCCCCTCCCACATTGTATCAGGGTTAGTCTGTGTGACCAATAGATGATAGCAGAAGTGATGGTATGTGACTTCTGAGCATAAATCATGAAGGACGTGGTAGTTTCTTACTTTGCTCTCTTTTGAACTGCTCACTCCAAGGGAAGCTATCTGCTATGTCATGAGGACACTCAAGCAGCTCCGTGGAGAAATCCATGTGATAAGGAACTGAGGCCTTCTGAGAAAAGGCAGTGAGGAACTGAGGCCTCTAGCCAACAGCCATGTGAGTGAGTGAGTCATGTTGGAAAAAATCCTCCAGCCCCAGTCAAGCTTTCGGATAATGATCTGCTCAGATGACATCTTATCTGCAACCTCATGAGAGATCCTAAGTCAGACCACCCATCTAATCCACGGCTGGATTCCTGACTCTCAGAAACTGTGTAAGGTCATTCATGTTTGTCATTTTAAGCTGCAATGTTTTAGGCTAACTTATTAGAGAGAAATAGATTCCTAATAAAACAACTGACAAATAAAACAAATCGGAGAATTTGCTGAGGTACATATGGAGTCATATGTTGAAAGCTGTGGTCAGGGCTATATTTAACTTCATCTCTTGGCTCTACATTTCTCTGTGTTTCTTTTATTCTCAGACTCTCCCCCATGTGGGAGAAATTATGACCACTGACAGATTGGGCTCACATTAAATTTAAGCTTTTAATTTCAGATAAATTAATTTTATAATTTAATTAATTTAGGTAAAAATCACATCCTCTCTTTCCTACCCCTTGATAAATATAATCTTATATAGGACTGTGAATAGTGCTATTTGGGACACATGCTACCTTATAGACCACTTTGTGCGGGAATCTGAGTACCGTGCTTGGTCAGGCCTACATCATGGGACTGACCCACCACCATTGAAGAAAACAGGTAAGTTATAGACAGTCCTGCTGGAGTCTTACTGAATAAAGGTGGGGCAGTTCCCCAAAGAAAGGAGTACTGGATGGTCAAACAACACACATTAATCACAGGATAAGTGTCACTCCACAGGGAGAAAAAAAGTGTAGTTATTCTGATGCTTTTTATACATTTATGAGGATAAGGAAACCTCAGACAAGACAGCTAATTGTCAGGTTGCAGAGACTGAGGGAGAGTATTATTTTCTCTAAAGGAACACTTAGTATGTGCTACTGGGAAAGAAAAAGCAATATGACTTTTTTGATAAGGCATCTGATAATGCTTCTTTGGATAGAATGTTAAAAATTGGTTTGCAAACAAAAATTTCACAAGTTGGACAATTGAATCAACTCTTTGTAGGTGTAAGACAGTGAAATACCTTATTTGGATAAAAAGATGGCTCAAGATGCTCCTTGAGTGCCTTATAGTACACCTGTTCCTCTGAGTTCAGCACAGTTCAGAGCAGTTTCACTGAGGCCCTGGAACCTCATGTACTCTGAGTGATAATTCATATTCCCATGCTCTGTTCTGTATCTACTACAACATTGTCTGAATTATTTAACAAAATTGCTTAGGCAAATCCATCTCTCAAAGGAGAGGCTGGAATTGGAACTGGGTATCCACTTGCCTTTAAAAGATGCTCAGAAATAATTCCATCATACCTGGCATCCCCATTTACCTCCATTACTAAAAGAAGTTTAATTCTCCCAGGGGCTTAGTACTTCTGTACATAAGGTTCAGTATAACTTTGGTGTCAGGACTCCACGCCCATCAACCAAAAAGCTCTACTGGCCGTAACTTAAAAATATATCCTTTATTCAACCACCTCTCACCACTGCTACTCCACACTCTAATCCACAATCATCTCTACCCTGAACTAGATTGATGGTAATCTAACTGCTTGTTCTCTTACCTCTCTAATGTCAGTTCTCCACTTTGCAGCTGAGCTGGAGTGAACCTTCAAACATGTAAATCAAATCATGCTAGTTTCCTCATCAAAATCTTCCTTTTCCTTTGCATTATAATCAGAACAAAATTTAAAGTCTTCATCATGACCTACAAAGCCTTACATGATCTGCCCGTGAGTACATCTCTAACCCTACATCCTACAGCTTCCTACCTCCTCACTCTGTTACCTACGGTGCCTTCTTGGTGTTCCTCAAAGGCATCAAGTTAAAAATTCTTACCTCTAGTCCCTTGCACTTGCTGTTTTCCCTATTTGAAATGCTCTTGCCCAGCGTTGCACAATTCTCAATACCTTACTTGATTCGGGTCTGTACTCAAATGTCACCTCAAATAGGACTTGCTTAGCCATTCTAACTAAAAGAGCTCCTGTATCCATTGATCTGCTTATTATTTAAGATGATTCAGTAGGTTTAATAAATAAAACAAATTAAATGGTAGTGATTATATATCTCAATATATAACATAAACTGGCATGAATTGCTAGCTTGGAAAATGTGTAGAGCTGAAGTTCATGTTAAAATACGGTAAAGAAAAATCAAAGGCCTGAAGTAGATCATAGAGTTCATTCTGGAGAGCAGAGAAGTTTGATGGGTAGATCTGAACAGGCAGTGAATATCTACAACATTAAAACTTTCCAGGGTCAAGTCCTGAAGAATTCTATCAGATCTTAAGTAACTGTATTGATGTTTTATAATTAGGTTAAGGAAATATATATTCAATATGATGAGCCAGCAGAGTCCCTAAGAACATAAACCAAGAGAATTTACACATGTTATTCATCCCTCCTCAGAGCAAATATATAAACATCTTACAGGGGGATAAAAAAAAATAAGGAACTTTGCCAAATTTACCTAGAACAATGGAGTAAGATAAAGTGCTCTTCCCATAACAAGAAAAAATTATTATATGGTGATAAGGAGTTGTATGGAGGGAATTTCAGATCCTAATGAGAGGTTTTTTCATGATCCCTATAATAATAATATATTTAGGCATTGTTCTATCATTGGAAAATTTGCTTATTTTCTGTTTTTCAGTATTAAAATAATTCTTCCTTCTAGGGTCTTGGCTATTCTTGGCCCTTCATTCTTCCACATACATTTTAGAATCAGCTTCCCATGTACCACGAAAAATTGTTTGTTTGTTTTTGGTAGAAATGGCATTGAATGTTTACTATCCATGGAATGGTATATGCCTCCCTTTAGGTCTTTTTGATTTTAATAAATTTTACAATTTTTTCATAAAAGCTTATATATCTTTAGGTGGAATTTATTCTGAGCAAATTGCATTTTAGAAATGAATTTAGAAAATTGCATTTTCTAATTCTTCCTCCTGGTTAATAAACTTTAACTGTCTTTTAATGTAATTTTGCATTCAGCAAACTTTAATACTTCCTAAGGGAAGGACAGACATTTCTAGCATTAATGCAGGACCCAAACTTAAAGTATAGATTCTTATTGTTTCTGACCTTAGTGGATTTCCTTTACTTTGCCTACAGCTTAAAAAAAATAATGTGTTGTACTTGGATATATTTCTCTTTATATCTTTTCTGCCATTATGTTAAAATGGAAGATGCAGGTGTTCTTTGAAACAAATCAGATCATGTTACTCTCGTACTGAAACACTCTATTGTGACTCATCCTATTTAGAATAAAATTTAAAACATTTCCATGGCACGTACAACTTTATATGGATGGATCTCTGGCTACTTCTCTATCTCATTTCCCATGACTGTTACTCTTGTTCTCTCTTCTTTAGCCTCTCTCTTCAGAACTCTGATTTTCCTCTGTCATACTATGCTCACATCAGCACGGAGGCATTTTAATCTGCTTTTCTCTTGAGTTTGAATGTTCTTCACCCAAATCATGACTTGTCTCTTCAGTTCATTCATTTTGTATATTCTTTATGAAACCCACTGCAGTTTATTTATCCTTTCCCTGAAATTTACTGTAGTGATCAATCAATATAAATGGAAAAACTGGTGAAATCCAAATAAAGTCTGGAGTTTTGTTAATTAACAAAAAATCAACTACTGATATAAGCAACAACATTGATGAATCTCAAATTATGCTAAGTGAAAAAAGCCAGACATTTTTGTCCACATACCAAATAATGCCATTTACATGAACATCTAATGCAGGCAAAATTATTCTACAATGACGGAAAACACATCAGTGGTTGCCTGGACCCAGCAAATGGAATGGAAATTGACTGAAAATAGGCCTGAGGAAAGGTTTTGGTGAGAGGGAAACGCTCTATATCTTTTTTGTGATGGTTACATAGCTGTCCACATTTTCAAACTTCATAGAAATGTACAATTAAAATAGATGAAAGTTATGGCACATAAATCACACCTCAATAAACTTGACTTAAAAAAATATGCTAACCAGGGCTTCCCTGGTGGCGCAGTGGTTGGGGGTCTGCCTGCTGATGTAGGGGACGCGGGTTCGTGCTCCGGTCCGGGAGGATCCTACATGCCGCGGAGCGGCTGGGCCCGTGAGCCATGGCCTCTGAGCCTGCGCGTCCCGAGCCTGTGCTCCGCAACGGGGGAGGCCACGACAGTGAGAGGCCCGCGTACCACAAAAAAAAAAAAAAAAAAAAAAAAAAAAAAAAATTGTAAACCAAATATTCCAGAATTGTGGAAACAACTTCTTGAGTTATTAAAGCCAGCATTTTATATTTCATAAATATCAGACCTTTGAGATCAGCAGGCTGGGAATAAGGAGTCCTGATTCTGTCATTGAATGTGTATTCAGCAATTCTCTTAGTTCCACTGGCTGCAATTTTATCATCTACAAACCAAAGGGGTTCTTACAATTTTCAAGGTTCTATCAACTCTGCAGTAGTTAGATACTACTACTCTGTTACAGATAATATTGTTTGGTCCTCCATGACTTCTGGAGAATCTACTCCACAATTAGACAAGAGTCAGTTAACTGTCCAGAGAGAGAGACAGAAGTAAGAACATGTGGAGGTGCCCACAATCTAGAGAACAGTCTAGTTAGGCTATAATAGTGTTTTGCATTTGTGTGTGTGTGTGTGTGTGTGTGTATTCAGAATTTGGAGTGGGCCAAAGACATTATGGTAGGCACTATGTGAAGGTAATACAGAATTTGGCTACCCCAGAGATAGCCAAATATCCTATATTTTTCATTATAGGACATGTCTCCAAAAATCATGATAAATAGTTGTAAATAATAAAGCAAATGTGTGACTGTATAGAATTAGATTCTTAAGATAAGGAGAGTCTGTAAGTCAACAAATACAGTCTTTGTACCGTGTCCTCTGCTGAGCAGTGGGGAGGGGAGGAGAAGAAATATGTCATCCGTGACTTTCAGGAACTTAAAATGTAGTGAGTACAGGAGATAGAACAAAATTCTAATATGTCACATTGAAACAGGTATAACAGTAGAGATACTGTACCCATGGGAGTATAGGGAGGAAAAATGATTCTGAGCAGGACATCTGGGAAACTTGCTAAAATATTCATTATTTACACTGGACTTTGAAGAATGAGGAAGGCTTTCAGAAATGACTAAAGGAAGGAAGGTTATTTCAGCAAGCACTCTAGAGAGACTGGGAGGCCTGCTGGAGAGTCTCCAGAGGGACTCAAACAATGAGTTTGAATCAGCAATGAGTTTGAATCATCTCAACATTCCTGTGCTGTGCTTTAGAAGATATTTGCACAAACAAGAGCAGGATTTCCAACAAGGAACCTTATGTGAGTTTAGGGTATGGGTCTTGTAGAAACACTTATTTTAGCTTTAGGATATACTGCGAATCTCTGTAAAACTGAGTCACATTTCCTAATTCAAACTTGATAGTGCAAGGAGAAATGAATTTATTCCAGCAACTACACAGAGGTACTGTGGAAACATTAGCAAATATTAATCCTTATTGCTACAATGACTCTGTATGTGTTTAGGTTCCTAGTCTGCAGCCATTTGGGAGAAGCACAGTGAAACTGGTAGCACTTCCTGAGACTGAGGTGATTAGAATGCATTCTTTCAAAGATGTGCATTGAATTGGAGTTTAGAGTGCAAAAAATACAGTCAAGGATTGGTATTTTTGTTGTAATTCACATCCAAGCAATATTTTGTGTCAGGAGTAATTTTAAAAAATGATTTTCACTTTTGATAGATCCCTCATCCTTTGGCTCCTGTCATTACAAGAGGTTTTTCAATGGAGCTTTATCAGGAAGCAGTTCTTAATCAGCTTTCATCAGCTTTGAAGTTTTAGCTGATGGTCACCTACATGTGTTTTTCTGAAGCAGCCTGCCCAGCAGGCAGTCCCCGGGCAGGGTAATGTGAAAAAATATGCGGGCTTTCAGGAGAGGCACACCCAAATTCAACTCTCAGCCCTTCTGCTTGGTAGTTCTGTGTCTGGATGGTCATATAATTTCCATTTCCACGTGGATAAGATGAGGCTAATAATTCAGCCTCTCTACACTCAGCTGTGAGAGTTAATTATGCTGGTTCATATTAGCAATCTAATAGGACTCCACTCTTCTCCGTGGCAGTGTCCTTCTCTATACCTGGTCACAGAGGTGATTTCACTCAGCCTCATCTTGCCCCAGGGTAGCTTGGGTTACTGAATGTTTTTCTGTTCTTTGAAAAATGGCTTTTGCCCCCCACCCTACTCCAGAGATGCTGCAAATACCTATCTTTCTGAAACTCTACTTTTTCTTCATAACACTTGTCACTGTTGGCAATTTCTATTTATTGGTGTGATTATAGGTTTGTAAACTCGTTGAGGGTAGGGATCAGGTCTGTTTTCCTCTCCATTGCATGGCAATTCTTTACCTCTTGCCTGGCACTTAGGAGTCTCAGAAAATGCTTGTTGACTTTATAATTGAATGAAATGGAAAAGCAGAGCTTTTAAATCTTAACATAAGGTACTTCAAAACCCT
Source organism: Mesoplodon bidens (assembly GCF_964165515.1). NCBI lineage: Eukaryota > Metazoa > Chordata > Mammalia > Artiodactyla > Ziphiidae > Mesoplodon > Mesoplodon bidens. The sequence goes on along the minus strand of NC_138168.1, from coordinate 32,744,367 downwards.
TGTAAATAAGATCACATTCTGAATAGATAGGATATTGGAGTCAGATAAAGCTGAGTTCTGCTCTGCCAGGTAATTAGCCAAGGTATCTTTAGACATATTATCCTCTTTGAAGCTCAGTTTCTAAATCTGAAAAATGAGGCTAAAACATTCTCCATGTAATTTTTATTTCTATTTTTATTTTTATTTTTTTTTTAGTATTAAGCAGGATAATGTCACTGAAAGGCCTGGCATAGTGTGTCCTATGGTATGTATGCCATAAATGATAGTTTTAAATACAGGCAATAGTAATAATAGTAATGTTACTAATAATGACATACTTTAAATAAATAATATTCTAGATTGAGTTTAAAAGCTCTATGTTGAAGTTAATGAAATTTGCTAGTAATCACTAAAATTTAATACAGGGCAATGACATTTATCTGAATAATTCAAGAAAATAAAGCCAAGTGGTATTCTTTGAAGAAAGTTTCCAAAATTTCCAACAACTTCATCAGTAGCTGACAAAGTGTAATATCTTAAACATTTTGGGGAAGAAAGTATTTGAAGAACAGAACTGAGTTATTAATTTATGGTGAAAGACACTAGTATTAACTCCATTCTACTAACGATGCCTCTGAGGAATGGAAAGTCAGATTGCAAACACATTTGAGAGCTGAAGACAGACCTGCTCACTGTCAATATGACCCTACTTTTTTGCAGGTTTATGAAGCTTCATGTGCTCAGAAAGGATTAACCGACTGGATACTTTTGTCTCTATGTTGGAGTCTCTTGAACAAGGAGGAGCCATTGATCCCTTTTCTCCTTCTGCCAGCTTCTATCATCATCTCTGTCAGGTGTACTGATGTGGCTGACAAAGGACCCCTTTGAGATGGCTCATGAATAAGCCCATGATAATTTTTAATAACAGAAAGGCTTGAGGACTGGGCAAGATACTAACAGTAGGAGGCATAACTGAATCTCTCCACAGGAAATCTTTGGTCATACTGTTGCTTTGGGTTACTCATGCAACCAGGAGAACATGTGTGCAAGTCGAGTTAGGTCTAACTCCCTAATGAGAAAAAATACTCATAGCAGGAAATCTGCAGCCCAGGGAACACTTTGATACTACTTGGTATGCAGCAGGCTTTACAGTCTTCCAATGGCAGAAGAGCCACTTTAGAATTTATTGTATACATTAATTTGATTGCACAGTGATATACTTGTTAGACAAATTACCCAGGTCTAATTAAAAGGCAGTCTTAAAGCCACCTGATTACTGATTTACATTACATTTATTCAATTCCAATGTATTTGTGGGGATAAATTAAATGTAATTTCCAAATAATAAAACTTAAGTGGTGTAAAATCTCAAGGTTACTAGATCAAAAATGAATGGAAAAACTCAACCACATACTGGATAATGTGAGTCATTGAATGAGGTATTGTGTATCAGCAGGTAAGCAATGTAATTTGGTCAAGAGACTGTTTTTAATCTCTTTTTTGTTGCTGACTTGTGGCGTCTACATCATCCCCCAGTTAGAGACCTCAATGTCTTCATCTGAAAATGAGTTGTTTGTATTTACTTTCCAGGGTTGTTTGTAAGAAAATGAATAATATGGGGAAGTGCTGTGCATTTCCAGTGATATATGATAACAGATGATGAATGCAGTTTCTTCTGATGAAGTTGTGTACCCTAGGCCATCCCAAGCTGAAGAAGATTGGGTTTCCATATTCTAGAGCAATCCAGAACGGGTGGTACCTGGGTTGTTTATCCTGTTGCCTGCATGTGAAGACAATCTGTAAGTACATAAATTATCATTTACCATAATACCAGTAAACATCTGGACAAAATACATATTTATTAATTCTAAGCTAATGACTAAATTAAATGTAGTATAAAATAACTCACTATTTATATATCTGAAAACATAAATTTGTTTCCAGTTATTCCAAATCCAGTCATGGATGAATTATAATATTAAACACTTGTTTTTAAAGTTAGAAGGAAGACTGTGATAGACAGATGGATATTTATCAGTGTTGATCTTGTCCCTTCATTCTGATTCATTAATGAAATTTACTGCTTTTTTTTAAATGTTGTGACACTGATAGGTTTGAACTAATTTACCAGAACATGGACAACTCTTTAGACTCTTGAACTAGTCCATGAGAAGGTGTATGAAAATGGATGAGGAAGGGAATTGCATCAGAAGGTGGATGGGAATTCTCCTGAGAATTCAAGTAACAAGAGATCTTCCAAAGGAACTGCCTTCTATCGTTAGGAAAGTGAAGGCACGCACGTCTGTCTACTTGTTCCACTTCTGTGTGTGTGTGTGTCTGTGTGCAATTATAGGGCATTTATAGAGGATTTCTTTTCTCTTACCTTGTCCTACCTGTGGTGCTGGGAACCCTAGGTGTATGGGCAGCCCCATGCTTACTGATTTTGCCATCTGGAGTTTGAGTAAAAAGTGACTTTCTTTATATCGTTTATTAAAGATGTCTCTTTATCCTCATTTGTCTTTCCCACCAGAACCTCCAGGCTAACGACAGGCATGAAAGAAGATTCCCTCTCTGCCTGTGGTTAAATTTTTCTTTCTTTTTTTGTTTCTAATAAATTATGCTCCTTGAGTTTCTCTTTAATCCATTGTAACCAGTCACCTTCATAATATAATTATTCCTTTCCCCAAACTGGCACTTCTTTTTTACACATCAAGTGTCTCCTTAAAAGAATTATTTCCACTATCCTCACATTTTTATAGTCACTCCTTGTTTTATTTCAGTCATCAGGTTTGTTCTTCTAGTGTGGAAGCTGATTTTTGCCACATGTTAGCAAATTCAGTAAATGTAGCTTAGGCTGGGAAGCTGAGATAAGCTGTACTGCAAGTGTCTAAGAGCCTATTTTATTTATTCCACTTTCCGAAGTTAGAGTAAAATGTTTTCCTTTTGAAAACATTATCTATAAAATCATTCAGGGTATATAGTTATGCAGCTATCAACTTGAGAACCCAATCCTGGAGCTCTAAATTTTCAGATACATATGTTAAAATATTGATATATTGAACCATCTCTGGAAGGAATAAGAGAGAGCAAAGAATTGTATTTCTGTTCTCACCATGATAGCCCTACAGCTGTGAATAATCTTTGGATCATAGTTTCTTCATTAATAAATTAAATACTGGAACTCAATAATTTCTAATATCTCTTCTGGCTCTAAAAGATAACTGGATTGATGTTGTGAGTTTATCACTTTATTTTTCAGTTTCTATAGGAGATGTTTTTGTAGTAAAGAATTAAATGAATATTTCCCAATAAAATAAGATTGTAATTTTACCCATACTTTCATATAAAATATAAACAAAAGACCTAATGATAATTAAACACTATGGATAAATGAATAAATTAATTGTTTGGACTGAAATGGCAATTAAAAAAATCACTTAAGGTGTTATTCTTTTTTTTTTTTTGCGGTACGCGGACCTCTCACTGTTGTGGCCTCTCCTGTTGCGGAGCACAGGCTCCTGACGCGCAGGCTCAGCGGCCATGGCTCACGGGCCCAGCCGCTCCACGGCATGTGGGATCTTCCCGGACCGGGGCACGAACCCGTGTCCCCTGCACCGGCAGGCTGACTCTCAACCACTGCGCCACCAGGGAAGCCCAAGGTGTTATTCTTTTGTCATAACTGTATTTACATAGAAATTTTGGCTGAACTTAGTTTGATAGACAAGAAGAAGAAAGGCAGTCAATGTGTAATACATAAGATATTTTAATTTGCCACTGGCCACTCATGGATATAACTGATTTCCTAACCAATGGAAAATTTCAAAAATTCTTTTTGAAATATCTTTTGTGCTTTGGCTTATAGCTAACAATTGGCTTTGACTGTGGTATATATGTTTATACTATGCTCCATTTTGTGCCTCCTCTTATTTGACATGATATGAAAACATGATATAGAAGATGAATGGGTACAACACTAGAAATTAAGAGACTAGTACTGTTTATGCCAACCATGGACTATACAACCTTAAGAAAGTTATATGATTTTTATGAACTCTAATTTGTAAAATGAAGAAATTGGACTAGATGGCTGAGATTATTTCTGGCTTTGTGAAGCAGTGAGTATCTATTTCTCTTTTAATGTGACCACTTGGTATTTTATGTTATTTGTTCTTTTATCTCTTTACTTGAATTTGTTCCATGATAAACTCTGATGGAGAATAATTTGTGAGATATATTTGGCATCAAAGTATTCTGTAAATGTGTCAAGGTTCTACTTAGATTCCATTTGTAGTAAAGACTCTATTCTTGACTCCATATTGGAATTCATCATTGTTTTCTAAGTTATTTGTAATCTCAAATTAGGTTCTCAGTTCATTTTAATAATAATTTGTGAATGATAGCTTTATGTCACACTAGTAAATAAACACTAATGTTAGTATTAGTTTAGAGTCTATACATTCCCCTCAAAGTCAACTTCTTCTAAATACTGGAAGCAACTGTTTTTGTTTAACATTATATTTCTAACAAAGGCAAATTTAATAATGTTGATAACCAAAATTTAAACTTCATAATGCAATGTAAAAACAATCAATATCCATATTATAATGTTTAAAATAGCTAGTTAGCTCTGATAGGTTTGATTTACTGAGAAATTCATCTTTTGTCTTTTGTCTACAGAAGTTAATGATAATAAATACTCTGCTAATACTATAAACACATGTCCTCCAGAAATCCTATTAGGTAATGCTCAACATTTTTACACTTACAAATGGAAAGGTTTAAGAAACTTGTATGAAGTCTGGAAAAGGATCTATGGACTTATAATGCACTATGTTGTATCATGTTCAGATAAATCTATTAGAAAAGCTGAAGTGATTTGAATGTGTATTTCTGTAATACAAACTAGGTTACAGGTGATTGACCAACGGGGAAATATTGTCAATTTAAAAATAGACAAGTGATTTTCCCTAGTGTGCAAACATGTTTGAAGCAGGTCGAAACAAGCATTCACACAAAGAGAAAATTTTAGCAATATGCAGAGGTAGTGGCTTCCAGAAGCACTAAGTTTTTCTTCAAAGTTAAGCTATTTGGTGCCGCCACTATGAGCGCAGATGAAGAAACTGCAAAGACATTTCCCCCTTGTTAAGAGGAACAGAGGGAGAGAAACAGAGAAATGGAAAAAAAGACAAAACACCTGAATCTTGAGACTCATTTTTACTTTTAATCAAACAAGACTCTTTTGAAAGCAAACACATTCAAAGATCTACATCTCCAAAAGGACTAATTGATCAAGATGCTGGATGCAAATTTCTGTGACTATTTAAATATGCAAAGATTTTTTTTATGGTTATTGCTTTTGTTACTTTTTTCATTAAGCCTTGTTATTTTTTTATGCACAAGGCAGAATGCAACCAGCAGAGCAGAAACTTCCTCAGTCATCATCTCTCTGTTGCATTCATATTCATGGCCACTTAGCTCAGCTGATAAATGTCAGGTTAATGAGATTATCATCTACTTCAGGGCTTCACACTGTTCCATGGCTGTAGTCTGTACTTAAGATCCCTGATGAAATTAGAAGAAAAAAAGAATGTAGATGAATTTGTCCAAATTAGTTTCTTTAATAGAAAACTACTTCAAAGAATTAATAGTTTTAAAGAAAAAGAACCTAAATTGTAAGAAACATTTAGATCAAGTGGAATGCCTTTTTCTATTAAAACAAATAACAGAGGCATTAAAAAATGTTAAATCACCAATATTATTCCCATCATAACAAAACTATTATTATTTTGACATGTTATATCCAGACTTTGTTGTCTTTCTCATTAATAAATATACATTTAAAAATAGTTGTAATTATATCACGCATAATATTGACATCTGTGTTTTCACTTGTTCTCTCATTTATTTACTTATTTATTTTTTGACTTACAAGTAGTTTCATAATGTATCAGCAACATGATTTATAAAACCTCTCCTACTGTTTGGTATTTGAATGATTTACATTTTTTCCTATTATACTTAATGAAGAAAACATCTGGTCAAGGAAGTTTATTGTTAAATCATTTTCTTAAAAGTCATGATAAAAACAAAGATTACTGAATACATGAATATTTCTTTATAGATAAATAAAACTATTTATGACAGCTGATGTATTTTACAGTATCATTTTCCATAGTGGGTGAAAAGTTTAGAATTCCATCACACACATGTTTCGATCAGCACTCAGCTGAATTCTTAACAGGGAAACTTGTATGAAGATCTTTGCAGATCTTTGAATCTCTCTGTCTATATTGGTCTCTGTCTCTGTGTGTGTGTCTCTCTCTCCAGCTCTTTCCCATTTGGTACTCTAACCTACAAATATGCCTTCCCTTGCCTCTCCATTCTACCAACTCTGTCTCTCTCTGTCCTCAACTCAGGGGTCCTTTGTATGTGTTTCTATTGATGTTTCAGAAGTGGTTTTGCTTGCTTGTCATCTATGATTGGTTTTCTCATTTGTCTGTTTATTTTTGAGTAATGGATATTATATAAGGAAAATTATTGATAGAAATAATAGACAACTGGGGATCATTTATCTTTCTTTAAAATCTTTCTAAAGGTTTTTATTGCTACTGCTGGTTTCTGGGGTCACTATTAGTCTGTATAGCTTAACACTGAGATTTGGGTTTGAAGTTTTCTGGTCTACCCAGATGACCTGGCTGCTGTCTGTGCAAGGGTGGCTCCTTCTTTCCTCTTAATCCTGGGATGTGACTTTTTCAAGCCAACCCAAAGCAGACGGTGAAGCTTAGTAGGGTTATACATATCATGTGTCCTGAAGGCTGATTTTTGTCACCCAAGACTTGTGATGATGTTAAAAATGTATAAAGTAAGAAGTAGCTCAGTTTTTGGTGAGGATCAACATATAATTGGATAATGCCCCAGGCAAAAATGTTCCCCATTGCCCTGTTAAAAATCTCTGGATTCACATCCTTTCCAGTGTCTTGGCATTTTAATTCCTTACCACCCAACTATTTGATAACTTTTGGATGATCATTTTTTATGTTTCCTCCATCTTTTTTTAGCTATGATCATCAGAAGAGTTTTTATGAAATATTTAGCTCACTGACTAATGATACTTTTCCCTTTAAATGTCAATAGGCAATGTGTTACAGTTATAATGTCATTGTCTTAAAAGCTAAATGTAGTATTACTTAAACATTTTTACATGATCGCAATACTATATCCAACATTAAAATAATTGTGACAGCTAAAAACTTTTCCTGATTTTGCCAAATGACCCCTAGGGAGCACAGTTGCTCCTGGTGGGGAGCTATGGCTACTGAAATCTGGACGAGTCTTCAGGCTTCACAGCTCATGCTCATAATCATCACACTGCCCTGTCTACTTGGTAGGTTCTGCCCTAGGGTAGGTAGAGTTCTACCCTGGTTTCCACAAAACCTACATATCTCACTGCTTATTCCTCCCCTCACAGACACAAAGATATAATTAAGTGGAATTATATATTTCTTCTTCTCTGTACTTCTCCTTCTCTGTACATAAGTCACTCTGTACCCTTTCCCGTCATTCATGTCTTTCCCTTCCTCGTACCTGCCTGTCCAGTTTAAATGACATTCCTTTCTGTATCTTTCTTCATCTTCTCCTGTGCATTTCTCCCTCCTCTGAATGTGATTTCTCCCTTGAGGGTGTGAGTTATCTGAGGATTAAATTATGAAATATATGCGGACAGAATTTGTGTCTTCTTCATCTATTGTCTTCTAAAAGACAAAACAACAGTTTCCTGCATCCAGGAGGCACTAAGTTGAATGAATATATCACTTTTTTTTTTCGAGAAAAGGTAGTGATTGTCATTCATACAGTAATTCTAGAAAGAAACTGCTTCCTTAGCTTCCATTTTGAATTCATTATAAATTTATTACCAAAGAATTTAACTAAATTATATGCTTGCTAAGTACCTGTTTCTTTGAATATATTAACTCTTGAATCAGTATGACACATAGATGGACTACTTGCTAGTTAACATTTTGCTTTCATTTATTTATCTGAAAATGAGTCGTTCTCTTTCTTTACAACTGATTTTTTAAAAAGTAATTTAAGGAATTTGGTTGTACCACACAATTCAATTTTGTCTACCCAGGTTGACATATTCATTAATCTTAGAATCAATAGGAAAAGAATTCTAAAACCAATTGATATTAAACTGAAAATAAATACACTTAATTTTTGCTCAATTTTCCTTATGGTTCAATTGTTTCTTATGTATTATTTTATTAACCCAGAACAAAAATCAAGTTACAGCAACATTCTCCAAATAATGTTCTACTAGTGCTTTTAGGTATTCCATGAAAATAAGTAGTTGGTGGTAATATAAGCTTTGGAAACTTTATGGTATATCCTGTGGTGGAAAATTCATAATTCACAGTAACACATTAAGGTTAGTAAGGAATTCTATAACAGAAATCAATCAATCATTGGTTCAACCTCATTTAACCCAGCGTTTCCAACCAGTAGAACTTAGTGGTTAAGTATTGAGACCCTGGGTTAATTGCCTGGCCTCAAATTCCAACTCTACCTCTTTCAAACTGTGTAAACTTGGGTGTGTGTCCCAACTTTTTGGCTGAGAAAAATAAAGGTAATGGTGGAAGTGTAGAGTGTAGTAAAGGTTAAATGAAATAACATATGTGAAGTATTTAGAATATAGCCTGGCTTATTGAAAGCCCTTGATCTATATTTACTATTATTATCATTTATGTTTGACCACAGAATTTATTTTGGAGTAAGAACTGCTGGGATCACTGTGGGATCTGTTACAGAGATTTTGGGAGGATTGTCACAGGTGTATTTTATATAGTAGCCATTCCTGGGAAGTGTGCCCAGATGGATTAGTTTTTATCTCTGAGTACTTACCTGGAAAATGGATAGCTAACTTAAGTAAGAAATGGCCAGTTAATACCTATATGTGGTTGGATCCAAGTTGTAAACTGGACTGAGGAGTTTTCATGTCCCTCCAAGTATGCTGAGATGTACTACCATCCTATCTGCCCAGAGAGAAGAAAGAAACATGTAGCCAAGAGAAAGAAAAGAACCTGCCCTTCTCCCCACAAACAACAGAGATATACACACATACACATGAGCACACAAAACAGACCCACACATGGAGACACATATGCAGGCATCCAAACTCACACAAGACATACTCTCATTGTAGAGCACTGTTGAGGTTCATGTCATTTTCTGACTTGGTCTCTGTAATGAATGTATAATCTGTAAGATGTATTTATTTAGTTTTAAAATTTTAATTCAATGTATACAGGGAATCTAGATTTTCATGTAAGTGGAAAGGAACTTCCTCGAATGAATGATTTTGAATGTAAGCATTATAAATAACCAGCAGTAAGTATTGCACATTTAAATTGAATTTTTTATTTTAAATATTCACAGTACAGGAATTTATTAGGCCTGAATAGAACATCATTATTTACACATCCAAGGGATAACTCCAGCAGTAAATCAGTGAAATACTTACACTGAATATAGGAAATATGATTGTAGAGATTTCTTCTTACAGATACAGGCTCAAATCTTTTATACATTTATTTCTGCCTGGGGATCTTAGCACAGATTGAAGTCACTATTAGTTGCTGAACAAAATTTCACAAAATTATAACTATAGCAATCACATCATATATTTATAAGCCCAGAAAGACATCAATGGCAAGGAACCCACATTATAATAGTATTTTTAAGGGAAGGAAACTTCAAATGACATCTCCAGTTTAATTTGTGGAAAACACAAGTTCTCCAGATAGCTGAATATACAGATCTTCAATGGCATTTTGCCTCTCATGGCTTATTAAAATATTTGCTTAGCTGCCATAATATGTTACGTTATTTACAGGTTGAATCAATGAAGGGAACAGTATGGGAGCAAACTAAGAGCCCAGATTGATGTTTGCTGACTGTCATAAACATACAACATCCTGGTCTGGGAAGTTGACCTCCACATTGCTGGGAATGGCTACTCATCATTTGGATCAATGCTTGACTCCAGGATGTAGCAAGACTCAGTTGCATGATTTTCACTTGGAATAATAGCTGAAGTCAGCTTTTCTTACCAATATAGTAACTTCACTGAAGCTGTTAAAATAACCTGAATGAACCAAACTTCTGCAAATAAATAAATAAATAAATGTATAAATAGGATCCCCACTGTTTTAATAACATAGCAATGAAATTAGCTTTCAACAGTGTAAATGCTATACTGGTGTTCAAGTCACCAAGTGCTATGTTCTAGCCTCACTATATCATGGTGAATGACTAATTTCATTCGTGGGTGGGGTGGTTATTGGTCCACATATATTATCCATTTGGAATTCAGCCCTTCCAAAAACACAAGTATATTTTCTGAAAAAAGAACACAAAGGCAAAAATAAAGACAGGACTTTGCTGAACGGAGTAATTTCTGCTCACATGGACTGCTGCAAATTTTCAGCATGTAGAGGCTTGGTCTTGCAGCCAAAATTCACATTTTCTGTGCAATCATTTTTTTTTAACTTACTCAAGTTACTGAGAAAAAGATTGGGTTTATTTCTTTTCCTCCTACAATTATACTGATTGGCTGCCCATACTGCCTAGGGGTGCTAAACGTTACTGCCCAATTTAGTGTTGTGCAGACCTGGCCTCAAGTTTTTTTTTTTTTTAATTAATTTTTTTTTTAACCCCACTGGCAGTAGTACTGATTTTGGCAGTGTCAAAAAAAGACATACCATTCTTGATTGTATAAAAGCTGCCAGAATATTGTGTTCATAGTACGGAATGGATTGAGATGATTTTTTTTTTCACATCTTCATGCTTCATTATAGGAAATTGCTATACAGTAAATTGTACCATTTGCCAACAAATGATTTTATTTGTTGTATTTTATTGCTGACAAGAAACGCCAAGAAGAAAATTGGGAGGAGTGGAATTTACCACAATATGCTGCAAAGTTAGAAAATAAGCAAAGTAGCATTGTCTATGGGCTCATTCACACTGAGAGTAACATTTTCACTACTAAAGTTTAAAAAGGAATTCTGAAAGAACGTGAATCATGCACATGGGATGAGATGAAGCCTGTGGGTGAGTTGGCAGTGTGAATCCCCCCAAAGTTGCACGATTCACTAATGGCATGCACTTTTTCACCTAATATAACACAACCGTAATATCATCATATAATTTCTAGCACAACTTATTTCAAACATGCACTGGTTACTAAAATAAGATTGTAAAGAAAAGCTGATGTTTGATATAAAATAATCATGTTTTTTTCAAGTGTGGAAAAATACTCTACAAAAAAATAAGTAGAAAAGTGATTTCTGATCAATGTGTGATTTTATCTATAAAAATTCCGATGACTAATTAGTGTGCTTACGACAACCCTATCAGGTCTGCATGGCAATAATACACATACAGAAAGTTAAGAGCATTAAACAACTATTAGCACAATGCAAGTATCCGTATCAGAAATAACATGAACCTATAAACTGTACATTTGGCATTTAGGTTTCAGGGTGTTTTTGAGTCTGTTTAAATATGACAATACAATAGTGCAAAATCACATTACATGAATAAAACATACAATTACCATCCAAATAGTTTATGGATTACTGACCCTTACAAGTCACACATTGGCTAGAATTGGCACATTTTTTTTTCAGCATGATAGTTTTGACCTTCCTTACTTGAGTGGATGTCGTTTTATTCAAAGTTACACTTGAACTACATAGAAAAAAGGATAAGCATGGGTGAGTCTATATGTGTGTTCTTGAGGAAATGAGATAAGAGGAAGCATATGGCATCCCTACTCTTCGTCTATAAACCTCCCTTGCAGCTTTCTTCATTAGCAATGCTTTAGTTAGAACTCCTAAAGAAATTGCCTGTTAACCTCTTTTCCTTCCTTCTTATGGCTCACAGAGCATCCACATGACCACATGGAAGGGAGCAGGAAGAAAAGAAGAAAAAATCTAGACGAATATATGACAGCTCATGCCCTGTGCCAGGCTAATTAAACCAGGATGTCTAACCAACAAATCAAAATTTGTAAGAGTTTCTCAGGTGATGATAATGTAAAGTTCACTGTACTCTGTTGACAGATGAGAAATCTATGGCCCAGAAAAGCTAGTGAATTATACAATAGATTATGTAAGCTAGAACTTGAATTCTGATCCTTAATTTACTGCCCCTTTCCTTGTTTCTTGTCGCCATTTTTCTCCTTTCTGCAGCTTTGTGAACTTGAATCTACCTGCAGACTTGTTAGCTCTTTACCTTTTCCCTTTAAAAAACATCTATTATACACACATGTTGTTTTGGATTTAGAATAGACCACAGTATTCCAATGAAGATGATAAATCTCAATAATTTCATTCAAATAATTTTGACCAGTTGCATTTCCTCCAGCAAACATTACTTCTTATCTTCATCTGACACAGGATTTATGGAAATGTTGTTTTTTACATTGTCACAATTACTCCGCTAACCCTGACTCTTACCAAACCCAACCTTAAATAAAAAGAGAGAAAAAGGTAAAAGAGGGGGAAAAAAGGCACATGAATAGATATATTGTTTGTGAAGGTTGCCATCGTACTGATAGCTCTAGAGATTTAAATTTTTATTTTAAGAGTGAAAAAGCGTGATGCTACTTTCACAGCTTTTTTTTTTTTTTTTTTCTATTCCTATTTCCACTGCCACATAACCTGTTAATCTTCCAGGGCAAGAGCCTTCACTGATTTGAGTGCAGAGCATCTACAAGCTAAAAGTGATTTTTTATTTTGTTTTGTTTTCCTTTTAAGTAAACTCCTGGTCACAGGTCTTTGTCTTTTGATTCGTTATTTTAAAATAATATATAAAATATTTGAGATAGGTCATCTGTTGTCTAAAAAGTGCACTGCTCCCAGTTTTACACAGGCAACCAGATATTCTCGATTTGCTCGAGGGCTTTTGAAAATCAGTATGTGAAAGGTCTGATCTCATTACAGTCCCTAGAGACACACGTCCTACCTAACATGATAGTGAGCTCTCTTCTGGCAATCTTGCCTTGGATGAAGATGGCATCTTCAGGATTGTCTCATCCGAGGGACCGAGGTGGCTAATAAGGCCCATCTGAGGTCAGGGGATGCGCGTTGTAACTCTGGCACATATTTCTTGCATAATGAGTAGTACTGGGTTGTTAATTTAGTCTGGGTCCTCTTTCTGCTGAGCCCCTTTTCCCTCTCCTGCACTCTCATTAATCAAAATGGAATGCAGTCATGTGCAGAAAGCCACAACAGTTAACATACCTCTCTGTAGAAATCGCTCTTAAAATTTTTCTGACAAAACTTACGTTTTTCACAATGAAATTCCAGCAAGCTCTAATTTAACACACTTTACATATATAATTAATTCAACAGTTTGGTTGCCAGAGAACTCAGAAAAATGACTTAATTCAGTTTCTGAAGTTTTCTAAGGTTGTATCTGAAATAATAACTGTTTCTAAATTTTTTTAAAGCAACACAACTAGGAACTACTTAAAAACACTATTTTGAATATCATTCCTTTTTTACACATTAAAAATAAAAGTTTCCTTAAGTCTACTTTTTTGTTTTATTACAGTACAACTTAGAAACTGTGCACATGAACAGTTGAGAATACTCATGTCAAAACTCTTTTTATTATGCAATTAGTAATTAGAGTAGTCAATCGCAGTCTGGCTAAGAACTATTTTATTTCTGCACCAGTAAACAAATACATCCCAGTTCACTGAATGTATACTCTAACATTTTAAAAGTAAATTTTAGCATTCTTTTTAAACTTTACAAAAAGTAGAGACTTGATTCTGTTTCCTAACTTTTATCATTAACTAGTTCTGTGGCTAAACTACTAGACAGTTGAAATGAGGGATTAAGTCAATGTTGAATATTTATTTCTAGACCTCTTTCCTTACCAGAAAATGATTTCTGAGAATCTTCCTGCTATTCCATCTGTGACTTGAGCTATACCAACTGATAATATGTTAAATTGCTATTAATTTACTGATTGCTCATAACATGGAGGTAAAATTAGGTCTGCTCTGGGTTCCATGATTTTAAGAAATGATGTATGTGTCTAGTAATGCAAATTATGCCTATGCACTACGACTGTCAGCTCCCCACACCCCTTGCATTACTTACTGATTACAGAAGACGTGAATGCACGTTTCCACACTATATTTGTTTCTCCTCTCCTGATGATTATTCCTTTGGCTTATTTAAATTTGCAGTGATTCTTATAAACTGTCTGCTTAACGCTTTCAGAGCCTCATAACTGAAATTGTGGAAATAATTTTGGATTCCTCACAATGATCTTTCATTATAGTAAACCATACTAATTGGATACACTGTCTAGTCACTTAAACGTCATTATATTTGTCCTCACAAAAAACACATCATAAATATGTTACCTCCATGTTACCTCCACATGCATGTTACCCCCATATGCAAAATCTGAGGCTAAGAGAAGTCACATAACTTGCACACAGTGAATGAGCAGAGCTGGGATTCAACTCTAAATCTGTGGTCATCAAAAATCCATGTGCTGTATGCTATAACCTTGTTGTTTCTTGTACATCACAGGGAAATATAGCCATTATTTTGTAATAACTTTAAATGGAGTACAGTCTATAAAAATATTGAACCACTATGTTGTACACCTAATATAATATTGTAAATCAATTTCCTATACTTCAATTAAAAAAAAATCCATGTGCTACAGCTTGCTGGTATATCCCAATTGCAAATTACTTTTCCACCCATCAAGCAAGGACTTTGGAATCTGGGAAAGAGTTCTCTTAAACACATACAGCAGATAAGCAGATCACAGAAGCCTAGGATTTTATGGCTGTAAAGGATTTTAGTAATTGGAGAGTCTAGTCCTTCCATTGCAAAATATAAACATGAAGTTAGAACCCAGAAAGAGAATGAGAGATTTTTTTTCAAGGTATATAACCTTTTCTTGTCCTACTAATTCCTCCTGGCCAAGAATTGTTCATGTCTTTTGTGTAGACTGGTGGTTCCCAGATGTGACCCCATGTTAGTATCAGCTGTGGAGTCTTTGCATGAAATAATTAGGCATAGACATTGTTTTGGACCTTGAAGTAGGGCAATGAATACTTTACTGACATATTTGAAAGATTCCAGGTTAACTCAAGAAAGGTGATAGCTCGTTTCACCTGAGCGATAGAACACTTCCCATTTAACAGGTGGCTAAGACTCAGACCTCAAAACTAACAGCACATCAGAACTATCTGGGGAGATTTTAAAAATACAGATTCCAGCTCCCATCTCAGATCCAGAGAATCAGAAGCTGTGTATTATTAACACTTTTTCAAATGATTCTTATGTACCTGACCCAGCAAGTTCCAAAGGCATGTGTTTGAGAACCATTGGCTTAGGATGGTCACAAACTATAGCATGAAACAGAATAACTTAGGACATGCATTAAAAGCATGTTTTTTTGGACTTATGTAAAGAGATTCCAACTGCATGAGCCAGGCCCAGGAATCAGTATTCTTCATAAACACCCCTGGTGATTCGCGGTCAGGTGACCCAGGAACCAGGCTTTTCACTATCATTGGCAAAAGGCAGCTGATGTTGGAGGGGTTCTTTTTAAATTCTTCTTAAAAATATTTTCAATTTAAATCAAATGAATAAATATATATTAGCTGTGAGTTTAAAAAATAACTGAATTGTCCAGATGTGTTCAATCTGGCTTATTCAAATTAGCCTCCCCATTTTACTGTCATCTGGGGATTGACTATGCGCCTCCACTACCTCCCTGAAATTTTTGCATAAATAAAAATTTTCAGATAATTGTAATAGGAATGTGGATGGTGTAGAAAAATTTAAAATATTTTAAAATAATGCTCAATATATGCTTATTTTTTCTGCAGGCAATTAAGATCTCAGTGCGTAAGTGAGTACATGAATTGCAAAGGAAGTAGGTAGAGAACTAAGGGGCGGAAGGAGTTAAAGGAGGAGGGTTAGTTAATTGAGCATTTGCTATATTCACTGGATTAGGTTCTTTCCAAATATTAGATTAATAATCAGTTTTATACTTTACTTGTCTATTCAGAGAAATAAGAGGGAAATCTGTTGGAATATTTACCTCCAAAATATTATTTTGTGATGGTCATTGGAACTGCGTTTGCAAATACGCGCATATATCAATTTAGGTCTTAGATGAGAGAGTAACAGTGCTAAAAGGAACATACAAAAAACAAGGTCCAGAGAGGTTAAGTGGCTTTCTCAAAATTACAGTTTTTTGAATAAATAACCCAGCCTAGCATTACTCATATTTCTGGTTTAGCAGGCTATCTCTCATTTATGTTGTGAACTGCTCTCTATAATGCTTACGGATATGGATGCATTCAATATGAATTACTAAGAAAGAGGAAGAACACTTTTGGTAGTAGTGGAGCTTATCCATTTGCAAAATGCTACAAAATCTCCAGATGAGAGATGTCCAGAAAAAAAATACCATCTTAACTGACTGATGTTTGCAATACAAAGAAGTGTAGTTCGGGAGGAAAGAAAAGATGTTTTTCCCCATGCATAGTTTTGTAATAAATATGTGCCCCCTACAGTGCTTGCACTTTATATTCTTCTTAAATACTAATTGTTTTTTCTATTAGAAACAGTTGGTATGTTAATATTTGAATAGAATGTTAACATGTTCCAAATTCTTTTTAATCTTTCTAGAAGTGTTACTTCTTTGGAGTCTTAGAATACAGTAAGACTGGAAAGACATAAAATGCCTTCCTTTTCATCCAGGCAGCAAACTGACCAATGAAATAAATACATCATGTCTAACGGGTACCAAGAAGCTGGAACTGTTATCACACTTTAAAAAATATTTTGCATGATCTCTAATGCAATCTGTTTATTCATTCAACAAGAATTTGTTGAGATCCTCCTCTGGGTTAGGCACTGGATTTAACTTTTAGATTCTGAAATTTATTTTGTTTAACAGCTTGATTACAATTAATTTATTAAGAAGTTCCCTTAAATGAGATAGAGTTTAAGGGCACTCAAAGATGTGATTAAACACAAAGTCATCATGTAAGGATCTAAACCTTGTTTTGGTAACATTAATTCATGCAGAGACATTTTCTGGGTGATTGCCTTTAAGACTCAACGGAATCTAGTCTGAAAATAGGTAGGCAAAAAGATCTCAATAGTATAGTTTCCTATTTTTTCCATATTTAACCTCCAACTGGAGGCAAGAATATAAAGGCTCAGCAAATAATTTCTAAATAGTTGGTCAATTTGTACCTCAGATGCTCTGAGCTTTCTAAGCCCTCACAACAGAAGGTATTTCTGCACATTCTGGGATTATCAGAATTTGTATAGTAAATATACAATTTTGAAGCTGATAGTGGATTCCTATTTAGATAACTTTTTCAGTTTCTACTTCATATTGTCATATTTATGGTTGTCATAAACTATGACTGTCATGTCTTTTTTTTTCAGACATGACATACTGCTAGGTATGGAGAATTTAGTATATGTTCTTATTAATAAGGCCTATAATAATTATATTTATATATTCTTACGAGTAAGGCCTGCAATAAATAATATTTAAATATTCAGACCATTGAAAGTAAAAGATTTTTGATATTTTTAAATAAAACTTTTTAAGTGGTCTGTTCTTTTTTTATATTCACAATCTACCTCCTGGCAAAATTTGTTTGTTTTTGTAACTAGCAGCAAGCCAATCTTGACAAATCTTTATCTTTCACCACGTGATATCCTTAAAAAATTACAATCCACAGGATTTATTAAAGAAGTGGCAGAGAAACAGAAACATCTTGAGGGTTGCATTTCACTTCAAATGTAGTGAAAGCCCATTTCCTTCTACTAAAGCTCAACTCCTAAAATATTTAAACCAGAAAGAATGCTAACAAGTTTCATGTTTTATTTACCTTATGTATACTTTTTCAAAAGTCAAAGTGCTTCCACAGAGAGTGTAACATTCTACAGGCCCTAATAACACCCATAAGGCATTCACATTTTTAGAATTGAGATGTACTTCAATGATAAGGTGAGAATACAATGAAGAAGAAAACAGGATCAAGAGAGATAGTACCCTTTAGTTCTAATCTTGGCTATGTCGTTATAGGTGTGGGGTGTAAAAGTGTGTGTGCCTTTGTGTGTGTGTGTGTGTGTGTGAACATATGTCTTAAATAAATATTATCTCTGAATCTAGTTGTTTCATAAGTAGAATGAAGAGATTGGTTTGTAAACATTGCTACAATTTCTTCCAGCCCTAAAACTCACTGATCAATGGACCCAGAATTGAAGCTGACTTATTCATTTTTGGCACTTCATATTAAGAAAACTTATTCTTCTGGGACTTGGTAATGGATTTTTAATATACAGATGTGCTAGTTAGTCACTTAGTATTATTGCCTTAGCTTCAGTCATATTATCAGCATATAATTATGGCCTCACACTGAGAAAGAGACCAAATTCATAGTTGACAATAAAGGCAATGCCCTCAGGTTTCTCGGTGCTTTGAAATCACGAGCATCCACTGCAGCAAAGGCTTTTTACTGAATGCTTTTCTGCTTTTGAAGAAAGCAGGTATTTCTAAATTGGTTAGTAATTCATCCTCTTTAGATCCCTATACATTTTGTTGGCCAAAAAGTAAAATAAATGTATGAATTTGACTATTTGAACATCATGAAATAAATGTGGTGGAAATCTCTCCTTATCTAGGAGGGCATCTACACAGACATATCATTTCTGGATGTAGTGTGGTTAGAAGAGATAATATGGAGGTAATCTTCCATTAGGTCAAATGAGTAAACAAAGTATGTGGCTCAGAAACAGGTCTGTTCATCTTTATCTCTGGTTAGGGCATTGCCTGACACAGGGAGCCTGTTCAATCATGGGTAAAGGAGTGAACCTGAAGATCAAACGATCCTTCATTCAATGTAGGAATCTTCCTCTGCTCAAATCCTTCTAGTGGTCCCAAGAGCTCATTCCCTCACAAGGCAGTCTGGATTGTTGGACATAGCTCCTGCTTTCTGAATTTAAATTTTCCTCTCTCTCTAACTTGCATTTGATGTAGAAAATTGTGGAGTTGAATTCTACTGATGTTAACATGTAGAGGATTATTAGACTAAGTCACAAATAGACACAAATGGATGTCATCAGAACGTTCTAACACTTTTGATGGGTTTAGAATAAAGTCATTAAAGATTCTTTTGGTAAATGCTTTCTTTGAAGAATCCTTACCTTCCCATCTTTTCTCACCCACTGTTCTCTGCTTATATCCAGCCCTTAACATTATGGAGGGGAAACACTGTACAGCAACTGCAAGTTCAGGGGTGAATTCTCCAAAAACGTAGTGTAATAAAAGTTTATTTTGGTTCTGTAAAACCCTGAGGGCCATGGTCATATGTGCCACATATGAATAATTACAAAAATGAAATATAAGAAATCATCTCCAGTTAGTACCTCTAGGCTAGAACTGTCACATTTTTGGAACAAACAAAAATTTTCTGATGACTTTCAATGTCATTCATTTATTAATTCAACAAATATGCATTGAGATATCACTCTGTGTTAGCATTATGTGTTCCCTACAGATCACCATTTTATTATGTTTAACAACTTGTACTTAACACCTTGATAATAATTTTATTTAGGTTCTTTTAAATGATAGGACAAACATCTCACATAATATGTTCATATGATGAAACGAAACAGTTTTAGACATTGGACCTTTGGAAAAAATATTTTAAATTGATATGTTATTAAAAATTATATTGATACATAAATGTACCAATTATAAATATGACTTGTATCTATACATAACATTTTCCCTTGTCACTTGATAAGATTATTTGTTTTATTATAAAAAGGAGTGTTAAGATCAGGAAGAAAACTATCTTAGATTTTCTTAAGTGTTACTAGGATTATTTCCCAGGTACTAAAAATCCCAACAAATTGGATATTTAAAAATATTTAAATAATTTAACTTAAGATCATGAGAACAAGTGGCTGCATGTGCAAGTCAACTTAATGAAAATAAATGGAAAGCCTAATAGCTTCCTGAATAGAATAGTTCTGCTCCTCTATCTGGCTTATTCACTAAGTGAATAATTCACAAGTGTGGCATTCACAAATGTGGTAAACAGGTAAAAAATAGATCAAATAAAGACAGTTATACACTGTTCAACTTCGAAGTCAAAGAGGTTAGAATTCAATTACAAATGCTTTTCCTTTGTTACATTATGCCAACTTGGAACTAGAGATGATAATATTTAATGAAAATATTTCATATTTGAAGATGTGCATCTTCATTTACCAAATGGATTAAACAACTGATCAGTGTAGGAACAACAATCGAATCACAAATTTACATTACAGACAACTACAAAAATATGAAAAAAATAATGTTTACAAATGATAGAGAAGAATAAATTATTTTTCAGAGTACATAATTAGGTATATATAAGATAATTTAAAACAACTGGAGTGATTGCTCAGGCTGCACTCTCAAAAGTCTCCATCAAAATATATATGTCACCCAAGAGAGAGTGATACAAATAAATTATGACACAAAATCTGAATGATGTCTCTTCTCACCTTCAAAACCTCAATAATATCTCATCAAAATAATTTGCCAAGTGTGCAAATGATGGAAAACTTTAATTCCAAAACCATTTCTCTAAATTACCAACGGATTTATATTCTTGATGTCTTTTCACATGGTCACAAGCCAAGCATGCATGTGATTCCCAAAATCGTGGAAGATTTACTGTGAAATCTTTCCTCCAGTTAAAGTAACTAAGGTATAATTTATTGTTTTTATCTACTTCCTTCAGATACTTTGCTAGCTCACTGGGAGAGTTATAATCTTCCACATGAATGAATGAATCTGCTGGAATATAATTCTCATAGTTTTCCCTAGATGGCCCCAAAACAACAGGCACAGAGCCAGCCAGAAAAGCATTGTAGAGCTTTTCTGTGATGTAATCTTTGTGGATTGAGTTTTCAAAGGAAAGATAAAATTTGCAAGTAGATATGGTAGGAATCAAATTTTTATCATTCACATACTCTCCAAATGCTTGCCCATAGGTATGGATTTCAATGCTTTTGCTTAGCTCATTGTAATACTTGACCCTGGCATGCTCAGGGTTCCAGTTACTTACAACCCAGCACACTAACTTCTCTTTGCTTGGCACTTCAAACACGAAGGGGTTTGTGCTCACCGTCAAGAAGCCATAAGGCACTTGGATATCTGAGTCACGGCGATAAGTCAGAGTCAGGTTGAACAGGTGTTCAATGCCGCTCTTCTGGGGTGTGTGAGTTGGTGATTCCAAATTCATCCAAATCCATTTCTGGAAGGGTGGCCTCGCCTGCTGAGGTAAATTAGTCAGATCCCAACTGATGTCTCGGTGATGGATCAGAACCGCGTGCGATTTGTTGTACAGGGACCGGTCTGTAGTGAGATGGCATCCTTGGATGTTGAACATTGCTTGGCAAGATGTAAGGTCAAAGGTCTGCCCGAATGGCCACACCCAAATCAGAATCGTAGTTTCGTTAAAATAATCAGTTTTGGTGGAGAAGAAATTTTTCATTTTCAGCACAGAGCTGGCTGACTCCATCGGATTGAAGATCCAGCTGTTGGTGGGCTTGATGTAAATGAGCAGACATGCCATGAAGCAGCCCAGGATAATGCAGACGATTAAAAATGGGCGGAGAATTCCTTTGGATGCCGAGGTCATAATTTTTCCTGTGAAACAGAAAAGGAAAGATAGAGGGGTAGGTAGAGGTAGGGATGAAGAGTTAATCATAAATACATTTTGAGATAAACAGGTGATACATCCTAAAATACACTTAATCACAAAATCAACTGCATTTTCCTTTCCGGTCTTAGCAAAAACTAAATATAGGATGTCAGTTCAATAAAATCAAGTTGTAACTTCAACAGTACCCGTTTCCTAAATGCTCACTCTCAGCTAGGCTTTGTGCCAAGCACTTTGCATACTTCATTTCCTTTGATCCTCACAGAACCCCTATCAGGGAGGTCTTTTTATCACCTCTTCTCTGCAGAATGAGGAAGTTCAGGGCCAGAGATATAACTAGCTTACCCTAACTAGCTTACCCATTGAGTTATGCTCTTTCTTGCCTTCTACAATCTTTTTTGAACAAATAGTACAAACATCAATAATCCATTGAGGTGCATTTGGCACCTCAGGTTTATTGTCTTGATTTCTCTAGTCTCTGCCCTTTATATAAGTGAGGACTATTTATCCAGAAGTTAAATTCAGATCAGTTTCCCATAACAAGAACAATATCTGACACTTATCTGGTGCTCATTAGTGCCAAGCATTAATCTGAGGACGTACATGAACATATATATACATATGTGTGTGTGTTAATGTATATACATATGTGTGGTGTGTGTCTGTGTAAGCATATGTATGAACTCATTATATTCCCATCTTAATCATGAAGAAACTAAAGCTGAAAATGGTTAAGAAACTCACCAAAGGTGATATAGTAAGTGGCAGAACACACTTTTTTTTTTTTTTTTTTTTTTTTTGCGGTACGCGGGCCTCTCACTGTTGTGGCCTCTCCCGTTGTGGAGCACAGGCTCCGGACGCGCATGCTCAGCGGCCATGGCTCACGGGCCCAGCCGCTCCGCGGCATGTGGGATCTTTCCGGACCGGGGCACCGCGGCATGTGGGATCTTTCCGGACCGGGGCACGAACCCGTGTCCCCTGCATCGGCAGGCGGACTCTCAACCATTGCGCCACCAGGGAAGCCCGGCAGAACACACTTTTAAACTCAGGCTCTGGCTCCAGAGTCTGGGCACTTGAGGACTACATTTTTATAAACATTGATTCCCCTGGTTGCAGCCAGAGGATACAATCATCTTGATGATAACAGTATGTAAGCTCCATGAGGGGCTTTGTTTCTCACTGCTGTATCCTCATCACCAGGTTAGAGTAGATGCTTAATAGATGCTGTGTATGTTGCCTGAATGAATGGGTGGATTGATGAGTACCAACTATGCCCAAGGTAAAATGCTTGGTAACTAGATAAAAGTGAACCAAGTGTGAATGAATGAAATTATTTTTAGTTGCTTTCTTGGTGTATGTTAACACATATCCTTCTACAGAATAACTGCCTTTAAACTGACTTACAGGTATTCCTACCAATAGATGAGCAAAATCTCCTAGTTTTGATTCTCTTTGTAGCATCTCAAAGTTGGCATATCGTACATATTAGTCCCACAACACTTTTTTGGCCAAACGGGAAGAATTGGTTGCTAGGCAGAAACAACATTCTTTCCACTGTGTGCCTCTCAGTTTTCCTGCTTCCTGGACATTTTGAGTTTCTTGAGGTTCTTCTTGTTAACTCTCTGCACACCTTCCCCCTTCAACTTTCCACTGCTGTCGGGATCAATTACTAAACAGACAATTTCTAAACAGTTACTCAGTAACCCCTGCTTTGTACAGAAACTGTCAGAAAAGTTTGTCTCTTGGACCCAAATTGACATCCCCTTGACAGGAACTTTTTCACTTACTCCTCATTAATAAAATTCAGCTGGATACCCAACATGTCTTGAATTATTATACAACCTATTTTTGAAGGACCCGCAGCTGTGTCACTATAGTTCTCAAGAGAGACAGCAATAAATTTATAGCATAAAGCAAATCATAATCATAAAAAGGATAATTAAAGTTTTTGACATCATTTTTAATAGTTTCAAGTAATATGAAGGAATATAATTTAAAGACTTTAGTATTAAAAATAACAGTCTTAGTAAAAGATTTGTAAGAATTTGAATATATGTAATTGTGTTTTCCATTAAGAGACCTTCAGTCATACTTTAAGAATGCTCTAAGTGTTAAAGAATGGAGGAGCCTGGAATAGAAACGGTTCAGGTGTGATTCTCAAACCATAAGTATACTTCAAGACATTATGTAGAGAAATCTGAAACCAAGAAGAACAGAAGGCTTCTTCAAGGTGTGGTAATTCTAAATGTGTGTGTGTGTGTGTGTGTGTGTGTGTGTGTGTGTTTTGAATCCTTATTTTAAATGGAAAGAAACAGGCATATATCTGGAAAAGATGAAAACTCTAACTGACAATCACTGTGTGGTACACTTACTCTCTATATGTTGTCCGGGTTCATAATCAAACCACTCCTGATAAAGCAAGACTTTTTAATCCTCAGTAAAAAAGCATAAAAATCAGAAACCATTTGAACAGAACCTTGGATCAACTTGGGGATCTTGAGATCAACTCAAATCAACCCCAAAGACCTGAAATGAATCACTGACACATTAATAGGTGGATTAAAATTAGAAATGGTTTAAAAAAGCAGAAGGTTGCCATATATAGTCACATTGTGAACTTCTTTCCTGTTAAACAAAATAAAATTTGTAAAGTGCTTCCTACAGTGCCTGCACAATAGAAAGCACTATGTGTTTGCTATTATACTACTATTTCTTGTTAAACAGTCAAGAATCAGAGCTCTCATCATAGCTGAAAGTCTTTTGGACTAATAGATTCTGATTTTATGCAAATTATTACCATTTCTAATCACACACACACCTACAGTCTCCTCTAACTACAAAACATAACTCATTGTTAATAATGTCTGGATAAAATACATAAGAAAGCAAATTATAATGAATATAAGCAGGTCTTTCAATAAGTCATGGTATGAGTCTTTTCACAAAACGTTGCTCTACAAGCATATTATACTTAGAGGATTCTGTAGCAGATATTTGCTAGTTTTTACTGCCTGGCAATTGCTCTGCCGTCTTCTGAAAATAGCGCCCTAATTTCCTATCGAGATACCTCTCCTCTCCTGTGTGCAGTCTTTGGGACTTCAGAGAACAATATCTCCCTTTTTCTTAACCAGTGTTGAGCAGGGGAGCCAGATCATTCAAACTCTCTCTCTCTGGGTGTTTAAAACTTGAGTGTAAGGGCCAAGAAGGAAAATATATTGGAGCTGCTTAATCACAGTGGGGTTCCCTGAGAAGACAATTATATAAACTCTTCTATCTGGGTCCAAGGAGCTCCCCATGATGCAGCCTTCCTGTGCTTGGTTCTTCAGATATTCCTTCAGTTCTAAGAGCTACTCCATAAACTTGCAATCATTTCCTTTTTGTTTACATTAGTTATAATTGGTTTTATTGCTTGAAACAAACAAATCCAAACAAACAACAAAAACAAACAACAAAACCCTAATCAAGCCCCCAAAAAACCTCAAAATGAAAAAACAAAAACCCAATTGATTATCTCTCCTTTTTTTTTTTTTCTTCCTGCAGTATGTGAAGTATATAACTTAAATCTTTCAAAAAATTATCTGGATTTAAAAAACCTATATATAGGGCTTCCCTGGTGGCGCAGTGGTTGAGAGTTCGCCTGCTGATGCAGGGGACACGGGTTCGTGCCCCGGTCCGGGAAGATCCCACATGCCGTGGAGTGGCTGGGCCTGTGAGCCATGGCCGCTGATCCTGCACGTCCAGAGCCTGTGCTCCGCAATGGGAGAGGCCACAACAGTGAGAGGCCCACGTACCGCAAAAACAAAAACAAAAAACAAAAAAACCAAAAAAAACCCCTATATATAAATTCTCAAAACAGCAAACAAATCTCTTCACTTTACATTAAGCCATAGAGTGCACCCAGAGTTTAGCTATTTGGTGGTGTCTAACTTAACAGTTAATAATCTGTTTAGGCTGGCTCAGAGAACAATTTTTCCCCATATAATCATTATGGTGTTTAGCGTCATGATATTAGTATCTGGAATTCTACAAAAGTCTTCTGAATACTCCATTGATGTTCGTAATTTAAATTGCCCCTTTAAAAAATTGGGGGGATTGGTATTGTTTTATTTTGCTTCTACTCTTTCCTACGACTTTTATGCTAAAATTCTTTACAAGAATAAAAATATAAGCCTTCTACTTTCTACACTGTACACCAAATTATATTCTGCCTCAAAGCACTGTAAGACTTAATATATTCATGGCTTTACTTTCAAAGACTCCCTTGACACCTCACATTCCACTAAACCTTTCTTGTGGGCATTCCTGCTCTGAGTTCCCACAATTCTTCCCATTAGCTCCTGAGCCAAATGCCTCCTGCCTTTGGGAGAAATGCCATTTACTTTTTGGCAGGAAGACACTGGTTGATCTCTAGAATGCTATCAAGTTTGTGTTTGTGAACATTTCTCAAAGCCCTTTGGATGCAATCTCTGGTATTTCCAGGCATAAGCCTCTGTTTTACTTCCTCCAAACACCAGAGGAGCTGCCACCAAAATATGCCAGCTTTGGTCAGCAATGCTTTTCCTGAATATTTCTCAGAATACATTCTGGCATAACTAACAATTTCCTGACTTATTAATACAGTGGTTTCATCTTTAGGGTTATTACCTCTAAATGCTCAAAAACCTCTTTTTTTTTTTTTTTTTTCCTGATTTCACTTTTGTCTCAGACATTTGTTTCCTTTGGTGTGCAAGTTGCCAACTGCCACTTCTCCTGCCCCGCACACTTCTTTATCTTGGACAGTTTCTACAGTCAGTCTCTGAAATTTTCTTTTCAATTCAGGGATTAACCTTTTTTAGTCTGATCTTTTATCTTCTCTCTTCTCTTTATTCAAAATCACTAGTTCTTAATCACTGTCTCAATTCACTTTAGAAGCTCTAGTTACCAGCTCTGGCTGTAGCTAGAACAATCAGATCTGACACTGAGCCCAGGTGTAATGTGGCCCATGTGCCACCTAAACATAGGAACACCCCAGACAGGACAGGAGGTAGTTTCTGTCATTTTCCCAGAACATGCTTTCTGAATTCCCTTGAGGCAGTCTTTCATAATTTCATAGTGCTTTCTATGATTATTGTCAGGTGTTAGACCATAGCAGCCAGGTAATGAAGGTCAAGGATGCCTTTAAAAAAAAAAAAACCTCTTATTTTTGGGCCAAAATATTACTATGTATTTCTGACTCTGTGAGTTTCTTTCTTTCCGATGACAAAGTAGAGCAAATAACCCATTGAAGGAGCCTTGACGTTTCCCTTTCCTTCAAATCCACACCCAACCCAGCACGAGACCTGCCAATTTTGCCTCCTCAATATTTCTTAGATTAGTTGACTTCTCCCCATTTCCCTGGGTTAAAATGTGTATCATCTCTTGTATGGACTAGTAACATTGCTTTTTTTTTTTTTTTTTGCGGTATGCGGGCTTCCCACTGCTGCGGCCTCTCCCGCCGCGGAGCACAGGCTCCGGACACACAGGCCCAGCGGCCACGGCCCACAGGCCCAGATGCTCCGCGGCACTTGGGATCTTCCCGGACCGGGGCACGAACCCGCGTCCCCTGCATCGGCAGGCGGACTCTCAACCACTGCGCCACCATGGAAGCCCTAACATTGCTTTTTAAGTGGTCCACCTGGCACTCACTTTTGATCCTTTCAGTTCATTCACACTGCAGTAGACCAGTGATTCTCAAAGTGTGTTCCCAAGACTGCCTCAGCATCAGCATCACCTGGGATCTTGTTAGAAATGCAAATTCCCCCACCCAAATCTTGACATATGGAAGCAGAAACTCTGGGGTGAGGCCCAGCAATCCATTTTTAAAAGTCCTCCAAGTGATTCCGACATACACTTTTCAAACCACACATCACAGGTTACCCTTCTGTTTAAGGGTATGAATTCCAGTTGCTTTTAAGATAAAGTAAAAAAGTCTTAATGTGGCTTAAACAGTTTTGGATGACGGGGACCTTGCTTCTGTCTCCAGCCTCAGTGCGTTGACAAACTCTCTTTTGCATTCTCTGCAATGCTGTGCTTGGCCGTCTCGCATTGGGTCACTGCACCAGTTCTTCTCTCTCCTGCTCTTTTTTTTTTTTTCCTGCGGCACGCAGGCCTCCCACTGTTGTGGCCTCTCCCCGTTGCGGAGCGCAGGCTCTGGACGCGCAGGCTCAGTGGCCATGGCTCATGGGCCCAGCCGCTCCACGGCATGTGGGATCTTCCCGGACCGGGGCACGAACCCGTGTCCCCTGCATCGGCAGGTGGACTCTCAACCACTGCGCCACCAGGGAAGCCCTCCTGCTCTTTCTTGATTTACTCCTTTTCACTCTTCTGGTCTCAGCTCCACTGGTAGTTGCTTATGGAAGGATCCCTGACCCCTCCCACTGTCCAACACACACACAGTAAATCAAAGGTCCCAAGTACGTGTCTCATAGAACCATTTCTGCATAGCACTTAGCACAGTAGCAAATTTACCTATACTTGTGTGGGTATTTGATTAATGTTGTTGCCTCTGTTCCACCATAACTAGGCTCA
Source organism: Mesoplodon bidens (assembly GCF_964165515.1). Classification (NCBI taxonomy): domain Eukaryota; kingdom Metazoa; phylum Chordata; class Mammalia; order Artiodactyla; family Ziphiidae; genus Mesoplodon; species Mesoplodon bidens. The sequence goes on along the minus strand of NC_138168.1, from coordinate 32,716,040 downwards.
TATGGTAGATATTGGGTGTTTTCCCTCAGTATTTAATCCCCAGTGCCTAGTCAGACCTGACATATCTTTGCTCTCAACAAATGTTTTTGGAGTGACCACATAACTAACAATTATTGAGCATTTGCAGTGTTCCGGACACCAGGCTAAAACGTTTATGTAGATTTTATCATTTAAACCTCAGGAAAAATATATTTCCTTTTGTTCATTTAACAAATAAGTATGCATCACTTTCTCTGTGACATCATGGTTCTAAGCACTTAATGAATTTTAATTCCTTTAGATAATGCCCAGATGAAATATACTCTACAATTATATTCATTTTTACAGAATAGGAAACTGATGTCTATCTATCTGTCTCATGTCTTACAGCAAGTGGTCAGTTAAGATGTGGACACTAGTGGTTTGATTCCAAAGTGTGTTGCTTTAAAAACATATGTTAAGTATTGAGGTTCCAGCGTATAACTGCAGAGAATGCTATGAATTATAGGAATAAAGTTTTATTTTATGACATATATTACTCTGGAGCCATTGTTCATAAGAACAAACTAGATTCATCAACACTTCTCTCCTGGCTCTTATTCTAGAAACCAATGGCCGGAACAGTGGGTCCAGAGTACTAGAATTTTAGGTAACTCTCCTCCTGTCCCCAAGAGAGCAAGAGAGTTTGGAGAGGTAAATCAGAGCAGGGACGAATCTAGTTTTTTTGTTTTTTTTAAATTATTTTGGTGTTTATAAAGAAATTCAAGAAATACCAAGGATATTGACACATTTGTAATTGCTAATCCAAGGCCTCTCTGATAGTTATATTCCTGCTAGTCACATTCTCTTTCAGATGAATTCTTCATATGCTGCTTTGTTGAGTTAATTTTGAAACTCAACTAACCTCAAAGAGCTAAATTGCCTAAAAACAATAAAGGCGGAGAAAAGGAATCATTTAAATAAAATTTTCAGTTATATCCCAGAGTTTGTCCACATAATGTCATCAGTTAATATTTTCAAAGGATTTACATGTATTTATTTTTACCATTCCTTAAAAGTTAATATGGAATTCCTTCTCTATAAATTTTTGTATTCTTGATTCCCTGGATCTCACCAGACTACTAGTGAATATATAAGGCCATATGCTTTGAATCACCACAGTTTGGATTTCCATCAGTCTTACTACCAGGAATGTCTCTTCTTTTAGGTGTCCCTCAATTGTTTCTGTGAAAGACCATGCAAGTTTCATTTGGACCCCAACCAGTCTGGCAGCAACAGTCCCCATCCACTGTTTGTCCTTCTTCATCATGTGGTTCCACTAGTCTGAGAATCCACTTAATGCAGCTGTCCTTCTCCTCCTAAACATTCAATGTGTGGACCTAGAAACACAAATGCAGCTTTTCCCTGACCTCTAACCTTCAGGGTGCCAGAGTCTCTGGGTCCACGTCACAGTTGAAAAACCAGCTCTCTGATCAAACTTGGTCACTGATTCTAGCATCTCTGAATATGCTGGGACACTCACAACATCTCTCCCAGAACTTTTCCTTCAATTTCTGGTCCTCTATCTGCTGACAGTACAGGCTTTATTCTCGTTTATAGGGCAAGTGAGTGAATCCACAGGAAATAAACTACTTTACCTTCTTTGGCTCTTTCCTCTACCCTTATTCCCAACATTAAATTCGTGCTCTTCCAGCTACAAAAGCAAAAATAAAAACAAAACACCATCATGCATATCAAAGCATGTTAGCAGATACTAAGAAGGAGGCTGCCTGAATGAAAGAATATCTACCTACAGAGAGAAACATTGGATGGGGCATTGCCATGACAACAGTTTCTGCATCAGACTGAATTCTGAAGGCTGATCATCTTTTGAACTCATGTGAAGCTAATTAGCACCAGCTTTACTGGGATTAAATAAAAACAGATTACTGTGGTTAATGAGGAGTTTCTGGAACTTCAACTTAAATCTATAATAAAAGAATTGGCCAGTAAGAACTAAAATAGAAAGGATGAGCCACAAGAAGTCAAGAACCTGAGACAATATGATAGAAGTGTGGTTAAGAAGATTGTAGGGAAAAAAAAAAGTTGCAAGTTTAATCAACTTGCAACTGAGTCATCTAAAAATGAACTGATTGATTAACATACTTAACAGAAGAAAATATTATTAGAAGATGGAAAGGAAGAAATTAGGAGTAAAAATTCCAAGAGTAAGAAACTTTTAATCTTGGAGATACAAGTGCTACAGTCCTTGGAGGGGAGGATTTCTATCATATCTTGGTGGGAATTCAATTGGCCCCTTTGGCTTCTTTATGTGTAGCCTGAATGAAACATCCTCAAGGGTCACCTAAGTGTCTTATTCTGATACCATTCCTAATAAATAATCTTTTGAATATTTATTTTACCAAGCAGTTGAATACTCAGAAGAAAACGCCATATTTGATGAACACTGTTCTCTTATCTTCTATTAAAGAACCTTCACCCTTCCTAAAACCACTCCTCTGTTCTATCCTTGCAGATAGTCACATCATCCATACACCTGCCTAAGTCTCCAGCTGGAAAGCATGATTTCCTGCCTCCACTCCCTAACCTGACTTCCATAGATTAGCACAATTAGTCAACTGAAATGCCATAACATTTGTTAAATCTCACTCTCTTTCTCTATCTTTTTGCCACTTCATTGTTTAGGTCTGCATCACTTATTTCCTGGATTGTTGTAATGAACCATTAACTGTTATCACTGATACTGGTCTTGCTTTCCTTCGATTCATAGTAAAAACTGTGACTTGAGTGTCCTTTTTTTTTTTTTTCCCCTTTCATTCTCTCTCTTTCAAAAAAGTTTTATTATAGAAGTTGTATTGGGGAAGAAGGTGTTAAAGCAGCTGGCCTGAGATCCCGCCTATTACCAGGGAGATGGTCCTGGGGAGTGGGAGGGAAGAATGCAGGCGACCTGGTCTAATGTCCTTAAAAACATGATAACTTGACCTCCGGGCCAACAGACTAATATTTGTTGGAAGGGAGAATTCTTATCTATGAAATACTTTAAGGAAGATGTTCTTGGTTTAGAATTGCTTACTGTAAACAAACATATACTTGTATGGATTTATGATGCATGGCTCACTGGAGAATGTTACATAAGCTATATAACTCTCTTGAGTATAAAATGGAGATGTTTTCCTTATATGATGTCTCATTTACCAAAACACTTCCAGGTATATGTCTGAATTTATTTCAAGGTTATCTATTCTATTCTACTGATCTATCTGTTGATTATAACATGCTTTAAATTGTTTATATAATTTTCTACCTCATAATTATTTTCTTTAATTTTATATAACCTGCTTATTTTTCCAAATAACAACAGAATAATTTTCATCAAGCCCATCCTTGAAAAAAATCTTGTATTTTTTTTTAAAAGCAGATATTCATTTTTAATTATTTATTTATTTATTTATTTATGGCTGTGTTGGGTCTTCGTTTCTGCACGAGGGCTTTCTCTAGTTGCGGCGAGCGGGGGCCACTCTTCATCGCGGTGTGCTGGCCTCTCACCATCACGGCCTCTCTTGCTGCGGAGCACAGGCTCCAGACGCGCAGGCTCAGTAGTTGTGGCTCACGGGCCTAGTTGCTCCGCGGCATGTGTGATCTTCCCAGACCAGGGTTCGAACCCGTGTTCCCTGCATAGGCAGGCAGATTCTCAACCACTGTGCCACCAGGGAAGCCCTCTTGTTAGTATTTTGGAGAAATATTTCATTATGTCTTTAAATTATTTGAAAAAATAACATACCAAAAGTATTTGTTTTTCTCAATGAAAACATGCTATGCCATTCTTTTAAAATTGTTCATATCCTGGGTAAAGATTGATGGTGTCTTATATATAGAATATTTATTTTTCTGAGGCATTTCATGTTTATGCTGCCCTTGTCACTGTTAACGTATTTTTCTTCCCTCATATCTCCTGATTATTTCTGAAATAGAGAAACACTAATGATTTTGCATTTTTATATTTTATTGTAACACTTTACAGAACTCCTATCAATTTTAAGAATTTTTTGTTGATTTTATTGAGTTATTAAGATATATTTGCATGGCCCTTGTAAAAAATAATATTTTCTTTACAATTTTAGTAGGTAAAGTATATTGTTCATGGCTTAGAATTTTTGAAAAGACATTAAATAACAAGAGTGATAGTTGGCTTCTTTGGCACTTTCTATTTGTAAGGACTGTGTCACTTCTCACCATTTTATAAGATAGAGATACTGTTCTCATGTTAAGGAAGTTTCTTTCTATACCTTTAAATCAATTACTGATTCTATTTATTCATTTGCTTGTTTTAATTAAGTACTTTTTCTTCTACTACTAGTATCCTATGATTTTGTATTAGGTCTTTGATTTGTTATGATATTAATATATTTCCTTATTTAAATCTTCCCTAAATTATTGGCATAACACTATTTTTCTGTACAAATTAGTGCTGATATTTATTCAGGTATTTTTGCATACATATCCAGAAGTGAGTATGTATTTTTTGTTATGGGGCCCTCTTTTTTTTTTTTTAACATCTTTATTGGAGTATAATTGCTTTACAATGGTGTGTTAGTTTCTGCTTTATAACAAAGTGAATCAGTTATACATATACATATGTTCCCATATCTCTTCCCTCTTGCATCTCCCGCCCTCCCACCCTCCCTATCCCACCCCTTTAGGTGGTCACAAAGCACCGAGCTGATCTCCCTGTGCTATGCGGTTGCTTCCTACTAGCTATCTATTTTATGTTTGATAGTAAACGACCCAGCAATCCCACTACTGGGCATATACCCTGTGAAAACCATAATTCAAAAAGTCATGTACCAAAATGTTCATTGCAGCTCTATTTACAATAGCCAGGACATGGAAGCAACCTAAGTGTCCATCAACAGATGAATGGATAAAGAAGATGTGGCACATATATAAAATGGAATATTACTCAGCCATAAAAAGAAACAAAATTGAGTTATTTGTAGTGAGGTGGATGGACCTAGAGTCTGTCATACAGAGTGAAGTAAGTCAGAAAGAGAAAAACAAATACCGTATTCTAGCACATATATATGGAATCTAAGAAAAAAAAAATGTCATGAAGAACCTAGGGGTAAGACAGGAATAAAGACACAGACCTACTAGAGAATGGACTTGAGGATATGGGGAGGGGGAAGGGTAAGCTGTGACAAAGTGAGAGAGTGGCATGGATATATATACACTACCAAACATAAAATAGATAGCTGTGGGGTCCTCTTAATTAAGTTTTGATATTAAGGCTAGACTATCTATATAGAGGATTAGATGAGATTGCACTGTTCCTAACATATTCTAAGTACAAAATAAATGCCAACTGTTGTTATTAATATTTATTTTGGATATCAGGTAGTATTACCGAGAAGTTTTTGTAGCATGAGGATAATTTTTCCTTGAGAATTTGAAACCAATTGGTCCTGATCCCTCTCTTTTTTAGTTATCTGATAACATTTCCAATAGCTTTTATTTATATATTTAATTTTTTTCTATTACTTGAGTTAATTTTGATCATTTGCATTATCCTAGAATTGTCCATGGCAACAAGATTTATAAATATATTAACATCTCACTGCATGTAGTACTTTTAAAAAATAGCAACAGCAGAGCAAACAACAACAATGACCACCTCTGATTTTGTTCTTATGTCATTTCCCTTGTGTCTAATTCTGTTTATTTATTCTTAAAGAAATCAGATGCAGCATTACTTTCTGTTATGGACTGAATGTTTATGTCCTCCCAAAACTGATATGTTTAAGCCTTAATTCCCAATGTGGTTGTATTTAGGAGATGGGTCCTTTAAGGAAGAAATTACAATTAAATGAGGTTGCAAGGGTGGGACCCTGGGCCAAAAGGATTAGTGTTCTTATAAGAAGAGACACCAGAGAGCTTTTGCTCTTCTCTCTGCTCTTGCAAACTCACCAACAGGAGGTCATGTGAACACATAGCTAGAAGGTGGCCGTCTGTAGACCAAGGGGAAAGCTCTCACCAGGCACCTTAATCTTGAACTGCTAGCCTCCAGAATTGTGAGAAAATAAATATCTGTTACTTAAGCCTCCCAGTCTGTGGTATTTTTTTATGGCAGCCCTAGGAAACTAATGCACCTCCTCATCTAATTCTTTTATATTTTGACACTCCTTTTATCATGAAAGTGTGTCACAGCACTTACTTTATTGTATTGCTCAATCAATATTTCTTACATGGATGAAATCAACAAAAAGTTATATCCCTCCTTTTGAATGAACAAACTCACCATTCAGTTACCTGTGTGTATATGTTAGGTTGATGTGACCGATTATCTCTAGGTACACTGACAAAATCTTTTTTTCTGAGCTGGAAAGGAGGGAAACAAATCCTGAATGTTTTCCCTTTGGTGCTTGAGGGCCAGTAGGTACCAATGTTATCTATTTGTCACTCTCTAACTTTAAAAGTAATAGTCCAAATGTAGTAGATACAAAGGTAACAAAAGATTCACTCACTTTATGTTCATCCATGACTCAAACTTGTTTCTTAGTTTTATGCTATGTGAAATAAGTGCTAGATTATATCTTTAAACAAAAGTGAAAAGGAAGACCATCCACTGGCTGTGGACTGTGGTGGGCATATGGCATGTTGTTTTGTGACTGAGAACACCTGCTCTGCACACGGTATGCCTGGTTTCCAATCCTGAATCTACCTCTGGCTCTCTGTGAAGCTTTCCAGCAATAGCCTCAACCTTTCCATGTGTCAGTTATTCATCTAAAAAATAAGAAGAAGACCTACTTGCCAGATTTGTGCATGTTAAATGAATTGATACATGTAAATTACCTGGATCTGCCCCTGGTGCATAGCAAGCACTCAGTAATTATGAACTGTAATATTTGCCACATATACACGTGTAGGGCTTAAGATGTATGCTTTTTCACTTCTGAATATGAAATTGCCATATATAGCAGTAGCAATAAGATACTTTGCACTTCTCTGAAAGACAGGGTTGTAGATTTTTCATGGGATAACCTAGTCACTTAACCACTAAGCAATCAGTCACCTCTCACAAAAAAGAAAGTGGTATTTTGCAGCATGAATGTGTCACTGGCCACAATGCAAAAGGCAATTTGCTCCATTTTAATTTGATTTTGTTCCATCTTTTAGAGTAATTACTGGACAATTATTTTGTCATAAGCTGAATGCTCAATAGGCAGATCTGGCTCCATGTGATTAAGAAACTCATTTTCTCTGATGTGCTTTGCCCCTCTTTGACCTTCAGTTTCTAAAAACCTATTTTTCAGGTGTTCTCTTTAGAAGTGATTTTTCACCCTTTTTCATTTTCTTACTTATTGTTTTTCTGTACTGAAATTCCATTTTTTCTTACAGCCAGCAAACTAACTGACCCCAAGCTTTGCATATAGCAAATGCTCATTTATGTGACACAGTGTCATAAATGGGTGGTACAATGAATATAAGTAAACTGCCTTAAAGAACTCATAAACCAAAAAAAAAAAAAAAAGAAGTGGTAAATTAAGATACAAATCCTGTTGAATAATATATAATTTAAAAGATTTTATCTTAATGAGTCTTTCCTCCTCTGAGCCTTCATAGTCACTCTGCATCTCTCCAACATGGCACCACATACCTAAAAGGGTGGTTGTGAAGAAATAGAAGGTAACATAAAACAGAGTAATAGTTTGAAAGCTATGTACATATTTTTCATTTTGAACTTTCTCAGTGCATGACCTTAATCCTAGCTGACCTGTCTATCTAACCTATCTTGGGGGTGAAGTGGGGTAGGTAAGTTAGGATTTATTTGAGAAGAAATAAAAAGAGAAAGGAGAATATACTTTTTAGCTTCTGACATGTAGTACCAGATGCAAGCTCAGTTACTATTTTGAGAAGGCCTCTTGAAAACCACATGAAGTGTCAAAGTCAACTTGGCCAGTGTGGTCAGACACCTGAGATCTTGAGGGACAGCTTTCTCAAGCATCGCTTGGTATGGGTGGATGAGATATGGCTGGGAAGCTTGTGGGAGAGGGGGTGCCATGATGTGGTGAGGTGGCCCTGCAGGGCTGCAGGGCTGACTGCCTGGCCTGAGACTGGGTGGCAGCCACAGCCAGATCCCGGAAAGGTCTTATCACTCAAGAAGCTGAAGGGAACCCATGGCAACCAGGCTGTTCCACTGTGTGTCATTACGGGTTATGAGACAAAAATTCATATATATATATATATATATATATATATATATATTTTTTTTTCTTTTTGCGGTATGCGGGCCTCTCACTGCTGTGGCCTCTCCCATTGCGGAGCACAGGCTCCGGACACACAGGCTCAGCAGCCATGGCTCACGGGCCTAGCCGCTCCACGGCATGTGGGATCCTCCCGTACCGGGACACGAACCCGTGTCCCCTGCATCGGCAGGTGGACTTTCAACCACTGAGCCACCAGGGAAGCCCCCAAAATTCATATTTTAAGACAAGAAAAATGTAAACATTTTTCTCTGCCTGTTTGGGCATCCTCCCTCCCCTCCAGTGTGCTATGTGCATCTGCACTATGCATTAACCAGACCAGCCCAACGGCAGAAATACCTGCTCAACCATAAAGATCAATTTTTCTTTTTCTGGTGCCAGACATGTAACTCCTTAGCAGACAGCTTTGGTGAACTTTATGTAAAATGACCCTGGAAGGGGTCATAATGACCACCTTACGTGCAGACATCTTTGGTGAACTTTATGTACAATGCCAATATATCATTTCCCTTAAAGACAGAAATTGGTGCAGAATAGACTGGTCAGACGATCTGGGGAGATACTGGGATGCACCTAATGGGAGTTCTTAGCTTAAATACTAATTTATGACCTTATTAATGTTACTAGCTATATTGTATTATATTATTTTACAACATTATTGTTTCTTGCATTACCAAATGTGTGACTGATCCTCTGATAAAATTAATGATGATTAGGCTACTTGATATGATTGACCAAATATATAATCCTATAATATTAATGATTGAAATACTGTAACTCTAGATATATATTCCTATAATATTAATGATTGAAATACTGTAACTCTAGATATTGGAAGAAGCAACAAGAGGGAACCATTTCTAGGACCATAACAGACTAGTAAGACAGGTGGTCCAGAGACTTTTTGGCTGCTGTTAACAGGGCCTAGTCCAGTAACAGCACATTGAGTGGCCTAACAACAGAATTCTCGCCTGACCTGGGAGTGAGCATTCCTAGGACTGTCGGACAAATTGGTGACAAAACACCTCCCAAACCTTCATTGAAATCAACACCGAAAAGGAAAAGAGTTATAAAATAAAGAATGTTGCTCACAATCCAATTCTGTAAGAATCAAGTCATTAGCCACTGCAGTCCCTGACTACAGTATACGCTGAAAGGAATTCAAGGCAAAGATCAGGAGGGGGCAATGCTCTAGGAAAACTGGCAGAACTGGACCTCAGATAGTTGGATGTTTTCAGGAGAAAATTTTAAGAACCCAGCTTCTTATGTCTTCTCATGCTTAGAAAAGCACTAAAATCATTAACTAAGATATCTGTTCCTCAAGAATAGCAGCAATTGGGCTTCCCTGGTGGCGCAGTCGTTGAGAGTCTGCCTGCTGATGCAGGGGACACGGGTTCGTGCCCCGGTCCGGGAAGATCCCACATGCCGCGGAGTGGCTGGGCCCATGAGCCGTGGCCACTGAGCCTGCGAGTCCGGAGCCTGTGCTCTGCAATGGGAGAGGCCACGACAGTGAGAGGCCCGCATACCGCAAAAAAAAAGATATATATATATATATATATATAGCAGCAATCTTCTACCAGGATATGTGCTTGATTGCATGTATCCCTTTGTCAAAATCACATATACACTGCCCTCACCCGCCCTTACCTCTGCAGAACAGTTCTCAGAGATTTCTGAAAGACTGCCTCCCAGCTTATAATCGTCAGGTTGGCCCAAATAAAATTTTCCATTTCTTTCTTAAATGATTATTGATTAGCTTTTTTGTCAGCACTGGAGAGTCTCAGGTCATAATTATCCCAGCCTGAAACTTAAACCATCAGGGCAAGCCAGAAGCAGGTAGACAAGAAGCAGGTCCTGAGGTAGGAAGGTGTCAGACAGAAAGATGCTTCCCAGTTTTCTCTTGCAAGAAGGTTTTATCTGAGGTTTTGAGAAAAGCTGGGGAAAGGAGAGAATATCTGAGGGAAAAAAATGTTAAATGATCAAAATGAACTGTTTCAATTAAGGGGCAGCCAACTACATGCCTGGTGGCCAAACCTAGCCATTGCCTGTTTTGTAAATAAATTTTTGCTGAAAGCAACCACACCCATCCATGTATGTACTATCAATGGCCACTTTTGTGCTATAATGACAGAGCTGAATAGCTGCAGCAGGGATCCTACGGCTCACAAAGCCTGGAATATTTAATATCTACTATCAGGTAGAACTTACTTTAAAATGTAATGTGAGTTATTTATCTTGATATTTGATGGCTCAAGTGGAATGCTAGAGTTCAGCAGTGAACTCTGTATTTTCCCTTTACTGCTAGTAAAATATACATTAAATGAAGTACCCATGACATCGGTATTTAAGTAATTATCACTGCTAGCCACAGAGTAGGTACAATATTTGATGACTGAATTTATATTAATTTTTCTCTCCTTTTTCAAAGTAAATACACTTCTTATATATTTCTTAGCAGATACTGTAGTGCTGGAAATGTACTTAGTTGAGACAGAAGTTGACAGTGGGGCAGGGAGAAAATGAGAATAGACTTCCTTGTCTTTACTCAGTGAAGGCAGAGCTGAGTGTGCTGGCTGGGAAGGAGATGGGGCCATGGCCTCCTAGAGGCACTGTAGTTTTTCTCTTTGATGAGCTCTAAGATTTATCTCTGAAACCATAGCCTCAGGGAAGTGGGAGCCAAAAGGGCATTCCTTTAGCTTTTAATAGTCCCTGTAAGAGTCTTGATACCTTGTTGATACATTTTCTCAGTCCAGCTTCAAGGAAGAAGTCTTGAAACCTAGCTAACTCCTAACTCTTAAGGCAAAAGTCATGACTGGCATAACAACATAATTAGTTCACGGCAAAGTTTTGTGTAAGATCCTGAAATATTTTGGAATCAAAAACTCCTCTGGATAAATGAAAACTTTAGATGTTTATCATTAAAAAAATGAAGGAAAAAACTATGTGTATGAAATGCTTTGCTTTCCATTTCAAGGGACTTTTTTGTGGGATGATTTTATTGTGGGTTAATTTGTTCAGACCTGGGCACGTATAGAAGTAGTCTTTGGTTTCCATTACTCACAGATCACTTTCTGTGAGTTCTACTTATCTTCCCCATTTATTTTCATCTTCTTCAACCTCTCTAACCTACTCACAATTCCTGTGTTCACTTTATCACTTTTTTTCCTGGTTCCACATAAAAGTACAATAATAAAAGGAGAAAAATAAGATTATAATGTGTATATCTTGGTATTGTGGCATTGATCAGCTTTTTAAAATTTGGGGATCCTTGTGTCTATTTCTAGCCAGGAAAAAAACCCCGGCAGATGTTGTTAAACCCCTGGCTCTAAGTAATTCTATACTTAACCGGTGAAAGATAACTGTTCTATTTCAAGGGACTTCTGCAGTGGAGGCTTTTTTAGGTATAATTTACATCTTTCTTATTGTCATTTGAAACCACTTAATTTGATTATTTCTCTATGTAGATGGAAAACATTTGAGCAATCTTTTTACAGAATTTCTTATATTCTTGAAAGTATTGGATTGGCCAAAAAGTTCATTCAGTTTTTTCTTTAGGATGTTACGGAAAAACCCGAATGAACTTTTTGGCCAACCCAATAGTTATTAACAACCCTCAGCTATCCTTTCTTCAATAGTAATCTAAGTTTCTTTAACATCTCTTCATAATGATGGGCTGCTCCTTAAGTACAAAGCTGTGATTTTTAGGACATGAATTTCAGTTTTTTACCAACTAAAGAATATCACTTGCCATCTGGTCCTACAAGAATGAAATCATTAGCTACTGCAGTCTGCTGACTTTTAACACACCCTGAAAGGAGTTCAGGGTGGAGCTCAGGAATGAAGCACTCTGTGCTCTGGGAAAAACGGGCAGAACAAGCCTTCAGATAGTTAGATATTTTCTGGAGCAAATTTTATGAACTCAATTTCTTGCATCTTCTCATACCTAGAAAAGCACTAAAGTCATTAATGGAGACATCTGTTCCTTGTGACTTAATAGCAAGCTTCTTGTGCCTAGTAGCAACCCTCTACCAAGATGTGTGCCTTGGAGGAAGGCATATCCCCTTTGCCAAAGCCATATATATACTGACCTCCCCTGCCACCTCTTCAAAGCAGTTCCTCAGAGCTATCTGAGAGGCTGTCCCCCAGGCTATAGTCCTCAGTAAAACCCAAATAAAACTGAACTCACAGCTCTCACGTTGTACGTTTTTTTTCCAGTCAACAGTTTTGGCAACCACAAAGCGAAACAGAGCAGACGTCCCTCCTTTGCCTGAACTCTGTGAGGATCTGAGCCTTGGTATCAGCAGAGGCCTCTTGTGCCCATTCACCTCCTCGGAGAGTCCAAAAGAATTTGGGTGAGTCTTTCCTGGTTCTCCGATCTTCCGATTATCGGTTGATGATCCTGAGTTTTATTTGGCCATGTATAACAGTATCTGGCCTCCCAGTTGAAAGATACTACAGAGTGCCCCTCCAGTTAAAAGATACTGGGGGAGTCCAGCTGAAAGACGCTGGGAAAAAGTGCACCTTTGCTCAGTTGAGAAACACTGAACAGTCTAGACTGGGTGATAGGTGAGAGGCTGGCCTAACATCTTTCCTAAATGAGGGGGTATCAGAAAGCCAGCCTCCACCTAACAGCCCAGTCAGTTTTATGTATTTGCAAAATTTATACTTACAAATACTTACTTAATTGAGAATTAAAAGAAAATCTTACACAGAAAATGGCCGAAATGGAGCTCTTTTATTGCATATACAGTTAAGTTAGAGAAAGCTGGCATTATAAAACATCTTTTTGGAATTCTGGAACAAGTCCTTCTAGGGGAAACTTGCATTTCTCTCCCTGTGCCTTGAGATGTAAATGTTCTAACAGAGGCCTCAGGAACACTTATCTAGACCATTTCTAATTCCTGAGATTGAGGGAAAAAAAGAGAGAAAAAGGTCTTTTTAAACTTGGCTTATTCCAACTGTTAATATAAACTAGTGAGTTTTATATTATAATACCTGATTCATGACTAAGTTTAAAAAAATGAAGCTCTGAGATTTCTGATTGTGTCTGTTTATATGTCTATGTGTGCTTTGTAAATATATGTCTTTACCTCCAGCAGGTATTACCAAAATTAATTTGTAAATGAGCACTACTTAATTGGCTTAAAGAAAATTAAGCAATTATATAAACTCTCAGAAATATAAAAGAAACTAACCCAAATGAATTTCAGTTTCAAGTGAACTGGGAAATATTTAGTATTAAATTAATATTTGTCATTGAAGTCAGTTTAAGTTTGTTGGTTTAATTAACACAGCTATGCCTTTAGAGTCATCAATAGTAAATATAATAATTTTATTGTATCTAGGTTTACTAGAAGTCAAATAAAATCTTATTATATCTGTTGCAAATATAAAATAAACTGGTACGATGAAAAATTTTATAAGTATTTTAAGCGTAAATGAGAAAAAAGTTTTTAAGTAAGGTCCTTAGGGATAATTATGTTTTAGGAATGTCTACTTAAAGTTATTCTCTCTACATATTTGGCGACTTGAAACTTTAGAGTTTTGCTAAATTAAGTTAAATGATTGAAGTTTATCAAATATCTAGGTCATTCCCAAATAAAATAAGATACTGAAATATTAATCACTGAACACTAGCTTTCTTTTACAGAGAGACTAAAGATATTTAGGACTATTAATAAATATGTTTGGTGCCACACAGAAATTTTCTGTAAGAAAACACATATTTTTAGAAATTATTGATATTTATGTTTGTTAATATACGTAATGCTAATGTAAAATTGCTTTAGTTTTCACTAGAAATTAAGGTTTTTAAGAGTTGAAGATTCTAATTTAAATATGTAATTAAAGCTACTAGAAACAATAAGGGAGACATTTCAGTATACAAGGAGTGTAGGATGTGTGTTTTCAGTAAAAGAAAGTATGAGAAATGAAAAAGCATTTTGTTAAGGGAAAAGAAAGTAATTTTTCTTAAAGCTGGTTATTTCTAAATAGGAAAGAACATAAGGGACAAATTAATATGGATATAGAAAGTTGTAGAAGGTTTGTGAGAGGAAAAAAGGTCTTTAGAATGGTATTCTATGTGTGGTCAGAACTGACTAAGATTAGAATAAATTTAATTGAGTTTTAATGTTAAAGGTAAAATGGTAACAGACCTGAATTTGGTTTCTCTCTCTATTAAGAGGACAAAGTTTTCTTAAAATATTGATCTGCTTTTTGTTTTTGGTGGTGGTACATGGGCCTCTCACTGTTGTGGCCTCTCTCATTGCGGAGCAAATTTTTGGAAGAGTTTGAGAAGGATGGGTGTTAGCTCTTCTCTAAATGTTTGATAGAATTTACCTGTGAAGCCATCTGGTCCTGGACTTTTGTTTGTTGGAAGATTTTTAATCACAGTTTCAATTTCATTACTTGTGGTTGGTCTGTTCCTATTTTCTATTTCTTCCTGGTTCAGTCTTGGAAAGTTATACCTTTCTAAGAATTTGTACATTTCTTCCAGGTTGTCCATTTCATTGGCATAGAGTTGCTTGTAGTAGTCTCTTAGGATGCTTTGTATTTCTGCCGTGTCTGTTGTAACTTCTCCTTTTTCATTTCGAATTTTATTGATTTGGGTCCTCTCCCTCTTTTTCTTGATGAGTTTGGCTAATGATTTATCAATTTTGTCTATCTTCTCAAAGAACCAGCTTTTAGTTTTATTTATCTTTGCACACTGTTTTCTTTCTGTTTCATTTATTTCTGCTCTGATCTTTATGATTTCTTTCCTACTGCTAACTTTGGGTTTTGTTTGTTCTTCTTTCTCTAGTTCCTTTAGGTGTAAGTTTAGGTTGTTTATTTGAGATTTTTCTTGTTTCTTGAGGTAGGCTTGTATTGATATAAACTTTCCTCTTAAAAGTGCTTTTGTTGCATCCCATAGGTTTTGGATCATCACGTTTCATTGTAGTTTGTCTCTAGGTATTTTTTGATTTCCTCTTTCATTTCTTCAGTGATCTCTTGGTCATTTAGTAATGTATTGTTTAGCCTCCATGTGTTTGTGTTTTTTACATTTTTTTCTCTTTAGTTGATTTCTAATCTCATAGCAATGTGGTCGGAAAAGACACTTGATATTATTTCAATTGTCTTAAATTTACCAAGGCTTGATTTGTGACCCGAGATGTGATCTATCCTGGAGAATGTTCCATGTGCACTTGAGAAGAAAGTGTAATCTGCTGTTTTTGGATGGAATGTCCTATAAATATCAATTAAATCTATCTGGTCTATTGTGTCATTTAAAGCTTGTGTTTCCTTATTAATATTCTGTCTGGATCATCTGTCCATTGGTGTAAGTGAGGTGTTAAAGTCCCACACTATTATTGTGCTACTGTCAATTTCCTCTTTTATAGCTGTTAGTGGTTGCTTTATGTATAGAGGTTTTCCTATGTTGGATGCATATATATTTATAATTGTTATATCTTCTTCTTGGATTGATCATTATGTAGTGCTTTTCCTTGTCTCTTGTAACATTCTTTATTTTAAAGCCTATTTTATCTGATATGAGTATTGCTACTCTAGCTTTCTTTTGATTTCCATTTGCATGGAATATCTTTTTCCATCCCCTTACTTTCAGTTTGTATGTGTCCCTAGATCTGAAGTGGGTCTCTTGTAGACAGCATATATATGGGTCTTGTTTCTGTATCCATTCAGCAAGCCTGTGTCTTTTGGTTGGAGCATTTAATCCATTCATGTTTAAGGTAATTATCAATATGTATGTTCCTATTACCAGTTTCTTAATTGTTATGGGTTTGTCTTTTTAGGTCCTTTTCTTCTGTTGTGTTTCCCACTTAGAGAAGTTCCTTTAGCATTCGTTGTAGAGCTGTTTTGGTGGTGCTGAATTCTCTTAGCTTCTGCTTTTCTGTAAAACTTTTGATTTCTCTGTCAAATCTGAATGAGATCCTTGCTGAGTAGAGTAATCTTTGTTGTAGGTTCTTAACTTTCATCACTTTAAATATATCATGTCACTCCCTTCTGGCTGGTAGAGTTTCTGCTGAGAAATCAGCTGTTAACTTTATGGGAGTTCCCATGTATGTTATTTGTCATTTTTCCCTTGTTGCTTTCAAAAATTTTTCTTTGGCTTTAATTTTTGTCCATTTGATTACTATGTGTCTTGGCATGTTTCTCCTTGGTTTTATCCTGTATGAGACTCTCTGCACTCCCTGGACTTGGATGTAAATTTCCTTTCCCATGTTAGGGAATGTTTCACCTATAATCTCTTCAAATATTTTCTTGGGTCCTTTCTCTCTCTCTTCTCCTTCTGGAACCCCTATAATGCAAATATTGTTGCATTTAATGTTGTCCCAGAGCTCTCTTAGGCTGTTTTCATTTCTTTTCATTCTTTTTTCTTTATTCTGTTCCGTGGCAGTGAGTTCCACCATTTTGTCTTCCAGGTCACTTATCCGTTCTTCTGCCTCAGTTATTCCTGCTATTGATTCCTTGTAGTGCATTTTTCATTTCAGTTATTGTATTGTTCATCTCTATTTGTTTGTTCTTTAATCTTCTAGGTGTTTGTTCTTTAATTCTCCTAGGTCTTTGTTAAACTTTTCTTGCATCTTCTCGATCTTTGCCTCCATTCTGTTTCCGAGGTCCTGGATCATCTTCACTATCATTATTCTGAATTCTTTTTCTGGAAGATTGCCTATATCTAATTCATTTAGTTGTTTTTCTGGGGTTTTATCTTGTTCTTTCATCTGGTACATAGTCCTCTGCCTTTTCATTTTGTCTGTTTTTCTGTGAATGTGGTTTTCCTTCCACAGGCTGCAGAATTGTAGTTCTTCTTGCTTCTGCTGTCTGCCCTCTGGTCCAAATTAGTCTTAATTTGGCTATATTTGGTAGACATTACAGTAATTTTAGAGAGAAAAAGATTGTTTCAATAGATATTAAATTCCAGTTTTGTTAATTGAGGTCTGTATTTACTAAGATTCACTTTCCAGATAGCTCCTTATTGTTATGTTATATTACTGTAAAGTTTAATTGAATTATTAAAAGAGCTCTACATTTGTTTCTGAAGGTTATCTCAGTAATCTATCTTTGGATGAAGATCAGATGCTGCATGACCTGCGATGAGAAGATTATGCATACTGGAAAAAAACATAATTTAAATGACTACCTCCAACCTAGATGGCAGGACCCTTATCAGGTACTGCTAACTAGCTTATGCGTAGTGAAACTGAAGGGAATTGACTCTCGGATTAGTATTTCACATTTAGAAAGGGTCCCTGCACTGGACTGGTCTATAGAGAGGACTGCTGACTTCAAAATCACCTTTAAACAACTCTCAAACTGACTAGTAACTACACCTACACCAGGATGAGAAGATCACAACATCAGAAGTAGGCATATATCCCAAGATGCCAGACTTGACCCATATGATTATTTATAGTGTTTTCTTAATTTCTTGGATTTTTGTATATGAATCAAATGTTTTTTTTCTATCATGAGTGCAATCTTGTGCAGAATTAAAAAAAATTAATCCAGTTATTGGGTTTACGGTCAATTACCTATATCCAGTACTTCTGGGTTACCTTGGTGGATTTCTCCACTCCAAAGCTCTAATTGGATGGCTCTTAGGAAATTATTCTAGAAGAAAGAAGTTATAGTTTGCTTGGGTCACTATTGATATTACTAGATGGAACTCCCTTACTTGGCCAATCAATCATACTTGCTTTGACCTGGCCACAAATATGAATTTTCTTTAAAGTTACTCAAGCTCAATAAGAGCAAAGAGCTAGATTTTGGCCAAAGAATATAACCTCTCTCAGTTGTGGGGTGGATTTATATGGCTAACACCAGGCTACTGTCTTTTAAGTTTAAGGGCCTCCCTTATGTTGGGACAGTTAAACCATACTAAGGATAATCAGTCTAATATACTAGGAAATTGGGCTGGGTGCCTTATGAATAATGCCAATATATCATTTCCCTTAAAGATAAAGATTGGTACGGAACAGACTAAGTCAGACAACCTGGGGATACTGGGCTGCACCTAATGGAAGTTGGTGGCTTAAATATTTAGTTATAATCTTATTAATGCTACTAGCTATAATACTTGTATTCTTCCTATTTTACAGGATTTTGGTTTCTTGCATTACTAAATGATTAGCTGAGCCTCTAATAAAATTATACTAGGCAGCTTGAAACAATTGACCAAATGTATAGTTCTATATAAGATCAATGACTGTGATAGTGTAACTCTAGAGATAGGAAGAAGCAACAAGAGAGAATCTCATCCTGGACCATAACAGACTAGTAAGACAGGTGGTCCAGAGACCTTTGGCTACTGTTAACAGTGGCAAGGCCACTGAGTGTCCTATCAACGAAATCCTCCCCTGACCTGGGAATGAGCATTCCTAGCACTGTGGGACAAATTGGTCATGAAATGCCTCCCAAACCATGGTCAAACTTATGACCATGAGGTGGCACTGCCAACTAAGGAATGTCACTTGCCATCTGGTTCTTCAGTTGCTAACCTTTAACACACCCTGAAAGGAGTTCAGGGTGGTAATCAGGAATGAAGCACTCTGTGCTCTGGGAAAAACTGGCAGAACAGGCCTTCAGGTAGTAAGATATTTTCAGGACAAAATTTTATTAACCCAATTTCTTGCATCTAGAAAAGAACTAAAATCATTGATGGAGACATCTGCTCCTTGTGACTAACAGCAACCTTCTTGTGACTAGCAGCAACCTTCCACCACGATGTGTCCTTAATTACACATACCCCCTTCACCAAAGCCATATATATACTGACTTCCCCCACTACCTATTTGGAGCAGTTCCTCAGAGCTGTCTGAGAGGCTGTCTCCTGGGTTATAGTCCTCAGTAAACCCCAAATAAAACTGAACTCACAGCTCTCACATTGTGTGTGTGTGTTTTTTTTTCAGTCGACATGTTTCATACAGTGGTGAAAAGGTTGCATCTATCCAATCATATCTTTTTTACTTCATTCTGTAATGTGTTGCTTGTGCATCTTTTAAAAAAATGAGAGATTTATTAGGTCAGTGGATTCCATATTTCCTGTCTCAACCAGAAATTCCTTATTTTACAAGTCCTATTAAATACTTCTTGTATTTATCCTAGTCTTCAGAGAATAAAATTCCACATTTCTCTTTATAAAAAAGAAACAATGATCAACAAACAAACAAACAAACTATTAACTACTTGGTTATGAAAGTAGATTTTAAAAATTTTAATGACAACAACGTGGCAATCATATTTATTTAAAAACTTAAAACTCTTAGCAATACTATAAGATGACAGTAGATCTCATGAAGTAGACAGTAATAGAAAAAAATCCATAGTACTTTTCTTTTAAATGTTTGTTAAATTAAGTTAAATTATCATATCATAAACATAAAAGACTGGTTGTTCCATCTTGCCAAATGCATACTTTTATGAGACAGATGCAAACATATTTTTATCTCATAAAGTATTCATCAATTTTTTGGTTTTGTTTTTAATGAATACTTTAAATGAAGCAAGAACATAGTCAAGTACACCTCTAGTGAACACAAAGACTTTGAGTAAAGGACACGCTCCAGTCCCACCTAACACCAAGAAAGAGGTAAGGTCATGTGGTTATACGTGGTAGATTCATCAGATAATTCAATTCATATGATTTGTTACCAAGTTCATACTGAGCACTATTCAAGTTGCTGTTGATACAGCAGGTAAAGAAGATAAACAAGTTCTCTTTTCTCATTCTGCTAACACTTTAGTGGGGGAATGGCAGACAACACAATAAAGACAAGTAAACAAGACAATATCAGTTAAGGTAAGTTATTTGGAGAAAATAAAATATACCACTAGAGAGTGACTGGTGCCTACATAAATAAGATGACATAGAAATATTTAAGGGGAGACTTATATGACAAGTGGGAGCCAGCCCTTCAATGAGCTGAAGAAAAAGCAGCAGAGACGAACTAAAGGAAATAGAGAAATGCCATTGCAACTGGACAGAATGCTGTGTACCTTGTGGAACTGTATTATTCTTCACAAGGAATACGTTTCCGGCTCCTCTCCAACAGACCAAATTCAAACCTCCCATTTTCTACAAATCCTTCCCCAAATTCATAAAACCATCTAAACATTTTGCCTGTAGCCCTTTTAAATGTTTTCCCTTAAATTTTTTGAATATATTTCAATGGTACTGGGAAACTTCATACCTAATTATATATTATGTAAACGTTTCTGCACAGCTCTCTTATGTCCTCAGAGTATATAATTATCTCTTCAAGAATGAGAATCATGTCTCTTTATATATTTTGTCCTCCAAAGTGATAATCCTTATGGACATATGATATAAACAAAATAAGAATCTTGAGGCTTGTTTAAGATCTACCAGGACTTGCCATTTAACCCTGGAATTCTGCCTTACTCATTAGATTTTCTTGCACTAAAACAGTTTTTAAAAAAAGAAAAGAGGAAAGCCTCTGGCGGGTAATAAACATAGTACCTCACACAATAGTGACACAAGTAAGTTAAATAAGAGTAAAGGAGTTGAAGCTACTCAGATTGGTCATATTTACCAGTGTACCCTTCAGACTTAATCCTTGGTTTAAGGACTTAAACTTACCTCTTAACTGCTAGTTGTCAGTTCTCAGCCTTAAACTTTCAATGATTTTCCAGTGTTTTTCAATAACAATTTCCTTTCTTTATTGTCTTGCTTTTTGGCAGCAATCTCTAAACATTGGTAGTATTATACAGAAACTTACATTGTAGAGAATCTAATCTTTAAAAAAGGGGACAAAAGATTACAGGGGTTTCATAGTTAATAAACTGAACATGTCTCAGTGATGTAATGTTGTTTTCCAAGTACAGAGACAAAACAATTATTTGAAATTGTATTCAGACCCATACACAATCATGAACAAGCATAATTGGCAGGAACAAAATGCATATAAAATGCATATAGTGGCAAATGGCAGTGTCCCTAAGAAAAAAATTAAAGGAAAACTTTAATTTCAGTTAGTTCCCAGTGATGATTTGAGGAGACATTTTTTACCTTTAGAATCATCAAATGATAGTCAATCAAAAATGGTCTTAAGTATTAAAAAAATATTTATTCTGCTAGGTGTTTCAGGAGAGGATCTCAGGATGGTGTTTCAGGTCACTTGCCTAATTTATGGGTTGGGATGAATAGGGGAAAACCAAGAATGGGCATTCATTGAGTTGATGGGAGCCCTTGAATAAGGCAGAGGGATTCAAAATTTTGCTGCATGGACCCTCTTTAAAGCTTCTATTTAAGTTTTTAAAGTCTTTAATGTTAAAGATAACTCTATTTTGTTTTTATCTGATTCCAGAAAAATAAGGGTCATGCATCTGAGATAAAATCACAGTGAGATACAGAGAATGACAAGAATGAAGTGTTTGGGAGCCCTTGATGTGGAGCTTAAAAGAGTCTAGATTGCATGGGGAAGAAGATGTGTGTTGCAGACAACTCTTGTGCCCCACTTCACCGTGCTCGGAACCCGACCTGGAACTCCAACCTCTGTTACAGTGAGGTGACCGTCTCCACGCAGCCCTCCATCGGCTGTGGCAGATGCAACCCAACAGTGCCTTTCCTTGGGTCATGTAACTACCAATTACTGCCCAGAGACATCTCTGACATATTGAGCGTGGGACATTCTTGGGATCCTGCAAAGCACTTAGAAGTGTTGGGCACTTAATATCTGAGGAGTCAGCCTGTCCATACAGGGATGGGAACTGACAGATAAATGCTTTCATCCCCTAAGCAAACAGCTCTGACACATTTCATAAGCCTTCTCAGAATGTGTCATAGGCTTGAATAACAGTCACCTGTTTGTTGGCCAAGTTGATATACACCCTGGCATCAGCGTTTGCATCTTTCCTCTTTTACCTGTCCTGTTCTGTGCTCCTGTTCCTTAGGCTCAAATGCTCCTCACAATTATTGGCAATCAAGTCTTTGTGTCAGGCTCTTTCAGAAGGACTGAAACTAAAACAGTGGGGATATAGGGGAAGAAAGAAGGGAAAGAAGCAGGAGGAGTAAACCACGTATTGTCCCCAAACAGTAGACAATTGATTATGTCCCAATTAAGGCTATGAGTAACTTAGAGAAAGTGAGAGGGCTTTATAGGTAACTGGGATTTTCTTTGAGTTTCTAATTGACTCAGAGCACAAGCCCCCAATGCCCCATTCTACAGGGTTTCAAATGTGTTGCTTGAATGGAGAGCAAGATAAATACATTTCCTTCTAATCCTAAGACTCTGTCATTATTACACACTTTATGAATTTTATTAATTTACAATAGAAACCATAGGGAAACCATTATCTTCAACCTATAAGGCAATGACTCTAAGTGACAGTAATATTATTTTCTTATTTTATTCCTATTCAACAGTATATATGTGTGTGTGTGTGTGTGTGTGTGTGTGTGTGTGAGAGAGAGAGAGAGAGAGAGAGAGAGAGAGAGAGAGAGAGAGAGTAAGATTTTGTTCTGGTTTAACTGTTTTTAACTAGTTCTTTGGCTTTTTTTTTTTTTTAAGAAAAAAAAGGGACAGTTTGATTTTGATATAATGTAGTTCATGACCCTAACATAATAATGTGGTTTGTTTTCAGTTTATGGTTGGTATAAACCCCTATTATTAACATTAAATCTTATTTATAACCTATTTTAAACTTCTGCAAGAAGCAATCTTAGATTTCTGCATTTATCAGATAAAGCATTTAACTCTCATGGATTACAACATCAGTTCGACCTACTGTGCACATTGCCAACTACTTATACTTGATTCCCCTGAAATTTAGCATCTCCATGAGATTTGGGTGTGAAATCAATTTTCCTGCATTATTCCATGTCATTGACTTATAAATAAGATAAACCTTAAAATGGCAAGGTGAATTTGAGCTTCTTAGGATACTATCTGTGCACATATGTTCTTTGAAATATTTTATTTGTAATTTCATTAGACATTTCAAAACACATCAAAATGAAAACATTTTTCAGTATCTAATTTAGTTGGAACTGCAAATGAGTCCTATTTGTTTTCAGTGTTGGTTTTATTTCATTAAGCCAGAATTACTTGTTTTATAATTACATGTAGAAATAAATAGCGTTTTCACAGGCTAATGAAAAAAAATACTCAACTTTATTCCAAATTTATTTGGCTGGCAGAAAGAAGTAATCTTTCACTTACCTTTACCATAAGCAATTAATTTCTCTTTCTCAACACAATGAAAAACTTTAATATGAATTTCCTCAAATGAGACAAAATCATAAGCAATTTTGAAGAGCAAAAGAGAAAAATGTGGTAAATATACAGCATTAAGAAATTTGAACATGAAAAAGTTTTATTTATAATGCCTACTAATTTTGGAATAGTTCTTCATTAAAAAACCTAAAGAGAGAGATAAAATGTCTAAATTTAAAATGATTGTGTACTTCATCAATAGTTTCTTCCTGAGAAATAGAAGTCTAATTCTAGTCTTGAATAGAAAAAACCAAACCAAAGCAAAATAAACCAAAGCAAAACAAAACCATAAGCAACAAGAAAACCAAATCTCTCTCTCTTATACACACACATGCATGCACTCTTAGCAATAGAAAAAAGAAACTATGACTTCCTAAGAGCTATAATTTTGTTCCATTTATTTAACTTAACTTGCATTATCAAGTACTTACTATGTGGCTATATTATGCTGAGTATTTTATTTAAATAGTTTCATTGAATCCTCAGAGGGCTCTATCCTCCATGATAATGGCATTATTTTACTATCTTTAATTGGGGGTGAATTTAAAATGCAACTGAAACCATCAGCACAGCTTAATTTGAAATTAGAATTGACATGATTACACTTGCTACACGTTCATCAGAATTTCCATGGTCAATAATACTAAATTGCCCCTCAGCAGATCAGTTATTCACTAGCATAATACAGCAGTTTAAAATATCTTTATTCACTACTTGGTGGGTCACTGTAGTGAACACTGTGGGTCACCACTCAGCTTCCTCCTCCAGTGGCCTTGGCATTCACTCATTTTCCCACTTGCTGGGCCTGTTGGCTACTGGCAGCTCACTGCTGAGTCCCTCCATAGCTGAGTGCTTCTCCCAAATTTGCTCCTATATCTACTGTCTTATCAAGGCAAGAGTATGACAGCCTGGCCCCCTTGCAAGTGTAGGCCCTCTTTGAAGGGCCATCCCATTCCCAGAGCTACAGCTTACCACCATGCCAACAGGACTACAGTATAAAATCAGTGGATTGCAGCTGAAAGAGCTGCAGGACGCAGGATCCATGTAGTAAGAGTTCTAAGGGAACATTAAGAGAAAACATTCAGGAGAAAACAGAGCACAAAGACAACAGTGGAGGCAAAACAAGGACATTGCAGAATGTAAAGTCTCTGGAACCTACAGCTATGGCTATCATTAAACAGTCCAACTCCAAGCCAGGTTGACATGAAACTTCAGACTATAGGCCTATTTACCTCAGTTCCTATTCACTGATGCACCATTTCTAGTATTCAACAAAAAACTATAAAGTATGTTAAAAGGCAACAAAAAACACATTCTGAAGAGGAAAAACCAGATTCAAATATAGTTCAGATTTTGGAATTATCAGACAGGGAATTTAAAATGACAATGATTAATATGTTAAGGGCTCTATGGAAAAAATAGATAACCTGAAAACACAGATGGTTAATTTCAGCAGAAAAACAAAAGCTCTAAGAAGGATCAAAAGGATCCAAAACCACTAAACATACTGAAATATGCCTTTGCCGGGCTCATCAGCAGACTAAACATAGCCAAAGAAAGAATCAGTGAGTTTGAAGATTTGTCAATATAAACTTCTCAAACTGAAATACAAAGAGAAAAAAATAATGAAAAAAAAGAGGACAGAACATCCAAGTACTACAGGACAAGACAATCTCAAAAGGAGTGAAACACACATAATGAGAATGTCAGATGAAGAACTAAGAAAAAACAGAGCTGCATAATTAATTGAAATATTAATGGTCAAGAATTTTACAAAATTAATGACAGAAACCAAAACACAGATCATGGAAGTTTGGAGAACACTAAGTAGGATAAATAACAAAAATTTTACACCTGGCATATCATTTTCAAACTGCAGAAGACCAAAGACAGAGATAAAAATCTTGAGAGAAGCCAGAGGGGGTAAAAAAATATTTTACCTATAAAGAAACAGAGATAAGAATTATAGTGAACTTTTTACCAAAACCCATATAAAGCATGAAGAGAGTGAAGTGAAATATTTACTATTGGAAAAAATAACCCTCACCATTCTAGAATTCTAAATCCTGAGAAATTATTTTTTAAAGTGATGGAGAAATAAAGACTTTCTCAGACAAACTAAAACTAAGGGAATTCTTTGCCAGCAGAACTGCCCTTCAAGATATGTGAATAGAGTGCTTCCAAGGTTATGAAAAATGACTATGTTAGAAACTCATATCTACATAAGGAAAGGAAGAGTGTCAAAGAAGGAATAAATGAAGGCAACATACAATCTTTTATTTTTGTTACTCTTAAGCTAAAAGATAACTGTTCAAAGTAATAATAGTCTCTTGCTACTCAAAAAGTGGTCTTTAGACCAGAAGCATTGCTTTGTTTTGGGGCTTGTTAGATATCCAAAATCTCCAGACCTACTGAATCAGAATTTTCATCTTTTGCAAAACACCCAGGTAATTTGTATGCAGGTTAAAGTTTTAGAAGCACTGATTATGAGAAAACTGAAACATTCTCCAGGATTAGATGAGGACATCTATTACTATGTATCATTCTGATGATTAGCGCTATCTATTGGTAAATATCATTGGATCATATTTAGAGATAAGAAATAGTGACAATGTGGCAGTATTGCATCTTCTGGAAGTTTGAAGCAATACATCTTTATTTCTAAGGGCAATCATCTTTGCAAGCTTCTAAAAATACTTTCTACCCAAAACTGCCTATAGCTGTGCCTGTAGTAGATCATGCACAAACATTATATACATTCTTCCTGCTCAAATAGTATTTTTTTTTTTTTTTTTTTTTTTTTTTTTGTGGTACGCGGGCCTCTCGCTGTTGTGGCCTCTCCCGTTGTGGAGCACAGGCTCCGGACGCGCAGGCCCAGCGGCCATGGCTCACGGGCCCAGCTGCTCCGCGGCATGTGGGATCTTCCCGGACCGGGGCACGAACCCGTGTCCCCTGCATCGGCAGGCGGACTCTCAACCACTGCGCCACCAGGGAAGCCCTCAAATAGTATTTTATATGTGGTAATAGTTCAGATATAAGGAGTGCATCTTCTGAATAATCACACATATGCAGAGTGGCATCAGAGTCATAGAGAGAGTCACGTGGGTGGGGGAGTGATAAAAAACATTATAAATCACGAAATGTAGAAGAGCAGATGACCTACATAATACTCACAATATGATATCAGTGAACAATTTCCCAGATAAAAAGAAAAGGGATATTTTTAGTGAGTGGTTGTGACTGAAACGCCAAGCCACTCAGTGAACTAAGAGAGACTGGAGTCATTAGATAATAAGGAACAGGGAAAAATAAAGAAATTGCGGCATTTGGCCCTCACTAATAGGTACAAATACAAGAAAGAACTGGCAGCACACACTCTGAAGAGCTGGGAGGAGGCATGAGAAAAGTTGAAAACTTATGCAGTAGAGCAAACTGCCCTGAAAACCCCAGCATCGTCAGGGGAATTTCAGAATCTTAGACTCAAAGTTCTGCGGTACCTAAGTGATCCTGAAAATATTTGGTGAAGTAAGCAAACTACGTCCTAACACTTGACTTGCCCCAGAGAACATTGCTGCCTTTGGAAGGGCTTTCCCGCTGAGCAGATCAAAAGGTATCCTCATTTTTGTACACTGTCACAATTTTTGCCCAAGATTTTAATAACCAAGTAACTCTGAGCCTATTCTGCTGGGTCTTAATGGCTTTTGTATTTTACATTGAGACTTCCTTTAGATTGTTGGGTGTACTTGCAAAGAAACCATCAGCAAATCATGATACTACAGAATGATGTTAGGGCTTCTTAGATAGAATTCATTTCTAAATAGTGTCCCTGAAGAGTAGTATAATGCCAGATAATCCAGTCTGGAAAAAAAAATCTTTAAACATTCTACCCAGCAAATATTTGCAAATCAGTCATTGTAAAGTTAAGCAGAAGGACTTGGTTGATTTCTTGAACATGCTAATATTTTTATATGCCTTCAAAAAATCCATTTATTGATTGAAAATATTTCTTCATCCTGGATTTTTGGCATATTTTACTGGAGGTGTAGTGGATACAAGCAAATGCTTTGAAATATAAAGACATTGTTTTCTAATTGGTATTGCGGTTATTTGCGTTCCAAATAAAAGATTCTGTCAGTAGAATGCTCTTACTATTTCAATCTGGCAAGTCCACTCTATTGCTGCATCAACTGGTGAGCTTGCTCAGAGGAAACAGTGATAGCACTTTGTGATATTTCCCTGTCTTGCTGTATGACTTCATTGTTCAGCCTGCAGATCTGGATGTTACTGAGAATATACAATTTTATTACAAGAGACTCAATGAGAAATGTAACACATTATGCAGACAACATATAAAAATATAGAACATTAAAGTGACAGTCTTCAAATGTTGCTTGTACCTGGGATTCTGTTTAAATTCAAGTGTTAAGAAAAGTTTGGCGAATCTCGTTGTCTTCTTGGGTGTCAAAATGATGGTCATTTTTATGGTTAAAAATGGACAGACTGGATTAAAAGATGCAGAATTTCAACAATTGGAAGAAAACTAAATGAACACTCTAAAACTGAATACACACTGTCTGAAATTAAAAACTCATTTGATATGTTAAAGGGTACACTGTATTTGGAGAAAAGAACTAAAAAAAACCTGCTAGCACAAATTCTTGGAATGGTGAACACCTCTCCTTCATTTCCCACGATAAAAGGCATAGAGGACCAGAGGCACTTTCTTAGAGATATCTGGCATTCACTGTAATACAGAAAAGCTCTTGCTTTTTTTTTTTTTTTTTTTTGTCTACACAATGTGGTTTTTATTTAACAGAAAATGTGAATTCATAGCTAAGTATGTGAAGTTGTCTCTAGATCCTACAAATACTTGTATGGTCCACAGTATTCACATCCACATTCACGTAGTCACCTCCAGTACTGAAACTATTTACTACTCTTTCCGAGTAAGTTAAATCCAATCTGGCCATGTGTGTATCTATATCTTCTATATCTGTATCTATATCTGTATATTCATATCCATATCTATCTATATCTATATAGCTATAGCTATAAGACCTCTTCCTTGAGCTTGATCTTTCTTGTGCCAATTGTGGTTTCTATTCTGGTGTCACAAAATTAAACTGATCCAGATTTTCCTTTACTGAAGGAATATATCCATCTTAATTTACTCTGTAGAAGCAGATGGAAGTTATCCAGTGATTACAATTTCTACCAACCTAATTGGAAACATTAATATTCAGTTTTTCTTTACTTCCTTTTCTTTCTTTCTTTTCCTTGCTTCCTCCCTTCCCTTTCCTTCCTTTTCCTTCCCTTTCCTTCCTTCCTTCCTTCCCTCTCTTTCTGTCCCTCTCTCACACACATACACACACACACGATCATCATCACCTTATTATTATTATTATTTCTATCACATTAAGTAAATAATAAGCAATGCTAGAGAAAAATCCAAATGTAGTAATTTTTGCCATGGAAAAGGATGATATTTGTAATACAAATGTATTTATAGATAGATCTGCATTTTCATTTTCCCATGCTACCACCAAAGCCCATTTCCATAAATAATTAAGAGCTAACTATCTATGATGATAAAATTATTAAAAATCATCAGCATACATTATTAGGTTGTCTTTCCCACATTTTTGACTGATTTGGGACAATTCAGTGAATCATCAAGTAGGACAAATTTTTACCATTACATATGAGTGATCTAATAAATAATGCCATAAAAGTTTATAGCATTTTATACATTTTGAAGGCTTTCATATACATTATTCCAACTACAGTGAACAATTATTTCACTGGGTTTATCCAGTGACTATTACCCGAATCAGTGAACAACGCTTTTGTTATTCAACTAGAAACAGTCAGTGATAGAAATGAAAGCTGTTTATTCTGCAAATCCAGATAGCATAACTATATATCTTTCATTAGACAAATAATTAGCTGCTGCAAGGATTGCACAATCCATAATCTTATTCAAAGTTCCTTCCCCACTCCCAACACTTCATAGAGACACAATCTCATCATTGACACAAATTTCAGAATTTCCAATTTTAATCCAATGTGCCAAAAACTAAATTAATGCTACCTGCATCATTTTAAGCTTGAACGATCTTTTAAGTTGGAAACACAGTATGCCATTATTTTTAAAAGATAAGTCAGAAAGCCTGTATGGATAAAAAACTAAACAGATCTTTTATCTCTAGGTAACTAAGAGTATCCCTATGATTTTTCTACCCTTCTCTAATGTTATATGATTTTCACCTAATTCAATTTTGTCTTTTTAAAAATCATATAAATTTAAACCAGTGAAAATATATATCCAAGGAGTAATCAGTAATACAAAGTAGAAATGTAAAATGTAGGGAAGGCAGTAACAAGAAGTATACATTTAACTTTATCATCAAGAAAGCATGAGTTAGTGACGCAATTCACCAAGACTATCCATTACTTCTAAAGCCAATAATAGATGTGTTTGGAATCCTGTTGATGCAAGACTCATTTATGAAACTGTAATGCTTGATTCATCCAGTCATTCATTCAACAAATAGTAGCCTCCTATTAAGCCCTAAATTAAAGTACTATGCTTGGGGATTGAGATGACAGAAAGAACTTGAATTCTGGTTCTGGTAGAAGAGTAATTTGAAATGTCATGGGAAGATTTTATATGAGTGAAAAAGAATAAGTCCAAAAGACTTAGTCAGTGTATTTAGCCTGGTTATGAAAGCCAATTTGTGGAGACATTTCTACAGATTATATATGTTTAAAACATCTTACAGACAAATAGTTCTACCAATGTATTAGGTCTGATAGAACCCATCTTAATAACTTATACTCTAATTACTCATGTCCTATTCCATTCTATGATTTTTGGAAGTGGATTCTAGAGAAGAGGTGCTTTTATTTTCTTTTTCCTTTTGGCTCAACTTAATGGTTAGTACATCATCACTCAGAGTGCAAAGCCAAGGATGCAGCAGATATTCTATGAACAAGTGCTTAAAAATAAATTTAACAAATGATGCTAAAGTACAGAGTACAAAGGATTCAAGCCTATGTAGGAAAAAGGAGTGAGAACCTGAAGTTTAGTTGTTAGTGGTAGAATAAAGTCAGGGACACTTAGGGTGATGAGCCAGCAAATATTGTCGTGGAAACACCAGACCTGGTTAGAGATACTTTAAATCTCCCCAGAATATTTGATAATCAAAGAACAGAGCAAGTTCCTCATCTGAGGGCCAGTTAATGCGTGTCTGGTCCTTAGAGTCACAGAAGGAGTCATTAAGGAATTTTGAGAGCAATCTCTTTTGCCTTGTTGCAAATGGTTTCCACCTGAGAGATGTTAATAACTCTCGTCAGGTCATAAATTGATACTTAAAGACTGGATAGTATAATTGATATAAATGAAGTTTCAGATTTAGAGAGAAAAATAAATATCTGTGGAAATCATATTTGCTATAAATACAATCCCTTAATCTGCATCATACCATTATGGAAAAATCTCCATATTTCTTTAATGAGCTTGTCTCTAAAGAGAACACAGTAGTAAATTTGAAGACAAGCAATCTTTGGATTATCAAAAGAGAAAAAATGCAAGGCAAGGTTGCTCTATATTAATATGGTATTGATTCAAGTTGTAATTACAGGACTGAGTAGTTCTCAGTAACAAGTGGATTCATTTCCTGTTTTGGAAAATATGTATATAAAAACAGTTTATGTAATATTTTGAAATCTTTAGTTGAATTGGCTCTATAGTCATCATTGGCATTTATGAAGTCTAAATGTTTAAATCCTTCTACATCATTTTTGTTTCATTTAAAGAGTTATTAAAATCTTGAATGATTTTTAAATGTCATCATTTATCTAGAACAAATTCTAAACTAGAATTTTTAAAAAACAACTAAGATAAACCCACCCAAATCTAAGAATATTGTCCCATCTGACTCAGGGCACAGTCCCCAAGTAGTTATTAAGTTATCTTTTCCAAGGAAGAAACACAAAAAGAAATTCATCAGAATAATAGAAAAATTATAAAAAGACCCAAACATCTTTTCATTTTACCTTATTTAACATCTATTTAACAAATTTTGAGGAGCTCAAGGCCCTCCTCTGAGATATTGTCAGTGATTTTGATAACAGACTACTGAGTTACTATAGGCAGAAGAACTGTCACACACACGTCACAATTCCATAAAGAAATTAAGGTGAAGGTAATTGGTAATATTATATAGAATCAGAGAATGAATAGAAATAACCAGATCTTGCTTAGCCTTCATAGCTAGTCATGTTTTCTCTAGGGCTAGGTATATTTACATTAGTTCCTTTGGGGACAAGGTTCTAGGCGGAAGCTTTGCCTTTAATTTTTCTCTCTTTTCTTTAACAACAAGCCAACCCAACTTAATGGAAACTGAAGGAAAAAAGAACATTTCAAACTAGCATTTCCTGCCCATAATTTTATGGAAACATATTATACTTCAGTTCTTTAGATATAGTCAGTCCAATTTAAGATCCAAATCACAGTGCACTGTAAAAAGGAGATATTTCATTTCTATTGTATAAGAACCGAGCTTATGGTGAGATGAAATGAAAAGATATAGTACTTAAAAAAAACACAAAAAACAAAAATGTTCCCAAGGTTCCATGGAGAAAAGGTGAGCTAATAACAACAAAATTAGAAGGAAATCATAGTGATAGGTATGCTAACTCATAGATCTGATTCTCAAAGTATTTGCAGATTGGAAGGAAAATTACCAGTCCTGGACCGAGGCAAAAACTTAAAAACTTTCTGGCAGCACTATATACTCCATCGGTGAAGAGAAATACATCCACCTCCCCAAGGATGAGAAGTATCTCTTGAACAGCAGCAAAGTAATTACTTCCTTCCATGAAATTAGCTCCCCTGACTGCAACCACAAAACACTAACTTAAAAGGAGGGAAGAGACAGCTTGGTTTTATAGTCTCCAGCTGTATAAAAAAGGATAGCCAGCTTCAGGAGAAAGCCCTAGACCAGAAATGGTTAGACTGAACCTAACAAAGGCATATTAAGCAACAAAACTGGAAATTAATTGCTTTACCAATCAGATACAGAAAGCAAACAACCCTCCTATATTAGTTTGCTAGAGTTGCCACAACAAAATGCCATAGACTTGGTGGCTTAAACAACAGAGATTAATTTTCTCACAATTCTAGAGACTGGAAGTCCAAGAATAAGTGCCAGGACGGTTGGGTTCTTCTGAGGCCCCTCTCCTTAGCTTGCAGACATCCACCCTCTGCTGCCTCTTCACATGGTTGTTCCTTTGTGTGTGCCCCTGATGTCTCTTCCTCTAAGGATACTAATCATATTGGATTAGAGCCCCTCCCTAATGACCTCACTTTAACTTAATACCTCTTTAAAGACTTTAATTCCAAATAAAGTTCTATGTGAGGTACTGGGGGTTGGGACTTCAACATATGAATTTGGGGTGGACACAATACAGCCAGTAACACCTTCTCCCCCAGAAGAAAGAAAAACATTTTACAGTAAATCATGTGATTCTAAGTCTTTTTCTCCCTCCTAACTTCTAATTAGTAACTTTCTAGATTTCAAAGAAATCTAGAAATAAGGTTTTAAAATCTTTTTAAGCTTGCTAAGAACATTCAAAAAAAGGCAGGTGCTATAGGAAAGTGAACCTCAATTGCTATAGAATTGAGAGATCCTTTGCTCTCCTGATTGTGGGCAATTTTTCTATACAATAGAGAGGACACTTTAGTGATTAAAAAAGAGCCTATAGGCATGTTAAGCAAGTGTGGGTAAGTACTGAAACTGTCATGGACTCCTCATTGCATTGCAGGCAAGCATTTTGGAGGACTGACCCCACCCCATGGGACAATTTCCATGAAGTCTAAACTAAATGCCAACTCCTATTTTCCAATCTGTGTACACATAACTAGTTCAGTTACAGTGATTGATTCAGAAATGGACACATGAACTAATTTGGTCCAAGCAGGATGAAGCCCAGCATTTTTGGCTACTGGGAAAAGAGACATTCTCTTTCTTTCTGAACAATATGGTGGGCGGAAGTAATGTTTGCAACTGCAGTATTCATTTTGCTACCATGAGAAAAGTTAGTCTAAGAATGAAGCTTATGGTAGAAGAAAAAAGAGCTGATAGAATTGTAAAAAAAAAAAAAAAAAACTGAGTTAGACTTAATCAGATTGTACCCAAAGCCCCCCACCTTTTGATTCTTAAATTATGTAAACTAATACTTTTACTTTCTAAGAGAGCTTAAGATGCACATTCTGTGATTTGCAACCAAAACCGTCTTTACTAATATATCTTATAATTTCCAACTAAAAACCTAAGTGTTGTTCATTTTCTTTTTTATCCCTGTTGAAATCCAAGAAAAACTATAATTTTAAAAATAAAACTTGGCTAGATAATTGTGGCTATATGCACCAGTAAGAGAACCAGAACTAAAAATTCAGGATTAACAGTGGGTCATTATTTGGGAAAATGATTTCACTACTCTGTGTCCTTGTACTTCTTTTATTTTTGCCAATATCCAACTCCAAGACGGATGACTTGTAAAGTACTTTAAGCTATTTATAATTATGACTTACAGAGTAATATAAAGTACCCATTAGTGTATGGAAGTAAATATCGTGTCAAACAAGATTAACCATTGGATTGAAAGCCTTCATTCCCCTTTCTCCCACTATTCACATTGACAACAAGTCCTGAAATAAGGTTAATGAGGTAGAAATATAGAGATTGATAATCAAAGGCAGAAATGAAAGACAAATGTAGGAACTTCCCCTCCAGGAAAATTAAGAATTCAGTCATTACCTTTCCAGATTGAGCTTGGCTCCTGGTCATTACTAGCAAAAGAAAGACCTTCAATGTGCTCGTCATTATCAGGATAAGGACAACTTTCTAGTGAAAATCATATGACTCTGTATTTTCTTAGCTTAATTCAGTCTGACTTCTCTGACTTTTCAGGATATTTCTCAATTTCATATTTAGGAAGATATTTGAAAAGTATTCATCACTCTCTCTCACATTATCTACTTATAGGGAATACTACACACTTATAAAAAATAATACTACACCAGTTTTTTCTAGTATCCCCCAAATATAGATTAACGCAAGGCATCAGTCAACATTCAATGTCCTTTTGTGAGTTTAGGGAGCGGGCAGGGAGAAATGATGCAGTGGTCTCTGAGAGGGCACGAAGGACGTGCCGGGTGAATTGAGAGGAATCGAGATGGTCTGATTTGATGCTCTTCAAAAATTAATTACATGTATTTCTTTACAGAATTTGGATTCTTAAAAATTTATCCTACCAATTACTTGCCACAATTAAATATGTTCCCCCCAGCGTTACTGAGATTTATTTGACATATAATACTGTATACATTTAAGGTGTACAACATAACGATTTGATATATATGTGTATATTACAAAATGATTGCCAAATAAAGTTAGTTAACACATCTATCACCTCACATAGTTGCAATTTTTTTTTTGTATGGTGAGAACTTTTAAGATCTATTTTCTTAGCAACTTTTAAATATATAATATAGTTAAATACTTTTGTGAGTACCCCTGTTGGATAACCAAGTAATAGATGGGAAAGAAATGATGGGCTTGTTTTAAGGCACTCTAGTTTCTTTATAAATGAGAAGAACTAATGGCCTCTCTATTATGTATAGATTTCTATGTTCATTTAGCATTCTTCCTAACTAGATTTCTACAGTTTATCCAGAAGGTACCCACATGCACTTTGCCTGTCCTCTGTGAGGCAAAGTTCAGCTTTCACTGAATCACACATGTGGGAATGAAAACACTTTTTATACTATTCTCTTCAGATATGGCTTTGAATGCATTTTTATCAACATTCTTCTGAAAGGCAATCATTCCCCATTTACAACTCTATCAACTGAATGGGCAGTAATATTAAATTATTTGTACTTGGCAGAATATTCATAGACAAAGTCACACAGCAAATCATAGTCTAAGAAGACCATACAGAGTGACTCAGGGTGCTGTGACCATAAGTAGACAGGCACATAGGTAAGTTCTAATGCAGTCCCTGCATCTTCAATGACAGTGGCTGGAGAGCATATTGTCTCAGGACATTTAAAGATAAAAAATGAGATGTAGCTCCAGCCCTCCTAGGGCTCTGGTCCAGTGAGAGAGATGGGCAGTGAAATAAGCACTTAGAAATTAATGTGAGGAGTACCAGGAGTGGGGATGGAGTGTGTGGAAGACAAGGACATCCATGTGCATATCTAGGTCACTACTGTCGACTGAAAAAAATGCACAACCTAAAAGTTGAGAGTTATGTTTTATTCGGTGGACAAATCTGAGGACTCAAGCCCGGGACAGAGCATCTCACATAATGCTGAGAAACTGTTCTGAAGAGGCAAGGGGGGGAGCCAGGATATATAGGAGTATTTGCAACAAAAGACCAGGTAGTTGGAACATCAAAAGATTATTGTTAACAAAAGAAAACCAGAGGGGCTTCCCTGGTGGCGCAGTGGTTGAGAGTCCGCCTGCTGATGCAGGGGTCACAGGTTCGTGCCCTGGTCTGGGAAGATCCCATATGCCGCGGAGCAGCTAGGCCCATGAGCCGTGGCTGTGGCTGTGGCTGTGGCCGCTGAGCCTGTGTGTCCGGAGCCTGTGCTCCGCAACGGGAGAGGCCACAACAGTGAGAGGCCCGCGTATCACAAAAGAAAAAAAAAAAAAAAAAAAGAAAACCAGATATCTCAGGTTAAGGAATTTAGTGCTTTTCTATGTATGGGAAGATGCAAGAGTCTGGGCTCACTGAAATTATTCCTTTGATATGCACCTCAGCTATCTGGGGGCAGTATCCTGTGTTTTCCCATCCTGAGTCTCCTCAGGGTGCACCGTCAGGTGTGGCTGCAGCGGCTAACTGCTAGATGGGTTTGGCAGTGGGCAGCCCATTAGTCTAGACTCCATACCAAGTTCCTTCAGGGCTCACCCTCCAGGCAGCTGTAATGTGATGGCTTGATGGCTGCACCATCCTTTGGTTACTGATGTGGCAGCAAATTTTTTAGTTCTCACTATTCAAATCTGAACTTCAGGGATCAGACCTGAGCTGAATGTATAGACTTGGGTGTCACCAGCATACACAGTGTGCAATTGTTAAAACCATGACAGAGGAAGAGGATGAACCATTGAAAGGCCAGTATCCAAACAGAGAATCCTGGGTGGCACCAGACTTTAAAATACAGGCTCTTTCCCTGTGGTTTCTCAAAACATTATACTGATCTCACCCTAAGTAAAGATGGGAATGGTTTCAATGTCAATAAATATATCTAATAATTTTTCAACAGGCTTTGGCATAATGTGGACCTGTGAATAAGAGTGCCCTTTGATCTTTTTTTTTTTTTTTTTGCAGTATGCGGGCCTCTCACTGCCATGGCCTCTCCCGTTGTGGAGCACAGGCTCCGGATGCGCAGGCCCAACGTCCATGGCCCATGGGCATGTGGGAACCCGCGTCCCCCGCATCGGCAGGCAGACTCTCAACCACTGCGCCACCAGGGAAACCCCTTTGATTTTCTTTTGAATGCTTCTCAACTTCATCTCTCTAATTTGTTGCTTGTATTTTTCAAGATTGTCATTGTTTTCTATCTCCAATTATGAAGCTTGAGCGATCCTTTCTTTTTTTTTATAAGAAGCTGGCTCTGGTGATTAAAAATAGTTTCAAAGCTCACAGTTATGTCTCAATTATGTAACTCCTTTTATATCTTTGGTTGCTTCCTGGAGAAAGCAAAAGGATAAATTACTCCTTAGGTCCAGAATCTCCTGGTTGAAACTCAAAGCTCATGATTGATGAAGATAGTGAATCTATATATAACAAGACTCTGTTCATTGCTTTGTGTAACAGGTCTGTTGAGAATTTAGGGGAGTTATGTTTTGCATAACTTTGACAAGAGAACTAGCATATGGATGTGCTCTGAGGCCATTTTCAGTACCCTGAAGAAAATAGGAAGGCAAGATTGATGCGTTTACCTGATAAAATCTTTCAGAAGACTAGTCCCCTTAAAGTTTGTCTGCATTTGATCTGATAACAGGCAAACAATTTCACTTCACCTTAGGAAGCAAAGACAAGAAAGGAAAGTATAATTTCTCTCATTCTCTTTGACAGATTTTCTTTTCTCTCTGTTAAAATGAGATTATCTCCTTCAGACAGTGTAATATATTTGGGGGAAAAAGTCCCAAATTTCTATTATACTTACTCTATGACCAGACCCATGGAATGAGGCTCATATGAAGTAGAAGTTACCCCAAGCATAACTCACTATCAAGTTTATTCAAAGCAGTTAAGCCTCAAGGAAGCAGGGCTCTCCTCACTTTCCTTTAGAGTCTAAATTTAACAACTACTTCAGCCTTCAAATGACTTTAGGTTAAAACGTTTTCTTGTTGTTACCAAGTCTGCTGACTTTGAAAATCATATATCCAAAATATCAATTAGTGTTCTATGTGATATCTGCAAATCTAAATTATGGAATCAAACTTTTCCTTTCTGTAGCTACATTGATAAAGATAAGGTCATTACAAAGCTGCTATCAGTGGCACAGCTCAAATCTCAAGATGAATTAAGTACCTTACTAATATAAAACTTCAAAATTTAAAACAGGAACAAAGTGGGAGTTGTCCACGTGTTATCTTGCCTTTTACCCCAATCCTAGGGAATTACGTGCTCCAACATAAAATAGAAAGGTATATTCTCAAGTACAGAAAGGTTTTAACTGATCATGTATCTGGAGTATTCTGGAAACAGGTAAGTGGTCCTTCATTTGTGTGCTGCAGGTGGAGTACAGGTCAATTTTCAGTGGCTCGTGGATTAGGTGCTACTCTGAGCTGTTGGTGTTGGCACCACCCCCTTCAATCCATCCTAGACACGGCTGCCAGAATAAATCCCCAAAGAGCAGCTCTTGTGCTGTCATTCCCCTTCTCAAAATCCTCCATGCCCGTCCAAGGCCGACGATCACAGGCTATGACAGTTATCCAAAGAGCTCCAACATCTGGGGCATTATTGCCCACTGTTCTCTTTCACACACTTGGGTGAAACAGGCACTCTGCTCAGTAGGTGCCTCACACCTCCCCAACTCTGGGCTTTTCCTCACATTGCTGTCTCTACTTGGAATGCTGGATTCAACTCCCCACCCCCCAATTCTCACATTTTGATAGTCCAGCCTATCAAAAATGCTACTTTCTATACAATGACTAATTTTAATATAAAACTGCAACATCTTTAATTCAGATTTTGTTTGGCATAAGGAAATACAGATTTTAATATATAACAATAAATATGCTCTCTAACAATATATACATAAGTATATTAGGTGCATCGTTCTTTACTTGATTCAGTGGTTTTTGTTTTTGCTTTTACAATGACTTCTTGATCCCTAATCACTTCTTTTGAATGCTCATGGTGCGTTATCTGAAAGTTTCTAGTTTACAGCATTTTTTTCTCCTATGTTGAGGTTATTATTGGATTATTTCTTATCCCTCCTAAAAGAATCAAGGTCTAGGTGGGCAGAGATTATCTTTTGCTCTAGAAATATAATTATTAAAAATTCAGGCAAAGAAAGGTTTGCTTTCTATGGAACTTACAGCTGCATTTTTGTCTAGCAACGTCTATATTTCAATAAGGTTTATTCTTGGCTCTGCTGAGGATTGTGAATAATTTAGTTATGCTTGATGTTGATAACATAGACCTGATTTGAGGCAATCAAATTTCAGCAACTTAGTAAAATAAGAGTAGTTTTTCAAGAAGGGTTATACTGAGAAGACATTTGTTTTAGGCATTAAAAAAATTTGCCCATTTTGGGTTGTAAGGCATGGTGGGATAAATTTTAAGTCAACATTTCCATTTTATACCCAAAACATTCCACTGTGGTTTCCAATAGAGTTTTTTTTTGTCTATCTTGAACTTGGTTGCATGTCATCTGAATTAGTAATCATGTTGCTCATTAAAACAAATGCACTCTGTCGGTGGTAGAAGAATTAAATTCAATTTAGCAAAAATGCATGGAGTACTAACTGTGTAAGATGATGTTAGGGAATTAAATTACATGATGAAAGCAGTCTATTCATTCAAGTGTTTCAAAATCTAACAGCCCAAGTTTTAAGCCAGTCACACAAAAGCAGTTGGAGAACATTTTGTCAGGATTTTGGGGATGTATTGAGTCAAAATAAAGACTTTTGTTTAAATTTTCATTTACTTATACCATTGTAGGAGTACTTATTTGATTTTTTTCATATTTAAACGTCTTTTCAACCCTATTGTAAAATATGTACCTAGAGCAATCTAGATCTTAAGCAATACAAAATTGTTACAACCTGAGCTTCCCCAAGGCTACTCTGAGCTTTGAAATATTTCACTGTCCTCATAGGGTCAATGAAGGTATCAGGAAACCAGGAATAAATAGCCTTCATAGCACTTTGCCATAGCTCAACTAATTATGCCATGTAATTTTTACTAAAAGCAAAATGGTAAAATTTGAAAAAGCTAGCATTCTGAGTCTGCTTTTTTATTTTATTTTTTTCTGAGTCTGCTTTTTTTTTTTTTTTTTTTGCGGTACGGTGGCCTCTCATTGTTGTGGCCTCTCCCGTTGCATAGCACAGGCTCCGGACGCCCAGGCTCAGCAGCCATGGCTCACGGGCCCCGCCGCTCCGCGGCATGTGGGATCTTCCTGGACCGGGGCACGAACCCGTGTCCCCTGCATCGGAAAGTGGACTCGCAACCACTGCGCCACCAGGGAAGCCCCTGAGTCTGCTTTTGATGCACTACAGAGAACTCATACTTCATCCACCTCAATAATGGGACTTGTTTGATGATAGTTTATTTGTGTTTTGATTATTTGGAATTGGTGGGAGTTGTTGATTAGCGTCTATCCTACAAACTCTGAAGAATTCTATGGAGCTCTTAAGGAAATAATTTTGGAAA
Source organism: Mesoplodon bidens (assembly GCF_964165515.1). NCBI lineage: Eukaryota > Metazoa > Chordata > Mammalia > Artiodactyla > Ziphiidae > Mesoplodon > Mesoplodon bidens. Next base: position 32,675,611 of record NC_138168.1, on the reverse strand, counting down.
TAGGAGGGACTGGTTGCTCTATCTAGCCCGAATTTCTCTTTCTCCAGGTAAGATTCTGAGACCTACAGTGGTGAATTGCTCAAGGTCATTTGTAATTGTGTCTAGAACTTACCTTCTCACATTTCTAGCTTAGTGATTGATTAGTCCACTAGGAGAAGCGGTTAGAAAGAATTCTAGTTATCATCAGCTTCGTGAGGTATGTGGTAGATTAAAAATGGTTTTTAATGAAGGACTGGCCTTCAGTTAATTTCACATGTGCTGCCCAGCTTCAACACTTCTTTTCCAACATAAATGTTTCTTTTGAAGGCTTCTCTGTAGTTGTCTCTAAAACTAATTTTTCCTTCAGTACTCTGTATCCCATGTTCAATGGTTCTTTTACTTTTATCTCATGTAAAACCATATCAAATGTACTTTTTCCCCCCTAAAATATTAACTATATCTCAGCCACAGAGTATCTTTTATCTAGCACAGCTGTGATATCTTCAAAGCATTCCTGCAGATGAGTTATACAAGCCTGGATCCATCGTGACTAGCCATCTTCAAGTGATGCTTTAGCACTTTATATGAGATGATTGTTTGACTAACACCCTGGTGTCTTCCATTATTTCAATTAGTACAGGAAGGCTGGAGAGAGAAGAAATCTTCACCTGGGGTACTACTAGTTGTAAATTTTCATATTGTTTTCAGACATAAGAAGTCTTCTGTCTTTAGGTTTAAGATCTATAATTATATGCTTCCTGAAACTTAGTTTTTCTCAGAAGACACGTCAATATCTTTAGTGTTTCTACATCCAAAGGTTGCTTATCCTCTTGTTTTGCTTTAGCATAAAGATAGGAATTGTAGGTACTTGAACAAGTTTGGAGAAAAGATTGTGCTGCTCTGATATTGGATAAGAAGAAAAACGGAGAGTTGATTTATCTCCTATGTGAGAAGGTAATTGTGTTTGTACTGATTGTTACCCTTTGGCCTGTGAATTCTTTCCTCTCTATTTAATTTCTGGAAGAGAGGTATTTGCTTGTAAGATATTTTATATTTCATTATGAAATAATAAGAGCGCTAAAGCAAGTTTGATTCAATTATAGCTATCCAAAGACAGAGAATTTTCAGTTCCAAATTCAGTGTTATAAAATAGGGCCTGTCAATTAACAGTAATAACACCATGGTTGGAGCAGACGTATGAGCATATTTAGCTGGCTCCTGGATGCATCCTTTGAAGTAAATTTAAAATTCATTTTATCGTTTTATAATAAAATAAAACTTTCACCAAGTAGTAATGCTGTTCTATGGTGACATGGAAAAGTATGAGAAGGTACATAGAATAGACATTTAGAGATATTCCTTTGGCTTCTTTCTGCAGCAGAGTGGCTCCAGAATTGATTTATTCCTCTTTAATGTAGTTCCAAAGGAGAAAGAGCAAAGAATATTTACCATATTCATGCTGCATCAAGATAACTTTTTTTTACTATATTAAATTAGTCTATTCTTAAGAAATATAGGCATTTAAACTGGATTATAAAGACAGGATCCCTCATGTTTTCCTTTGCAGTTTCCAAATTTGTCATTTTGTGTATAAATTAGAGCCACATTTTAGATTTGTTGTGTAAAAGTTAACCACCATCATTCATTAATAAATACTTTCCAGTGTTGATTGCATGTTAAATAATAAAGTAGATAAAAAAGCTCTTGAGTTGTCTACAAACCAGTACAGTGATGGGATACAAACAAAAAAGGAAATTGGAATTGTCTTTGGAACTATGATTTACTTAAAACATGTTTCTGGATCCTAGGTAAGAGGGACCATATTAAGCTACTCAGAAGAAGGTACAAGCTGCATGGTCCACAGTAGCCCCTGCCATTTAGAAGCTTACATCTAATGAAATAGGCAGATCATTTCTCTTCTGCTCAAAATCAGCCAGTTTCTCATGTCATTATGATTAGAAATCAAATCCTTACTGTGAGCTTAAGACCTACCAGGCTTAATAGAATAGGCACCCCTCCCTTACGTCCCATCCTATCCTTGCCATCTCTCTGATGTGTTCTTTCAGCATAAGCTTTCTCCCTGTGCTGCAACCAGCCAGGGGCATGCCTGCCTCAGGGCATTTGCACGTTGCCTAAGGGCTTTCTTCTGATAGCCACAAGGGTGGCTCCTTCACTTTATTCAAATCTTCACTCAAAGCTCTCCTCAGTGAGGTCTTTTTTGACCATTATCTTTTTTTTTTTTTTTTTTTTTTCGGTACGCGGGCCTCTCACTGTGGTGGCCTCTCCCATTGCGGAGCACAGGCTCAGGAGCCATGGCTCACGGGCCTAGCCGCTCCGTGGCATGTGGGATCCTCCCGGACCGGGGCACGAACCCATGTCCCCTGCATTGGCAGGCGGACTCCCAACCACTGCGCCACCAGGGAAGCCCTGACCATTATCTTTAAAATAAAAACGTAACCCCACACTTCACATTTTCTACATATTTACATTCCCTAGCATTTATTAACATACAACATACTATATTTATTATACAACATACTTTATTACTTACATTGACCTTTTTCAAATAGATTGCAAGATCCTTGATGGAAACTTTGCCTTTCACATTCTTTACTGTGTTCCCAGTGCCTGAAACACTGCCTGCCACACAGTAGGTGCTCAGTAAATATCTGTTTAATGGATGAAGAGTAAGACAAAAAAAGTGTGTTCATTAATAGCTATGACAAAATAAAGAAATTATGAATATATAAGCAGAGGATGGATTTAGTCTGCAAGTTATGGGACTCTACAGATCTGTGTTTGGGAATGGCCTTCAGCAAGTGGAATCCTTTCAATCTCTGTTGCATTTTCTATGAAATGGGTTTATGTGGTTAATAAACTGCCTTCTCTCTCCCATAAATACCAATGGCAGAGTGTTATATCTTTAGATCTTTTTTTCATTTTAAAGAGAAGGTAGGAATATATCTGTTCTTTCCTGAGAGTAATTATGAAAATGCATCTTCAATTGTTATGAATAATTCCACTTAAAAATATGCAATGTTTGATAATAGATCTTAAATATGAAATTAATTTCTTTTCTTTTCTAATCAGTCTCCTCCTATTTGGAGTCTTAATAGCTGAAATAACAGAGATTCATCGTGTTTTTAATCAAATTAGCAAGCAGATTTCCTCTTTTATTGCCCTTCCATAAAAACCTATTTAGCATAAAATAAGGATGCTGTAACATTTCCAGGCAATATTTGATTATGTACAGACTTAAATGCTTCCAATTCTAACCAGTTATTGGAGGGTGCATCTAATTATATCTTCACTTGTAATTCAGTGATCTGTTTTTCCAGTTGTTTCAATCTGGCATATCACTCTTTTCTCCTCTCAGCAGAAAACACTTACAATAGCTCTGCATAGCACTGATCAAACAATTTCCCTAAATGAATAACTGGTGTTCTTTATAGGCAACACTGGAAGCTGCAAACAAATGTCATCATTCGTTCAATTAATTTGAAAAACAATCACTAAGGAAGAAGGAGGATTAGAAATTAACTTCCCACAAAAGTAAAAGTCACAGATGATGTAATAAACAAGTTCCATTACTGTGTGTGTGTGTGTGTGTGTGTGTGTATGTGTGTGGGTGGGCACACATGTGTGTATGGCTAAAGGTCCCATGTTGTGAAAACATAGCCAGGTGAGGGTATGGAAGGAGAGAGGGGGTAAACAGGAGACCCAGTTTGGAGGGGAAGAGCACACTGATTAAGATGTACATTTCACTGTTTATCTGGAAAGCCTCACCTCATCACTGGCTTAATCAAGGCTTTCTAAGACAGGTGCACAACCAGAGTTAGCTATCTCCAAGTGGCAAAAATGCAAAACAGAGAAGGTGGGGAGGTGGAGAAGGAATCTGCTTAAATTATTTAAATGATGTCCCTTCACTATCCTCTGTCATAAGGCTCCTTCCTGGCTTCTAACAGGGCAGTATGGTTCCCACTTACCTTCTTTGTTCAAAAAGACCCATGACTTGGGGCTTCCCTGGTGGTGCAGTGGTTGAGAGTCCGCCTGCCGATGCAGGGGACATGGGTTCGTGCACTGGTCCGGGAAGATCCCACATGCCATGGAGCGGCTGGGCCCGTGAGCCATGGCCACTGAGCCTGCGCGTCCGGAGCCTGTGCTCCGCAACGGGAGAGGCCACAGCAGTGAGAGGCCCGCGTACCGCAAAAAAAAAAAAAAAAAAAGACCCATGACTAGGCTAACCTGTCTAAAATTTCAATCCACCCACCAGGTTTATATCTTTATAGTTTAAAATAATCTTGTTAAAAAAATACTGGTGGTACAACAGCTGCTAATGGCCCTGTACTAAGCACTGACAAAGACTAAGGCTATGACATGCCTGAGGACTAAAAGTTGAGGCATGGGGAAGAAAAGGGTGTACTAAAAAGTAAGAAAGAATATAGGAAGAAAGCAAGGGAAAGAGGGATGGAGAGGGAAGATGGGATGAATGAAAGAAAGGAATGAAGAAAAGGAGGGAGGGAGGGAGGAAAAAAAGAAGGAAAGAAGGAGCTACATGACTTACCTGCTTTTAAGAAATTATCTCCTTGTCTAACCATTAATTTCTTATTGGGGCACTTTTCATCCTTGCACTCTAGCCATACTGAAATGCTTCCCATTTTCTAAGCACATGGAAGCTGTTCCTGTTCCATTGCCTCTGCTCACTTTCCTCTCTCTGTCTGGAATGCCACGTTCTAGCAAACACTTCCTAAATCTCCAGACCTTTCCTGCCCACTCAATGCTTGATGCCTACACCATCCCCACTCCACATCTCTATCTTAATGATTGAAATAAATTTGGCAAGTATTAGTTTGCCTGTGTTCTTTCCTTCCTTGGGCAAGAACCCACTTGAGGCAAGAGGCTTATCTTTCTGTTCTTGTTTCTCCAGTACCTAGTGCAGGGCCTGGCACATAATATACACTCAGTGAATGCTTATTGAATTATTGCCTGTGAAGGAATCCTTGACTTTTCTATTTTATAGGTGAAATAATAGCATAGCTAGCATTTGTGAGGGCTCCTGTGCTCCTTGGCACTGAGCTGAGCAGTTACATTCAGTGCATCATTTCATCCTCATAACCAACTTACAAGGAAATGTCATTTAGGATCTGCATTTTCCAGGTAGGGACCTCAGGTTTAGAGAAGTTAAGTAATTTGTCCAAGGTCATGCAACTACAAACAATGCGTGAAATTAAGTCAGGAGGCAATGTAGCATGTAAGAGCACAATCTTTGGGGTTAAAATGGTCTTGGCATCATTAGTAGCTGTGACATTGACTACTTATGCCAATGCCAACTAAAAATTGGCACTTGCCATCTGTTTCTACAAGAATGAAGTCACTAGTAGCCACTGCAGCTGCTTACCTTCAATGCACCCTGAAAGGAGTTCAGGGTGGAGATCAGAAACGAGGCACTCTGTGCTCTGGGAAAAACTGGCTGAACAGGCTTTTGGACAGACATTTTCAGGAGGAGATTTTACAAGCCCAAATTCTTGAGTCTTCTCATAAGAGAGAAGAGAGTGGTGATATTTACATGCTATTCTCTATACATGATATGTGTATTTTAATGAGATTTTTGATGATTCATATACAAAATAATTTATCATGATTCTTCTGGAAGCTAGTCCTTTCTGTAAAATTTTCTGAATAACCTGCAATATTTATCCCATAATAGACACAGATACAGAGAAAATAAACCACTCAATTGGGGGTGGGACAAACACAAAAGAGTAAAAGGACAAACAGCCATTGATCTTGGATAAGATTCATTTAGTTGTGCTATGCTTATTCATGATGAACCTTTAAGTAGCTCCTAATCCAAGTCTGTTTTGAGTCTGGTCATTTTCCTCCCTTGCAGATCTTCTGGAATTTGATCTTTTGTTCACTTTTGGCAAAGTGTAGCCAGATTTTTCTCTCAGATTCTGACTTTGGATAGGACACTGACATAGCTCAGCCCTTTTCTGGTTGTTGACCTTATTTACAACATCATTTTTTTTCCTATTTATGGTGGAAAAGAAGATAATTTGATTACTTTTACAAGCACAGATCAATCTTGCCTTTAGTATCATTTTTTAATATAAGAGGAAGCTGTACAGATGAATTTAGGAACTAGAAATTTGCCTTAGGAATAGAAAATTCTAATGGAATTGATTGTCTTTGCCATCTTCCAACACCTGGCTCCATCCCTGAAATTCTAGTTTTTAAAAGGATTTTACAGCTTTGTAGGCAAGTTTATGAGCTATTTGTACAAACTGTTGGCCTTACCCCTGACACTGCCATTAAAATATCCTTTTGCAGATATACATATATTGTTTAGATATGTTTGGACTACTCAATCTCTACAGAAGAGGTGGGATGTAAAGTGGAGGAGGGATAAGATTAGAACTTGGAGAGGGGAAGCTAGCACACAGGGAGAGGGACGTTATGAATTGTAATAAACAAAAGTAGTCAAATCATAACCAGCTAGATCTTAGAGAGGACAACGAGGATCTGGAGAAGTAATATTGATGGTATTCCATGAGTTGGATCCAAGCAAGAACTGGTCTACCACTGTCAAATTCCCCACATTTCCTGGGTTCTCAGCTTGTAACATAATCCTAGAGCTCTCTCTGAAATTTGGGGTGAGTTAATTCACCATGCTTCCTATCCCTGCCATCCTGGATTGCCACATAAAATTCAAGCCCCTGTGAAAATCCACCCTTACTTTTCCTTTTACCCCTGCACTGCTCTGCTACTCCCTTCCTGTCTTTTGACCCAAAACCCTGCTTCTGCTCTATGCCCTCTGGAACCCTTGCCTTAAGGTCCAGGTTTGTACTTGAGGCTCCTCATTGTCCTATACCCTATCAGCCTTAGAATCCTTTCTCCCCAATACCCCTCTACTTTTTATCCTCTATCTTTGGGTAAAATTTTATACATTTGATCCTCTGGCTATCCAGGTGGATAACTTTCTATTTTTTCCCCTCCACCATCTAGTTTCCCACTTCCTGCTTTTTTTTTCTAACAACCTCTGAATTCTTTGGCATGTGACTCTCAGCTCTGATTAATTAATTATTGAAGTATAGTTGATTTACAATATAGTGCTAGTTTCAGGTGTACAGCAAAGTAATTCAGTTATATATATATATATATATATATATATATATATATATGTATGTATGTTTTCCAGATTATTTTCCATTATAGTTGATTACAAGATATTGAATATAGTTCACCGTGCTATATAGCACTATTTACAATAGCTAAGACATAGAAACAACCCAAGTACCCATCAATAGATGACTGGTTTAAGAAGATATGGTATATATATGTATATATATAATGGAATACTACTCAGCCATAAAAAGAATGAAATATTACTATTTGCAGCAACATGGATGGACCTAGAGAATATTATACTAAGTGAAGTAAGTCAGACAGAGAAAGATAAATGTCATTTGATATCACTTATATGTGGAATCTAAGAAATAATACAAATGAATCTATATGCAAAACAGAAACAGACTCACAGACATAGAAAACAAACTTATGGTTACCAAAGGGGAAAGGAAGGGGGAGGGATAAATTAGGAGTATAGGATTAACAGATACACACTACTACACATAAAATAGATAAGCATCAGGTTTTTTTGTTTAAACTAATCCTGCCCTAATTGAGGGCAACTACAGTGTTCATTCAGATAACACATCCAACCTGATGGCCAATTGGATGCTTAACCATGTCACCTCCAGTGACCTCCATCTGCGAGCTCCTTTAAGCATCATCCTTATGGCCAGTTACCATGACCTACAGCTTTACTTCTGAAATCTTAACACTCAAATATCCTATAACTTCTTAGACCCCCACTTTTCTCACTTCCTTGCTTCCACTGCATGTGCTATTGAATTTGCTTGATCTGTAAACCTTCTGATTTCTTTGTCATCCTCTTCTTATCTATTCCATTCCTTACTTAGACATTATCTCACGAAAACTCTCAACTCCTTGACACCTTGATCCTGGGTCAATCCAACTGTTTTCTCATTTACTGCACTCAGACCGCTGATCACTTATAGAGAAAATCATTCGACCAAATAGTGTGGTGTCAATACAGATCCATTGTTCCTAACTCAGGGTCCTCAATAGCCTGACAAAAAAGTCCCTATTCACTCATCCATTCCTCAGAATGGATCCTTCATAATCCTCAGAACTTTCCTAAAGCCTCTATGGTTTAAACTTCTTTTCATTCTAAGCAGAAGAAATTGCCTTCTACTCCAAAGAGAATACAAAATCTGACAGATAGGAAATCCCCCAATATTATGCATTTAAACTTAACAAGATATCTGCATGCGTATTTATCATTACCATTTTTCCTTTAGTCATTGTGAAAGACAGATCCCTCTAGATCCCGTCCCTCCCTGCTTCTTCATGAATCTGAGTTAATAAAAGATCACTTTACCTGTATTTTTGGTGTTTTTCCTCTTTTCTGGCCCTCTCCCACCTTAAATATAAAATAAAGGAGGAACAAAATCATATTCTCTACCTAAGTATCTGTTATTTGCTATCTTGTTGGCACTGTCCTTCCTAAGTAAAAAATTGCTCACATTTGTTATCTCCACTTCTGCATCTCCCATCTAATCTTTTATCTGGTTTTTGCCTTGAGGGCAACTGTAGTGTTCATACAGGTAACACAGCTATGATCACTAACAAGTGATTCATTACTAAATCCAATGGATATTTTTTATATATCTCCTACTGAACCCTTCTGTCCTGTTGATAATTACTCCCTCTTTCTCGATAGTCTCCCTACACTTGGGTTCTATGACCCTGCTCACTTGTTTTTCCACCTGAAGAGTCTGCTTAGTTATCTAATACTAGTTTGTTGCTGTTGTGTTCCCTATAGTTCACATTCTGACTACTGTCTCTGAGTGCCTTCATCCATTCCCATCATTTTACCATCTATTTGCTAGTACGTATCTGTAGCTTAGGTCTTTTTCTGGAATTCCATGTGTATACCCAACTATACACTACGAATATTTTTCTTGATATTCTGCAGGTAACTCAAACTCAACACACATGGAAACAGATTTTCCATTTTATTCTGTTTCTGATGCTCCTTTTTATGTGCCTGATCTTAGTAAGTGGCTCCAATATCCACTAAGTACTAAAACCGTAAACTTGACTCAGTCTTGAATTTTAATCCCTAACATTCAGCCAGGCTTCAAATCCTGTCACTCCTTTCTAATATACTTTTAATCTTTCTGTATCTTTTCAGTATGATTATAACTACTTTTGCTCAGTTTTTTTCTTTTCTTTTGATTACTGAAAAATTCCCTGAGTAGGTCTTGAATCCATCCTTCACATTGCTGACAAAGTGGTCATTCTAAAAAGAAATTTTGGAAAAGTTCCAAACTTTTCAGAGAAGCATAAAAGGACCCTTCATAATTTGGATGCTGTTTGCTTCTGCAGTCTTACTCCTACTGATCTCATAATATTTTTGGCAGACATTCTTTCTATAGAATTTACTAGAACTTTTCATATGCTAATGGAAAGAAACTTGGAGGAGACTACAGTAGGCAACATCTCTGAAACTTATTTGATCATGGAACACTTTTTTTCTTCATAGAAATGTAATTAAAAATCTCTTAGAACTAGTAGTTTTCCAATATTTTGTAAAATGATCCACTAGCCTATATATTTTGTCTAGAGTTTATCATCAGGATAAAGATTGTTAAAACATAGAAACAAATAAGAAAAAACACATTTCAGAAGAAACTGATTAAAGAATTGCTTCCATATTGTATTATAGATAACCTGTCATAAATATAATAACTTTGGGATACTTTGAAAGTGTCTTTAATTCTAATCAAAGAAACAAACAAAAAAATCTGTGTTTGTCTAGATTTAACAACAAAAAGAGGTATATTCCAGAAAAGCTCTTTATTGCTCAGAGATTGAAGTTTTAATTTAATTATTACCTGATAGGACATAAAACATTTCTTTTATCATTCAAATGTAACTGCATTTCTGTCAAGACTTTAGGTATATAATGCATAGCATACCTTAGATATATGAGCAGTAAAATGAAGAATGTGAACATTCTCAGTAGTGAAAGTAACTTGTAAGGCAAAGTCTTGCTGTCCAGCATGTATAATGTTAATTTCTAGACACTGGACAATTTTTTTTAAACATGGAGATTAAATTGAGATTTGCATTTTCCACACTAAAGGCAATCAATAACTGATTGATGAATTTTTCTGACAGGATGCCTTCTGCTTTAATGGTGTCTAATTTATGCTACACTTTTTCTCTGAAATTTTATCTGAATGCTTCAAACTAAGATTAAATATTCCTGAAAGAGAAACTTCCACTTTAAAGGAGATAACACATGTTGCAGAAAGGAGAGGCTTTCTTGATTAGTAGAATTCATTTGCAGATACCTAAAAATGTCTGTATATTACAGGGATAAGTGATATAAGAGGTAGACAGAAAGGAAGTGAAAGGATAACTTATTAATGAAGCCAACTCAGTCTTGACTGCTGTTGCCAGAGCTTCTGTATTGCTGAGATACTATACACTGACATAATTTCAGCCTGTTAATTGTGTCCTCAACCTTGTTGCTAACCATCTGTGCTAACAGTTTTTGTTTCTCTCTCTCTCTCTCTCTCTCTCTCTGCCTTAGGAAGTGACATTTCAATTTCACGTTTTTTTTTTTTTTTGTAACATTAAAGTGTTAAAAAAGAACACGTTAGGTGATTGGACTCTGTTACCCAAGAATATTCCTTCACATATCCTTCTTTGGAAGCTCTCATTTTTCATTGTCAGCATTCAGATCTATTTTTATAATACAATGAAGGAAAAAAATAGAAGTGCATAAATGAAAGAGTAAAGAATAAAAATCAAGCAAAACTCTACCTTTGCTAAAATTATCCTGCCTCTTTTATCTAAAGACTTTAAATACCTCTTTCCTTCTCTGCAAAGTCATTTTCCCCAAAGATATAGTAATACCCAGTTCTGTATTGGAAAACTATTGATGCCCTATTGTTTAATCAAGAGAGGGCTGAACTAATTCAAAATTGGTAAGGTCTGTGTCTTTTAGTAGCTTATCGCTGAAAGAGACAATAAGAATGTAGACAAGTATGTAGAATTTCCATTAACAGAATGAAGTGAGAGAACAGTTCAGCAGTTATAAGCACACAGAGACATATTTTCCTTCTTTTAGTTGTCTCTGGGATGCTCCATAGATCTTAGATTATAGCTTCCGGTAGCCCATTATGTATAACTCTTTAAATAAACTTTTAAATTCAGGATGGTTTCACAATTATAGAAATGTTGCAAAGATAGTACAGAGAACTTTTGGATACTCCAAATCCAGTTTCCCCTATTACTATGGTTCATTTGTCACAATTATTGAACCAATACTGATACATTTTTATTCACTAAATTCTACATTTTATTCAGATTTCCTTAGTTTTTACCTAATGTTCTTCTTCTGTTCCAAGATCCCATCCAGGATACCGCATTACATTTAATCATCATGTTCCTTTAGGCAATTCTTTACTATGACAAGTTCTTCAAACTTTCCTTATTTTTAATGATCTTGAAAGTATTGAGGAGTACTGGTCAGATTAGAAGATCTTTGATTTGGATTGTTTGATATTATTCTCCTGGTTAGACTGAGGTTATAGTGTTTCGGGAGGATGACCAAAAGTGCCATTCTTATTACATTGTTCCAAAGATACAGTCTATCAACTTGACTTACCACTATTTTTTTAATCTTTGTCAGCTGGAGGTAGGGCTTATCAGGTTTCAACACTGTTAAGTTCCTTTTCCCCCATCTCCATACTGTACTGTTTGGGAGGAAGTCATTACATGCAACTCACACTTAAGGAGTTGGGAGTTATGAATTCCCTCCTTGAGGGTGAAACATCTACATAAATTATTTGGAATTCTTCTGAACAGGAGATGTCTTTTTTCCCCCATTTATTTAATCATTTATTCATATAAGTATATACTCATGGGTATTCATTTTATACATTGGGTTATACTGTGATACTACAGTATTTCTTTTGTTGATAGAATTGCTCCATTATACGCTACTCAGAATTGGCCACGAGGAGGTCTTTTGGTTGGCTCCTTTGTACCTTTGATAGGTTCCCCAATCTTTTTTTTTTTTTAAACATTTCCTTGCTTTTATTGGAGAATGATATTAGAATGTCTTTACATTTTGAATGAAGAGGTTTTTTAAAATTTATTTCATTTTTGGCTGTGTTGGGTCTTCGTTGAGGTGTGTGGGCTTCTTACTGGGGGTGGTTTCTCTTGTTGCAGAGCACGGGGTCTAGAGTGCAGGCTCAGTAGTTGTGGCTTGTGGGCTCTACAGTGCAGGCTCAGTAGTTGTGGCGCACGGGCTTAGTTGCTCCGTGGCATGTGGGATCTTCCCAGACCAGGGCTCGAACCCATGTCCCCTGCATTGGCAAGTGGATTCTTAACTACTGCACCAGCAGGGAAATCCCTTTTTTTTTGGCTGTGCTGGGCCTTCATCACAGTGTGTGGGCTTCTCTCTAGTTGCGGCGTGAAGGCTCCAGAGCACACGGGCTCAGTAGTTGTGGTGCCTAGGCTTAGTTGCCCCACAGCATGTGGGATCTTAGTTCCCCGACCGGGGATTGAACCCGTGTCCCCTGCATTGGAAGGTGGATTCTTAACCACTGGACGATCAGGGAAGCTCCTGAACAGGCATTTGATTAGATGTTTCAGTATGAAAAGGAAGCTGCGATTGATAATTGACAAAAAAACATGCCCCTTGACAAATGATCTGTTTGTCAGGGAAACAGACTACCACGGGATACTTTAAGATAATTGTACTCTCCCAAATGAAAACTTATGTGAAAGGAAGACTATAGGACACAAATAAAAGGCAAATAAAACTACTAAGTCTTTGAGGAAAGAAGTCACGTCTCATGGTTTCTATCTCTACAACACCTCAGAATGTGCCTTGAATTAATAAGTTCTTGATAGATATTCGCTGATCGATCTAAGAGGACCATGAATCTAAATATTGTCTTGATGCATACAGAAAACAAGAAAAGGTAAGTGTCAAGGATTTATAAACTGTCTTAAGTTTCCATGTTCCTGTACTCTATTCTATTTTTTTATTATGTAGTCTGTATTCTGTAAAGATCAAATCTGGTTCATAAGTCATATAAAAATTTTATACTCATGAGCCATATGAAAAGTCATACTAAATTTTTTACATTGATTGATTGTAAACTGATTATTTGGGAAATGTGAGAATAGCTTTCGGTTTGAGAGTATCATCATAATTATTTCTTTTCTCCTATAGCTTTAAAACCCCCAAATGTTCCCAAACTCCTATACACAACTTTGCCACATTTAAGTGATTCTTTACACTTATCTGGAATAAAATTTGCTCTCTTCTGAATGTAAAAAGCATTGGGATAGCATCCAAGGGCTGTGAAGAAGATATTTCTAAGCATGACATCAATCTTTCAGCATCTGCAAACCACTTAATGGATACTTAGCAAGCAAAAAATATTGCCAATTTTAGATACATTAAAGTGCTTATCACAGTTAAAATACAAAGATAAAATATAATAAAACATAATACAATTATAACTGCAGTAAGGGTGATACTCTCTATTTCTGACTCAATGATAAATAGGCTCTAATACATTTCATTTCTTAGTATTAAATCTAAACTTTCAATTATATCTATTAAGATTTACAACAAGCATTCAGAGGCTCTCTTAGATAGTTCTGAATACTGAGATCCAGCCTCCTGTGCTTCATCAGATATTAAGTCAACATATCATGCTCAACGCTAAAAGGTTAAATGATTCAACTCACTCAGCTATTAGGAAGTCAAGGGTAAATTACTTTCTAATTTACTCTTTGATGGTACTTTACTCTGAAATAATTTCTTTATGATCTAATGCAGCATATGGATGTGGTTTTTAAATATGCCCAATGATATACCATCAATATATTTCTCAGGTGATACAGAGATAAAGAAAGAAGATAGGAGACAAAGAAAATCATCAAGTTTTGGGAAAAAGTCAATCTATAAGTGATCAGGTCTTTCTCATGATTTTCTTTTGGTCTTATTAAGGGATCCTACTATCTTCATCTCAGAAAAGTCATTTTTCTGGCAATGAGGAATTGGTTTTGGCTATGCTAGATATTGAATATATCGTTAAGATATGCTGCTTGAGGAAGTCACCTGAAATCATAGAGTTGGCAATATTGGTCTTGGGAAGAAATGTTTGTTTCCTCTCCTTCATTTCAAAAGCACTTTTCTGGGCTTCCCTGGTGGCGCAGTGGTTGAGAAACTGCCTGCTAATGCAGGGGACACGGGTTTGAGCCCTGGTCTGGGAGGATCCCACATGCTGCGGAGCAACTAGGCCCGTGAGCCACAACTACTGAGCCTGCGCGTCTGGAGCTTGTGCTCTCCAACAAGAGAGGCCGCGACAGTGAGAGGCCCGCACACCGTGATGAAGGGTGGTCTCCGCTTGCCACAACTGGAGAAAGCCCTCGCATAGAAATGAAGACCCAACACAGCAAAAATAAATAAATTAATTAAAATATGACACAAGTGAACTTAGTTACAAAAAAAAAAAGTACTTTTCCTTTCAACAACGAGTATGCTGCAGAAGAGAAATCCAGGGTTTTACATTTGCTGCACATATCTTTAGACAGTACACTTAGTGTTCATAATCTTATTATATTCCCAGTGCTCAATATTATTATTATTATTGATGTTGAACCGTAGTCAATATTAATTAGACTGGCTGGTCTCTGACCCAAAGCAGTTTAAGTACTGGCATTAAGCTGCAACCTCTGATATTTGCTTATAAATACCATTGCCTGGGGCACAATAACTGGCACTTATTCATTTCTAATCCCAGTAGAATACTGTCTGAGGCTACAATGATTTTCAAAAGAATAATAAGCAGTAACTAAAGATATATCTCTTCTCTTTTAGCACACACGGTGAACAAAATGTCCCGCATGTATATCAACCATACATCTGCTAACAATTGATTATACTACCCACATCTGAGCTTTCATGTAACTGCAAAGAAAACTATCAGCTAGCAAACTCAGACAATAATAGTTTCTCTTCAACACTGTCTGCCGTTCATGTTATGTGATAGTCAGTAAAGTCATTTGATAAAGTAATTTCCAATAACTTGTCCTGCTTTCTTTCCAAGCAACATATAAGTTCTTAACTTTGCAACTAGTTTTATAAACTCCTCAGCAACTGTGTGACTTGTCTGTTTTTGCAAATGCCTTGAAATGTGGATGTGTCACATTGCTATTTGATGAGGTTCCATAATAGACCATGCGCTAGGGACTAGGGACAAAATGAATTGCAGTTGTCCTACAAAACAGAATTTATATTATTCATCAAAAATCAATTAAATTTTCTGGAAACATTAATAAACATTATAAAAAATTAAAATGTACATGTTATAAGAGAGCGGTAGTATATGTAATAGTTACACACATTTTTTTTTTTTTAAATCAGCCTGTGCTGGTTATAATTCTAGTTTTGTGTGAACTTTTATCAAATTATTCAAGTGTATGAATGCTCAGTTACTCTATTTGGTAAAATGGAGTTGATGCTGGTATGTGTCTTGCATGGTTATTGTAATTAAAACAAAATGCTCTTAACACTGTGATTATCACATAGTTGCCATACAATAATTGGTGGCCACATTTGGGACTACAGGAGAAATATTTGAAGGACACAGAGAGTTTTGTACAAGGATAGAAGCATTGTTTACAATCTCTAAATATTAGATATAAGGTAAATGTTCTTGAATAAGTAATTGATTAAAATTATAATTTAAACAAAGAATAGAATACTATCAGCTCTTAAAACAATGTTATTAACTTATGTGTTGATACAGAAAACATCCAAGATGTAGTAACAAGACAAAAGAAATGTATAAAACTCTATGTATGGTATAATCCCAGTAAAATAATCTATTAGCTGTATATATGCACAAAATACCTTTAAAACCCATGCACCAAGATATTAACATTGTTCTTTTTATTTTTTGTATTAACTGCATTTTTATAATGAACATGTTAATTTATAATCAGAAAAATACTGTATTTTAAACATGAATTTTTTATCTGTTCACATCTCTTTATTTTTCTCTTGCAACTCTCTCCAAAACTCATGTGTCTGATATATATTTTTTAAATTTGCCAGTCTGATATTTTGTGGCCTTCTCTATATAGAAGTCATGAAAAAAGAAGAACTTCATATCAGTCTTTAATCTTTTAAAAAATCACTCCTATTTAGTTCAACTATCAAGTTTTTAGAGTAAAAAATTAAGTGAAACTATCGCTATCCACATTAGACCATAGAGAACTTACAAAAAATAATATTCCTTCAAAGATCAAAGGACAAAATTTACTTTTCATTTAAAAGACTACTAATTTTGCAAATAATTTTAAGAGCGTATAAACTATACAAGCATACAAAACCAGATAAAACAAAACAAAACAATCTTAGGTCGGTCTGTCTATAAATTAGTACTTTGTAATCCCTCCTGTAGAGATGTAGAAATATCAGTTAATAGTTGTTGAAAATTTATTACCTGTGAGGCACTAAGTTCAATATATGAATTATACACCTTAATTCTGTAAACTGTCTAAAGATACAGAGGTAATTTAACCATCATATCATAGATGAGGATGTATAGCCTCATGTGTTTGAATAACTGTCCAGGGTTTCTCAAACAGCAAGTTGTAGGGTTGAGGTCTGAGCCTTGCTAATCTGCTTTCACCATTTATTACTGAATTTTAAGATATGTTCATATTATTAAAAAAATCAACTGACTACTCAAGTGTTTGCAATGATTTCATTACTTTTCCTTTTCTTAGTTTTACTTCATCCTGTACTCTTCTTCTAGCTACTTTCATGGCTATTTAAGTAAAGCATCACAGGAGTGAAGATCGTATTTATTTATTTATTTATTTATTTATTTTTGCGGTACGGACCCAGCTGCTCCGCGGCATGTGGGATCTTCCCGGACCGGGGCACGAACCCATGTCCCCTGCACTGGCAGGCGGACTCTCAACCACTGCGCCACCAGGGAAGCCCCTAAGATCGTATTTAAAGCAAAGGATTGGGTTTCCAGATTTGGGAAAAGTTTCTTAAGAGTTCTACTTCTTCAGTGCTATTCTTTGGGGGCAAAATGGCATTTAAATTTTTTGACTATGACCCACAATAAGATATACATTTTATATCATTACCCAACATATGCATATACACACACCCCTGACACACACCACACACACAAATGGTCCATACTGTCCATGAATGTACAAGAATATTAATAAAAAGAAAAATGCTCTGAACCAAACAGAATTATATGCTTTTTTGCATGTCTGCTTTTCATTTTTAGAATAAGAGTCTGCAAATAGAGCTTTGCTCAGGGTGATTATGTTTCACAAAATTTTTAAGAGAGCTTATAGGGACTGATATGTACTTCATACATTTTAGCACAGATTCTATTAAAGTATCTCAAAACACATTATAAAGTATTTCCTCACATCAAAAGCAAATGTGTCCAAATTACTAAAAACAGAAAATAACAAAACAAAGTTGACTAAGCATAAATGACCGGCAAAAGTATCTAGCAGAGTGTTGATAAGCCCCCAAACTGTCACCCTTCCCCATTCACCAGTCCAGGGATAATTTTCAGCTTTTTTGAGAAGATACTGAAGATATTCTCCCATATTATGTGTCTTCTACACTTTAATTCATCTTCCTCTATTATGTGAGTGATGGTTCTGCTGTGGAATGCACACCTACACATAACAAATACACTGCAACATGCAGCTGAAACCAGAGAAGGACACATTCTATTTGGGGCAGAAAAACTGACACTTTGCTCATTTTCAGAAACAGCTTATAAATGTTTGTTAGGAAAAGAATAGTAGATATGTAAGTTCTCGAAACCTTTTTTTTTGCTTAATTTCCTTGAATGATGTTGAGTATTTAGATGAAGAGGGAAAGAATTCCCACCCCAAGTAAACTATTAAAGCTTGTAGAAAAAAATGTTACAAAAACTGTAACATCAGAAACAAAAGACTTTCATATTTCTTCCAACATCAAGTGATGCAAATGATAGAGAGGAAAAACAGTGTATTACAGGGAATTTGGGGATTTTGTAGGGAGGCAGGAGGGAAATACAAACAATTGATAAATGGCATCATTTGCCTTTGCTCCATTTCCTGTTGGGACTTAGGCAAATCTCCAATGACTTGGAGGCTTGTTCAGATGAGAAATGGGACTATAATAACCTCTTTGTAAGACTATGGTGATACTCAAAAATAATTATTGTAATTTACTGACATGTTTTAGGCAATTAGTAAATTTTAGATCACCTGCCCTTTCCTAATTCTTCTCCATACATTAGAGAAATGGTTTACTTGTTTGGGAACAGGAGAGAACATTTCTGTTATAAGGTAACAGAGAAAGATGACTTCTTTTGGTTTCTGTGATATCTGCAAAGTAATAGGAAATCTTTTCTCAATCTTGATTTCTTCAGGAGATTTGTGGGAGGGACTCCCAGAGGACTCAGGGAATGCATGTGTGGAAGCTGGGATTCCCTGAAGTATCCCCAGGTTATGAAACAACCACATACCTCCTCTGAAGGTCAAGAAGCAGTAGAATGAGAGGTAAGCTGTCTTGATAGAGCTTTTTC
Source organism: Mesoplodon bidens (assembly GCF_964165515.1). Taxonomy (NCBI): domain Eukaryota; kingdom Metazoa; phylum Chordata; class Mammalia; order Artiodactyla; family Ziphiidae; genus Mesoplodon; species Mesoplodon bidens. Next base: position 32,656,883 of record NC_138168.1, on the reverse strand, counting down.
CTCAGAGATGGGAATTTGAAACAAATGCCTGATCTCTTCTTTTGGTTAAAGAATTATGATTAAGCTTAACAATGATCCAAAACAAAGATGTGTGTGTGTGTGTGTGTGTGTGTGTATTTGGGGTAGTGTAATATCACCACACCCGTAGTCTGTACAACTTTACTGGTTAGTGTTAGCAGCCATTTCAAGCATAAATAAGGAAGAAGAAGGAAAGGGAAAAACAAGTTGGAAAATGAGGAAAATCAAACCACATTTTCAAGTATTATCTGTACAATTCTCGATAGCTGAATTTTGGGAAATAGTCATTCATGGTATGTTCTACTCATTTTTTTTTTCATTTTTCTTCATACACGTGTTTGGTAGGCAACTGAAGCAACACAAAATTTAAAATGGAAAAGGAGCAAAGTGTAGCAGTTTGTAGTGACATTTTTGAAGGTATCTAGGAACTCACGGAAAGAAAATAACGCTAGCAGCTCATATTTATTAATGATTTCCTGTAAGTTAGGCACTGGGCCTTGTATTAATATATGTCATCTCATGTAATTGTCAAATCAACACAATGAAGTTGGTACTATTATTGACTCAGTTTTACAAGCAAGGATAACCACTCTGATGTACTGATTCCCTGAATAGAGTCAGAGTACAAAAAGATTAAATTTTGAAGAACTTCTAAAATATTGAGTCTAGAAATGGCTGGAGAGTAACATGCGACAAGTTGTATTATCAAGGAAGAAAAAAGACAAAGTTCCAAGGGCTTCCTCTGACACTGCACAAGAGACAGCTTTAGAATGAGTCAGAAAGACAATAAACACCTGTTCTATCCTAGCACTAAGTTTGAAAACCTGTATATGTAGTTCAATTAAAATTGTATAGAAGAAAAAATATTTAGTGCATTACCCCTAAGGGAAAAAATAATGATTTCTGTATCCTTTAAGGAGGAATATTTAAAGCCAGGTTGAGTATTAATAATTGTAGCAACAATTGAAGTATCTGAAAGTTTCAGACACTTGCAGTGAATCTACAGCATGTTTTAATGTCCAAGAACTAGGACATCTCCATTTCTGCCTTTTTGAGAGGTACTTTCACAGAAGAATAGAAGGCTATTAAGTTTTTCAAGGCATGGAGACTCAGAAATTGTGTTACTTAGCCATTCAAGATGGATGGTGGGGAGGACATATAATTAATGGTGTAGGCACAGTCTTCTAATGAGACATTGCATTCACACCAGGTTTCATTCTTCTTCTTTCTTATTTAATACAAGTGCTCTAACCAGGTGGATACAGGTTAAGTCTTGTAATATTTTACAAATTTACACAGCAATAATTTCTCTCACAGCAGAGAAAATAAAATTTTAATTTTCACTTCTTTTTCAAATAAAAATGATTTTTCAAATCAAAGAAATTAGCCTTCCAACAAATATACTGATTAAGATTCTCACAACCTCTTCCAACCCTCAGTGTGGTATTACTGAGGAGGGCCTGATTTTTTTCTTCTAACTGATATCTAATTTACTCATAAGATTTGATTCCAGCCAAAGCTAAGCCCTATCAGTATGATTTTCAGAAACACATAACAAAGGCTTAATTATTTAACTAAAGGTTCAAAAATTCTAACCAATTATTAACAGATAATCAATAAATTTCTCTGAAAACATTTAACTATGTAGTATCTATATTTCCCTGACATAATAAAATGTATACAAGTAATATATTTTTTATTATTAAAATTGAAACAATTCAAGAATACATGGAATAAACAGTTAATGCCCAATTTTATTTTTCCACTTTTTCAACCCATTTTCCTCTCCAATAGATAATCATCTTTGTCTCAGTTTAGTATATATCCTTCTAGAATTTTTTCATTAATTTTATATATATACTGGTATGTGTCCAGATATATTGATATATATATACATATGCTAGATAATTGAGGCCATTATTCTGAGACTTGCTTTTTACACTGAATAATTTGACTTTGATACTCTATTCTGTCATTATATATTCACCAAATTATTTTCAATGGTTGCTTAGTATTAATTAGTAAGAATATACCATTATGTATTTTGGTCTTCCCATATTAATTTGATTCTTTTTGATCCTTTCTCATTCTAAATTTACAATAAACATTTTTGGGCTGGTTTCCTGGTGGTGTGTACAAATGGTTTTGATGAATAAACTACCAGAAGTAGAATTACTGGGTCAAATGATATATGTTCTTTAAATTTTATAAATGCCACCATCATGATGTCCAGAAAGGCTCACCTCATTTCCACCTAGGATTAATTTTCCACCAACCCTTGATAACAATGGATGTTATGAACCATTTAAAATTATGTTAATTAAAAAATATCCCATGAAACCACAAAATTGCATTTTCCTGTTTATTAAATATTTAGTAAGGTTGGACATTATTTCCTTTTTTTCTGGGTCATTTTTATTTCCCCTTTTGTGAAATGACTATTCAGACTTTATTTGCCCCTTTTATTGCATTGTCTCTTTTTGTAACTAATTTGTAGACACTCTTCATTTTATAAAATTAAGCCCTTGTCTAATATAATTTTTGTAAATATAAACTCCCAAGTTTTCAAATTAAAAAAACATTTTACTTGTTTATAATATTTGTTCTGTTATCCTGAAGTTTTTGATAATTATGTAGTTGAGTCTGTTACTTTTAAAATATATTGATTTAAATTTGTCTCAAGAAGTCCTTTATAATTATTAAAGAAAAAGTAGTTTCCAAAAAGAGAAATTATTAATTCTCAGGCTAAATAATAATCTGAAACTTCATAAAAACAGTTTTTTATGAATTATTATTTAGGTTAATAAGCCTTGACCCTTAGATTTAAATTCCTTACTCAGTTATTTAATATTATTACAGATGGTTGTTCACTTCCCTTTTAATAATCAATTTATGTTTCTCATTGTCTGCCTGGACATGCTCTAGGCCCTACAAGAAAATTAAAGAATGCAGAGATGGCATTGTCTCTGCTCCATAGAATTTATTTAGATCAAATAAGTACATTTATAAGAGCAAATGACATGAGTTCAAGGTGTAGTTTGAAATTATGAACACATGTAAATATGTTGAATCTCCTAGTTGAAAGCAGAGGCAGAGAACATTTTGATTTCAAATGCCTCAAAGACTGATAACTCATTGCATGTAATTGATAATTTTCAATGTCTTACATCTACAGAAGAGTGTAAGGGGTGGCATAAATATTTTTCTGCTTGACTGAGTGAGCATTTTTCAAGCTTCAAAACTTCAGCAGTCCTCTCTGCTCTGAGAGCCTCTGCCCCACCAATATATTTCCCCCTTCCTTAAGTTAGCAATCAATTCAGCTTTGTCGTTTTTTGTTTAAGGTATTGAAGACTGGTTTTCATCCTTTTTGGCAACTGAATACTCTGGAAGTTAACAACTTGTCTAACAGTTTTGGAAAGAATATGTGTAGTCATATTCTTTACCTCAATAGTTTAATTTCTAGGAATTTGCCCAAATAAATGCTCTGTATAATTTTATACATTTTTGCAATTAATCATCTCAACAATTCTACAATAGAAATCCTATTTTTATTTTAATTTGTCATTTGATGAAAGCAAGACTAGGAAAATTTAGAACCTTTTCCATAGTTACATACCTAGTATACTCTGAGTATCTAGAGAATGACTTTCAAGCCAGAATTCTACTTCCTCTGCAAGAGAAAAAGATCCAAAATAAGGACAAAAATGTTTGATAACTACAGGTATTTAAAATGAAGTGTTTATATATATATATGTCCACCAACATCCAAATATCTACGATAAGAAAAGAGCTAAGTAAATGGTCATTATAAGGACACATAAAATAATGAATATGTTAAAGTGTTCGTGATTTGGCAATGAGTACAAAATTAAAACACACAACTATAATTATGCTATGTAAAATTATGCATACATATGGATTAGAAATGAAAGGAAACAGATGAAAAGCTATGTGAATTTCTGGGGTGGTTGGATTCTGAGTATAATACATTTTTATGAGTTTTTAAATATTGCTTTAATGTTTGTATAATAACAAAAGTAACATACGTATATACACAAAAATAAGCTCAAAATGGATTAAAGACCTAAATGTAAGGCCAGAAACTATCAAACTCTTAGAGGAAAATATAGGCAGAACACTCTATGACATAAATCACAGCAAGATCCTTTTTGACCCACCTCCTAGAGAAATGGAAATAAAAACAAAAATAAACAAATGGGACCTAATGAAACTTCAAAGCTTTTGCACAGCAAAGGAAACCATAAACAAGACCAAAAGACAACCCTCAGAATGGGAGAAAATATTTGCAAATGAAGCAACTGACAAAGGATTAATCTCCAAAATTTACAAGCAGCTCATGCAGCTCAATAACAAAAAAACAAACAACCTAATCCAAAGATGGGCAGAAGATCTAAATAGACATTTCTCCAAAGAAGATATACAAAGTGCCAACAAACACATGAAAGAATGCTCAACATCATTAATCATTAGAGAAATGCAAATCAAAACTACAATGAGATATCATCTCACACCAGTCAGAATGGTCATCATCAAAAAATCTAGAAACAATAAATGCTGGAGAGGGTGTGGAGAAAAGGGGACACTCTTGCACTGCTGGTGGGAATGTGAATTAGTACAGCCACTATGGAGAACAGTATGGAGGTTCCTTAAAAACTACAAATAGAACTACCATATAACCCAGAAATCCCACTACTGGGCCTATACTCTGAGAAAACCATAATTCAAAAAGAGTCATGTACCAAAAGGTTCATTGTAGCTCTATTTACAATAGCCAGGAGATGGAAACAACCTAAGTGTCCATCATCAGATGAATGGATAAAGAAGATGTGGCACATATATAAAATGGAATATTACTCAGCCATAAAAAGAAACAAAATTGAGTTATTTGTAGTGAGGTGGATGGACCTAGAGTCTGTCATACAGAGTGAAGTAAGTCAGAAAGAGAAAGACAAATACCATATGCTAACACATATATATGGAATCTAAGAAAAAAAAATGTCATGAAGAACCTAGGGGTAAGACAGGAATAAAGACACAGACCTACTAGAGAATGGACTTGAGGATATGGGGAGGGGGAAGGGTAAGCTGTGACAAAGTGAGAGAGTGGCATGGACATATATACACTACCAAACGTAAAATAGATAGCTAGTGGGAAGCAGCCGCATAGCACAGGGAGATCAGCTCGGTGACCTCTGACCACCCAGAGGGGTGGGATAGGGAGGGTGGGAGGGAGGAAGATGCAAGAGGGAAGAGATATGGGAACATATGTATATGTATAATTGATTCACTTTGTTATAAAGCAGAAACTAACACACCATTGTAAAGCAATTATACTCCAATAAAGATGTAAAAAAAAAAAAGTAACATAGGTGTAAATAGCAGTCTCTGTATTTCATGTTTCTAAGCAATTATTCCATGCTCCATAAAAATTTCAATGTCCCAAAAGATTTCTGAGATTTCTAGGGGTTTTATAAACTCCTGATTATTTAGTGCTCTGAATTTCTACACTGGAGATTTTCCAATTCTACTCATGTCTTATCTACCATAAGTGTTTCTTTCCTTCTGATTGCTTTGACCTGGATGTGGGATTAGGTTGTTTAATTTCCCCTGAAACTTTCAAACAATACATAGTTGGCAGGTATTTCTGAAGTTTTAGATGGAGAGGTGTTTTATCACAGCAAAGTAAACAAGTTAATGTTGAATACAGATCACTACTTTCCTAAAATTCTTCTGGCTATCCAGCACATCAGTTATTTTCTGCTCCTTGAAGATTTACTGATAAGTTCCCCTCACTTTATCATGTAAGACAGTTTTCCATCTTCAACCTCGACTCTGAACATAATGAATATATGATATTGTGCATCCATAAAACCAAAGGGGCATATGTCAGATTTCACCCTTTAGCAACATAGAGATTTACTTTGAGATAGATTATAACATTCCAAACATAAGAACGGAGAAAAACGTATTCGTTTTTTGGGGGTTTAAGTGACACTAATTTAAAGTCGCAAATTTTAAGTTAACATCCGATTGTGTTTTGAGTACAAATGTGCTCGATGGCGTTTTTTTCTTAGAAATTCAATACTACAAGTGGTTTTAAGTACCTATTACTTACCAGGCAGTATAGTAGGAAGGCTTAATACAAACGAGACGGGTCTTATAAAAAGAAACTCTTCTGAATAACCTCTTGAACAGCAACAACAACTAAACAAAAATGAAATAAGGCTTTCACTATGGTAGAAGGAATTTAGATTAGAAGAAAGAAAATAGTGAGAGCTCTAAGCATTCAAATATGGTAGAGAGAGAGATTTGGGGATCTTCTTTTCACTGCATCTTTATGAATCATAACAGATATCAAATAAGATTGTAACAGATATCAAATGCTCTAAGCATTCAAATTTGGCAGAGAGAGAGATTTAGGGATCTTCCTTTCAATGCATCTTTATGCATTGTAACAGATACCAAATGAGATTTAGGCATAGGATAAACTAGATTGATTTTGCATTTGTCTTCTGTACCTACTATACTGTTATTCGAAGGTATAAAACATGTTTTCTATTGGTGTATTTTCTTTTATTATTTATCATCCTCTCATATTCAAGAAGCTTTTCAACTAGCCTAATAAAGTATTTTCAAATTACCTAATAAAATAAGTTCCGCTAGAAATCTGCATTGTGATTGGAAAGCAATAGGGAGAAAGCCTGATTTATTGATAAGTGAGAGTATGCTATAATTTTTTTCCATTTTAAAACTGCCCATAGATTATGAGATCACTCTTACTTAGAGAAATTGCAGCAGACAGGCATAATGATGCAAGTACCAAAGAAAAGAATCACAATGTCCAAGGGTATATGCTTTGCTTTATAAAATGAATCTATTTTTTTCTTAAATACTATGTATAACTGTAACGAAATTGTCCCAGGGAAGATTGTTATCGAAGAAAAGACATGATACATGTTTTTTGTGAGACATTTTATAATTTAAAAAAATCACCTCTCAGTTTATGTATTTTGTGATTTTTTTTGATTCTCATATATTAGATTTCCTTAAAGTGAAAGCATACTGTATCTAACACAACATAAGTAATATAGCAACAGTGATTTCCAGTCTAGTAGCCTAGGTCAGATTTTGAAGTTCAACAGAAAGATATTTCAGGTGAGATTTTTGGCTTTACACATGACTAATATATTTTTTAAATGAAATAAAATGTGTTATAATTTCATTTAAATTAAGGAAAAGTGCTTTGTCATCTCTGGAAGTTAAAAAAACAAAAACGAAAAACAATGATATACTCTAGCCAATAAGAATATTTCCATATGGAGTGGACTTTATGAAGTGCTACAAAAGCCAAAGGATTAATTTAAGCAAGGTGTGTTCTGTGTAGATGCTCAATCCTTACAAGCTGCCTGTCTCTAGGCAAATCACTTAACCTCTCAGAGACTTCTTTCCTTATTTATAAACAAGGAATGTGATTTGAATTTCCTACTTTACATGCTTACTGAAGGTTGATGTGTATAAAGAAACCTTTAAACTCTTAAAAAAGTGAAAGAGAATTTGGGCCTTATAATATAATATTATTATTGTGTTGGATAAAGTACACGAGTCCTTAATTATCCTAATTTTAAAATGGCATTAGAGTTATTTTGGCCACTTATTGGTTTATCTGGTATCTGAACACACAGCTATTTATGTAATAAAAACTAATGCCTATATAACCAGCAAGACAGTATTGCCAAGAATATGGAACCAAATGGCCACAAAAGAATTAAAATTGAATCATAATTTTGAATGGTTCAAATGGTATGAATTGTTAAATATGCAAATGTATGTGAAGAGCTCTTATAATTCTCAAATTTTAAGTCATGATTAAACATTTTATGGCAAAAAAAGAACAAAGGTTCTTAATGACTTAAAAAGGTAAAAATGGCAAAATATACTTATACTGGAGTAGAAACGATGAGATTACATATGATAGGACCCTTCCTAAAGTAGATTTATTGCTGAGCAAGTATTAAAAATTTGTAATTCATCTTAAAGATTTCTTTATTTTATGATAAGTTGCTATTTTCAGAAAAGTTTCAAGGATGTACAGATAGTTTCCTTCACCTAGCTTGTCCCACTGTTAACATAACCATGGTGCCTTTGTCAAAACAAGGAAAGCTAGTACAATATTACCTAAACTACAGGCTCTTTTGGATTTCACCAGTTTTCCCACTAATGCCCTTTTTGTGTTTCAAGATCAGATCTAAGATACCATATTGCATTAAGTCATAATATCTCTTTCATCTCCTCAGCTGTGTTTCTCAGTCTTTCCTTTCATGATCTTGAAACTTTTGAAGAGTACTGTGAGGCATTTTGTAGCATGTCCCTCAATTTGGCTTTATTTCATATTTTTCTCAAGACTAGAATATGGCTATGGGTTTGGGGGAAACATATCTCAGAAGTAAAATATCCTCATCATATAATACCAAGGTACTTGGTATCAACATGACTTATTTTGGAGATGATAACATTGACCACTCAATGAAGGTGGCCATTAAGATGTACTATAAGTACACACTGGATTTTAAAGACTTAAGATGAAAAGAGGATGTTAAAAGGTCTGTTAATATTTTTTACATGATTTACATTTAACATGATCACATGTTAAAATGGCTGTACTTTGAATATAAAAAATATATTTTAAAATATACTTAATATTTAATATATTATTAAATATATTTCAAATAAATAAAATATATTATTAAAACCCATGTTACTAGCTTCTTTTCACTTTTTTAAATGTGGTCCCAAGAAAGATGAATGTCTCACATTATGTTTTCTTTAGACAGCACTGCTTTAGAACCACATATTATGTATTAAAATTATATTTCATGTCAGAAGGCATTAAGTGTTCTGAAATGGCATGCTAATACCCTGACCAAAACTAACTCCAATTCCCACAATATAATCAGGCACCCTTTTTCTCCTGCCTTCTCCTCCCTTCCTGAAGAAGGATCAAGGGACACTAAGTTCCAAGTCACCTTTGATGGATTTTATATCCTCAGGGGCTCCAGCAAGGAAAGGGCTGGAAGAATGGATAGTAAGGCTCAAGATGGGTATTGTAGGTCTGACAGTATCTCCTGATGCCCTAAACATGCCGTAAAGTGGGCAACACTTCTGATTACTGAAGGGCTCCAGTTCATGGCTTACTTTCTTCTGAGGAAAAAGGGGTTGGGCTGCCTCCTTTCCTTCCCACTGCCACGAGTTAGTACTTTCTCTTAGTACTTCTTAACTCAAAAAGCATAGAACCCCAGCCTTTCAAGTTTCTCCTACTTTTCAGCAGTGTGAAATTAATAATAAGAGGTTTCCTTACTTACCAAAGACGATTTTTCTTCTTTTTATTTAGCTTATTAATGAAATTGTGTGTGTACATATATACACATATATATGTGTATGCATGCATACACACACACACAAACACCACGAGTATGAAAGATTTAGTGGTATAGGTATCATCTTACCAAAACTGAAACTAGTTTTCAAAAAGATAACTAATATAGAAAGAAGTTGCTCTTTGAAATATTACACATTATATTTTTAAAAAGATATTTCAAGAAATTTTAATATCTTAGCATAAAATTTCACAGGTACAATATTTAAAGTTTCTTTTAGAAAAATAAAGGATAGTATAGAAATCTTAAGGATGTTAAGAATAATATTTATAAAAATACAACTAAATGTCATGGGTATATTATTCTACCTACCATGATATACTATATCAAGTTTTAACATTGATACAATGTTAAACCTAAATTCACAGAACATCTCTTCATATAAGATAAATTTCTAAAACTATTCTTTACTTTGGATGAATTTTAGCTTGTAATCTTCTTAAACAATCAAAGTTACCTATAAGTTCTAATTGAACACATTCCTCTCAAAATCCAGCCAGCTTGGGAAAGTAAGTATATACTTACAATGTAGAGAACATATCATGGGAAGCACATAGACAGTTGTTAAGCTACTCCACTGTATGATAAAATTCTTGAATTATTACATTATAAACCTGTTAGGATAGAGAGAGAAAAAAAAGTATGTTAGTTAAATGTGCTGGGTGTAATATATATGAAGCTAAATAACCAAAAGAAAACAAAAAGAAATAATATATCTTACAAACATAGATCTTTATGTATTATTGTGTCCTTTTCTTATATTAATTTATAAATATTTTTAATTTTGGGGAAAATGTTATTGAATTACATAAGTCATTTCAAAATACAGGCAGACCTCAGAGAAATTGCAGATTAGGTTCCAGAGCACTGCAATAAAGTGGATGTTGCAATAGAGCGAATCACACAATTTTTTTGGTATATCAGGGCATATAAAAGTTATGTTTACAATATATGGTAGCCTATTGTGTAATAGCATTATGTCTAAAAAACAATGTACACACCTTAATTTAAAAATACTTTATTGCTAAAAAATGCTAACCATTATCTGAGCCTTCAACGAGTCAATCATTTTGCTATAGTAACATCAAAAATCACTGATGACAGACCATCCTAACAAGTATAATAATAATGAAAAAGTTTGAAATATTGGGAGAATTACCAAAATGTGACACAGACAAATGAAGGGAGCAAATACTGTTGGAAAAAAACAGCGCTGACAGACTTGCTTGATGCAGGGTTGCTACAAACCTTCAATTTGTAAAAAAGCTCAGTATTTGCAAAGCACAATAAAGTGAAGCGCAATAAAATGAGCTATGCCTGTACAATAAAAGAGATATTACTAAAAAGAATAAATGGTGTCTTTAAAACTCTAAGGAAATGAGTATATCTTGTTAACTAAATATATTTCATGGTCTCTATTTTTCATGTTTTCCACTTAAAGAATAAGTTGTGTCTATAGCACAAAAAACAAAAACCAAAATAAAACGTTACTAAATCATCTGGATGTTTATTATTATCTGGATGCTTAACAGAGTAAAGATCATGTTGATGTATGCCAGCTCCTATGGTCTGAATGTCTGTATCCCTCCCCTCCCCCTCTAAATTCATATGTTGAAATCTTAATGCTCAAGGTAGTGGTATTGGGAGGTGATTAAGTCATGAGGGTAAAGCTCTTATGAATGGGATTAGGGCCTTTATAAGGGAGAATCCAGAGAGCTCCCTTGCCCTTCCACCATGTGAGAACACAGTGAAAAGACGGCATCTATGAACTAGGAAGCTCTCACCAAACACCCAATCTGCCAGCCTCCAGAACTGTGAGAAATAAATATCCGTTGTTGATAAGCTACCCAGGCTGTGTTACTTCGTTATAGCAGCTCAAATGGACTAAGACACTTCTCCACATACATGATTGGGTGTAAATGGAGCAAGTGCTTTCAAACCTAATTGAATTACTTATTCAGTAATGAATGAAGATTAGATCTAATACAAAGTGGGAAACCGACCCACTGACATTCATCACCCCAATCAAGAGCAAATATCTTCAAACTATGGAATAATTTAAAGTAAAATAAAAAGTGGATTTATTTTTCTCTTTAAGATAGTGCCTCCTAAAGCTTTTATGGGAATTTATTACCTGTCAATTTTTTTTTTTTTTTTGCTGTAAAACATACCCAAAGAAGCCTCTCATACTTATAGGTTACTAAAAATGGTGGTTAGGTATCTGGTACTCAGTACACACACACACACACACACACACACACACACACACACACCATATCTCTTGTTCCCACTGTATACCCCCCAAATACCTATTTTTTTCTTCCTGAATTCAGTAGATTTTAAAGCAAAATTCAGCCAGATTTCTTTCTGAATTTACACATAGCCTAGGCTTGTGCTTAATGGAAAAAAGAGCTTAATTTTTGCCTTAATTTAGTACATTTCTTCCTTTATTACACTTCAATATTGGATGCAAACACAGTTAAAGATAAACAAAATGTGGAGGATAGACGTGGCATTTCTGCTTATTTTTAACATCAAATCTTACCTAATTATTATCTTTTCAAAGGTATGAGAAAGGAGATGAAAAACTTGTCTATATTTTGTAATAGCAGTTGAATGATCTTTTTGAGTGTGTGTAATTCTCATTTAACCATCACAACAATAGTGTAAGGTGGGTTTTATCTTCCTCATCTTATAGGGTTCAGATAATTCAAACAACTTGTCCACATTAAGGAGCTGGAAGGTATTGTAGCTGGGAGTCAAATACAGCCCTAACTTCAAAGTGTCTACTCAAAAGAGTCTTCCTTGCACATGGCTCCCTAAATACGGTTTATAATTCTGCCTTGATATTTACTTTCAGTACTATTTGAGTCCCCAGTTTGAAACAAAAATTGAGATTTTTTTAAGGTAGATTAAGTTTCTCTGTTGAAACTATATGTATCTTGTGCTTAGAGTTGTTAAATGAGTAGAACCACAAATAAAATCATTGCATATAACATATGTAATGTTTTGGTTATAAATCTTGACATAAAGGATTAATATATTGAATAAATTAAGAAAAATAGAGAAGGGGGATTTACATCTATGTCAACTGGTTCCAGACTCTTATGATATTTGAGCATCTGTGAATTATTTTTTATGTTTTTTTATCTCAGCATTAAATGCCATTCTTGCTCTGTTTTTACCACCCAATATATCATCTGATGCATTTGAAATGAACTTGGCTGGAAATTCAGAAAAATCAAACATTTAGAATCCTGTCTAGATTGAGAGCAAGTAATGAAAGCCAACAAGTACATGCGTGCATGTGTGTATTTCCCAAACCATGGCTACGATTTAATAATGACTCAGCATGCTGAATAAATAACACTCAAGTTATGGAGTTACTCTTATATTGCTATTATTTTTTGTTGGTAAAGTTTTATCTGAATAAAGTTATTATCTCTGTTCTTCTTGCATTACATGCGAGGAAACTATTATTCTCTTAAATTTCCTACATTTATGTCTAACCCAGTCAAACAATGACAATATATTTTTCTCTTTTGCATTCCTACATACTTGTGTTTTTCTTCCTAGAACAGTCAAGGCATCTGCCTGACTTGGGGTAGAGGTGGGGACAGACACTCAGTTTCTGTCATTTAAAGCATTATTTTGATGTACAGCTTAAAGTCAGGCAGTCTTGAGAAGGATTTCTAAATTCCTTTAGTTCTCTTTTACATATAAAGGTTATTTGGATGTTTTGCCAAGATCCAGAGACTTAGTGAGGATGAAACACTAAGATGAAACTTTAAGCTGATTCACTGATTTTTACTTTTCATCTTGATGTTTGTTTGACAAAGTCTGCATGAAATTTTATATAGAGCAGTTTCAATCCTATAGAAAGAGCATTAGGAAGAGAGCCTTCTTTGCCTCTTCTTATGAGAAATGCCAGAAGAGGGGGAGTGAAGAAGACCACAGCAGAAGGAGAAAGTGGCTACCATAGCTCTTGTTTTTTCCTCCCAGCTTTCTGAGTCCAAACCTCCCGGTGAAGAAGCTTTAGAAACTCCTAGTTAAGTTGAGGGAATTCTAAGGGTTTTTGCTTATGGATTTGGGAAGAGACTGCTGTGCTGTGTAATCCCACGCCAACACTCGATGGTGACCCAGTAGAGTCATGAGAGTCCCAGGGCATGAACAGGCACAGTTTAGAATCCCAAGTCTCCCTAGGCTATAGTGTGGCATGAACAATGAATTGAGAAAAGTTGGGTCTAAATGGGAGCAAAATGACAGCCACAGAGGTCTGTGAGGTTTTCAGCTTTAAGCAGGTGTCAGAAGTGGGAAGTCGCAATATATGTAACAGCAGAGACTCTGATGGGCCTGGAAGCTAAGATCCAGGGCAGACTGAATAGCAGGGCCATCAGGCAGAGATAGAGTTTCAAAAGAACTGACTGTAAGAGGTGTCGGCAGAGAGTGGCCACAACAACAGGATTGGGTGTCTCCCTGAGCAGAGACAGTAAGGGAAGGCAGGCCTCCTGGAGGAGGTCACATTTAAACTGAAGATAAGCAGAGGGGACACTAGGTCAAAGGGCCAGGGCAGAAACAAGCACAGCATATTCAATTAGGGGGTGGGAAACAACAACGGTGTGACTGTAGTGTAGTGAGCCAGGGCCCAGTGGTAGGGGAGGGGTGGTGAGGCTGGGGGTTGATAGGTAGATAGTGACCAGGTGACACTGGGTCTCAGAGGCCACTGTAAGGAGTTCAGACTTTGTTTGTGATACAATGGAGATAAGAGACTTTTGACCAGGGGACTAGCACAATCTGATTAAAATTTTAAAAGATCACTTCGAATAGTCTGTGAATAGTAGAAAAAGCAAGTCCAGAAGCAGTAGCCTCCAAAGAATATTGCAGTAGTTGAGTTGAGATATGATGGTGGTTGTAAATTTGGGGACAGTAACAATGAAGAGAAGTGTTTGGATTTCAGATATATTTGAGTAAAGTATAAAATCCTACTCATTAATTTCACCATTTCACAAACAAATGCATTTTGGAGCTATCATTATAGAGCAGTTTTTTTTTTTTTTCTTTAGCAAAGGGTGAATAGAAAAATTAAAATTACTGATATATTATGTAGGGTACTTTAGTCAATAAGCATAAAATTTGCCAAAGGGGAAATAATATGGACACATACTTGTTTTATGTAATATTTTAAAATAATTGTTGAGCCAATTGATTAAAGATAGTATAAATGATTAAGAAAAGCACTATATGATTCTTATAAATGAAAGAATAGGAAAATATCCAAATAGAGTATTACTTTTCTTATGAAGAAAAAAATTTTTAAAGGACTCTGAGTGATGCTCTTAGAAACATCTCAGTTATATTCAAAATTGAACTCCCTTAATAAGAGTAAGTTCCTTAATTTGATTCACCAGATGTGATTAAAGGACATTGAATTTTGAACAAATAAAGACAATTACTTTATGCAGTTTATAGTAATAAATGAAATTTGCTGCCAGAAGAGGTCGTTGAGCCAATTCCTATGACTGTACTTTAAATAGAATTTTTTGACTTCAGAATTACTAGACTGGGTCTTTAAATCTTTTTTAATTCAACATACATTTTTCTAAATGCATTCTATGTAACAGCTGCTAGGTTCTATGGCTAAAAGGCTGACTAAAACACTCTCCTGCCCTTGAAGCGTTCATAGTCAAGAGAAGGAAGTGAAGAAAGAAATGAAGAAATTTGCACAAAATGCCTGGCTAGGGTCACAAATGTTCCAGCATTCAATTTCACTTGGCTGAAACTTAATGGAAAATAGGCCGTGTAAAGTGAACGTGAGCACTTTTATGCTCATCAGCATGAGCAAAGATAAGGAGGACAGAGATAATACAGTTCACAGCTCGGGACTAAACATTTTTATTCCAAAATAGAGATATATCATAAATGTAATGTAGAATGTGCACACATTTTAAAATATTTATTTATTTAACCAAACATTTATTTATTTTTTAATAGATCTTTATTGGAGTATATTTGCTTCACAATACTGTGTTAGTTTCTGTTGTACAACAAAGTGAATCAGCCATATGCATATATATATCCCTACCGAATATTTATTGAATACCTACTATGACAGCTGCTGTTCTGTTATGGGATTGGAGCAGTTATGCCCACATATTTATGGTGATCTTATGCTGGTTAGTGAGAAAAGACATAGATTGTTTTAACGTGTGTATGGGGAACCTTTTTTCCAGTTTTTGAGAAATAATTGACATACATTAGTGTATAAGTTTAAGGCATACATCACGATGGTTTTATTTACATATATTGTGAAATGATTATAACAATAGGTTTAGCTAACATCCATCATTTCATATAGACACAATAAAAAGAAAAGAAAGAAGAAAAGAAAAAAAATTCCCCTTATGATGAGAACTTTTATGATATACTCTCTTAACAGCTTTCCTATATATCATACAGCAGTGTTAGCTATCGTCATCATGTTGTACATTACACCCCTAGTACTATCTATTTTATAACTGGAAGTTTGTACCTTATGACTAAGTTCCTCCAATTCTCCCTCCCCCTACCTTCCATCTCTGGTAACCACAAGTCTGACATCTGTTTCTATGAAGTTTCTTTTTTTTAGATCCCACATATAAGTGAGATCATATAGTATTTGTCTTTGTCTGGCATATTTCACTTAGCATAATGCCTTCAAGTTCCATCTATGTTGTTGAAAATGGTAAGATTTCTTGATTTTTTTATGGTTTAATAATATTCCATTATATATCTATATCTATATCTATATCTATACACACCACAACTTCTTTATTCAATCATCCATCAGTGAACACTTAGGTTGTTTCCATGTCTTCAATATTGTAAATAATGCTGCTATAAATATGAAGGTGCAGATATCTTTTCAAGTTGGCATTTTCATTTAATCCATTTTGAGTTATTTTTTTTTGAGTGGTGTAATACAGGGGTCCAGTTTCATTATTTTACATGTGAATGTCCAATCATCCCAGCACCATTTATTGAAGATGCTGTCATTTCTCCACTGAGTATTCTTGGATAGCTTGTCAAATATTAGTTGACCATACGTATATGCTTTGATTTATTTCTGGGCTCTCAATACTGTTCTATTGATCTATGTGTCTATTTTTATGCCAGTGCCAATATTGCTTTGATAACTATAGCTTTATAGTATAGCTCGAAATCCAGAAGTGTGATGCCTCCTACTTTGTTCTTCTTTCTCAGGATTTCTTTGTTATTTGGGGTTCTTTGTGGTTTCACATAAATTTTAGAAGTGTTTTTTCTACTTCTGTAAGAAATAGAAAACTATCTATAGGTTTAGATAGTTTTCAGTGATATTGTCATTAATAGATAGTTTTTGGTGGTATTGTCACTTAACAACATTATTTCTTCTAATCCATGAACACAGGATGCATTTCCATTTAACTGTGTCTCCTTTGACTCCTTTCATTAACATCTTGTAGTAGAGATCTTTCACCTCCTTTTTTTACATTTATTTCTTAGTATTGTATTGATTTCGATGCTACTGTAAATGGAATCAATTTCATTTTTTTTCAGAAAATTTGTTAGTGTATAGAAATGCATGATAATTTTGTATCCTGCAACTTTACTGAATTCGTTGATTAGATCTAACAGTTTTTTTGGTGTGGTCTTCAGAATTTTCTGTATATAAAATCGTGTTATCTGCAAATAGAGATACTCTTAGTTCTTCCTTTTCAATTTTGATGCCTTTTATGTCTTTTTCTTGCCTGATTGCTCTAGCTAGGACTTCCAGTTCTATGATTAATAGAAGTGGTGAGAGTGGCACTTTTGTCTTTTTCTTGATCTTAGAGGAATATCTTTCAACCTTTCACCATTGAGTTTGATATCTGCTGTGGGCTTGTCATATATGGCTTTTATTATGTTGAGATATGTTCCTTCTATGTCTAATTTGTTAAGAGGTTTTTTCATGTAGTATGTTGACTTTTGTCAGATGCTGTTTTTGTGTGTCTATTGAGATGATCATGATTATTTTCTTTCATTCTGTTAATGTGGTGTATCACAGTGATTAATTTGTATATGTTAAACAATTCTTGCATCCCAGGAATAAATCCCACTTGATCATACTGAACAATTCTTTTAATGTACTGCTGAATTTTGTTTGCTAGTATTTTACTGAGAATTTTTGCATCTATATTCATCAGGGATATTGGCTTATAGTTTTCTTTTCTAGTAGTATCATTTTCTGGTTTTGGTATTAAGATAATGTTGGCCTTGTAAAATGACTCTGGGAGTGTTCCCCTCTCTCTGATCTTTGAGAAGTATTGGTTTTAATTATTCTTTAAATGTTTGGTAAAATTCAGTGAGGCCATCTGGTCTTGGACTTTTCTTCATTGGGAGATTTTTGATTACTGATTCTATCTCTTTACTAATAATTGGTCTATTCATATTTTCTATTTCTATGGGAAATTTTTTGTGGAATTCAATTTATGAATATTTTGTCTTCAGAAGCTGTAGAAAATAAATCATGAATATTTTGATTTAGACCGAGGACTAGTAAACCATGCACTAAACAGCCAGATAGTAAATATTTTAGGCATTACAGGCCAAGAGGTAAAGTCAAGGATGTTCTATAGCTACTCATCTATTTTACAGTTCCTGTCACAACTCCTCAACTCTGCTGTTACAGTGTGAAAACAGACAAACAATACATAAACTCATGCCTGTGGCTGTATTCTCTCAGTTGCGAAAGCTAGCAGCAGGTCAGATTCAGCCCATGACCATAGTTTGCCACCTTCTGGTTTAGACTATAATAAATATTTTTTGTTTGTTTTTTTAATTTCACTGAGACTGGGTCTAAAATGGTTTGATTTTTCCTATCTTTAAATTCAATAGATAAAGTTTAAGCACTCCATCTCCTCATTTCTCTAGCTCTGGGAGGGGTCTGGGATAATTAATACAATGAATGAGAAGCCCTGACTTGTGATGTGACAGACTTGGGAGAGGCAGGTCAGCTAGTAGCCCAGGGGCTTCTGATGGACAGAATGAGCATTGGGCTGAGCTCCAATGATTGCTCCCAAGAAGCAAGTACACTTCCTGCTTGTTCAGATGATGTTTTGATTTCTGATCCTACTTGTTAAAACCTTCCTTGGAAGAGGGATCTGAAAATGGGAGATAAGAAGTAAAGTCATGATAAAGATTGTATGATATTTATATCCATCCTCAGTCACACTCATCCAGAGGGAGACTGATGTCTTGCTGGGACCAAAGATGGGAGACAGGCCAGGGACAGATGGTTGAGGACATTACTTTTTTTCTGTTTTGTCTATGACAATAACAAAA
The DNA here is from genome assembly GCF_964165515.1 of Mesoplodon bidens. Taxonomy (NCBI): domain Eukaryota; kingdom Metazoa; phylum Chordata; class Mammalia; order Artiodactyla; family Ziphiidae; genus Mesoplodon; species Mesoplodon bidens. The sequence continues at coordinate 32,638,074 of NC_138168.1, read as the reverse complement.
AAAAATGGATACTTTCCTTTGTAAGAACTTGTTTTGAGAGCATTCAATGAGATTGAGCCAGGTAGATGTGATAAGAGAGGGTTTTTGTTGCTGTCTTCTGGAAACCCCATCACCCCTCTCACACATACAGACCATTTTTCTGACAATAACAGAGAAAGCATTGACAAGAAAGAAGGAAGCAGGAAAGGGAGGGAAGGAGGATGGTATGGAGGGAGGGAGGAATGGAAGAGAAGTCTATGACTCTAAACACGCTGCCTGTTATCTTTGGCCAGGCCCCCAGAACTCTGGGGGCATTGGGAGGTGGCTAGGCTTTCTCTCTTCTTCTGCCCCTTGGATGACTTCCTCTGAAAGAAGCTGACAGTCACTGAATAGGTTCTCCCAGTGTACGGCAGAGCCTAGAGATCACCAGTGTTGAAAAGGTTAAGATCCACTAATCTGTCCCCTTTAATCCTGGATTCTCAAACATTAATAAGCATAAGAATCATCTAGATGGCTTATTAAATGCAGACCCATGAACTATACATTTCCAGGGATGTTGATAGTGGGTGTGGGGTAGGGTTCAGAATTTCTGTATGTTATGGGCCCTCTACGTCTCAGTGGAATTTGTGGCAGATGTTTGGGGTCAGTTCCAGAGTGTTCAAAACAGTTGAATAAAAGGGACAATAGAAACTCATGATTATTTAAATAATCATTAAATTTTTTTCTTGAGTGTAAATTAATTTCATGAAAAGTAAATGTTTTGCTATACATTTTAATGATAAGACTTAAGCTGCAGCTTTTTAATTCAGACTAAAGTCTCTTGGGAAATCAATAATCAAAATAATAATATTTAGCATAATATTTTTTATTATCAACAAAGAAAAAAAGCTGATCCTAACAAAAATGTAAATGGATATTTTATACCATGGTAACTTAATTTAGAAAAATGTATTTTCTCTTTCTAAAGTTTAAATGATGAAAGATTTTTAAAAATCAGAATTTCTTATTAAACTCTCAATTCTCAAATATATAATGTTCTGGGAAAGAAGAAGAATTTATTCCAATTTTAGCTGTAATTGCTACATTAAATACAATGATTTAAGCTGTGTATTGATAGCATGTAATTTATGAATAAACTAAGTTATTAAAAAAATGAAATACATTATATTGCTCAGAATGTGGGGTGATTTTACCATAAAGCTGTACTCTGACTCACTGAGTACGAGGAAAAGAATTAAAAAAAAATACATTCATCACATTTTGAATCATTTTAAAAGCTGAATTGCAGGATTTTAATGGCCTAAATAAAGGTACCACCTCCCTCTGTCCTTACCCTATCTGGGGTGAGTGCTCCACGATTGCGAATGAACCTTGACTTTACTAAGCACAGAAGAACCCAGATTACCTGATTTAAACTTTGTAAAGACTTTTACTTTGTTCCTATTCATTCTTCTTACTCACACTTGGGAAGCATTTTGGAAGAAAAGAAATCCATGCCTACCAAAACCATTTCCATTTGTGTAGTTTTCTGTTGCCAACATTTTTGCATGAATGTCCTTCATATTTTTTATATATATCCTTTATATAGAGACCATATATGGGAAATATGATCTAAATCCACATTCATATGGAAAAATTAAAATGAAGTATAAAGCCATTATTCATATAATTTGATCCAAGGAAAATATATTTATCATGAGTGAAAACATAACTCAAGGTAAAGGGAAATAAGATACACAACCTAAATTTTCTACATAAGTATCTCCTCTTCATCGTGTAGCTGATCCACTGTGATGAGTAGGTAGGGAGGTGTACACTTGGCCTTGGGTTTGCTGAAGGTGAAGAGCTGGAAGCTCTGGACAGAAAGCAGGTACCAGGAATGCTCTGATCCCTACCAGTCTATTCATTATGAAAACATTTGTGTTACAGAGTCCTTGTTAAAAATGCAAATGAAGCACAGAGTTATTGTGACTTTGGTATAAATTGATTTAATCGATGGAGCTGGTAGTCCTTTTAAACACCTAGCCACATAGCTGAGATTAGCCACCCACACCACTGCCTGCTCCCATGGTGGACTGAATTATGTTCCCCAAAAGATCTGTTGGTCTTAACTCCCAGTAACTCCCAGGAAAGAGAGCCTTTGCAGATGTAACGAAATTAAGAAAAGATCATCCTGGATCAGGATGAACCTAAATCCAGTGATTGGTGTTCTTATGAAGAGAGAAAAATTTGGAGACACAGGGACACATAAGAAAGAAGGCCATGTGAAGCCAAAGACAGAGATTGGAGTTAGGCAGCCACAAACCAAGGAATAGCAGGATTGCTGGAAAGCACCAGAAGCTAGAAGAGGCAAGGAAGGATTCTTCCTGGAGCCTTTGGAGGGAACCTGGCCCTGGCAACACTTTGACTTTGGATTTCTAACTTCCAGAATTATGAGAAAATAAATATCTCTCACTTTAAGCTACTCAGTTTGTGGGAATTTGTTATGGCAGCCTTATGAAATTTACACATTCCTCATAGATTTAATTCGGATTTGGATAAGGAGGGTAGTTGGGGCAATGTTGTAGTGATGAGTTCTTGAATACAAGGAGGCAGCATAAGAATCTGTTCACCTGGGAAATGGAAATTGAGAGTAGAGAGGAAGAAAGGAAGTATCATTGAATCCTCTGTGCTACCACAGCATTATTTCATATTGATATCAAAGTATTTCCCTTACTTTACCCTTTATTATAAGTGAGTTCTCAATATTCTATTTTCCCATTAGATTCCGATTTTTTTAGGGCATTGACTAAATTATTTATGATGTATTCTTGGAACCTGTAAAAGCACCTTAAACATAGTTTTTGTGCAATATAAATATGTATTAGTTTCTAATTCAAAATAGTAATTTCTTTCTGGACATTTTATAAGATGTTAAAAAATGGAAAACATGCTCAACCTCTAATGTACTACTGCTATTAAAACAGTCCTCTGATTTTCCTTGGAAATGTTAGTTTCCATGTAAATGTAAATGGATAAGATGGTAAAAAGAAAATCACTTTTTCCTCTTTAATATTGGATTACAAATGAATGGAATCAATGTTCACCCAACTTTTGCATTTGCAGAATGAACTAACAAATACAACAGATTTACTGGTATTTTATTGACCTTTCTGTTGCAGACTGCATAAAAATCTCAAGGGCTAGCTTAGAGTTCAATTAATAAAGATAGCACATCAGGTACAAGGTCACGTTGCTCTCCTTTCATTGAGTTTTTCAGTCTATAATAGATATTAATTACTCAAGTTGTGTGCAGGAACACCGGGTATATCATCAGAGAGTATTTCCTTTTACAAGGTGGCTTTGGGGAAAAAATGGATCTATCTCTGGCCATCAAAATGCAGGTATGAGATAATGGCATTTTATTCTCCAAATACATGAAAAAGTTTATCAGGATCAGGCAAGAAACAGAAAGTTCAATTTAAATTATATACACTGGAGTGCATAAATATTCAGGAACATTATGATTTTGTTGCATTTTATCATTTTCATATTATTTTGAAGGAGGCATTCCAAGTATTAGCTCTATGGATGGAAACATTGGCAACTGTTCTCTGAAGAGTGTTAATGAGATACTGTTTCTGACATTTAAAAAAATACAAAAGGTGCAACATAAAAGAATGAAAAGAGAAATAACCATGATAGCATGGACAATTTTAGCTTAGAAGGATGAAATTATCTTTTTGTAATAAAAACAAGTCACACATTCCATATGTGAGTGATTTTAAAATAGTAAGAATGTTTTAAGTGAGGCACACAAAGAGATGAACTGGCTTGTCTATTCCCACGAATTATTGTGAGTTATTTTTAATGATTTACATCTTAGAGTAAGTCCAGAGAAAACTGCACACTCTATACAGGACTCCACATCTTAAGGTGGCATATGAGAATTTATTATTTACTCATTTTGAGAAATATTTATTGAATAACTATTGTGCACAAGGTTCTGAGAATGTAAAGGTAAAGAAAGCACAAACTCATTCTCCAAAGACCTTACAATATTTAGGGAAACAGATACAAAAGGAACTTTAGTATATTGTGGTAAGGACTGTGATAGGGACTCACAAAATTTCGTGGGAACACAAAGGAGGGATGTGCATTTGAGTCTCAGGGAAAAATTTCACAGATGATGTGATGCCTCATGAGAATCACCTGGATTTCAACAAAGCATTGGATATAATTCCTAAGATACCCTTGTGGTTAAGATAAATATGTATGGGTAAGATTGCTGGGCAGTTTGTTGAATCTTTAGCTGATAAACCTTTCCTACCAAACAACACTGGTTAATTAATGGATCAATGTCAAACTGCAGGAGGCCTCTGGTTTACACGATTGGACCTTTCTTTATATCATTTTTTAACCAACTATTTGATGACATGATGTTATTTAAGGCATATTTAATGAATTTAGGGATGACTCTAAATGGGGAGCTCAAGCTACTACTATGCTATATAGTTTACAAAGAATTTCACAGACTGGAAAGTGGGTTGAAACTGACAATGGAATTAAATAGTAAAAATGTAGAGTTAGGTTTAAAACTCCACTGAGGAAACAGAAGAATGGAATGCCTAGCTTAATCGTCTTTCAGGTGGAAAAGATCTAGCTTTTTAGCTAAATGAAATATCACTGTGGATCATGGGTGATAATAAAGTTGCCTGGGAAGTTAATGGAATCTTGAACTGAAAGAACTACATATTCCAGGTGAAAAGAAGGCAGTATACCTTGATGTTCTTTATCACCAATCAAGAACATTGAGTTTGGGATTATAAATTGTAAAAAGTGGAGAATTATGAAAAGAGAATAATTTGAAAATTACAGGTTTTGGAAACTATATATATAAATAGTTGACAAAATGGAAAGTGTTTTGAAGAAAAGATCTAAGGGGCAGTAATAGGCATCTAAAGTGACTAATTGTTCATTCCACCCATTTACTCAATCTACAAGTCTTTTTTTCCCTTTGTTTTCTTTTTTTTTAAGTGTCAGTGTGCCAGACACTTGCTGGAAATTGGAAATGAATTAGGCAAAGTCAGCTCCTAGGGTTCTCTCATTCTAGCACAATATTCCTATTCTTTAACTTGAGGCTTATGGAGGGTAATTTGAAGGTTTATGCTCCTCTGGAAATTGTATGCACAATTTTATACATCTTTAGATTTTTATCTGAAGGTGATTCTCTTAAAAGAAATGGTGGTTTAAAATGTTTAGGAAGCACTTATCTAATGGGAGAGTCAGATATATTCACAGACATACAATGATAAAATACAAAATGAGAATACATTATGTGGGACACTATATGTGGAAAGAAATATGAATCCATTTTTTTTTTATCCTGGAAAGAAATAGAGCTCTACCTGATTTCCTTGGATTCCCTCTCATTGGAAGATTTTATTTTGGTAATTTCTGGATATCTCCTTTAAAGGATTCTTTATATAAAATTCCCTCATAAAGTAGGAAATTGAACTATGTTCTATCACAAGGATTTTATTATTTAATGTAATTGTTTTATTATGTTCATTGAAAGTTATTGATCACCAGCCTCCACCTTCTTTTCACATTCTCTGCATCACCAGTGTACTAAAAGATGTCTTGGCATATAACTCTCCCCTATACGTTTCATTCACCAGTATATTCACTCATGCCCCAAACATTTTTTAAAGTATCCTTTATGTAATTGTATGCATTTATGCAAGTAAGTATTTAACAACCAGCTCTCTGGGGAAATCATCTTGAGGTGTAGTGTTTGGTGATTTCCATGGCCCTTAGGCCCATTCCAAGCTACCAATGTATCAATATATCACTGAAAGCAGAGTTGTAAGAGAGGCACACAGTGGATTCTCTCAAGCTGGGGTAGCTGCTCCAGCACATCACTATTTCTATGATCCCAATTCTGTATTAGGTACCAAGGCTATAAAGATGACTAAAACTGTTCCTGCTCTCAAGTAAGTCAGCTTCTAGTGAGGAAAGGGAGTATGTACATGACTACTCAAATAATATTCTTTGTAAATTACATAGTGGTTGAGCATCTGCACCCTAGATGCTGACCTGCATCTTCTAATTCTGGGTTTGACCTTGGATGCCTTAGGCAAATTTTGGATGCTCTGAGCAAATTACTTATTTCTGTGAGTCACACTTTCTTCATCCATCATGTGCGGGGGAGTCAGTTATTCTATAACTATTTCTCAAGCGACGATTATGTGCCATATACTCTGCTAAGCACTGTGGATATGCAGTAAACAAATGAAATAAAAACTCAACTCTTCATTGAGCTTAGAAACTAGAGGGGGAAGTTGAACAATAAGTAAACAAATGAATAAAAGCTATCATGTGCCAGCTTGTCTTAAATTCTATGGAGAAAAATTATGCAGAGAAAGAGAGCTGGGGTAGAGTGGACTTGCAATTTTCAATAAGGTAGTCAAAGAAGGCTTCGGGAAGGTGGACTTCGAGAAAATAACTGAAGGAGTGAGGGAGAGAGGCATGTATGTCCCTGAGAAAGAAATATTCCAAGTAGAAGGAATAGCAAGTGCAAAGACCCTGAGAGAAAATCATGTCTGTTGCTGGAGGACCTGGGAGGAAGCAGGAGCAGTAAGGGTGGAATTAAAGAAGGGAAGATAGTAGATGAGATTAGACAGTTTCAGGGAGTGGGTGGGGCAGATTAGGAAAATTGTTATAAACCTTCGTAAGGACTGAAGCTTTTAATCAGTAAAGTAGGAAGTCACAGAAATTTATGTGCAGAAGAGTGATATTATCTGATTGACATTTAAAAATAGCCATTCTTCTATTTGAATATGGTCCACAGGAAAGCAAGGGCAGAAACTGAGAGATAAATTAGGAAGCTAGTACAAAACTTCAGATGAGGGATCCTGGAACCTTGGGCCAATGGTTAGGATGGGTGCAGCAAGAAGTAGTAAGAGGCTAGAAAACTTAAAGGCAGAGCAATCTAAATTTGATGTATGTATGGATGACGTAAGAGAAAGAGAAAACTCAAGGATGCCTGCAAGGATGCCTCAGTGGTCTGCCTTTGCCACTGGATGTAGTTGCCATTTACTGAGTTCACCCTGGCTAAAGGGTGATAAGATTTTCTATTTTATACATAATAAATTTGAGATGTATCTTAGATTTCCAGTTGCAGACACTGTGTAGGTATTTGGATGTATGAGTCACAGAGTCATGGCAGAAGTCCAGACTAGATACAATTTATGAGTCATTAGAGTATAAATAATAATATCAGCAAACACATATAGTGCCAGGCATTTTTGCAGATATTAATTCATTTAATGCTCCAACAATTCTTTGGTGTAGGTATTGTTAAGATCCCAGTTTTTAACAGATGAGCTCCCTGAGGTGAGAAACGAAAGATTATTAGCTCAAGGTTGCACATCTTACAAAGTAGTTGAGCTCTGATTCAAAGTCAGACAGTTTAGCTCAAAGGTCTGTACTCTTAGCTGCGATATTCAACATGAAATGTGATGAAATAACCAATGGTGTGATTGCAAAAGGCTAGGGTAGGCCAACATTTCGACTTTGTGGAAATGAAAAGAACCAGCAAAGTAGACCATGAAGGAGTTGTCAGTGATGTACAAGGAAGACCAGAGGATCAGAGAAATGATATGTGAGGTACAGGGAAATTAAAAGGATAACAAATAATAATTGTGAGCATTAAATTAAATTTGTGATGTGTTAAGTCAAGTCTTAACATAGTAAATGCTTATGAAAGTTAGAAGTCTTTAATATTATTACTTTATAACTTTTAGTGCTTATTTTGTGTGTGTGCACGTGCACACACGTTTATATGTATGTAGGTAAAGGGTTAACAGAAGACTTCACAGATGATCTGACATTTGAACTAATGTATAAATAAGAATGCTTCACGTATCACAAAAAAAGGGCATGGGTGTTTCAGGCAAAGAGCAAAGGCAGGGGGTGAGAAAGGGCATTGAGCTCTACAAAGTGTGTTTCCGAAACCCAGATCTACATTAGAAGAAAAAATACCAAAAAATACTTTATAGCTCCTTCTTGCCTGGGAGTTTCCCAGGATACATTACATTTAAAAAATTCCCTGTTTAAGTGCCTTTCAGGAAGTACTGAGTTAAACAATGAAAAACCTGCTTCTTTACTAAAAACTTTCTCAGAACTCTTTAAGTATATGACAAGCTAATTTCCCGAGCTAATTTGACCTTGGTATCTTTCCCAGAACAGCATCACATTTGAGGAGACACTGGCTTAGAGGAGAAAGATGTACACATTTCCAGGCTTACTAGGTTCACCCAAAACTTTTATATACTTGGCCTGTAGTGCACAAAATTAGGGCTTAGGAGTCATACGAATATGGATTTTAATTCCGGCTCTGTTACTGTTTGTTACTTATTTATCAACGCGCTTCACAGCACAAGTTCCATGTCTTACACATACATGAAGCTCAATAAATAGTTGTTAAATTGAAAGGATGGAAATGCTGAAAAGAGCTGTCATTATCTTTTTACTTAATAACTTTGAAGCCATTTTTATTCTTTCCTCAGGAAGAGTGATGATTATACATTCTTAAATAATGTACACATGAAGAAAAGCATATTTCAATTCTAATTTTTATTGCAGAATATCTTTTCTGTTATATATCTTAATTCCTAAACAGCTTAATTATTTGCTCTGCCATGTAATTTCATATAAATATAGGCAAGATTAGCATTTCCCTTCCATTTGTCTTGGAAATGCTCCATTCAATCCCCATGGTTCTAGATGTTGTTGTCAATCACGAGGAAATGGTATCCATTCCCTCTCATCCAGGAAGAGACACCCAAACCATATCCTACTGCATTAGTCTCATGCAAAAGATAAATGAGAACATAGAAAAATCCATAGAAAGAAAAACATTTTAGAGGGATTACAATCAAAATAAATGAATCCTATGAAAGAAAGCAACTTTGCTAATTCATTCATCAACTTAATAAATATTTGGTAAGCACCTTTAATGTGTAAGAACTGTACTAGGTGCTAGGGATACACTGGTTAGCATACAGATGTGACCTCTGATTTTAGGTGGGGTAAGTACAAACCTAATGGGAAGACAAATACTAATCATACAATCTCATCAATAAATGAGAAATAACAACTGATATATAGCCCCAGAGGGAAAGAATAGTATGGAATGTTATGAGTAAAATGGGGGAATCTGACCCTGTATCTTCTGAATAAGTGAGAAATGAGATGAGAGTTGAAAAACAAATAGAAATTATGTAGGAGGAGTAAGACTAGACTATTTCATAAAGAGGAAATGACATGAGCAAAGGGCCCTTAGTGAGCTGTGCTATGACACATTCAAGTCTGTGAATGAAATCAGGCAAGGCTGGAACACACAGAGCTAGGAGAAATGTAATATCTGACAATTCTAGAAATGTTGGCTGATATCAGATCATGTAGAGCCTTAGAGTCCATAGTAAAGATTTTGTTATTCATCTTAGGAGTTATGAGAAGCCATTGGAATATCATAAGGAGGAGATATACTCTCAAAATTCATGTTCTTATACTTTTACTTTGAATATGTGTAGCCACAAACTTGATGTACTATTTTGGTTCTTTTTTAAAAAATAAATTTATTTATTTATTTGTTTTTGGCTGCATGGGTCTTCTTGGCTGCACACAGGCTTTCTCTAGTTGTGGCAAGCAGGGGCTACTCTTCGCTGTGGTGCGTGGGCTTCTCATTGTGGTGGCTTCTCTTGTTGCAGAGCAGGTACGCAGGCTTCAGTAGTTGTGGCACGTGGGTTCAGTAGTTGTGGCTTGCAGGCTCTAGAGCACAGGTTCAGTAGTTGTGGCATGTGGGCTTAGTTGCTCCACAGCATGTGGGATCTTCCCGGACTAGGGCTCGAACCCATGTCCCCTGCATTGGCAGGTGGATTCTTAACTACTGTGCCAGCAGGGAAGTCCCTTGGTTCTCTTTTTAATTTCATACTTGTGGTACCAAATGCAACTTACGGATGCATTCAAACTTATGTTTTCAGAGACATTTCCATTAAGATGCATGCAGATCTAGTTCATTCATTTTCTCTGCTGTTTAGTCCTATATATTGTGGAATATTTTGGAACCTATTAGATGATTGCAGGGTTTTTCTTTAACCCATGAATTTGGTAAATTTTACTGTTAAAATATCATTGTATTTTTAGGATAAACCCTACTTGGCCATAATGTATTATTTGTTATTAAACTTTTAGTTACAATTTGATATTTTATCAAATTTTATTTTGGTTTTCATGTTTATAGAAGTATACTAAAATTTGCATTTTTCAAACTGTTCTCATGTGACTTAGTTTCAAGGTTATTCTCACATTACAAAATTAGTATGGATACCTTATTTCTCAAAATACTTTCTAACTCAAAAATTATTAAAGATTTAATGAAACTTCCTTGTAAAACCATCTGGGGGCTTCCCTGGTGGCGCAGTGGTTTAGAGTCCACCTGCCGATGCAGGGGACACGGATTTGTGCCCTGGTCCAGGAAGATCCCCCATGCTGTGGAGCGGCTAGGCCTGTGAGCCATAGCCGCTGAGTCTGTGCGTCCGCAGCCTGTGCTCTGCAACGGGAGAGGCCACAACAGTGAGAGGCCCGTGTACCACAAAAAAAACAAAACAAAACAAAACAAAACAAAACAAAAAAACATCTGGTCTTGGTTTTGTCCCTACTTACCAATTTTTTATTTGAAAAATTCTGAAATTGATAGATTGAGGCATTATTTAAAAGAACAGCTGCACACTCTACACCTAGCTTTATTGATTGCTAAGATTTTGTCATATTTGCTCTCTCTTTCACTTGTTCTCTTTCATTCTCTCTCACTCTCTCTGTCTCTTTCTCTCTGCTTAACTATATGAAAGCATATTTCAGATATCCCACTTCTTAGCTAAATACTTCAGAAAATATTGAGAAAAACAGCACTCCCCTGCATGACCACAATTCCATTATCGTACTTCAAGAAGACAATAATAATGGCATATCATATAATATGAATCTCATATATAATTTTTTTTCAATTGTGTACTGTTTTTGAAATTGATTTCTTTTTTGATACAATCAAGTTTCATGCATTGCTATTGGCTGTTATGACTCTTTAGTCTTCTTTATATAAAGTGATACCACTGACATTTTGGGTCCTTTATGTATTTGCTTTTCACAAAATTGATTTTTTTAAAGATAATACTGTAACTTATTTCTTAAAATATCCCAAATTCTGTATTTGAATTTCCCATGGTTAAATTGAGGTTAAACATTTATGACAAGACTACATAGATAATGCTCTTATTGCATCACTTTAAGTCAATAAAATTCATAGATACACAAAAATATTAGGCATTCAACAAAGTAAAAATTTACAGTACATGGCATCCAATAGAAAATAACCAAGCATTCAAGGAAGCAAGAAAACAAGATGTTCCATATGTTTGAGCATGTTAGAAATGTGGAAGATATTTTTAAAAGACTCATATTTAACTTCTAGATATAAAAAAACTACAACTTCTGAGATAAAAATACACTAAATGGAATTAGCCACAGATTAGATACTGCAGAAGACAGATTAGTGAAACTGAAGATAGCAATAGAAAGTATCTAATATGGAGCACAAAGAGAAAAAAAAATGAATAGGGTATCAGATAGCTCTTGGCAAATTTCAAGCCACCTAATATACGGATAATAGGAGTCCTAAAGGAGGGGTAGATAGAAAAAATATTTGGAGAAATATGGTTGGAAACTTTCAAATTTGATGAAAGCTATAAATATATAGACCCAAGAAGTCTTGTGCTACAAGCAGAAGAAACTTGAAGGAAATGATACCAAGACATATCAGAATGAAACTGCTTAAAAATGAAGTGAGAAAATCTTAAAAGTAGTCAAAGGAAAATGACATATTTACTGAGAGTAATGATTAGAATAGAATACAGATTTCTTATCAGAAACAATGGAAGCCGAAAAACAGTGGGGAAACATCATTAACATATTAAAATCAGCATTCTATATCCAGGGAAAATATCTTTCAAATATAAAGATAAAATGAAGACTTTCTCAAACATACAGAAGCTAAAAACTTCAGGACGAGTGTATCTTTATTACAAGGTATATTAAAGGAAGTCCTTCAACAGAAGAACATGATCCCAGATGAAAATTTGAATTTATACCAAAGTACAAAGAGCACCAGAAATGGTAAATATGCAGGTAGATCAAAAGTAATTTTCTATTAAATTTAGTCTCTATAGAAGAAAATTTACTGTTTAAAGCAAAAATAAAAACAATGGATTGTACAGTTTATAGCATATGGAGAAGTAAAATGCATAACAATAGCACAAAGTTTGGGGGGCAAACAGAAGTTAACTACTGCAATGTCTCCAACTATAAGTAAAGTGATATAACATTACTTGAAGGTAGACTATGATAAGTTAAAAGTGTATACTATAAATCCTAAAGCAACAGCAAAGAATTTTTTCTAATAAGCAATATAAAATAGATGACAAAAACTATTCAAATAATCCCAAAGAAGGCAAACGCAAACCTTCAACTTCACTTTCTGGATCTGTGTGTATAAATAACACTTTTCTCCATCTAAAAATGAGAGGTAGATTATCAAAAATGGTCATTACAGGAAGAGAAAAAAAGCTAAGAATTGATGTTCACCCAAAAAAATAATTGTTTGGCTCCTTTCTGGTACCCATGTGTTAAGATGGCATGTGTCCCTCTGCAAGTTATACTGGAGGAACAGGTACTAACCAAAAATTGGCAGGTTGCACACTCCTGAATTTCAGGAAACCTATACTCAGTGACAGCAGGGTCCCGCTGCCACCATGTGTCTTTAAATACCTGCGTGTAGATAGTTCTTTTAGTGTGAGGGCTAAAAACAGAGGCCAAGTGGAGAAAAATATTAACTAACTGAGAAAACGCAAGGGTGTTTGGTAGATAAAGATTGCTTCTTTGAGAGTAAGGGTTAGAAATAAAGTCAAGACTTCTGTAGTCAAAATCGGTCTTTTCATATACAGAAAAAATAAAATCAGGTCCCTAGTTTAAGTTAATTATAAATTAATGTCCTAGTTATGAAAGGCAAAACCATATAACCATATAGAAGAAAATCTTTAGATGGAGAAATACTACTTAAACAATTACATATAGCACAGCTAAAAGCTAAAAAACTGATTCACTATATCAAACTTAAGGACTTTTTATCAAAAATTAAGGGTACAGTTAATGGATAGGTGACAAATTGAGGGAATATAATATCTAGCTCAAAATCTGACAACCAATGTGTATTTAAAGTAGAAAAAAAAGCTGTGAATTTGAAATTAAAAGAAAGAGAAGACTATACTTAACACATATATGAAGATTAATGTAGATGAAAGGAACATTGAATGTGTCAAATTAGAAATTTGAAAATACTAAATGTTGACAAGGAAGGGTGAAGACAGGTATCTTTATGCTATCTGGAGAACAGGTTGGTATATTAAGTGTATGTATGCACCTATGTTTCAGAGGACTATATACTTTAGTTTGCCAGGTTCTGGTTCATACAGTTGTTCCAGTGTAATTATTAATAATGCCCTCTTCCAGTCTGAACATTATTTTAGTGTGGATGACAAGTTAAATGATTACTCTGCTGATGATCTAGCAATTCTACACCTGAGATTGCCAGGAAAACTCACACAGGTCTACAAGAAAATAGGTATGAAATGTACATCATCGTGCTGTTTGTGCTAGCTGGAAACTGGAGGCAACCTGATGTCCATCTCCAGGGGAATGATTAAATAGTACTTAAAGATAACACTTAAAGCCATGAAATACTATCGAGAAATTAGAAACAATACACTAAATATGCATTGTGGAGGTAGAATTGATTTATAACTATATTGAGGAACTCTATCTTTATTTCAGAGCCACCTGAAGGTCTGGTTTTTATTCTTGACCAAGATAAGAGACAGTAGAATTTATGATGTGTTGGGGACTCACTGGGCCAGTTTCTTAAGAATGGTTGAAACTAGTCTACTGGTGTCTGATAAGCCTACCTTGCTTATGTGACCAAAGGGACATAAAATGGCTTCCCTGGGAACTTTTCCTTTGAGTTTGCCTAATAATGGCTCCTTGCAAATGAGATGTCTCTTGGACCTCTAATTCTCTCTTGCCCTCTCTTTGGTTATGCTGGTATATTTTACATTTAAATGCAAGCTTAAGTCAGGATGCTCTGTGGAGTCTGGTGAGTCCTTCCGAACTGGAGAAATCTTTACATACATTTAGCTACCTGGATAGATCTTGTTTAGTAAAACAAGAAACTGAACAAGACACCACACTATGCATCATAATATACTCTATGTAAATTAATAAAAAATCTGCACACACACAAAACTGTATATTTTGTGTATGTATATATATATATATATAACCAGGGATATATAGTATATATCGAACATTAGAGTGAATGTCTACCACGAGTGGGAGGAAACAAATGGGCGTCAATGATTAGAACCTTGGAGAGACTGAGGACTATAGTGTGCTGATGAGTTTGAGTCTCACACCTCTCAGTACCTGGGGCTTCAAGACAGTTTATGGTTTACAGGATACAATATCTTTTTCCACAGGGTATATGATTGAAAGTTTTAAGATTCTTGTACTGCTAGTCAGCTCAGTCCAATATCAATGGGACATGGGTTTGCATATGTTAAGTCTAATTTGCTAATAGCTGAACATTAGAGCAGGCAGTCCCAAATGGCTATGTGATGAAATTCCCTGAAAAATATTATTCAACTTTAAAATCAGCTAGGGTCAAGCTTTGATAAGTTTAGTGATGAACTCTGGAAATTTAGATAAGTATTTTCAGTTGACAAGGATGATTGGGGGCAAAATTGAAGACTGAAATGCAGCATAATTTTTGGTTTTAGTTCTTTACCCAAAGAACTAAACTTCTTAGTCAGAGGGCTAAGTCTATACCTTTAAAAAGAATACATAACACTTCCGAAATGCCAGATGGTCTTTCCTGGAAATTTAGGATTTTTTGGACAGAATTCTTTGGAGAATCAACTCAAAATTATATTGAATATTGACAGGAAATGGAAATATGCGATCTTCTATACAGCCTGATTTTTGGTGTGATTAAACACTTTAGCCTCCCATTTAAAATTTGTTTAAGGTTCCTATGTACTTTTTTTTGTAAAAACAGTTCCATCTTTGTAACTAAAATTAAGTAAAAGCGCTAAGTGTCTATTAAATATCTATTAGGGTGACAAGTACATCCTGAAATGTTAAAGCTTAGTTTGGGGAGTTGTCATATAATGAGATGTGAGAAGAAATGTTTTCTCAAATTACTATTGCTCATCTCTGCTATGCGTAGCATGTGGTAGACACTCAAGAAACAGTCACTGAAAGAATGCAAGTATGAAAGTAGAGATGTTTAGGATTATAAGAAAAAATTAGTATAACTAATAGCCTACTTAAGATATTTGAAGTGCTATCAAGCTGAAAGAGGTGAAATTTGTTTTTTGAGGATCTGGTAGTCAGAGCTCAGATCAATGATGGTGATTCAAGAGAAGCAGAATTTCATTAGGTATAAAGAACTCTAATATAATTAGGCTACTTGAAAATGGAATGGAAACTTGGGGAGAGAGTGTGTTGACTGTTGCTGAAAGAGTTCAAGTGGAAGTCTTGTGGCTACTCGACAAAGATGCAGTAGAGGGCTTGGAACACTGGATGATAGGTAGAACTAGGTGACCTGTGATCAACAGTATAGTCTACCCTGTGTTCAAAGATAAATTGCAAGTGAATGTATCCAGAGAACAGAAGAGAATAAACAAATGGTCATCAGTTCCTTCTATATTACCTGCTATCCATAAATATTATCCTTTGGTTTAAAATTCCATGATATTGGCCCATGCTGGTTAATTATTAGCCAAGACAATTTATTTATTTATGAGAAGGCAAAGCCTTTTTGTGGACTTATGCAATCTGAAATATTAACAATATATGTGAATCACCTATTCATTTACTCAACAATTTTTTAAGTGACCATTTTATTTTAGACACTGGTGATATAGTGTTGATAAGGAAAGTTTCTACTCTCAGAAAGCTGAGTTCTGGTGAGAGAAGACATGTAACAAACACATCAAACAATAAGTAAATAGAAAAATTTCAGAATGTGTTAAGTGAGGAGAATAGGCTCTTAAGTAGAGAAAAGTGGAAGCAGAGGACCAGTTAAGAGCCTGCTGCAATATTCCAATTAAGAAATTTTGAAAAAAACTTTTATTTCTAGCATGTTGGGAGACTAGATAACCAGGAAAAAAAACTCTCCTAGTTAATGTAACCAAAAACATAAGGTATATGTAAACAAGCAAACAAATAAATAAGTAGGTTAATAAAATATGTCAAAACACTTTTGGGGAAAATTATAAAGCTTTATTAAAAGACAAAGAAAAAACCCTAAACAAGTGGAGAGGTATATCCTGTTTTTGGTTTACCAAAATGCTGAGTATGTTAAAGATTGAAATTTCCCCAAACTGCCTTATAGGTTCAGTGCAACTAAAAAAAGAAAAAGGATCTTTAAAGAAAATGGAAAACTATTTAAAATTTATACAGAAACAATAATAGCCAAGACTCTCTAGGAGAAGCATCAGGTGAAGAAACTTGCTATATAAAACATCAAGATGTATTCTTATAAAGTTATAGCTATATAATTAAGATAACATGGTATTTGAGATAGGAAATAGTGGAAGAAAACATTCTAAAAATAGACCCACACAAAAAAAATTAAAAAAATAAAAATAGACCCACACATGTATGGAGACTTGATTTGTTACACTACCAGTTACTGGAAAAGAGTTGACTACTTCAGGAACTGTGCTGGAACTTAGACATTTGTTCAGAAATGAAAAATGAAATTAAATCCCTATAGGTGCCATTCACAAAATTTGCTTTAAGAAATGTAAAATATTTCAATGCAAAAGGCAAAACTTTAAAAGCTTTAGAGGAAAATATAGGAAAATATCCTTGTGATTCAATGTTTGGAAAGGTTATCTCAAAGAAGATTCAAAAAGTCCAAACTCACAAGAAAATATTCATAAATTTGACTCAATTAAAAAATATATTTTTATTATCATGAGATACCATAAAACTAATAGAAGAACAAGATCTGAACTGAAATAAAATATTTAAAAAATCATATTGGATAAAAGATCATAATGTTGAAAATATAAAATTTCTACAAATCAATAATTATAAGACAATTAATAAAAATGCTTAAATAATCACAAAGCACAGACACAAGAGGGAGGAGATATGGGGATATATGTATAGCTGATTCCCTTTGTTATAAAGTAGATACTAACACACCATTGTAAAGCAATTATACTCCGATAAAGATGTTAAAAAAAAAAAAACACAGGGAAAAAAGATTAAAGAGTAAATAAAGATAACTAGAATTTCCAAAAAAAACCCCCAAACTTTAAATGACCAAATATGCATTTCAGAGAACAGGGAACATGAATGAACATAAATATAAGGAAAGATGCTAAACCACATTAGTAACCAGGAAAATGTAAATTTTATATCACAAAAAGATGTCTCCTTATACTCTTCAGAAGGGCAAACATTAAAAAATTAGAGATTATAATTAGTATCGGTGAGGTAGTGAAACTATAGTAACTCTCATTTACTGTTAGTAGTAGTGTAAAGCAGCACAAACATTTAATAGTTTGGCATAATTCATTGCATTTGAACATATGAAAACCCCAGGACTTCATTCTTATACTATATATATGTACTTTGGAGAAACTCTAACATATATTCACAACAGACTTATTCCAAGAATGGTTCATGACAGTATTGTTTTTAAATCAAGATGAGAATAATAAAACATCAATAAAAATTGGGAAATCATCCAAATCTTTATACAAATTATAATTAATATGTAAATTGTGAAACACTAAAACAATTGTCTAGTATAAAGCACTAAAAGTGAATGAACTACAAATTCACACAGTAACACAGACAAATCTCACAAACAGGATGTTGAGACCCGCGTGCCTAGAGCTTGTGCTCCACAACAAGAGAAGCCACCGCAATGAGAAGCCCGTGCACCACAACAAAGAGCAGGCCCTGCTCTTCACAACTAGAGAAAGCCAGTGTGCAGCAACAAAGACTCAATGCAGCCAAAACTAAATAAATTAACTAATTAAAGAAAAGAAAGAATCAGACAAACTGGACTTCATCAAAATGAAAACCTTTTGTGCATCAGAGGATCTATCAAGAGAATAAAAAGACAACTCACAGAATGGAAGAGAATATTTGCAAATCATGTATCTAAGAGCTTAATATCCAGAATATATAAAGAGCTCCTTCAATTCAACAACAGCAAAAAAAAAAAAACAACCCAGGGCTTCCCTGGTGGCGCAGTGGTTGAGAGTCCGCCTGCCGATGCAGGGGACACGGGTTCGTGCCCCGGTCTGGGAGGATCCCACGTGCCGCGGAGCGGTTGGGCCCGTGAGCCATGGCCGTTGAGCCTGCGCGTCCGGAGCCTGTGCTCCGCAACGGGAGAGGCCACAACAGTGAGAGGCCCACGTACAGCAAAAAAAAAAAAAAAAAAAAAAAAAAAAAAAAAAAAAAAAAAACCCAATTCAAAAATGGGCAGAGAACTTGGACAGTTCTCCAAAGAAGATACACAAATAGCCAGCAAAAGCACATGAAAAGAGGCTCAAC
Organism: Mesoplodon bidens; assembly: GCF_964165515.1. NCBI lineage: Eukaryota > Metazoa > Chordata > Mammalia > Artiodactyla > Ziphiidae > Mesoplodon > Mesoplodon bidens. The sequence goes on along the minus strand of NC_138168.1, from coordinate 32,619,360 downwards.
ATCACTAATCATTAAGGAAATGCAAATCAAACAGTGAGATACTACCTCAAACCCATTTGGATGGCTATTATCAAAAAGATGGAAAATAGGTGTTAGTGAGGATGTGAAGAAATTGGAATCCTCATACATTGCTGGTGCGAATGTAAAACAGTGTACCCACTGTTGAAAACGGTGTGTGGGTGCCTCAAAAAGTTGAACGTAGAATTACTATATGACCCATCAATTCCACTTCTAGGTATGTAGTCAGAACAAGTGAAAGCAGGGACTGAAACAGATGTTCGTACATCCATGTTTATAGCAGCATTATTAAAAAGAGCCAAAATGTGGAAGCAACCCAATTGTCCGTCAATGTATGAATGGATAAACAAAATGTAGTATATCCATACAATGAACTATCATTCAGCTTTAAAAAGGAAAGAAATTGTGACATATGCTACAACATGGATGAACATTATACTAAGTGAAATAAGCCAGACAGAAAAGGTCAAATACTGTTTGATTCCACTCACATAGGAATCCCTGGAATAGTCGGATCCATAGAGACAGAAAGTAGAAGGGTGGGTGCCAGGGCTGGGGACTTGTGGGGGATGAGGACTGAATGTTTAATGGTCAGAGCTGGAGAAGATGAGAAAGTCCTGGAAATAGTGGTTATACAACAATGTGAACGTTGAACCATATGCTTGAAAGTTATTAAAATGGTGTATTTCATGTTACATATATTTTGCCACTATAAAAGAAAAGTAAAAAGGGGAAAAAGATATTGAGAGAAAGAAGCAGATTTCAGAAGAATATATACCGTACAACTCCATTTATGAAAAGTTCAAAAACAATCAAAAGTAAATAATGTATTAACTAGGATACACATAGAGAAAGAAAAACTTTTCAAATAGCAAGAGATCATGAGCCTATGATTTAGGATGCTGGTTACCTCTTGGAGAAGCAGAGGGCAATCTGATCAGCAATGGCATTCAAGGTATTCAAAGGATGTTGTTCAATTTCTGAAGTTGGATGTTAATTGAAAAATATTTCTTAAGCTTTACATATACATTTTATACATTTATTTTATGAAATATCCCACTGATATTAAAACAAAGTAAAAACAAATGACTGTAGTTTGATGATGATGTTAGCAATGGGGATGGAGAGAATGGGCAGATTTGATGTATGTTGTTACAGCAGGTAAGACTTTATGAATGGGCTGCATGTGCAAAATGAGTTAAAAAGTGATATTAAGAACGAATCCCAGATTTTTGACATGAAAAAACAGGGGACATGTTGCCATTGATTATTCAAAAGAGGAGCATGTTTACCAGAAACAAGATTTTTGACTTGTACATGCCATTTTTTAGGTGTGTAATAGACATACCCACGATGTTAAGTTGGCAGTTGGATACGTGAATTTTGAGATAAGGAGCTATATCAAGGTTGGTGATACAAATTTAGGAGTCAAGGGCAGACAGATGGCATTCATATTAAACCATGGAACTAGATGTGATCACTCCAGGAAAGTATAGATTGAAAGGGAAGAAGGTCCGTGGTCAAGATGTGGTTCTCCAACTATTCAAGGCTGAATATCTGAGATGTGTTCATTTTAATAGTCATTGGAAGATTTCAATACCTTATTTTGGTCAATCATAATTTTCTCAGTATGTGATATATTTGAAATAATCTACTTTAAATTAGTTTTTGGAATAGGCAGCCTGTACACACATTTAATATTTAGGCAAATAGGTTTTGTTTGTTTTTACCTCACTTCCGTCCTTTATTCTGTCACTAAATTGTCTTAGGCATGAAAAAATGTACCTTAGAATTTATTTTACTGATCTCTTCACTGCTCTTATGTAAGGTCTACTATAATGAGTCCTAGATTCTAAATAAGTATTAAAGAAGTTATCCATAACTACACCTATATATCCTCTTACAAATAACAATTTTTCAAAAATTATTATGTCATTCTTTCTGGCTTTTTAGAAGCATAATTAAACTTTATTAGTGAGAACTACTTAGAAATACATCACAGCAACCAGCATAAATACAATGCTAAATATTTGTTCAATGAATATTTTATTCATCATTGTTTAAATACAATTCTGAAAACAATTCAAGGACCTAAATACATGCGAATTGGTGTTTGTTTTGGTATTTATGGCTTTGCTTTACTCTACTTCCTAAAATATAGCAGTAACGTTGAGATACATTTTTGTAAAGGTGAGGGCTTTCTTTTGGTGAGGACCATTATTGTTTCTCCACTTTTAAAAACAACTGGATTTATTTTTGTTTTCCCACAATGGCCTTTCATTTTCTCAGAGTGCATTAACTTTAGCAGCTTGTTTTTGCTAAAATATTCAGATGCACCACTGTCATTCTCTTTATGCCAATGGACTTCCACAGTAACTTCTTATTGTACAGTTCTTAGTTCTTTCACATAAGTTATGGACTGAATTTCCAGTTCTGGCTTTCTTCCTTTTTCTAAGGTCATATGTTTTCACGAGAAATAGACAGTAGAATGATAGGATTTGTCTTTCTAAATGTCCTCAGCAACATTTGTCTATATAGTAGAAGGCAAACTTATGGTGCTAATATCTGGAAAATTAACAAACTAATATTCTATTAAAATTTGGATTGATCTCATGCACTTACTTTCCCTCCTTCCAATAACCTCACCAAAATGACTACAAAGGAATAAAAAGTTTTTAAACACTCAAAGAGAAGGAGAAACAGAGAAATATCAGCAGCTGAGATTCAGCGGGACCAATTTCAGGAGGAATCAAAAGGCAAATGGAAGAGTAGTAACTGAACTAGACTTCAGGATGGGAGCCTCCACCTAAATGCCTGGGCAGAGGGAGAACAAGAAGCCGGTCAATACAGCCATGGGATCCTGGAAAGCTCAGCATCTGGAGATACCAAGTATCACGGAAATTACAAGCTATTGAAAATGGAGGGTTGCTTAAAAGGATGCATATGGGATCTGGTGTTTCCTAGTCTCCCTTCCCCACCTTTAAAAACAAGGTGACTACCAGCATGGAAAACAAACCACATGCATATTTTCAAGAAAAAATAAACCACAGTGGCTCTAAACATGAGGACACTAAGAACATTGAAGAAATGAAGTGAGGATCAGAGCTAAATACAAGGATACAGTGAGGGTATGAAAACATAATGATGGGACCCTCTGATCCCAGACCTCCAGCCACAGGAAGGAAGAAGACTGAGGAGTCTTCTTTTCAGAAACTGAATGGCTGGGTGGGGGGAGCAGGAATCTAAATATTGATGTCTCCCAATGAAAGGTCCAACCCACTGATGATTCACTGTAAATGAAGCACATCAAACAAATTCTATCTACACACGAAGAGTTTGAATTATCTTTGGATGGCTTTACCTTCAAATATGAGTGCACAATTAGGGATCGTGGGACACTTGTTAGCCTCTAATATGAAAGAGAGATCAAAGCAAGCACACTGGAAAAAGTATAGTGAGTATCTCAGAATTATAAAAGTAGATGTGGCATCCATGGAACAAAAACAGAAGGCAGTGAAGTTAGAGCAGTCAAAGAACAAGAAAAAGATCTTGGAAATATTACCCAAATTAAAACTCCAATAGAAAATTTGGAAAACAAGGTTGGGGGAATCTCCCAGATTTAAGAATAAAAATGAAAGGGAAAAAAGTTGGAATGGAAAAAAGAAAACAATTAGAGTCAATTCTGATGGTCCAACATCTAATTCAATAGCATTCCAGAATAGAACAAAGAGGAAATAATTTAAAAATTATTTTTACAAACAACAGGAAAATAACAACAGAAAAAAACAAGAAACTAACGGCATGATTGCAAATGCTCATTGAATACCTAGGACAATCAATCATTTTTTTTTAAAGAAATGCACACCAAAGTGCGTCGTCTTGAAATTTTAGAACTCCAGAGACAAAGAGTAAATAATCAAGATTCCAAAAGGGTTTAGGGGCAGATGACATAAAAGGGAACAGAAAAAAGGAACAGCTTCTGAATTAGCAGCAGAAAACACTAGATATCGATAGACACTAAAATCGAAGGAGAAGTGATTGTCACCAGGGAATTCTACAGCCAATCAAATTAGCTGAGTGTGAGGAAAAATAAAAGGTAGAGTGCTCCAGGAGGAAAGTTTGCAAGGGGGAAAAAAGAAGCTGATAGATTATATGATAATTTTTTATTTTTTATTCAAAATTTATAATTTTATTAGTTTAAAAATTATATTGAAGTGTTTTGATAGGTTTGATATGCTGGAAATGTTAGGAATAGTTACATTAAAAACCATGCATGTAAATAAAAAAGAAATTATTAACTTCAAGAATAATAAATTATATAAGAAAAGATAGAGGATTAGATCAGTAATGTGTATCTATATAATCAGATTGTAATAATATAAAAACTGACTACTGATTAAAGTTTGTAATATTCATAGTTTAGGAGGTTGGGTAAAAGGGAATTTGTGTGTGTGTGTGTGTGTGTATGGGGGTTGTAAGTATCATGATCTCATTTTCCATAAAACAAAGTCAAAAATAAACTTAATCCTTGATTAATTAATTCATAGCAACATATGAAACTTGTACCAGAACTATGTCTGGTATTACATATTTGTCAGTGCTGTGTCTCTGGGGTGCCAATCTGGAGGAAGAGACCTGGGGAGGGATTGCAGGTTTTTTTAAATTGTACTATTGAGGCTAGCCAAAAAGTTTGTCCGGGTTTTTCTGCAACATAAAAACCCGAACGAACTTTTTGGCCAACCCAATATTTAATGGTTTTTAAAGGTATGTTAGTATATTGCTTGGATCAAAATTTTACAAATTAATAAAATAAAGAATGAAGAGAGCTATTAGTGAACTAACAATCAAGGTTTCCTTATTATGGTCTACATATTTGTATGACTATAAACCTGCAAATGTGTTCCAATTTGTGAAGCAGCATCAACAGTATTTGCTGCTGAGCCCGTCATGTGGCAGATTTGAGAACTAAAGAACTATCAGTACTATTAGAAGTACTTCAACTGCCCTAGGGAAAATAATAACAGAAACACTAGACAATGTTATGTCCATTCTAAATTTTGATTTTATTGCGGATTAAGTATTTATATTTTTATATATCAAATAGTATACTACATTGTCAATAATGTGTTTTTTTAATTCTTATGAAGACAATGCCAAGTATAATAAGTCCATCTCAGCAGCTCAGTTTTCGAATGAAAAAAAAAAAAAAAAAAAAAAGGCTCACTTTGCCAGTTATATCCTGTACAGTGAAATGCTAAATACATCCTTCTAGAGGCGCTAACTGAAAAACAAATTTTAGGTGAAAACTCAAAAAATATGCCCATATTTGTCTCCTTGGATGAAGAAAGACTGTAATTTATATTCATAGGTTAGGATAAATTAATTCAGCAGCCACTTGAAAGCCCTCAGGTAATTTCCAGATTACCAGTAAGATTGTTTATGAAGTGAACCTGCCATCCTTGACATTTTGTAAAGATATTTTAATAATCATTAACTTTTCCTCCTTTGGACCCTCCCCCTCAAATAGTCTTCCGATATTTCCTGAAATTTCAACACCAATTTAAAAAATACCATTTGGAGTATAAAATGCAAGCTTTCTTTATTTCGTATCTGCTCCTAATGAAATGTACTGAAAATCTGAGCTATTTTGAATCCCATGGAAGTATTATGCACCAAAAAACTGACTGTCCTGAGTCACAGCTCACTTCAGACACTCACCTAGTCATTTCATTATTTATAGTCAATAATAGGCCAGGGACACAGTGTGAATAGCATAGCTTGTGTAAATATCCTTTTTTGGTATGTTTTAAGAGGTATAAGAACAAAGGCTGCTCTAACAACAGGCTATTTGGGGCTATAAATATTTAATACCTACTGTAAAACATGTAAAAGGAGAAATGTCATTTTCTTAATTAACTTAATGTGCATATTAAATTTTAGAACCCTATAGGGCTCTTTTATTGAACTACTGTCAAATCAGTGGACTTAAGTTGAAATGAAATTCAAAGAAGCAGCTGATATTAATATTCAACTGATGAAGCAACAGACTGAAAAAGATTGGCAGTTTGAAAAGTTTAAAGGTTTAAAATGTGTTTTAATTTCCATTAGGTTCACTTACACATTCATAATACAAGAATATCCTGGTCTATAAAATATTTAATCCATTAATTCTCCTTTCAAAATATAATGAAATGAATTCCTAAGAGTTAAGAAAATGAAAATTATATGTGACTTGAGTTTTTGTATTTGACAGTCCAGTGCCTGCAAGAAAGAAAACTAACACATTTATTTGTCAGAAAAGTGGGATTCATTTCTGGAGCACAGGATTTCTGTCATTTTCCTCTAGATCCTAAGTCTGAAATGGTAAAAAGTTAAAAGTTGGGGATTCCAAACTTTCTCAAGTTTTCTTGGCATCAATTCCTGGTCAGTAACTATGTCACTGTGTATCCAAAGAGAACATGAAGCCTCCATTGTTTCCCTACTGTTTAAAATTTTCACCATCATTAGTTTCAAACTTGGCTCTCAACACCACCAACTTTTTTTTTTTTTTTTTAAAGAAGATGTTGGGGGTAGGAGTTTATTTATTTATTTATTTATTTATTTATTTTGGCTCTGTTGGGTCTTAGTTTCTGTGCGAGGGCCTTCTCTAGTTGTGGCGAGCGGGGACCACTCTTCATCGCGGTGCGCGGGCCTCTCAGTGTCACAGCCTCTCCCGTTGCGGAGCAGGGCTCCAGACGCGCAGGCTCAGTAGTTGTGGCTCACGGGCCTGGGCCTAGTTGTTCCGTGGCACGTGGGATCTTCCCGGGCCAGGGCTTGAACCCGGGTCCCCTGCATCAGCAAGCAGACTCTCAACCACTGCGCCACCAGGGAAGCCCAACACCACCAACTTTTTGATGTGTTTCTGATTTATGTTACGCAGTAGCTTTCGGATAGTAACTGAATCTTCTTAATGAGGCGGAAATACATATTTATTTATATATGCAATGTCTAAAATTAAAATTTATATTATATTATATATAAAATATATATATAAGTGCACTGTCTAAGATGGAAATATATTGGTTATATACTACACAGTTACAATATTTGATATTTTTACAAGAGCAAATTTTTAGTGGTTAAAATTTTTTCTTCTAATAAATATGGCTATGTCGGTGATGACATTATTTTTAAATGATCTTGGTTTTGAACTCCAAAATTTGAAAGAGCAAAGAGACTGTTTTCAAAATGCTCTTTAGGAAATCTTCGTGAAGTATTAGGTGAGAGCAATTATATGATCCCATCCTTTTCACAAAGAAGAAAGAAATGCCAGAAGGCTAATTTTAGTTTCTTCTAAGAATCTTATAATTAAATGAAAATCTGACTCCTAACTAGGTATCAATAAACTAGGCTTCTTCAGGAAACTCATGTTCCCAACTAAGTCTTTCTTTCATTATGCCATTTGCCTTCCTTTCAAGAAATTACTCTGATTTTAAATCCTGCATTTCGTATTTTAACAAACCAAAGAAAACAGATATCATTGCGTTTTATGTAAACTGCAGTGCTAATGGCCCATGTGCAGCTGCTAAGCAGGCTACATTCTCAGGGCTGGGGACAGTGTGAATATTGTTTCATGCAGTATAAATTTTATGTAGAAAAACCAATTAATGCAAGTATTCACTGAGATGTTAGAATAATAAGTTTTCAGAGCTGGAAGGGACTCTAGTAACCATTTGGGCTAATGGTTTGCAATGTTTTCACCAGTAACAATTATTTTATTATTTTAATTGCAGATCCTAGAGATTTTGATGGATTTAAAATGAGTGGACAAGCTGCAATGTATACTGTTATTTGTAATTTTGAACACCATATGGGGTTTTAATTTATGAAGAACTCTGTCACTACATTTGGGGACTCAGGTTGGGAATTAATGAATTAGTCTCATTCCCAAACTCTATAGATGACAAACATTGTGCCAGTGTCATATGAGGGTTGTTCAAGGTTGCACAGCTAAAGAGAGGTCACATTGGAGAGAGAATATAAAAGGGGAATTGATTTGAGAAAGCACAATCGACCTGTCATTAGCACTTTTCCCTCAGCATCCGCCCTTTAATGTTTGTGGTCACCATTGTCCCTTCCAACCTCAGTTCTTCCAGACTCCTTGTGCTGTGCAAAGATTTTAATGAATAGCTAGATATTGATGATGCTCAACCCATTTATCTAACCCAATCTCACTCTTGATATTCAGACCTACTTTTCCTATTTTCTATTGACTACTACACACTCATAGACCTTTAGGTCTTTAGTTGACCTTCATGTTTATCAGTAATACCATCCTCTCTCTTTTCAATGTTTCTTCAAGTACAAACCTCAGCTTCTGTGAAGCATCTCCTGATTTCCATCCCCTGCCATGTTCAGGTAGAAATAATGTGCTGTTCCCTGTGCTTATGTTACAAGTTATAGCATTTGTCTTCTGTTCTGCTTGATTGTTCATGAGTGTCTATTAAACTAGACTGGAAGACTCCCAAGAAGAGTCTCTAGTTCCTCTTTGTAATTCCACTGCCTGCATAGGTCTGACCTCAATCTGACTGCCACGTAAGGCTTTGTATGTGGTGTATAATCATGGTCTGCTCAAAATACTAAAAGTATCTGTTATCCAATTGTATTCATAGTCAGAGTAATCATAAACTTTACTTAGCTACATTTGTTGCATTGCTTACGGCAAAATATGTTAAGTAAAATATAGTGCAAAATGGTAGCTTCAGAAAATCTTGTATTTTGCTAATAAATTGACTAGTAAACTTCTTTATTCAGACAGAAAAAATTATGGTCCCTTTATGAAAAACTGTAGCAAAGACATTATTAAAGTAACTATGCTAATATCATGTTGAAGTATGTGCTTAAAAAAATTGTGTATATCAACTATTATTGACTACTAATTTTTAACATGATCCTCCCTACTACTTTTTTTTTAAAGATCCCATCCTAGTGGGTACAAGGAGAAAAAAATTGCTGTCTTTCAGCATATGCAACAGACATATCTGTAAGACAATCTATGAGATGCTGCAGAGAATACAGGAATAAGACAACTTTCTATACTGTCAAGTGAATTTAATGAACATCTTACACACTTTCAACAAGTTGTTAAAATACCCTCATTGCTTAGAAATGAGATATTGGTAGAGACACAGAGGAAGTACAGTGCATTGGTTCTGAGTTTGGGATTTGCTGTCAGTTGTGTGAATCCTTACTTTGCCAGTTGCAGCTAGGTGACCTTGGGCAAGTTAGTTAACCTCTTTAAAGTCCAGTTTTCTCATTAAAAATAAAGCTAATAATAGAACCTATTTTAAAGTCATTACAACAGTTAAATAGAATAATGCATAAAAAGTATTTTGCACCACACTTAGCTAAATAGTAACAATAAATGAAATTAACTGTTACTGTTATTCAGTATAATTATGGAGTGGTTGTTATTGGAATTAAGGGCATACAAATTTAAAAACAGAAGGGACCTCAGTGATCATTTTAAAACAAATCCTTTATTTTACAGTTGAGGAAATTGACGTTTAGAACAACTGTGAGTCTTGCTCAAGTTTGTTTATGTAGTAATGGTTAAACTTACTTCTGCAGAGCTTCCAAGTGTCCACAGAATTGCAGGCCAACACTCTTTATATCCTTCACTAAAATGACTATTAAAATTCATTTACTACACAATTGATTTGCCATAAACAAAACCATTTCTTACTTCCAGAATTATTTGCTTTGTGATGGTTTACTTGAGTGAAAAAAAGTGGCAGAAAACTAATGATCATGATATTTGGGCAAACTGTGAAAATTGTTTTAAGTTCTTTAGTCACATCATGTTTTTCATCCTCATCCTCCCCATCATACCCACCTCCCAGAAAACATTATCTCTTGCCAAAAGTAGAAAAAAAATCCCATCTGAGATAATTTGCACCCAGAGATAGGTCCACATACATATTTACTTAAGGATGCTGTTCTAGTACCTGTCCCTCTAAACCAGTCCCTAGCCTGCAGTCAGTTTCTGCTGTAGACACATCAGCTTTCAGAATTTGACCACTTGCTCTAATTCTGGAAACTCCCCTACTACCTTTCAAGTTTCTTATTTGCTTTTAATTGATTCATAAAATGCAAAATTAGATCTCAAAGAATTTATATATATATATATTTTTTTTTTTGATGTGGACCATTTTTAAAGTCTTTATTGAACAATACAATATTGTTTCTGTTTTATGTTTCTGTTTTTTGGCCACAAGGCATGTGGGATCTTAGCTCCCTGACCAGGGATTGAACCTGCACCCCCTGCACTGGAAGGTGAAGTCTTAACCACTGGACTGCCAGGGAAATCTGAGATTTTTTTGCTGTACACATTAGCTACTTTAATTGACCAACATTGTTTTAATATCACTTTTGGTCAATTAATTTTGGAAAGTGCTAATACTTATTTTAGTCTGGGCAGTAATATTAAATACATGCACTGAATTTAAATGTGCAGATGAATAGCTATCTGATAATCCTTTAATTATATACACTTCAATTTTTCTATTGAGATTACAGTATTCTTAGCAAAGCAAAGTATAATTCAGATCCCAAGAGAAAAATGGTTTAAAGAATATCTAGGAGATATTACAAATATTCTGGTTGAAATCAAATTGCATATATATTTCTGTATCTAGCTTTTAACTCAAACTTTTATAAAAATGATTTCCTATGTAATTATAATTTTAATGCCTGCATATTATATAATATGTATTCCATAATTAACATTTCTTGTTTTATAGGACATTTAGGTTGCTTCCAATATTTTGATGTTATAAATCATGCTTTAATAAGTATACTTAAATAAATGTCTTTTTTATATTTCAATTAGAAAAAATAGCAGCATAGAAATATAATTACTATGACAAAGAATATAAACATTTAAAGAATATTATTTTTGTCAAATAGGATAAGTGCCCCTCATACATCAGCTAATCAAAAATGTAAGATATTTCTCATTGTGCTTTTTACTTTCATATCTTTCATTATTAATAGTTAAATATTCTTTATTTCATTGGTGACTATGTTTCTAAATTAATGAATACTTTATAATTTATTCATGAACTATGCCTATTGAGATTCTTTATTTCTCTTTAATTGATTTCTAAGTTTTAATTATTTTGTTTTAAAAATATATGCTTTAGTAATTTGTTCTGTGCATTTATTTACTCATCTCCCTCCAAATTACCTTATCAAAAGTTGTTTGTTGTGGTCATCCATTTACAATGCTTGGTGTCAGTTTACTTATCTCTTGTAAAAATAAAATGCAGTGTATGTGTGTGAAAAAAAAAAGTTGTTTGTTTATGTGAATTTTAGGATTGATTTTTAAATTTCCTAAAGGTATTCTATTGGGATTTTGCTTGATATTAAATTAAATATATAAACAAATCTGGAAGTAAATATTTTTTTTCCAATCTGCCCATTCAAAAAGCTGTTTAGGGCCTCCCTGGTGGCGCAGTGGTTGAGAGTCCGCCTGCCGATGCAGGGGATACGGGTTCGTGCCCCGGTCTGGGAGGATCCCATATGCCGCGGAGCGGCTGGGCCCGTGAGCCATGGCCGCTGGGCCTGCGCGTCCGGAGCCTGTGCTCCGCAACGGGAGAGGCCACAACAGTGAGAGGCCCGCATACCGCAAAAAGAAAAAAAAAAAAAAAAAAAAAAAAAAAAAAAAAAAGCTGTTTATTTATTGCATTAAGCCAAGCAAAATAGTGTAGGTCTTATTCATTTTTTGTTAAGGTGATTCTTAGTGATGTTTCACAATTGTTCCTATAAATAAAGTCATTTTCCCACTGTAATTTCTAATTGGTTATTACTTGTGAAAAGAAATTTTTGGATTTTGACTTGTTGTATCTAGACAGTATATTTGCTTCAAAAATTTTACTTCTTTTTGTCTCCAGTTAATTTCTTAGGTTGTCCATATACAAGTGTTTACTTTCCTCAGCCCATGGACAAAACTCGCTGTCTCATCTGCTCTTACAATGGTGCAAATAATAGCATGTGAGCAAATTTAGATGGAATATAATTCACCTTAATAGAAAAATACGTCTACAATAATATTTTTACCAAAGCAAAACTTTCCTCACTTCTCTATTAATAACTTAGTCTTCTGAAATCTGAACTGCATACTACCTAACATTGCTTAAACTACTTTCTTGAGTCTAATATTTATTTTCAATATATTCACATGCTAATCAATGTGATAGGAACAGGATGAAAATAGCTTGCTATGTCACCAGTGATTTCCCAATTATCAAATTAGTTAATTACTTAATTTATAATAATCACTTGTTGAATTCCAATGAGCACTCTTTAGACTATATCATATTTTTAGAACTTGACAATGCAGTTTTCTTCATCTTCATTACTGGGTTCTATCTCATTGGTTATCTCCCCCATCTTTCCACATTCTTCCATTATATCTCTGAGTGATCTTCAGGCTACTGTGATGGTTTATCTTCTACCCATTGTTTAAATATTGATATTTCCATGAGGGTTTATTTGTTTCTCATTATTCCTACCTTTCCCTCCCTTTCCTGTACTTCCCTCTTGAGCAATCCAAACTGTTTCACAGCCTCAAATGTGACCTGTACATGATGACTCCCAAATTTATATATTAGCTATCATCTCTTTCTAGAACTGCATTGCTAATTATGTACTTGTCACTTCTACCTAGACGTTTGACAAATATGTTTGATCAGTCCAAAATGGAGTTCATTATCTTTTCCTCAAAATCATCTTCTTTGTTGGAATTCTTTATTTTGGGTAATGGCATCATGGCCACACTAGATAATAATGATGTTCTATGATAATAGCAGTGATATAATAGTAATGACAACAACAAGAAATATTTTATTCAACACTTACTATATTCCAGGCACCATTTTAAGAGCATTGCATATATTAATTCATGAATCCTCCGAAAAATCCTATGAGGTAGAAATAGTTATTATACTAATTTACAAGTAAGAAAATTTAGGCCCAAAGAGTTCGAGCAATTGCCCACTGATATATCAAAAGTGGTGAAAACAGTTTTGGGGTCTCATCTCACTACAGACTCTTTTGTTCAGTGTTTTCTCCTTTTTTGAACCACAATTCTATACTTCCAAGCTAAAAACATCAGAGGCATCCCTGAGTCATTCTTTCTTCTTATATCCCTAAATAGTTTACCAAGGCATGTCACTTTGGTCTCTCACATATCCTTAGGTAACGTCCTTCTCATCACCTCTACTGTCCCTTTGATTTTTCAAGCAACTTCCAGCTCTTAAAATGTGACAAAGATTTACCATCTCCAATATTTGATTGCCTCCATGATGCCTTTAACATAGTCAGGCATGATTCAATCATTCTTATATTTGAAATCTTTCCATGACTTTTGTTCTCTACAGGATAGAATTTAAACTGCTTGGCAAAATACACAAGAGGTTTTATATTCTAAAGATGTTTTATGTTTCCAGACATTTCCCACTTGCTCCTCAATCTCACCCCTAATATATATTTCTAGTCTATATATATATATATATATATATATATATATATATATATACACTTGTGTGTATGTGTGTATGTATATATATGTGTATATATGCATTCAATACACATTCATTAGGTTGTGTATATATATATAGGTTGTGTACCTATATGTATATGTGTATTTATACAACCTCATGAATATATACATATATATATTCATTGGGCTAGGCTTGTGTCTTATTCATCTGTATATATATTTTTGATTTTAACAAAATACAATACCCCACACATGACAGCTATTGACTAAGTTTTGGTTGAATACATGAATAAATTAAGAAAGCAATGAAGGAAAGAAGGAAGGGAGGAAGGAAGGAAAAGTTTTTATGTAACCATCTTTTATGGTCCATGATATTCATTAATTTGTTTCAAACTCTCTCACAACTGAGAGAGGAGGAGCGTGGAAGATTCAGGAATTAGGCAAAATTCTGGAAGGGGTACACCATACTCAGCTCCTTGAATATTTAGGGTGTAGCATGAGGAAAATCTTTACCATGTATATACTCCAAGTAACACCATTCTCAAGTGGATCTGGAAACACAGTATATATACTTATATCAGTTATACAATGATTTCCCTATACTTTCTCAGCTTACCAATTGCTGGTGGCTTTCTCTCCACTTGAGGAAGCTTGCATATGGGGGTCCCATTGTTTTAAGAAGTTAAATGGATTCCAAATTCACCATCATGGTCAGAACATAGAAGAATATGTTAAATTAGGAGAATGGTGGCCTCTTTTAGCAGTAGTTTAGGAGTGGTGATGTGTATAAATAACTATGGATGACAATAGAGCTGTCAGTATTAAATGATAATATTAGAACCATGGTTCAATAGGTGACACATATCAGGGAGTAAGAGGTGAAGAACCAATCAGTATACTTGTTAGAATCGTTTCACCAATATTAAAATAATTTTGAGTATAATTCTCCTTAGTTCTAGTTTTTTATTTGAATTTCTAGCCTACTGATCTATTGAATATGCATTTTAATGTGAACCTTACTAAAGCACATTTAGGAAATAAATGAAGGCATATAAAAATTCTAAGTACAAAGAAAAAAGACACTAAAAGTAAGACAAATCAGTTAACTTTCTTAATTATTTTCTTACTATAACATTTTTTTGGACTAAACAAAATATCACTCAAAAAATCAAGGTTATATAACTCTAAATAATTCAGCAGTGACCCAAGTCATTTAGCTGCTCAAACATCTGGTAGGTAAAATGACAGCATCTAAATCATAGATCAGCTAGGATGAGAAAAATAAAATTTTGGGGACTAGAACAGTGCTTGATAAATGTATCCTCCTTTTCTTCAGTGTTTATGTTTGATAAATGGCCAGACTTTGCCATGACTTTGCCTTGACATTTATTTCAGAGTCAACGGCCATTATCTTGTGACAACAATCTATTTCTTTCTGTTATCTTGCAGGTCATAATTGTTAAGTCTTCTTATTGAAGACTTCCTATAAATTTTGTAATTTATGACATATAGGCTGAAAATTTCAAATGAAGTATTTTAGGCATATGGCTTATAACTGAAAAAAAAATAAGGCCTAGAACAGTTTTGTGACTTTTTATGTACATAACCTCTATAGGGGAAATGGTACAGAAAGCAAAGCAAATGCTGACAGTTTTAAAAATTCAAACTTCTTTAAACTGCATATGAATTCCTCAGAAAGTTCATAGTCTGGCAGCTCAAAAAGACACAGCAATATTTAGCTTATTACCATACTGATCATACCCCATTGTATTAGATGGAGTAGCCACTTTGCCAATTCCTTAGAAAACGGAGCAGGTTGCCAAGAATTTGTAACCATTGGCATTCCCCTTACTAAACATATTTTTTTCTCCCCTAAGTGCTGTTGCTCTTGTGTCTATAGGAGGCTTATCAGAGCACACTAGAAACAGCAGAATTGTAGAGCAAATCCTCTAAGAGAGTATTGTTTGTTTGGATCATTCCTTTTAAAACATTTAAACTAGAATAACTAGACAATGAATTACACTGATAAGACCTGCACTAGGCTCCATGACCATCCAATTTAACTGTTCTGTTTTATCAAGGACGAAACTAAAGTCCAGAACATTTTTATAACATGTTTAAGCCTACTTAGATAGAAGGAAAGGAAAAGCCTTCATGTGAAACTAAAGACTCTCCCAGAAACATTTAATTCAGTGTTCTTTCTACTAATCATTATTCTTAGAAGTCACATGGACCACTTGCTAAAAATATGGATTTCCTGATCCCTACTCCAATTTTGGGGTGAGGCCAAGGAATCTATAGTTTTACCATCCAAGAAATTCTAATGTCTAGAGGATTCTGACGTAACCGGTCTAATAATGTATTTTGAGAAATAGTGTTCTATATCACGTCTCTTCATAAATATAAGATCATCTTCCTCACTGCTTTGGCCGGCATGCTAGATTTATCAGTAGTGGGACTTCCTAACCGTTCAGCTTTAGAAATATCTAATGCAGACTGAAGCGGGGAGAGGATGGAGTGCTGTGTGTGTGTGGGAGGGGGTGGGGGCGGTGAAAGTTAAAGATGAAGAAGGGTTTTGGTAGGACTTTGGTCTCAAATAAGCCAAGACCATCATAGAGAAAAAAAAAAAAGCAAATTGATTCAAGACCCCGACATTATTATACAGTTGATCCTTCCTATTCACAGGTTTTGTGTCTTTGGATTCAACCAACCATCAACCCAAATTCTGCAGATGCAGAACCTGGGGATATGGGGGCCCCCAGTATATAAGGGACTTGAGCATCCATGGATTTTGGTACCCTCCAGGGGTTCTGGCCCCAATTCCCTGAAAATAATGAGGAACAACTGCATATTAGAACTACTTTTATATGTATTTTTTAGAATGTAGATAAGCATGTGTGTTGGGAGCCAAAGAAAGATTACTTAACGTTGAGGTCAGTGCCGACTTCTACCACAGGGAATGAGAAGAATCCATTAAGAGTGCCTTATTCTAATGATACCATCAGCCCTTGTTTTTTCATTGTTGTCCTCACCATACACTTACATGTTAGTCACATCCTATTTGTGCATTGCCTTTGTGGCATGATCACAACATCACTTTCCACATGATCCTGTACTATGCTCCCTGTGACCTCCATTCAGCGCTCATCCTCATTAGACAGGTCCTGTTGCAGTAGTCAGTTCATAGATAACTTGTTCCCAGGGAGCTATGAGACTATAAGTCAAATGCCATGATAATCATATTGAGGCAGTATGAGTTTCCTATTATAGACAGCTGGTATGGACACGCAACTCCTCTACCGGTGGTTAACCTGAGCTAACAAAACTATGAGATAATTATTCCTCTTCGATGCCAGTATTTCTGGATGTCAAACCCCAAATCTCCTATGCATGGTGGCAGCAATTGTGCCATTATCAGTTGAAAATGGATCCACATAGGTGGCAACCCTGAAAATGTCACCAAGAGTTTGCTGGTTCAAACAGTCAAGTCATCCCATTGTCTCAGCTTCAGTCTTTTCCAGTGAGTCTAAATAACAGAAAGAATTACTTATTTTTTTTGGTTTAATTATATAGAATTTTTCCTATGAGTTACTTGCCAGCCTGAATGTACATTGATGAAATTGGCTGAGATGCTTTGGTGCATCTGCCTTGTGCACAGAGCATTGATGGCAGCTACAGGATCCTTGCCTAATTTCTCTCTCCAAAGGTAAAACTGATTGCTCCCGACTTTGTATACCCTCTGTAGCCATAACATTGTCTATCTGCAACCCTCTAATGCTTCATTTCTTTTACTTGTCTCACACAGCAGTAGGGCATTTAGGACATGAAATATCTAAATTTGTTATTCTGGAGAGTCAGCAAACTTCTGTATTTCTCCCGCTCCATAAATCCATAGATTCTGAGTTTATTTACACTAAGCAATCCTAAACCAGGAATATCTTTCTAAAAGCATTCCACAGATAAGGTCCCTTTTTCCTGCAAATAGTATTAGCTCATTTACCAAGAGAGCCAGTTTTCAGCTTTTTTCCAAGGATATTATAATAAATTACCTGCTCTTGGTCCCTCCTTATAACATTCTTATTTCTTCTCCTTTATCATGTGTGTGAATGGATCATAGGTCAGCTACTTTAACTCCTTCCTCCCAGTACTAAGAGATAATTTAACTGAAGGCACTTTGAACACTATCATAACACTATCATAACTGTGGCACAGTTAGAAATTAAGTTATTAAATTAAATCAGCCACTCCTTGGAAACGATGAAAATCAACCTGACATCCAGAGTATAGACCAAGCAAGAGAATAACATCTCTGCCTACTAGATAATCCACAGTGCTTCTCGTTTCTGTAACTCAACAGTGGCATTGGTTCACTTTTTCTTTTTAGTTTCCTGGAAAGAAATATTCTGAGAGAGTGCTTCTTATAAAACAGAGGAGGCCAAGAATTTTCTGAGTCTGCTGATGATTAAATATGGTTAAATCATCAGCTTCTGAGAAGAGAGGATTACAAATAAATAACATTCACCGTGTAAGAATATCTGGACACCGTTAGAATGAGGAACAGGAACACAGGGCGTACGTAGGCAGCCCTATAACATGAGAGAAAAGATCTCAGTATCAGAGTGAAAGCCAGTTTCACAAAATAAAATGAGGAAAAAAAGAGAATAATATACAAAAAGCATTAAAAAATTCCATGTGACTTTGCCTAATTCACCTAATTCTAAGGTGATTAGAAGTGGTGATTCTAAGCAGATAAGCAGCAGATGCTTCTCTGGTAAAGGTGAATATGTAATGAAGAGCAATACAAAGAGTAGAAAAGTTAGTAAAACTAGATCCATGAGAAACTAGGAATGCCAAAAATATCTAGAAAATAAAGGCTTAATGATTTCTAAGATAATAATATATGGTATGATTATTAGAATTTACCCATCTCCAGAGAGAATGGAGCTTAAGAAGTGTCATGAGACGTTTAAAGAACAACTAGTGATAAATTCATTCTTAACAGGAAATATGATTAAATACTAGAATCATCTACAGGCATACCTTGAAGATATTGTGGGCTAGGGTCCAGACCACTGCAGTAAGGCAAATATCACAATAAAGCAGGCCATGCAAAATTTCTGATTTCCCAGTGCATATAAAAGTTATGTTTATACTACACTATAGTCAATTTAGTGAGCAATAGTATTATGTCTAAAAAAACCAATGTACATACCTTAGTTAAAAAATACTTTATTACTAAAAAATGCTAGCCATTATCTGAGCCTTCAGCAAGTTGTAATCTTTGTGCAATAGTAACATCAAAGATAACTGATCACAGAGCACCATAATATAATAATAATGAAAAAGTTTGAAACATTGCAAGAATTACCAAAATGTGACACAGAGAAACAGAGTGAGCAAATGTTGTTGGAAAAATGGCACCAATAGATTTGCTGGACTAATAGTTGTCACAAACCTTCAATTTGTGAAAAATTCAAGATCTGTGAAACACAATAAAGCAAAGCAGAATAAAACACGGTATGCCTGTACTAAAATCTGGGAGGGATGTATTGGGAGTTTGGGGTTAGCAGATGCAAACTATTATATGATAGAATGTATAAACAACAAGGTCCTAGTGTATAGCACAGGGAACTACATTCAATATCCTGTGATAAACCATAATGGAAAAGAATGTGTATATATATATATATATATATATATATATATATATATATATATATATATATGTATAACTGAACCACTTTGCTGTGCAGCAGAAACTAACACAACATTGTAAATCAACTATACCTCAATAAAATAAATAAATAAAATAAAATCTGTTGTAGAATTTGCTTCAAAAACACCGTTATGAAGTAGATTAATATTCACGTACCATAATAGGTAAATTATAAAATGAGAGTAAGATATATGTCCTCTCCTATTCCTGTAATTCCATGATTAAAAAACCCATGGAATTACTAGTGAAGTTCAAGTTTGATGATCATTAGATATAAAATGCATTGTAATGTATACACACCCACCTATGTTTGTGGCCTTTTATAACACTTTTGCCAAAACAGAGCAAAATAAAACAAAATGACATCACAATTACTTTCTTTAAATGCTCGGTTTCAATGTTAAAAAAAGGTATTTTTTATTAATTGAGTTATGTGATGTAGGTGTCCAGCTAGTAATGTCTCTGCAGATGGCAAGTGTACTGCAAGTTCCAAAAAACTTTAAAGAAAATGATAAGGGTCTACTTAAATATTTAATTCATTACTTTAAATATTATATTAATATGTTAATGGTGATAGAAGCCCTTAACAATTCAAAATAACCTTTGCATATTTAATGGTTCTAAATGTTTTATGTTGTGTCATTAAATTTAAGTTAGTATGTAAATGCTATTGCTGAAATATTCCTTGGTACTTGAAATGAATTTAAGTAGGTATTCCTATTCTGTGGAATATTCTGGGATTAGAGAGTTATTGAATTAAAGAGTTTATTTCCAAGGGAAGCCCCCCCATAAGTGAGTTTGCATCTTCAATTTGACACTAAACAGAGAGTTTTAACCCAGAACAGGATCATTCCTTGTGTATAGATAACTGAGTGAAAGCAAGATGAAATTTTGTCAGACTCTGCTTTCGCAAAATGAGACCTACTAATAAAGACATTATGCTACTGTTCTATGCAAACAATAGACACAATGTGTCTTCATGTATCCCTTTTAAAGTTACTAAAGTTTAGCATTACATTTCAGTATGTGATTATAGAGATGGGAAACTATAAAATGAGAACTGAGATACCATTTGAGATACTCACACCTACAAGCCTACTCCGACCACACTGCCGTGCTGTGGAATATTTTGGCAACTCCATTTTGGCACCTGCTTTTAGAGATCGGCTATGACTCACAAAATCAGCCTCCTTGCTTTTTTTCACACTTGGGCCGGGGGGGTGGGGTGGGGAAGAGGTAACGTTTTATCATTCAGAGGAGATATTTTGGGACACGCTGGGAAATCATTCCACAAGCTAAAGTCAAAACAAGAACTAGAAATTAGTGGTCTTCCAAGGTAACATGAGTCAGAACTGGGCTTCAGAGTGATGAATGAGGTAAAGGTGGACAGTTGATTTAGATGATTTTTAAAATCCCTTCCAACCCAAAGATTATTTTATTATTATTGTCTGATTCAGGATTCTGTCACACTCTACCTTATCGGAGTTCCCCCTTCTTTTTAGACCCCTGTGTGCTGGTTAACTATGATTCCTCTGCAGTAGTTCCATGGTCCAGAGTGAAATAATTGCTCCAAAGTATAATAGAACGGTATGAGCCTGCGGGTACGCACATGTGCAGGTATCCATGTCTGCTGATGGTGGGTCTAACCCTGTTCTCTGACTTCCTGTAGAGGGAGTCACTTCAGATCACAATGGAGAAATGAATCTCGAGAAAGCTAGCACAAAGGAGCCATGAGGATATTTTGGGAAGATTGCCGGCACCTGATCCTGTCTACTAAATATGTAACAACTTCTATTACATTTAGCAGAAAACACATTCTCTTTCAGTGTGAGAAACACTCTTGAGGCATTTTCCATTTTAGATCTCAAACTCCACTCTCCTCTACACACATTTGTTTTTATATCATCATTCTTTAAATACCAATGATTTCCGTACCTTTTGTAATAAAAAATACCACATGTAGCAAGGTATTAAAATCTCTTACTGTGTGTTCTATTAACAGAGCTAAAATCTATCTCCACATTTTCCAGGTGAATGCAACTGACCCTACTGTTTATATATATTCTGATGTATAAGACTCTTTAATGTGTCATCAGTACAAATATGAAAGAGTGGAGAATTTTTGAAGTTAGTCTAATTATTTTATTTTTTTTTGTATGTTCAAAATTCAATTTGCAAAAGCACAAAATTCCACTGAATAAGGATGATCAATACAGCAAATATCATTACCATGAGCCAGACAGAGCATTCACGACACGAAATAACAAGAGGTAAAACTTAGCCAGATTTTGCATTGATCTCCTCCAAGTAACAACATTACTAATGCTAAAAACACATTAACAAAGGCAGCTACTGCTAGGTCTCACTACATTAAACATTTATAAATTCATTACTTAGTACTTCAAACATTCATTTATATTTTCTTACATGAAATTATTATGCATTTAGCTTTTATTCATTTAAAAAAGTTCCACTGCATTAGGTCTTCAAAGAGATTTCCAAAGTGTTCAATTACTTCTGCTAACTGTGGCTTTTTCTGTTTCTTGGAAAAAAGCCAGTTTCCCAGTCTTTGCACTTTTACTCTTACTCTCTTCATCTACTTGTTCCAGGGGTTGTGAAAAGAGGGTTTCTTTCATGACTGCCTCAACAGTGAGAGTTCCTTTCTAGCTTTAAAAAATTCAAGCTTTAAAAAAAAAATTTAACTGGCATCTTTATAATGCCAGTAGCTTTTGCTCAGTGAGGAATCAAACCCTCTGAACAATGAATGCTTGTCTAAAGCAACTATTCACAGAAGGTACTGCCTTCTGGGGAATGGGAAAAGTTTTTACCTACTGACAAATGGGAGTAGCATAACAGAATAGAACTGAACCCAAGGCAAAGTGCTTCACGTTTTTCCAGCGCTGAAATGAGGGGATCAGTTACAGCCCCTCTGCCATTGACCCGATATAAAAAGAAGAATGCTGAAGAATATGAAACAAGATCAATCGACAGTCCAGATGAGATCATGCGCCTTCCTTTTAAATGTCTTTAATTCACAGATTTTAAAAATGTTTGGAGAGGTTGGAGGCTTAGCCCATGTGTGAATTAAAACTTGATGATGGAACTCTAGTGAGAATCTGAGAGACAGAAAGAATAAATCTTGAGAAAATTGTCTAGTGTATATAAATAGCTTTAACAGCTACTTCAAAGTTTAGTTTTATGTAATATCATTTAGGTCTCAAGACTTTCAAAGGCCACTGAAAGAAATACTAACCTCGTGAATATCATCTGTGTCAAGCTCTCCAGCTATTTATTGGCCTCTCTCATTCTATGACGTACGTGAACCAATTAGAAACAAATAAAAAATGTTTTGCTTTATCTTTCTCACTAGATTGAGCCATCATGACTACTGGTTTGTGTTTAGATGAGAAAGTATTTCAATTTCTTCATCTTTTTTTTTTCTTTTTTAAAATTTATTTTTACTTTTTTAAACATCTTTATTGGAGTATAATTGCTTTACAATCTTGTGTTAGTTTCTGCTGTATAGCAAAGTGAATCAGCTATATGTATACAATATTCCCATATCCCTTCTCTCTTACGTCTCCCTCCCACTCTCCTATCCCACCCCTCTAGGTGGTCACAAAGCACAGAGCTGATCTCCCTGTGCTATGCAGCTGCTTCCCACTAGCTATTTATTTTACATTTGGTAGTGTATATATGTCAAGGCTACTTCATCTTACTCTTGATTCTATTGGTGAAAAAGAGTGGGCAGGGCCCACAGAGGCAGACAGGGTTGGGGTTCTTTCACTCTCTGGGCCATCTTACCTACTTCTTCTCTTCCTTCCCCTTCCCATTTAATCCCTCCCTGGTGCACAGGTTGGGTTTCAGTGGTAGCTACAAAGACCTTGGACTTCTAAAGAAAGGAAGATAAAAAAAAAAAAAAAAGCAAGGGATTGGCCCAGCAGCTATGGAAAATAGTCTGGAGGTTCCTTGAAAAACTACAAATAGAGCTACCAGATGATGATTCAGCAATTCTACTCCTGGGCATATATCTGGAAAAGATGAAAACTCTAATTTGAAAAGATACATGCACCCCAATGTTCATAACAGCATTATTCACAAAAGCCAAGACATGGAAGCATCTAAATATCCATCAACAGATGAATGGATAAAGAAGATGTGGTGTGTGTATATATATACATACATACATACACACACGATGGAATATTACTCAGGCATAAAAAAGAATGAAATATTGCCATTTTCCATAACATGAATGAACCTAGAGATTATAATACTGAATGAAGTAAATCAGAGAGAGACAAACATTATATGATACCACTTACATGTGGAATCTAAAAAATAATACAAATGAAATTATTCACAGAACAGAAACGGACTCACAGACATATAAAACAAACTTATAATTACCAAAAGGGAAGGGGGGGGTATAAATTATGAGTAAGAGATTAACATATAAATACTACTATATATAAAATAGATAAACCACAAGGACCTACTGTATAGCACAGGGAACTATATTCGACATCTTGTAATAACCTATAATGGAAAAGAATCTGAAAAGGAAAAAATATATACATATATATATATATATATATATATATATATATAACTGAGTCACTTTTATGTATGCCCAAAACTAATACAATATTGTAAATCATGTATACTTCAATTTAAAAAATTCAAAAAAATGCAGGGGAGGAAGGTGGTAGCAGATGTGAGACAAGAGTAGAATAGGAGTGGTTATATGGAGAGACAAACAGAATCTTTTAGAGAAGAGATGGGAAGTTTTCTAATAAGGAGGGACCTTAGATTCCTTCTGGTGCTATTGTCCAGGACCCTACTATTAGTAAGTGGTAAAGTCAACTCTGAGAAATGTCAGTGTGTTTTCTATTAAAGCATAAACACATCAGGTTTCTTGGCTATATACTGAACAGACTCCCAGGGCAAAAAGGAACATATTATTTTCTATGAACATGAATCAAAAGAAGCTACTTTTTCTGGTCAGTTCTATTCTTGAAAATGAGAAAACATTCTGATTACCTCATACATGGTCACCTAAAGTACATATGTATAAAGTGGAGAAGGTGAAACCTTAACTTTAGATATTTTCCATAGTTTTTCTTATGTTTAATTATAATTATTTGTAGTAGCTTTTGTTTTCTTTTTCTTTCCTAAAATCCAAGACATATACTTTAATATCAGCTTTCTTACAGACATCATGGAATGTAAGGGAGGCTAGGTTTTTCAAGGAGTCTTCCTTACATTGCTTAAGATCTCTGATTTATCCACAGTGGCACTGCTTTTGATGTCT
Organism: Mesoplodon bidens; assembly: GCF_964165515.1. Taxonomy (NCBI): domain Eukaryota; kingdom Metazoa; phylum Chordata; class Mammalia; order Artiodactyla; family Ziphiidae; genus Mesoplodon; species Mesoplodon bidens. The sequence continues at coordinate 32,594,769 of NC_138168.1, read as the reverse complement.
CATATTTAGTATTCTCCAAAAGCAGCTTTCCATGGATATATTGCTTTTTTATCCTGTGCTTAAATTAATTTTCTGTAGAAAAGAATTCCCCAATTTGGCATTTGGAAGCAGGAGGTTTTAACCAAGCTTTAGGGGTTGAGAGAGAATAATTTAGAACTTTTCAAGTATAAGTTTATAAAATCAGTGCTGGGCTTCCCTGGTGGTGCAGTGGTTGAGAGTCCACCTGCCGATGCAGGGGACGCGGGTTCGTGCCCCGGTCCGGGAGGATCCCACATGCCGCGGAGCGGCTGGGCCCGTGAGCCATGGCCGCTGAGCCTGCGCGTCTGGAGCCTGTGCTCCACAACGGGAGAGGCCACAGCAGTGAGAGGCCCACGTACCGCAAAAAAAAAAAAAAGCTCAGGGGTGATTGAGTGAGGGAATACCCAACAGATAACTCTGCCGAGAATCAATATCAGTGGGAGAAAGAGTGACAAAGGTGGCCAGACTTTCAAATTCTTTTTAATAAGTCTTTCCAATCTAACCACACTTCTCAAAGGGTTCTGGGAAATCACCAGTACTTCTGCAGAGACAGTCAGTGGGTCTAGATGTTTGCTTTCTACATCAGAATTCTAATCAAAGGAAAAATCATCCATTTAATATAAAATATTGATTTGCAAAATTTTAATTAACTACTTTTACTATTATTTTTTTGTTTATAAAAGAGAATTTCAAGTAAGCCAGGTAACAGTATCTGGATGATCAAGAATCAACTTTTAAAAAAATCCTTTCATACTATTTCATAGGATAGAAATGTAAAAAAGACATGACAGCTATATATTCCTTTATCATTCATAAGTGAATTAAAAGACTGAGATATTTCTAATCAGTTCCTTACTCGGCACTGACATAAAACAATCATCTTCACAATTAAAATACAATGGGATATCCCTAGATCAGTGCTACTCAAAGTGTGGTATAGTAGGCAAACTATTTGTTCCAATCACAAAGTTGAGAAAGAGAGAATAAGTAGATACTTTTATAGCAATTTGACATCAGGATATTCAGATATGTGGTTCTGTGTTTTACAAAAATATTAGTTGGTGATGGATTGGAAGGAAAAACCTCTTCCTGTTAAGAGAGCTTGAAAAGCATTTGAATTAGATAATGAAGTGTGCAGTTTCTCATGAAGGGAACACTAAACCACAAACCTGAATGTGGATTGCATTTTAAATTGAGGGAAATGATGGTAAACAGAGCATTGTTTCTGGTTTTTTATATATATATATATATATATATATATATAAAATTTTATCTCAGTTGGGTTAAAACTGAGACAGCTTCATGGGCTTGTAAAAATTAATAAATAGAAACATCAATTAAAATAGTCAGGAAGCCAGAAGGGGGCACTATCACACCTTATGACAACAGCAAAGCCCAACAGGAAGAAGACTTACTCTTCTTCCTGGCAAGAGCTCAGCCAATGAGAGGTTGTCACAACTCAGTGAATGAAAAGCCACTATACTTTGAGCTCTCAGTTCTTCCTAGTTTCTGCTATTACTGCAAAAAGCCAGGATATTCGAAAAGAAATTATTACAAATTTGAGCACTTTAGGTTCCTTCAGCCCTCCTACCAGCCTTTCTGACATCCTCCCAATTCTCAATGAAGGGGTTCCAAGGAACTACAGGGGCTCTTCCTAATCTTTCCTCTAAACTGACTTGGAGAAATATTTCTCCAGATTGGGGATGAATCTCTTCTAGTCCTAACTGACACTGGAGCCACACTCTTGGTGCTCAACCCCACTACTATAAAGCAGTCCCTACTCTGGAATACTAAAACACTTCAAATAGTGGGGCTCTCTGATTATCCTCAGGATGTCCCTGCCTCTGAACCTATTCCCTTTTGTTTAAGTCTTTTGAGAGATATACACCCTATTCTTCTTATTTCCTCCACCCCTATCCATTTATTAGGCTGAGAACTCTTAGAGAAGTATCATGCTGGAATTTCTTTCTCCCAAAAGGAGAAAATAATTCTAGAACGTGACAGCAGTCATCAAAGTAACCAATCAGGTGAATTAAATAACACTTTGACCTCTTTTATTTGCTCCATCTCTGATGATACAAGAGCTGATTCTGGAAACACTGATCATTTGTCCCTATTGAATCAACTACCATCCTCCTTAAGGGCAAAATCTCCAACTGATATTGGCAAAATTCACAACACACCTCCCATCAAAAGTCAAATAGATCCCTCAAAACCTCTCCCCAGAACTAATCAACACCATATAAGTAAAGAGGCCCTTCAAGGTATAAAGCCCATAATAGAAGATTAGAAGACTCAAGACCTCATTATCCCTTGTACTAGTGCCTGTAACACTCCATTTACTGCTAAGAAAATCTAAGGGCCAATGGTAAAGATTTGTCCAGGATCTCTGAGCAACAGGCAACACTGTAATCTCCCAAAACCCTGTTGTTGGGCTTCCCTGGTGGCGCAGTGTTTGAGAGTCCGCCTGCTCATGCAGGGGACACGGATTCGTGCCCCCGGTCCGGGAAGATACCACATGCTGCGGTGTGGCTGGGCCCGTGAGCCATGGCCGCTGAGCCTGCGCGTCCGGAGCCTGTGCTCTGCAACGGGATAGACCACAACAGTGAGAGGGTCGCATACCACAAAAAAAAAAAAAAACCCTTTTGTTCCTAACCCTCATAGACTGCTGATATCCATTCCTTATGGAAGAAAATTCTTTACTGCAACTGATTTAGGCAGTGCATTATTTAGTGTTCCAGTTGATGAAGGTAACAAATACCTTTTTGCCTTCACTTGTAAAGAAAAACAATTCACTTGGACAAGAATGCCTCAGGATTTTAAGAGTCCTCCTTCTTTCTCACAAATCCTGTAGGCTGATCTGAATGATATGAAGTTCCCTAGAGGTTCTACTTGGTTGCAATATGGGGATGATTTGTTTGCTCTCCTCAAGCCTCCTCACAGGAAGACAGCATCCACTTGCTAAAGCTTTTACACTTAAAGGGACATAAGGTGACCAAGGAAAAATTGCAGTTCGCCCAAACCCAGGTTTGATATTTAGGGCATCTAATATCAGAACAGGGGCTACACCTAGATCCACATAGACTACATGGTGTCCTAAGTTTCCTGAAACCCAAACTAAACACCAGCTGTGAGGCTTTCTCAGGCTAATTGGTTGTTGGATTACAAATTTCTCCCTTATGCCAAATATATGTATGTTTTACTAAAGAATAACAATCTTGACTCAATTCTTTATTGGCAGATCTACATGACATAGCCTTTAAAGCCTTACAGGAGAATATGATGACCCCTCCTGCCCTCAGGCAGCCTAATTATCAGATTCCCTTTTTCCTTTTTTGTATATGAAATGGAAAGGAATGACCTTGGGGTACTCACCAAACAAAGAAACAAACAAGAAAACAAAACGAAGCAAAAAACCAGGGACCACCATCAACCCATATGATATTATAACTAGCATCTGGACCCTGTGGAATGGGGATACAACCCTTGCCTTAGAGTCATTACTGCCACTGTTCTTTTTGGTTAAGGCCACCAAGAAAACCATTGTGGGATCCCCTTTAACCTCATGCAGTAGAAGCCCTCCTGAATTCTCATCACACTCAACATTTCTCAGTCAGCCAGCTCACCTCCTATGAAGCCCTTTGGTTCATCACATAACTCCAGATTGGGGATGAATCTCTTCTAGTCCTAACTGACACTGGAGCCACACTCTTGGTGCTCAACCCCACTACTATAAAGCAGTCCCTACTCTGGAATACTAAAACACTTCAAATAGTGGGGCTCTCTGATTATCCTCAGGATGTCCCTGCCTCTGAACCTATTCCCTTGACAATGGCAAATATTGTGCTGGATATGCTATTGCAACTCTTTTTGATGTTATTGGGGCAGAACATTTACCTATGGCTATTTCACCTCAAAGGGCTTCATTAAATGCTCTTACATGGTCTTGTACTTTAGCCAAGGGCAAACCTGACAATATTTATACTGACAGTAGATATGCTTTCAGAGTAGCTTATGATTTGGGCATGTTGCAGGAGCAAAATGGCTTCCTTACATCCAGGCAAAATAAAATTAAAAATATCCCCTATGTTTAGGAATTATTGGATACAATACTTTTACCTGCCATATTAGCTAGTGTTAAGATTCCGGGACATTCTAAACTTGACTCTCTAGAAGCTAAGGGAAATCACCTTGCTCTCATTTCTGTAAGGAATGCTGCCCTTAAAGGAACAAGCAGCAGCAAATCTGTGTCATGGTCCAAAGAGTTATTTCCCCAAATGACAACTTTAAAAAACTGATTAGAGAAGCCCAACAATTGGCTTCAAATAAAGAAAAACAAGATTGGAAATTCAATTGTTGGTTTGGTAAAAAGAAAAAGTTTTAGTTTGGACCAAATAACCCTACCAGAAACTCTAAAATCCCCACTCCTAACCACTGTCCATGCATTAAATCATTGGTCACAATAGACTCCATGAATCAATATTGGTGGGGAAACATTAACAAGGTCACAAAATTTGCCTACCTCACTTGTCCCACTTGTCCAAAATATAACCCAGGGAAGCCTATTTGTACTGTTTCCAGACATTTTAAACTGCCTAATGGACCATTTGAGGTCTGACAATTGGATTTCATACAACTTCCTCCATCTCATGGATATAAGTATGTTTTACTCATGGTCTGTATGTTTATACACTGGACTGAGGCCTTCTCTTGAAGATAGGCTACTACCTCTTCTGTAGGTAAAGTCCTTTTCTAAAAGATCATCCCTACCTGGGGGACTCCTCTTGAACTGCACAGTGACTGAAGAACCCATTTTATTGGTCAGGTACTTTGACAAGTCTGTGCTGTTTCGCTGGTTTTTCAACGCTTTAACTGCATTGCCCTTAACACCCTCAATCCTCTGGTTTAGTTGTATGTACTAAAGGTATTATTGACTCAACTGGCAACATTTTAGAGGCACTCCAAATACCTTGGTCATAAGCATTGCCATTACTCCTCCTAAATCTCAGATCCACCCCTTTTGGATCTCATAAACTCTAAGCCTTTGAGATAGTTGTAGGACACCCAATGCACTTGACTCCTGTAAGTCAAGCTTTTGACCCACAACTTATAAAAGGAATGATGTTCCAATATTTCAAATGCCTAATTGCTTCCATTAAAAATAAGCAGGTTTTGATAGAGCAATCTCTTCACAGTGCACTCACAGGACACAAAGACGTTAAGCATCACACCTGGCACTCTGGAGATTTTTTCTATTGGGAAGACACCTCCAGAAAGACTTTCTTTAACCTTGCTGGAAAGGCCCCTATCAGATACTGTTAAACAACACTATTTTTTAAATTATTATTATTATTTTTTTTGCGGTACACGGTCCTCTCACTGTTGTGGCCTCTCCCATTGCGGAGCACAGGCTCCGGATGCGCAAGCTCAGCAGCCATGGCTCATGGGCCTAGCCACTCCACGGCATGTGGGATCTTCTCGGACTGGGGCACGAACCCGTGTCCCCTGCATCGGCAGGCGGACTCTCAACTACTGTGCCACCAGGGAAGCCCTAACCAACACTTTTTCCACCAAACTCCTGGGAATAGACTCTTAGATTCATGTGACACACTGAAGAAAGCACCAAACACTGACTAGACTTGCATTTATCTTGTGACTTTAAATTAAAGAATCCCAGAAATTGAAACAGACCACATCTGATGTGACAGCTTTCTCAAGATATCTAGAGCAGGCCTGTTGGAAGTTTGTCTGCCAAACTTTCGATGATGACATAATGCTTCAGAGGATCTCCAGTGTCTATGATCTTGATAATATATGGATTTTAGATTTTAAAAAGTGCCTGAGTGCTTTCCTTCTTACCCCTCCTTGTTACTCAGATGTGATCTCAAAATGTTTCCAGTCTGTGCACCTTCCCTCTAACGTGGGACACTACACCCAGAAGAGATCCTCCTGGCATTGAAGGACAAAAAGCCGCAGAATCCAAAAAACCTGACTTTTCATTAGCAATGCTTTCAGAGAAAGATCTTGATCAAAAGGGGAAAATGTAAAAATTAATAAAAAATAACTTCCATTAAAATAGAGTCAGAAGGCCAGAAGAGGGAGCTCTCATGCCCAAAAATGATAGCAGAACCCAACAGGAAGAAGAAAGACTTTCTCTTCTTGCCTGGCAACAGCTCTGCAAGTGAGAGACTGTCACAATTCAGCCAATGAAAAGCCACTATATTTTGAACTCTCAATTCCTCCAATGGACTCTTTGTTTACTATAGCCCTCCCAAGTCCCTCCACACCCCACTTTATAAAAGTTCTACTCTCCTTGTTTCAGGCTCACCATGGGTGTAGACTCCAGACTGCAATTCTTTGTTGATCCAGAATAAAACCATTCTTGCTACATAAATAACTGAAAGTCTATTTGTTTAAGGTCAACAGGCTTGTGACCACTGCAGTCACACAGAGCCCTTTTCTCAGAGGGCCCCATACTTGGATTAATGCTCCACTATTGCTGCCTTAAAATTCTTGAGAACTTTGTCTTTGAACTTGTGTTTTGCATGTGAAATCTAAGGTGACAATACAGCATTCATATAAGCAGATATGCATGGTCACCATTCCTGGCAACCCTATTTGCATTAGCCTTCCTGATTCCCCATGAGTGCAGAATTTTGGTGGACCCACAATATGTGGAAGTTCAACAAAACTCAAAGTGAGTTCAAGGTAAAAGTGTTACATCTATGGCTGAGCAAGGGGAGAGGGTGGCAATGGCAACACCAAGAGGCACTGTTTTCTATTTGAACCAGAACTTGCTTTGAATGCAGACAGAGGCAATGTTATTCTAAGAAACACAAACAACTAAGGGATCTTATCATATTCCTTCTTATTCTTGTTACTTCTCTGGATAAGCCAATCATCTGCACTAAAAATGATCACATAGCATGAAAGTTAAAGATAGGGCAACCCATAGTTCCTTTCCTTTTCAGTTCTTTCTTACTCATGAGTAAGAAAGTGTTGGTAGAATGTGTACATATCAAAAAGTAAAATAAAAACACTTGAGATAATTTTGTGCAGAATTTTCATTGTTCTAATAAGAATGGAATGTACATGCATGTATGAGACATGAATTATGATTTTTGGTGATTTCACATGTAAATTAAATATTCTGATATTTGCATTTATGACTGGCATTGCACAATATAAAGAATAGTAAAACTCATGCTAATAATTTAAAACTTTAATTTTTCTTTACTTTGACTAATACCAAATAACAAATAATATGCACCATGACATGTCAAGAGAAAGACTGCAGAAGAAAGGAAAAAATTTTATATTTAATACTTTTAATGGCACATTTTTCCTACATTTTGAACAAGGGCCTCTACATTTTCATTTTGCACTTGGTTCCACAAATTATGTAGCTGACCCTGGTTAAACAGTATGTGTGGTGCTTGGATTAAATGGTGCCATTTGCTATTATTCAGCCTAGATCTGCTTATATAAATTTAGGGATGATAACTTCAAGAATACTAAACAGATTCCATATATATGTGTTAGCATACGGTATTTGTTTTTCTCTTTCTGACTTCACTCTGTATGACAGACTCTAGGTCCATCCACCGAGGGGCAGGATGGGAATAAAGACATAGACCTACTAGAGAATGGACTTGAGGTCACGGGGAGAGGGAAGGGTAAGCTGGGACAAAGTAAGAAAGTGACATGGACATATATACACTACCAAATGTAAAACCGATAGCTAGTGGGAAGCAGCCGCATAGCACAGGGAGATCAGCTCCGTGCTTTGTGACCACCTAGAGGAATGGGATAGGGAGGGTGGGAGGGAGATGCAAGAGGGAGGAGATATGGGGATATATGTACATGTATAGCTGATTTACTTTGTTATAAAGCAGAAGCTAACACCCCATTGTAAAGCAATTATACTCCAATAAAGATGTTAGAAAAAAAAAGGTACTAAAATAATACTAAACAGGGTTCATTACTACAGCAGTTTCTTAACAACTTCAACAGGGCAATATATACTGTGAAGAACTAATGAGGACTTAGAGTATGCTGCATATGCTCCCTTATTTGAGCCCAGAGTCCTTTTCTTAGACAAACCTTCCCTTGAAAATATTGGGCAATTCTGTCTCCACTTCTCATTAGCTCTGTAAGTTAGTTAACTTCTTTGAATGTCAGTTTCTCCTGCAAATAGAATGACTAACTTAATGTTTATTATAAAGATTAAATCTTCTAGCATGTGCCAAATACATACTACATACTTAATTTTATTACTGTATTTTTTTCCAAATCCATCAGGTATATATTGAAAGGTTGTTCCATGGGAGCAATATAGTTAGTTTTGCATCATAAATTCTTTTCTAAATTTTTTGGAGATCTTGCTGTTCACCATGGATTAACAAAAATAAAACATTGAATATTTCAAAGGAATAGAGATATTGTTACTCATAATTACCTGGCATGTATTAAGTGCTCAATAAACATGGCAGAAATGAATGAATATGATAATCATAAACCAAAATGAAAAACAGCCCAAGTACAGCCTGGATTCCTACCTTGACTTCTTCCATTAGGCAGTTACTTTATTTCTCACTTTCCTCAATTGAAAATAAATATCATATCTGTCTTATAGAATTATTATGAGGAATAAATGATATATAGTATTTCATACAGTGTCTGACACCTGATAACTGTTCAGTCCATGTTAGCTATGTCAGTATGTTGAGAATTTCACCCTTTCACCAAGGTTTTCTTACAATCCAAGTCCCTAGTTCTCTCTTTTCTGTAAATGAAAGGAGAGATGCTCAAGTAATTCATAACCCAAAGGAAATAATAAAGATAGGTGTAACAGAGATTTTTTAAAAGTAAAAAATATTTTCCAATTAGTGTTTTTCCTTCCCAAACTTGAAAACGTTGGGGCCAACAATCTGGTAGATCTCCTGTTTGTTTCCACTGAACCACACATGGACAAATATTAAAATCACCCTTCCTGTTCAAATCTATCACTGATAGCTTCCCTTGGGTGTTGACTTTGTAACAGCATGGATTCACATGAGACAAGGAAGAAGTAAGGAGTTGTTTACTGACTTAATAATAAGATTAAGTATAATTCCTTTATTAGACTGAGATACATCAATTGTGCATAAATACATGTTTTTATTATGTAATTTAAATACTGAATTTTATCAGTGAGTAGCATGTGTTTTAGTATATGGGTGACTGGTATCTAAGAAAAAATGTTACTGGCTTTTATGATTCTTAGAGGCTACAGGATAGTAGCCTGGGAACTAGGGATTCCAGAGGATAATGATGAGGAGGCTATACCCTTGTGAAGAAGGGACTATTTCCTGAGACTCTGTATGTCCCCCTCTACTTCTTATCCACTACTTCCTGGCATAAACCAACTGAACTCTTCCTTCAATAACACCTTTGCCATGGGTGCCTTCTTGCCTTTCCATAATTATAATCAGTATTTATTAAAAAGCTACCACATGTCAGGCACTTTTCTAGAAACTTTATATATATTAACTCACTACAAAACTACGAAGAAGATACTTCTATCATTATGTCTATTTTAGAGGATAGGAAACTGAAGCACAGTAAAATTAAGTAATTTGTTGAAGGAGACCCTAGTAGGAGGTAGCAGAATCAGGATTCAGTTGCAGGAAACCTGACTTAAAGGTCCCCGGTCTTAACATCTGGCTTTACTGAGTCTGCACCACACTCACCCCAAAACCAGACTTTGGATCAGTTCCGATGTACTTTGCTCAGTTTCCCCGATTTCGCACACCAGGTACACAGGTGGTGTTCAGAAATATTTGCTGAATGAGTGAATATATGCTAATCAGAATCTCCAGGGAAGATTTTTCTTTTTTTTCCTGAGCTTCAGCTCCATGGTAACATGCACTTTTTCATCTAGATGCAGCACAGTATCACAGTTACCTTAAGTCACTATAACAAAATAAACTCACTTTTCATTATCTTGTCTCCTAGCTCCCAGATTTATGACCAGAACTACCATTTCACCCTCTGCCCAAGTAAAAAACTTGGGAGTAGCTTTTTTTCTCCTTCCTATCCCTTACTTCATTTTGTTAATCCTTTACCCTGCAGGAACTACGCAGTATTATGCAGGATCCCTGGACATCCCCTGAATCTTCTCTGCCTCATACCTCACTAGTCAAATTCCAAATAGTAATTTGTTTTTTGGATGGTCATTACTTACTTCTCATTCCATGGTATTTTTAGGCAACAGCAGTACTGAGTATCGTGTCTGGTTTAAAATTATGTTCAAAAATGAAGCACAGGGGCTTCCCTGGTGGCGCAGTGGTTGAGAATCTGCCTGCTAATGCAGGGGACACGGGTTCGAGCCTTGGTCTGGGAGGATCCCACATGCCACGGAGCAACTAGGCCCGTGAGCCACAACTACTGAGCCTGCGCATCTGGAGCCTGTGCTCCGCAACAAGAGAGGCCGCGATAGTGAGAGGCCCGCGCACCGTGATGAAGAGTGGCCCCCGCTTGCCACAACTAGAGAAGGCCCTCGCACAGAAACGAAGACCCAACACAGCAAAAGTAAATAAATTAGTAAACTCCTACCCCCAACATCTAAAAAAAAAAAAAAAAAAAAAAAAAAAATGAAGCACATAATTGAATAACTAACTATCTAGGAATCAAAAAAGTGAATATATTAAATGATGATATCAGAAACCAGACGTAGGTTGCAAATGAAACAAACTAAAATAAAAGACATCTGAAACAGCATCTGAGAGCCAGGCCAAGTTCTGCCTGGCACTCTGAAAGTTCGTCTAGGTCCCACCTGCTTCAGCTTACTCTTACTTCTTGATTTTTGCTCTTGCTTTTCCATAGTACCCACTTATCTTTCTTCCAGTTTGACTGTCTCCGTTTGCTGAGCCCCTACTCTGACATTTCCACTGGTCATTTTGTTCCAGCACGATTTGCCTTTGCTTTCTGATTTTTACCTCTTGGTTTGCCGCCTGATTATTATGGTTGATGGAAAAATTTGGCCCATCTCATCCTGCCAAAGGATCCATCTGCCACAGGCCTAACTCGCCGAGTCCCAACATTCTCTCCTCCAATGAGACTGGCCCATATTGCCCCTTTCATGAACCCGATCTAGATTGACTTCCTGTACTGTGCCTTCCTTTATCAAATGAGATCAGTCACCTGGCCTATCAAGCATTTTGAAATATTCATATGACAGGTAGAATATATAAGACTGTACACATCAGCAGTCATCAATGTTAAAGTAAACAGGGTGAATTGACTTATGCTAAGATTGTTATTATTTAACTAAAATGATTAATTTATACAGTACTTTCAGAACTAGAATAACAAAAGTATAACTTAAAACTCATATTACTCATCAATATGGTAATTAAATAATTTTTAACAGTATTTCCAAATAAAATAATTTTTATCGTGAAGACTTAGAGTATGGCTCTAAATAATGTGATTTTAAATTAGGAAAATAAACTGAACAAACTACTGATCTAATCCAAGAGTTTCAATTCATTCTTGTTTGTTAGTTGAGAGATTCTGTGTCAATAAAAATGTCAAACAATGTAAGAAGAAAATATGTCAAATATTTGATTCAGCAGCACTGCTGGCAAATAAAGTTTGGTTCTTTATTTGCATGGTGTTTATCAAGAATGATTGAGCTTTTCAAGAGATAAGGATTTTTGGAATATTTCCACTGAAAATGTAAGTAATTGTAAATGCAAATGGGCTGTTAAGTAAGGTCTGTTTCTTTGTGCCAACAAAAGTTAAATGACTAAATTTAGAAAATTTAATGAGGAATCAAAGTTGGATTTAAGGACAATTATTTGGGTCATGCTGCCTTAACTTGGTCTTTGCTCAAAGACTCATTCCTGGGCTTCCCTGGTGGCGCAGTGGTTGAGAGTCCGCCTGCCGATGCAGGGGACACGGGTTCGGGCCCCGGTCCGGGAAGATCCCACATGCCGCGGAGCGTCTGGGCCCGTGAGCCTTGGCCGCTGAGCCTGCGCGTCCAGAGCCTACGCTCCGCAACAGGAGAGGCCACAACAGTGAGAGGCCCGCATATCGCAAAAAAAAAAAAAAGACTCATTCAGAGGCAAATTATAGATAATGGAAAAAATCACCAAAAAGAAAGGCTTTAATTTGTACACATGTACATTAATTTTCTTTTGAATGTGGGATATGTACAAAAATTATGTAAGTTATAATGTCTCTGGTACTTTTGTCCCTCCCTCTTCCCCATTTCTATTTATCCACATGGTCGTATAAATTACTGTTACGGTTTATTTTTTTTTTACATCAAATATTACTTTTGAAAGGTACAAGTCCAAGCTAAAGTCACATTAAAGCAGACAAAATGAAATGGAGTCAAAGACAACAAGATTACTCCAAGGTGGTTGAAACCTGAATCTGTATAGGCTGGCAATTCTTGATCAGATAGCAACAGAGTGTTGGGTATTTTTTTTAAATCATTTTTTTTAATGATACTGATATCCCTATCCTTTTTGTCATTTAAAAATGTATTTGCAGTTTCTCTATCATATGCTCTCCAAAAAGAAATCCCTTGGATATAAGAGAGTCAAGTGTCAGAACAGGAACCTTAGAGACCATTTGACTTGAGCCCTGGGAGATTATAAAAAGGCCGGTGGGATCATTCTTTCCAACCATTAAAAGAGAATACAGTATGCTAATCAGACAAGAATAATCATTCATAGCAACTTTGTTCTTGAATAACTAAATCATAACCTTGTTAATTTTCTTAAATCAAAAAGTTAAATATATAAGATTTCTTAATTTTGTGCTAAAAACCGAGGGTTATCAGATTTGGGGATTTTATGTTTTTTTTTTGTTTTTTTGTTTTTTTTTGCGGTAGGCGGGCCTCTCACTGTTGTGGCCTCTCCCCTTGCAGAGCACAGGCTCCGGACGCGCAGGCTCAGCAGCCATGGCTCACGGGCCCAGCCGCTCCGCGGCATGTGGGATCCTCCCAGACCGGGGCACGAACCCGTGTCCCCTGCATCGGCAGGCGGACTCCCAACCACTGCGCCACCAGGGAAGCCCAGATTTGGGGATTTTATGGACCAGAAAATCTTCAAATAAAATAATATTGATATTTTCTTTCCAGTAAGAGCAATAAAACAATCAAAGAAATACAGCCAACCATACAAAATATGCCTGTCATCTATTGTTATTATAATTTAATAAAAGCAATGTCATTTGACATCAAACAATTATGAGGTATAATCTTAGAATAAATGAGAATCTTATGAACTGATCCAAATAAAGGTTATAAAAACTCACTACTTTTTAAATGTATTTTATTTTGTCACGCCCACAAAAATTTAGTCAAGAAGCACAATGGCAGACTGATGTCGGATAACCACTATTATAGAGACATCTAAAATGCTGAGTGCGTATTTTATTTGCACAGAGAGGTTAATAAAAGAAGCCTTAATTAATACCTGTTGTAGGCTCTAATTCCTTAATTCTAATTCCCATTTGTGTAAAATGAGAATAATAATAGGACCCACGTCATCGAGATGTTGTGAGAATTCAATGAGTTAATATACATAAAATTTTAAAACAGGGTCTGTCACACATAGTAAGAGCTCAATAAATGTTAGATATTGTTCTTATTGTCAAAGTAGGATTTAGGGTCTCATTATTTCTAAGACTTGGTTAAACTCTAAAATATCTATCTCTCAAATCCACATTAAATAACTCAAAAGGGAAAGAAAAGAACCATCAAGAGACACTGAACTCTAGTTAATGATATACCTGCTGAAGTGTACAGGTAAAGTGTGTGATGTCTCCTATTTACTTTGCATTCAAAAAAGGAAGATGAAATAAATAGATATCCAAGCACAAGATAAACATAATATAATACTACTTGTAAAATCTAGGTAGTGGGTGTATATAAAATTCTTTCAAATTTTCTATGTGTTTTACATATCTCAAAATAAGACAGAAAAAAATTAAAGGATTTAAAATTTTAAAGAAACGATCTTAAAAATTTAAGCACCTATTCATTAAAATAAGAAGCTACCAGATTTAGGCATCGTTCCTAACACCTATCTGGGGGTACCATATTTATATCTAAGGGCAGAATTTCTGCTGCTTGCCTCTAGATCCAAAATTGCTAGTTTTGATGGTGCCACTATAGGCATAACCATGTTTGCCCTGATCCCCACTTCAGCCATGTGTCAGAGGTTGCAGGAGACCCTAAGTCCTATGGACACAATGGGGCATCCAGTTCTGATTCAACCAGATTGAACCTGGGGACGTGTGGGCATGAGCATGAGAGTTGTAAGTCGGTCTCCAGTCTGGAGTCAGGTTCTTGAAAAGTACAAATTTTGATGAAAATGCCCCAAAGAAATATTGAATTAGTAGCAAAAATGTGAAAAAAAATGAAAACGTGCTGACTATACAACTTGCTACAAAACATCTGGCATGGTACAGTTTTATTCCTTTGTTAAAGAAAAAAAACATATATGTTTGTGTATGTGTTTGTATATACATCCACACAAATATATATACACAGATATGTATATATATATATATATATATATATACACACATATATATACACATAAACATGTATATATCTATATATTGGAATCCTAATGGCTCTGTGAAACTGTAACTATCTTATATTTTATATGTTGCTATTTTTCATAATTATTTTCTTCTCTTTATAATCTCAACCAAAATAGTGTTAAAGATTTTTTGTTTGTTTTCCCAACTGTTTGAGACATGTTATGGAGATTAAAACATAAAGAATAACTCAGTGTGAAATCAGAACCAGTTATTGTTGAAATTATTGTAATGTCACCAGGAAAGAATAATAATTTTATTTTAGAAATAGAAAAAAATACTTCAGATGTTCAAAAAATCCAATTTTAAAAAAGAGAAAAATGGAAGTCAATTATGCAAATATTTGGCATTCTGTAGAAAGTTTCTAGATATTTTAGTGATACGTATTCTTGTGGATGCCAACTATTTTATTTTTGATTATCAAAATATGAAATACAATGGTGTAGTCATTTCTTCCCTATGAGCAAATAATGAAGTAAAGGTCAATTTCAGTCAAAAAAATTATGCTTTAATCTCTTGGACACTTCCAGTAAACCTTTTTTTCTGAATTATCCATATAATAATTGCTGTTCTTTTCTTTATTTCCATAGAAACATAATATCAGGGAAAATACTGTTCTTCGATGATATTTTTCCACAATAGGGTTAAGCCATGACAAGAGGAGACTCATCAGGATTAATAAGAGGTAGAACTGGTGACTATAAATATATTAACAGATTGTTTAGTGTTCTACTCAAAAAAAAAAAAACAAACAAACATAGATCAGAGAAATTTGGAGCTAGAGATGCCCTTAGAAATGTGCTTTTATCAATGAGAAAACTAATGTCCAGGACTGTTAAAAGATGCACCTCTGAAGTCCATCTCAGGGCCAGGTTAGTGGCAGAGTCACTTGGCCCAGTAATATATCTCCCACCTTATGCTGCCAGTGCCTCTGCAGGGTTGCCATTATTTTACTACGCAGAAACATGACTTCAGAAGAAAACCATATGAAAATCACTTATCTTAATATGGATAGATGTCTGTTTATATTCAGGGACTAGCAACAAGGTGATATTTAATTTTGAATCATTTATACAAGGTTTATGTAATTTACATATAGATCATAAATCATAAATCATATATTGTACAAAGCACAATAGAGAAGAACTAAGTGATAGAGAATCCTTCTCCCTGTTTTTTTGGGGCTTGAGAACAGTTAAATAAGAATTCAGTGCGTCAAATATTTATTTTGTCAGACACTTTGGTGGCTGCTTAATGGTACACATAAACCCTGACCTCAAGAAGTTGGCAGTCTACTAGATGAGAAAGTTACAGGTGTAGACAGAGTATTTACAGACTTGTGTTTTGCAAGATTGGCCAGGGGAGTGAAAACTGGAGAGAGGAATAGGCAGACATTAGGATGCACACCCGCCAAGTACAGGAAAGAAGCAGGAAGATTAAGGAACTGGACTACAGATGGTGGAGGAGTGGGCAGTTGCAGCAGGCAAAGAGCAAACACTTCGGTTCAAAACCTGAGAATTCTGGTGGATCAGTTTCTCCTCTTGCACCTCTCACTATACCTTCTACAGATTAAAAGCAAGGAAAAATGATAAAGTTCAAGTACAGAGAAAGTGCTTTAACATCAACCCCAACGAATTTGACCCCCTTCTGGTATCTTTTTAAATGTCACCACCAAGCCAAAACCAGGAAATAATCAGAGACTGATTGCTTCTTGACCTTCAACCCCACATTGCATCATTCAAGTTCCAATGATACTACCACCAAAATAGGTATTTGTTACATGGACACTCCTCCACCCACACTGCACCACTCTCACCCTCCTCATTTCTTTCATTTGGAGTACTGTATCTGGGATTACCCTGTCTACCACTCTACTCTGCTTCCCAGGAGCCTACAGAATTGGAGTCATCACCTGCAGTATAAAATTTAAGATCAACTGCCTGTCACTAAAGGTATTTTGTGATCTGATCCTTATCTGTATCACCTTACCTCCCACCACTGCCTTTCCTTTTCTACTTCTTTTTTCTCCAAGAACATTGAATACTTGTAGTTCCAGGAACATGCCATGGCTTTGCACTGCTGTGCCTTTTCACTTTTGGACTACCAGCTGTAGGCAATGTTCTATTTAGACCACATGACTGCACTAGCGACTTGATAGATAAATAAATGAATTTATTGTTGTCCTTCTTGGTTGGAATTTTTCAGGATCTCAAATAGTATGTGTTTTGTTCTCCTAAATGAACCTTAGATACATAGACCATTTAAACAAGTATGTATAGGCATTATGTTATGAACTTGAATAACAAGGACAAATCATTTATAATTGCTACCTAACAAGGTAACGTACAATATTCTGAACAAGTTAAAATTTTAAAATATCTTATTTAAGGTCACAGTACATAGAATGATGTATTAGTTATTAGTACATGGCATGTAACATAAATCTGATAAATATTTAAAACTAAAAAGGAAAGAAAGTAGGAAAGCAAGCAAGCAATCAAGAGAGGAAGAGACAGAGAAATACTTTGAATTCAAAAGTCCAAGAGATCTTCCCACATATTTTTAATCCCAAAACCCCTTGTACAGATAATATTTTATAAGAAACCCGATATGTAAAGGAAATATATTATTTATTCCATTAGGTCTACACATACTTATTGATCATGTGCTAATGCTTGGACTGTGTTAGGTGATAGAGATATAGCAAAGAACAAGATCGCTGTCCTCTTGGAGCTTAACATATAGCAGTGAAGACAGATAATAAACAAGAGAAATTTTCAAATGGTGTAAGTAATATGAACATGACAGAACAGGATATTGTGACTGAGACAGGGAGTTTGGTTACTTTTGATACAGTGATTAAGACCTCCTCTGTGAGGAGGAAGTAATGCTTGAGTTGAGACCGGGATACATGAAGAGGAACCCAGACAGAGAGAATATCACATGCACAGGCCCTGTAGTGAAAACAAACTTGGAAAGTTCAAGAAATGGAATGAACAAAAATGAGGAAAAGGGTAAATGGTATAAAATGAGGACAGAGTGTTAGGTCCAGTGATTAAAGGGACTTAGAGGCATGTTAATGAATTGATGGGAAGCTAGTGGAAAGTAGGCAGGAAGCATGGACATGACTGTTGTTGAAGAAGGGGTGAGTCACCACCACAAACTCTGAGGGCTGAGAAGTTCCTCCATGTTTCATGCCTGCAATTCACATAATTGGCAACAGCTGAACTCCCTCACCTTGGTTTCAATCAATGGCATATATAATGTGGTGCTCAGTTCAATTAAAAAAGCATTTCCTCTCTATAATATAGGTCTTGGCAATGGTTAATTGAATTTGATGACAAAATCAAAGGCATCAAAAGCAAAAATGAACAAGTAGGATTACATCAAACTAAAAAGCTTCTTCACAACAAAGTAAACCATCCATAAAATGAAAAGACAACCTATGGAAAGGGAAAAAATGTTTGCAAATCATATATCTGATAAGGGGTTAATATCTAAAATATATAAGAAACTTATACAAACTCAATAGCAAACAAAAAAACAAAAACAAACCCCAAAAAACACTAAACTGATTTTTAAAAAGTCAGAGTATCTAAACAGACATTTTTCCAAAGAAGAAATATAAATGGTCAACAGGTATATGAAAAGGGGCTCGACATCACTAATCATCAGGGAAATGCAAATCAAAACCACAATGAGATATCACCTCACACCTGTTAAAATGGCTATCATCCAAATGATAAGAGATAACAAGTTTGTATAAGGATGTGGAGAAAAGGGAATCCTTGGGCACTGTTGGTGGGAATGTAAATTGTTACAGCCAGGATGGAAATTAGCATGGAGAGCCCTCAAAAAATTTAAAAAGAACTACCATATGATCCATCAATCCACGCTTGGGTATATACCTAAAAGAAATGAAAACTGGATATCAAACAGATTTCTGCACTCATATGTTCACAGCAGCATTATTCACAATAGCCAAAATAGCGAAACAACCTAACTGTCCATTGAAGGGTGAATGGATACAGAAGATGTCATACACACACATGCACAGTGGAATATTATTCAGCCATGAAGGAGAAGAAAATTCTCACTCCTTCCATTTACAACAACATGGATGAAATTTGAGGGCATTATGTTAAGTGATATAAGTCAGACAGAGAAAGACAAATACTGCATGTTGTGATTTATAATATGTGGAATCTTAAACAATATATTAAGATTAAAACTCATAGAAACAGAGAGTAGAAAAATGATTGCCAGGGACTAGGTGGATGGGAGGTATAGGGAGAAGTTGGTAAAAGGCACAAACTTTCAGCTATTAGAGGAATAAAGTCTGAGAATCTAAAGTATAACATGCTGACTATAGTTGATAATACTGAATTATATCATTGAAATTTGCTAAAAGAGTAGAACTTAAATGTTTTCACCACAAAAAAAAAGAAAGAAAAGATAAATATGTGAGGTGATGGGTGTGTTAAATAACTATATAGTGGGAATCCTTTCACAATGTACAGGTATATCAAGTCACCACAATGTATACTTTAAATATCTTGCAATTTTGTCAATTATACCTAAATAAAGCTGAAAAAACAAACATTTCATATGCACCTACTATGTGCCCATCACTGAGCTTAGTGATAGGGATACAAAGATGAAAACATGGTTCTTGTCTTATTATACAATGTAGAGGGAAAGACAGGCACAGTTAACATAATTTTAGAATAATACATTAACTGCTATGGTAGAGATATTGAAAACCTGGGGTGAGGATCAATTATCCCAGGCTGGTTGTTTGTGGAAGTTTTCCTGGAAGAGGTAATAGCTTAGTTTTGAATTAATTAACCAGGCCAAGAAGGGAGCTCCATGTACAAAGAGAGCATAAGCTAAAGAAAAGAAACATTTTCATATAGATGAGTGCAAGGAAAAACTTTCAAGTCAGTATTACTAAAGCTTAAAATATGAACTGAGGACCAGTGGGAAATGAGATTTGGGACATAAACTAGAAACAGATCAGGAAAGGTTTCAAGGTCACTTCAAGCTGTTCAAACACTATCCTGAGGTCAATTAGAAGCCATTGATAGATGTTGAAGAGCAGACTGGACCTAGTCAGATTTGCAATTCAAATAGATCTCTGGCAGCTGATGGGGAACATCTTGGACATATTTTTTTTCCCCAGCTACTATTCTGAAAGAGAACTGCTTTTCTAGAAATGCCAAACCTCTTCTGAATTCTTTAAATAGCTTTTAACTATGATAGAACAGTTTTAAAGAGACTTACCTAATATTTTCCTCATAGTCTCCAACATTTCTCCTTTTCCAAATTAACTTTATAGTTTAGACGGATAATGGCAAAGAGGGAGAATAAAAAAGTGGTTGTTTGCCTTATTAGACAGACATTCTGCTAACAGAAGCCTGAGGTGTCCTTAGTTTTCTAATATTACTTAGAAAACTGTCTTCGATTCCAAGATAGAGTGAATTCATCTGACCCAGATATGACATGGGATCCTCTCTGATGAATATCTGCAATCTTTTTGCACCTTTCCTCTGAACAATTTTACTCCTCTTCTGATTTGATTCCATAATTGGTAATTAAATAGAAAACCACACCTTCTTAAAACTCCTATGACTATAAATTTTGCATTTCTTTTACCTGAAAGTGTCCATTGTCATCTTAAACATCTTACTTACTAGTCCATTGACTTTTGGGCAAGGCATGGAAGCATTGCTCTCTGTCTGTTCAAGGGCACCACCCACCCATGGTGAGGTGGTAACACGTATATGCTTCAAGCATCTGTTTTAGGCCTTAATTAGCTATCTTATCTGGAAACTTCTAACACCTTCAGAATCATAGCCCAGCGTAAAGTCTTGGTCAGTATTGATATGCAGGTTTCATTGATATTATAAATCCATTATTAAACTACTGTCCCAGTCACCTCACACATCACTGGAGTAATTCTTTTAAGAACCTGTAATTCTGCCATTCTGTCCTCATAATTAGGCATAAATGGCTAATGAAAACATAATTGTATAGCTTGTGAGTACATTTCTCTGAAGATTCAAAGATTTTTTTTCTTTTTCAACATTTAACAATTGATTATTTTCACACTAGAGGCTAGTTAATTGAGTATTTGCATAGTTTTATCCAGATAGAGATAAAGGTAAATTGAGGGGTTCATCTTTAAATTCTGTCCCTTTTCTGTTTCCCCACCTTCTTCCATATCAAAACCATTAAATCTCATTGATACCACAGTTTCTCCTCCAATCTATGCCAAGACCAAGTATGTTTTTCCCTAGAAGAAAAAAAAATTAAAAAAACCTACCTCATTTGCATGAATGTGTTCATATTCACCTGTTTATTTGTTCCTTCATTATTTCACTCATTTACTGAATTATTAAACCTTCATCCTCTCTAATCATCACTTGAAAGACAATCTAGTACCACTGAAAACCCCTGGTCTAGGCACCAGAGACCTGGATGCAAGCAAGTCCTAGCTTTGATTAATTGAGCCAGAGCATTTAACCTCCTTAGAACTTGGTTTACTCATCTAAAAATGGAACAGATTAAATCAGTTGCCCCTTATCTTAATTAGGTCATAGGCCTCCTGCAGAATCTGATAACTGTGAACTCACTCTCCAGAAAAGAAAAAAATGCTCATATCCATATACCTATAAAATTTTGCATTTGATTCCTTGAGACTCATGGAATTTTAAAACCTGTGTATGAACATGGGAGATTCATAGGCTCCTGGTTATGAACCATTGAAGTAGATGGTCTCTGCCTTCAGAGTTCCAAAGAGCCTTGCTCTACAAAGTGTAGTTCACAGAGTAGCAGTTCACCTAGGAGTTCCCTGTAAATCTCAGGTCCTGCCTCAGGCCTACTGAATAAGAATTTGCATCTTAACAGTATCTTTAGGTGATTCATATGGACATTAAAGTTTGAGAAGCACAGTTATCAAGTTTGGTTTAAATAAATTTCATGTAAAAGCAGAAAGGAAGATGATGATGTTTAGAATGGATTAGAGGTGCTTTCCTCTCTCATTTCCTTCAGGGTCTCTCAAAATACAGACAAACCACAGCAAGGATTTTTAATCACAGATTCTGGATCCGTGAAGAACCTTCCAATAAAAGAAACTTAAGATCCTGGATTTTGTTTTATTCATGGAAGAAGCATTTATTTATGTTATGATGTTTGTGTTAATGATAATCATGATTAAATACATATGGTATTTGGGGAAGCTATCACCACTAATGGCCCCACTGACAAAATAGGAAGAGGAAAACCAAAAAGTTAGTTTGGCTCTATAAAAGTAATTCTTAATGACAGTCATTTATGTGAACGACAACATTTATGCCTAATAATTATGCAGTGTAAGAATATTATGCAATCCATAGACAGATTCAATGTTTTAGATTAACATTGCTGTAGATTTTATTTAATTATAGTGGCAAATCTTAGAGATACATTTAGTCTTCATAATTTGCTACTCTTGCAGCATATAAATCTACTGAGAACCTTTCCAATTAGGGCAAATATTAGTTTAAAATGGACATGTTGAAGATGAAAGTTAGTTTTTTATATAAAGCTATTTAGTATTTATATAAGATCTTTATTCTGAAGTGTAAATGTTTTGGTTCAAACATATAAAAGACATTTAAAGCCACAGGTATTCACTTGCAGATATTAAACTTGAATTTTGACATTATATCTGCCTAAAATTGAGGTAACTTTTAAAGTGCTCCTAGGTAGATGCCGCATTGGTCTGCAAAACTGTGAGCTCCTGTATTTCCAAAATGACTTCTTAAAATGGAAGAAACTACATGTATTAGAAGCATGGGAGAAATAGGGACTAAGGGATAAGAGGAAAACAATTAAGGTAGAGAGGAAATAAAGTTATGGGTGGCAAAGGAGACAGATGAAATGAACAGAGTATGGATCTTCATGCATAAATGCAGAGTGACATTTACTGAGCCAAGAAAAAAAAAAGAGGAGATAAGATGTTTTTAAAGTGTTCATGAATCTTTTGTCATACAAATAATAGTCACTCAATAATGTTCCATAATTAAATCCCCCCCCTCCTTCTTCACCTTCCCTCTCTCAAGGGCATAACATATTAGAGAAGATGGCTATATCATTTTATTTCCAATAAAGATTTCTATCTGTAGTAACTCTATGAGCTTATGTGAGTTGAGTTGATGGTTACTCATCCCTCTCTGATCAGAGCTTTTAGAAAACTACAGCTCATTTGCCTATACTCTTTTATTTAAGTCTTCCTTATCTCCTCTTATCTAAGCCACCAGTACCTCTTAATTTCTAATGCATTTATCTCATGTTTCTGCTTGTAAGTAAGGGGCAGTTGCTGCCAAAACAGATCTTTCTTAAAAATTTAAGTTGATAAAGCAAGAAAAATAAGGCTAATTTCTCTGACTTCATCTCTAGTTAAGAGTTTTTATAACTCTCTTTGCACCTCTTAAACAAGCACACTGAGTTCAGTACAAGGGCAAGGTTTGGGTCCAGGGAGGCAAAGGTAAAAGGAGGTAGCTGGTGGTTTCCTAATCACAGAATGAAACTGCCCTTATGAATAGTAAGCATCTGGTAAAGAGCCATTCTGTTCTGTTGCATCTTAAATTGAGTCATGCCAGTTTATTCACTTGCTAATCCAAGTCATTTATCTTGCATTGAAACTTTCACCTACTAGTATAATAGATGTTTGTGGAATAAAGACAATAATTTAAGCAAATGATGTAAGAATATGCACTGTTCTACATGAATTATATTTTACAGTCCGTTTAGATGTCGATTTATTATTTTTTCTACCTTTTTTGCTCTGTAGATTTGATTTCATATTGGATATAATTTCCTAGGTAAAGCAGGGACTGTCTAAGTGAATAATAGGGTTTTATAGCACCTAACAATAATGTCACGTACAATTATCTTTTAATAACTGTTATAATGATGATGTACTCCTCTACTACTTTTAATAATTATAATGATGATCTATTTCTACCCCTTCTAAAGTAGATGCAGAGATTGCCTCTGCTCCTGGGCCTGCTTCATTCTGAGGGCTGATGTGCTCAAAGAAGGAACAGAAGGAAAGAATGAATCCACAAGGATCAAAAACTAAGAAGGAAATTAGAAGACAATTCTGAAAAAATACTACAAACAAGTCTGATTTACCTTGTTCATCTAGCTTTGTATAGGGTTTACCTTTCATGTATTTTTGTTTGCCCCATGGTTTCCCCTCCCAAGTTGAAAGTATTTGTGTTTGTCTTTATAGCAAATTTAGGAATTGACATTTTCTGAATTTCAAATATTTAAATAAGTTAGGCATGCATATGTGTGTGTATCTATGTACTTGTGTATATGTTTACTGATGTGTGTTTTACGTGTAAGTATATTTTCAAGTATATGTGTGTGTATTGCATTTGCATGAGAGTATATTTATGTGTATTTATTCATTTGGTAGTTTCTGTTTATATGTACATAATATCTATATGTGTGTATGTGTATACATATGTTTATATTTTGATGTATCAGAAGACAGATAAATTCAAGAAAGTACATAGCTCATCTATACAATTGTTTGGTTTGAAAAAATGAACTTTCTATTACATTCTGGGCTATTTATACCTTGTGTATGTCAATAAACTTTTCATGTGATTCAGGAGAATAATTTTGGGATAAAGAGAAATTGACTTTAGACAGTTTTCTAAGGATTTGGACAATTTTCAGACTAGGTAACTAATTATGACTTGTATGTTTTCTGGACCCTGCTGTTTCAATTGAATGAAGAGTCATTTCCTTTTATAAGCAATTTTTGTTTTGTCTATGGGTTGCTATACCCTGTTTTAGAGGTGGCTCTGTCTCAACAGCCGGAAAAATGCTCTTATGCAATAGAAGTTCACTAACTGTTTAGCAGCTTTAATTAGTGATCAAGAAGGTCTCAATGAGTCTTAAAAGGAAGGTCATGTAAGCTAAAAAGTATTACAATTACTTTTTCTTCCATAAAATTCAACCTAATATATTCAAAATCTTAGAACAAAGCTTAGCAATGGTTATGAAACTACTGATAATAAATGGGCTTTCAATATTTTTCATACTTTTACCAGCAGAGCAGTTTGCTTTTAAACTTTTCTTTTTTATCTGCATAAAGTATAATTAATTATACAGAGTTTCAACTCCCATTGTAGAGAGCTGAAAACCACATGTAATTGTTCTTAATAGGTTGGATTCTTTCCCTGGTTAGCAGCGTAAAAACTTCTTTTCCGGGAATCACAAAATTGTCATGCCGAGTTGAACAGGATGCAAATCTGGCCTGAAGTTTTCTTACAATTGCTGTAATAATATGTACTGTTCATCTACTCCTCAGGTTGCCATTAAGAATAAAAGCACATTACCTCAGTAGGATGCTGTTATCTCTTTGGTTATGCAGCCTGCCTACAGATAGAGCCCGGCTTAAATTGGGAACCTGAAAATATTGTGAGACCACATGGACATGGAGATAATCATGAAGTGACTCCCAATTTTCATACTTGGTTAAGAACAGACAGATCTGAATGGAGGAAACATGAGTACATTTTACTGCCTAGTTTTATGTGTAAAATATGCTGTAAATTTCCCCCACTGCATTTATTTTTATATTGAAATTTCCAACTTATATTTTCATAGATTCTTTTCAACTAGGTATCAAGGTGAGTACAATGTAATGAAGAACTACTGTACTTTAGATTTATTCAGATATTTAATATACAATATACAAACATGTCCAAGTATATGTGTTCCTTCCTTCCTTCCTTCTCTACTACCCATCATTTTTCTAGTTGCTCCTTACTTTGTTACAGATTTAAATACATTATGAGATAAAAAACTTTTACTGACCAAATAGGGTAGGAGACATGAAATTCATTCATAAATTAAATCATATAATTAAAAATATATATAACATAAGCCTCTTTATAGTTATTAGGGACAGAAATTTGACTCAACTTCCTAGCAACCATTGAAAAAGAAAATTACTCATTCAATATGATCAGTAATAAAATCAGTATGACTCCTCTGAAAAACAGAGTGAGAAACATTTACAGTAGATCATCATAAAAGGACCATGTATAATGTAGTAAACTGGGTTTTTCATAACATCTTTATTTTAAATTCAACAATACGTTTCATAGAGCTTAATGGAGACTGAAAACATAACGGTCAAGCATAGTTCAGTGAAATCAGTTCTGGAAGAGGCAAGAACAATGTTATCCCTGGTGCATAGGTCTCAAATTTAGAACATCTAAAGGCAGGATTGGAAATTGGAAAGGCATCAGCCAAGTTTGACCATAGATCTATTTCATTCGTCTTATTTTTATTTAGTTAGTTGGCATGTCTAGGGATCAGTGTTTCTCAAACTAATCGTAGTGAAGTGCTAGTTTCATTTTTAAGTTTCCTACCCATCATGAATCAGTTGTTTTGTAAAATATAATAAAAAAATTACTTGTATGTTTAGTTATCTTGTTTGGAGTTCTCTTGACTTTTTACAAAGGTGATTTGATGACTTTCATTATTCTAAAAAATCCTCAGGAAAAGTCTAGCCCATTGCCTGTTTTTGTAAAGAAAATTGCTTTTAAATTTTCAAATATTTCTCCTGGTTTTGTCTCTCTCTCGTATTCTTTTGGAATTCTATTGCTTATATAATAGACTATTTTATATTGTTCCAGAATTCTTAGATGCCTTGTTCCAACTTTTTGTTTTCCCTTATACTCTTTTTGTCTCTTTTTATTTGTTTGTTTGTATACTATCTAATGAACTGTCTTCATGTTCACAGATTCTTTTCTCAGGGATACTGAGTCTACTAATAAGCACATTAAAAGAATTTATGATCTGTGATAACACTTCCTTTTATTTCTATCACGTTCATTTAAACCTTTCTTACAGTTTCCATTTTTTGGCTGAAATCCTCCATCTGTTCATGCATATTGTTCACCTGCTCCATTAGGTACTTTAACACATTAATAATAGTTATATTAAAGTCTCTGTCAGGTAATTCCAACACTGGATCACCTCAATCTGGTTTTCTCCATTGTTTTGATTCTTAACAATGGATTGTTTTATCCTTGCATTTCTGTATAGCTTGTCACTTTTTATTAAATGCCAAACATCAAGTGTAAAACAATTGAGACAGCGAAAATTATTTCTGCTTGGCAATAAGGCATGTCTCTTCTATTCTAAGGCCATTAGTTTGTGGCATTGAGTAAACCTACTCAGGAGCTGAGCTTCAGCTCACCAAATACTTCAAATTCCTCTAAAATTGCTTTGTAATTAGGATGGTGGCTGGAGACTTGGAGTGGGTGGGCTTTTTACTTCCTACAGTGGTGGCCAATCCTCTACTCTGCACATATATTATTCCCTCTTGTCTCCTACACTGCTTCTAATATTTCTCATAAGCACCTGATGGAGGTACACATAAAAGCACTTGTGAGGTCAAACCCCCCTTGTGTCAGGGGACACACAGGGGCTCTCATTCTAGTCTACTTACAGCTTTTAGCAATTTATTAAAATTTTAGCTGATTTCTTTTTAGCCCCTTGTATTATGGCCAGGTATTCTTTTGTTCTCTGCCACATATGACAACATCACCATGACCAATTTCTCCATGAAGGGATCTCCCCATGGGCTAAAAATTCTGAGTATTTATTTGCCCTATGAACTCAGATTTCCGAGAAGTACAAGAAAAGTTATGATTTTCTACTTCACCTGGCTTTTTCTTATTGTTAGTGCAGGGTACACACCCTTTCCAGCAGTGTTTACCCTAAGTAGAGTAAGGATCCTTCAGTTGATGAGTTGTAGTTCTTGGGGAAAAGTTTTGTATCACACTAACCTAATAATAATTAAAGTACAGAATTTATTTTCCAAGGGTCTACTTAATTTTGTCATGGAAAGTATGATTATAATTTGTTCTTCAGTGATATTATATAAATATGAAATAATTTAAAATGCTCTAGGATGTTACAAAACTAAGAAGGAGCATCAGAGTTTGGATATTTACATGACTATAACTGAACCAGTGGTCACTAAGAACTCTGAAAGAATATTCCAGCTCAAATATTCTACACAACTTCCATTCAGTTCTTCCTCATGGGACATGATTTTCTAAAATATTTGATTGCAAGTTCATTGTCAGTGGACATTGTTATTTCAGTTCACCTCTACAAATATTTATTGAATATCCACCATGTATTAGTTGGGAAGCTAGACACTAGGACTATGAAGATTAGTAAGCAAACCAGTTTCAGAGTAATCCAGTGGGTGAAACATATATAAACATATCATGCCAATATGATGTTGTAAGGTCACAATATTGTACAGATAAGCCTGCACATTATACCAATACAGAGAAAGGGTATGTGTCCCAGACTGAGGTATAAGAGATGCCTATTAGAGAAAAATGACAGCTATGCTCAGTCTTGAACCAACAGTCTACAAATAAGCAATATAAAACAGCAATGAATCTTTTTTCCTTTGATTATTTGGAAATGTTTATCCTTAAAACTGTAAAGTATTGGAGAAACATTAAGGCCATGGGGAAACATGAATATACCCCATTTTTGTTTAATGATTTTTTTTTAAATCTACTATAATTACACATCATAGACATTTCTTATATGCTGCGGTTTAGGCTCAAATTTTTAATTTCCTGACATAGAAATTCTCAGTTCCTTAATCTGCCTTACACTATAATCTATATAGTCAGGAGTAACTAAGACTCTAATGTTGCACTTTAAATACATGTGCTTTAAAATCTTCCTTCTTGGTTTCTGTCTTAGTGAGAAATTAATCAATCTCAGTTCTCACATGTTTAAAGCATTCCATCATTAGGAAGTCTCAAGGATTAACATATATCATACCACAGATAAGGAACCTACCAAAACAAGCATTTATTGAAGTCTTTTGTCACAGTTGGGAAACAATTTCCCATGAATTTCTTACGTTTCTGCACATCTTATGAAAGAAGCTGTTTTTGTTCTGAACTATTTTTAAAAGATGTTTGTAAAGCAAACAGCTCAGAAATAGCATCTCCTTCTACAGCAAAGGGAGGCATACTTGGCATCCATTATAAAAGAATTGCATTCCTTAAGTTCAGGGTCCCTTTCTTGTAATGTTTAGGTATCATATAGTCTGATTTGTGTTGCTTGTGGAAATTGGGGCTCAGGGAACCAATACAAAAAAGCTGATACACTTGCTACTGCTATTGCCATGAAAAATAAATTTTCCTTCATCTCTGATCCAGGAGTCTAACGTTTTCTAAAAGCATCCATGAATCTGTGGCAGGCTTTTATGTCAGTATGCAAGTAGGGTAACATCTCAGGCCCTTCAGAGTTTTTGATAATGTTTGTGATGAGGATGGGATGTTAACAGAGACATGGATTTCTTTCTGGAAAATGAAGGATGAGGATCTCACAGGTCCATTAATAGGATTCAAGAAAAGTCTGTGGGAATCAGTAGTAAATTACACAGTCAACTGAGCAATAAATGGCCCTCCACTTTTTTGTCTGTTAATGAAGAGGAATTGAGGAGGTTACCACAGGCTAAGTAACAGGAAATAGGTAAATACAGATGTCAAAATGCTGCTCTGTTGTGAATTTTCCTCTAGGCGAAAGGACAGTCTGGCCAATCTGGTGACCAGCCTTTGATCTGCCGCACTAGTTACAACTTCGTACTAAGATTTGTACTAGGTAAGCAGACAGTTTCTCTCCACTTCAGACAATAGTTAGAGAGATGCACACACACATGGAGTGTAAAAGGGAGAACTCCATGACCAGAAACCAGGTAAATCATTAGAACTTTGACTGGTTCACATGGGAAAGAAGGAGGCATGGGGTACATTTCTTATTAAGGAATAATGACAAGTAGTGGGTTGTCTTATGGCTAAACCTCTCCTTCATTCTATCATGCCAAACTCAGATCCACTTGGAAGTGACAGTAAAATCTCTCAGTTTTTTACAGTGGGTTCTGGCAGCTCTAAAGGAGCTTTAGCTCTCTTGAGGAGATTTTCCTGAGATAGAAAAACTCCTGTGGAAAACCATAGATGAAGCCTTGCCTAGTATGTGAGCTCTTACTGTCCTGGATTGAGTTTAGAATTCTGATGGAGTTGACCCACCACAGAATGAGAAAGAGACCCAAAGAAATCTAGATAAATCCTGAGGTCACCACCACTGTGTAGGAAAAATTTCCCAGCCCTGATATTGATACTGTCAAGAACTTAAGAGATGTCATCTAGACAATGGGAAAGCTATGCCCGGAATTAAGGTGGATTCCTTAAAGAAGGTCACCACTGTGCAGTCAAGATTGAGTCAGCCAGAAGTTGTAAGCCCAAGGCCCTAGCAAAAAAGCAATGTGGCTATGCTTTCTGAGTCTAGGAATTCCCAAGGCTGAAATAGATGGTGTCAGCCATGAGGACCTTTCTCCCCCATATAGAGTATTGGATGGGTCAAAATTTGTTCAAAGTTCTTTTGGTTATTCCACGAGCCGTCGTTACATCACTTGAAAGTACACGTGAAGCCTCTCTCTTTCCCTGCTCCCTGATTCCTCTCTTCTCCTATCCTTTGACTTATAGCTTAAAGAGAATCACGATCAGAGGCCAAGGTAACCTTATGCCCAACAGGGGTCAAAGGACACATGCACCCACCTGAGTATGCTGGAAAATTTCAGGAAGGAGAAGGAATCAAACTTTTATGGGTATATTGGATACGGATGCCCAGTTGCTGTCCCACTTGGAGTTATAGAACACTCAGATTCAGCTAATGAGGTTTAGGATTCACAATGGGAAAGACAAGCCAACACGATCTTGTGGAGACAGACGTTTGGGCCAATTAAATGTACCATTTTTTTGTTTCAATATCTGATAGTATAGCAGGAATTAATGTTTTATATGTTCATATTTTATCATCCATTAAGTGCCTGAAAAGGTGATCACAACTGGGACAGGCCACATGTAGCAAAGTGCTAATGCAACATGTAAATCACTTTCCAATCTTCTCCCTGTTTCTTCCCATAAACAATACAAAATCCCTAGAGGAGAAAAGGAAACCACATCTCTGATTACAGACTTGAAGACAACATGGGTAGGAGGAGACACAGAATCTTTAACAGCCCTGTATGGCCAGTGAAAAAGACTAGAAATGCAAGCTCAGAATGGATTATTTCCAACTGCTCATGTAACTGAACCCACTGCACAGAGGAAACATTTGCTATACTACCTTGAACTGTGTCAGTGACTTCTGGGGACAAAGACCAACTCACATTCATGTGTCACGGCCACCAATATACATTTGTAGTAATCCCTCAAATTACTACTGGTTATCTCCAGAGGTAGCTAAATTCCTCTGCCATTTGCCTTCAATAGATGGGTAGTATGATTGCCTCTACCCTTTAAAGTACAAAGCTTTAACTATTTAATGATACTCTGTTGATGACAAAGTCAGAGGCTTCTGTTAGCAAGGTCTTGACTGTGGTGTCACACACTCCTATCGGACGGGATAGCTGATGAGCCCTCACAAAACTCAGGGCTTTGCTTGTTAAATAAAGTTTCATGGGATTACATGGGCAGATTCACAATATTCAATCCCTCCAGCAGTCAAAAAACAAACAAACACACAAACAAACACCCAAAACAAAACAAATCTGCTGTGTATTCAACTCCAACCAACAAAAAAGATGCCAGAATCTTACTGAAACGTTTGAGTACTGGTAACAGTATGTGCGTCACCTGGACTTTCTACTTGGATCTTTACATGGGCCAGTATAAACACTAGCACCCTTTGAGTGAGGACCAAACAAATACATTGTGCTGGAGGTTTTCCAATAGGCTGTGGCATGCTCTCTGTATTTGGAGCCCCACATCATTAATAAAGCTATGAGATACAAGTCTCTGTGGCCAATACCTTTGCTGACTAGAGCCTCTGGAAAAGGGAGGCAGCCTCCATTCGTAGGTTCCTTTGGGGGTTTTGGACTGGTCACCTCCCTAATTTACAGGGCACACCCCTACCAGGTACACTTCTTTTGAAAAGCAGCTATTAGCCTGCTATTGAGCTCTTCAAAACTGAACTCCTGACCCATAGAGGTCTGGTGACTGTCCAGCCTGATCTTTTCATTTGGGGATGGGTCAACTCAGACCCAACGACTCAATGTGAGTCTGTACTCATGTACAGACCTACCTGGAAATGGAAATGGTATATTTAAGCTTTCAGTTTGCCTGGCTCCAGTGGCATCTTAGTTTTACAGGAAAAAATGGCTCTCCCAAACTGGTGCAAGCATCCTAAATTTAACTCTCTGCTGAATCTGCCATCTCCAGCCAGACAGCTCTTACCATGATTTGATCTACAGTCCCCTTAATCTTAGCAAGAAATGTACTGGAACTAGCAGAAGATGGCCCCAGCTCCTGCATTTCCCTTGTGAAATACCTGTCAACACTTCTGGATGTCTTTCCTGCTCCCATTTCTGTAATTACTGCTTAGCCATTCGGTGGGGTAGGCAAATGCCACCAGGCTGCTGACGTAAACAAATAGAGCAAGTTAGATTAACTGCCTTCATGCAGTTACTCCAAAGCAGGGACTACAATCAATTATTCATGCCTAACTTAGAGGGTAAAATCTCAGACCCCTCATGGGTCTTGAAAATCAGCAGAAATTGGTTACTGAAATAGCTCAGTTGTCTCTTACAGGTTAAGGCAGTGAAGCCATCATTAACACTAACAGTCCTAAGTCCCTATGTATCATACAGTCATACTTAATAAATGTTTACCATCAGAGTAAATAGAATACAGATATTTAAATTATGTGTTTAAATTTAAATATGTTTTGTTAAAGTAGTTTGTAAATTTTTAATTATTGAATAGATATCACATATATTGTCCACTGCCTTCATTTCTTCTTTCTTTCTTACATGCTGTTCCTTTGAATGTTCCTTGAAGATTTAGGTTTCTTAAAAGACAAACTTGATAGATATTTCAAACATATTAAAAGTGGATAATTAGTTACATATCCATTAGAAAAATTACCCTAGGACCTACAAGGAGTGAATCAACCATTGGGTTCATTAGTATGAGACTATTTATGTCAATTCATATTAATAAATAGTCACATTGTCAAAAAATCTTTGTCAGAGTCAGAATTAATATGGGAAGCAATGGAAACATATGCTTTTTTAAGAATATAGATTATTTTTGTGCCAAGACTTAGCCATGGCACACCTCCATCCATTTTCCAATGCATATTATGATTAAGCTGTAGTCTTTTTGATTTTTCTCTGGACAACCTTGTTCAGCAACATGGTTGTTCTTATCTGTCTCTCCAGTTATATTGTAAGCTGCTTGAGATCAGAACCTGTATCACGTCTGTCCTTGTGTCTATGGTCACCACTTCAGTCCTTGCCATGTACTAGGCCCTCAATAAGTGGAGGCTGATTTACAGTCCCAAGAAATTAGGTCAAGGGAGTCTTAGAGATGTAGTTCTCCTTTCAGTTAAATCTGCAACTTAATTGGTTTAGAGAAGGCCAGTTCCTGAGACAAGCCTTCTTCCTCAGCTTTTAAACCAGCCACCCAGCAGTCCAAGATGGCAGATTCCCCTAACTTCCATCAACCCAAGCACCCTTAGATAATGCAGTATTGTTCTAGACAATGTAGTTGAGATATCAATCTATATTACCATTTTACTCTTCCTAGATGAGATGACAGTGATGAGCCACCATCACCAAACAATACATTTGAATGTTTATTTTTTTTAACCCAGTAATGATGACAGTTTCCCATTGATTTAGTCATTCACTTTCACTGATTTCTCTGGCCATCAGTGAAGAGAAAACTAAAAGTGCCAGGACTTTCAACTGTGAACTTGAAACTTGGTGACACAAATTTATCTTCCCTGACCACCTGAGCTATTCATAAACTATGGTGACAAAAAACCCCAAACACGTGTATGCACTAACTTTCTCTATGGTGGCAAAATACTGAATATGCATAGAGGTGAAACTATAAGAAACTATAAGTTTATTTCCACTGTTTTGATTACTGAAACAAAAATCTGTTTTAAGGTATATTTTCCAGTGAACCTTCTATTAAAAATTAAAATGGAACTGTCCATGACATATGATTACCATGAAAGAAATATATACCTTATTATCCCTTATTAGAATTTACAATGCCAATTAAACAACATTATTAAACAAAATATTAAATTATTAAAGATTAATCAAAAATATTAAAAGATTTTTAGGTAGACCAATGACAATTAAAATGTTTAAATATTTAAAATATTTCCCAAGTTTTAACCTGAAGGTGGGAAAGAGTAAGCAGAAAACCTTTTTTTCAACTATGATGGTTATGGGACCTAGGCATTTCCTGAGGAAGCACAGACTTATTTCATTTCATTTTGGGTTTTCTTTAATCTTAAACTGATTTCTCCCTTATTACCTTCCTAAAATAAAATAAGGGGGAAAACTAATGTTTATTTTATAAAGAGATATTTAGGATGAAGTCAGGAGACTTGGATTCTAATTCTTATTCTATTAACTACTTATGAACCTTGAGTAAATTATTAGTAAAATGATGGGAATGGAATGCCCTTTACATCTTCTAATTGATACCTAAATTCTAAGAGTCAAGCATTCCATTTGCAGCTAAATGAGGAAGAGTGAATTTCACAGTCAATCACATGTAAAATCAGAGAATCTAAATGTTTCTTTTCTGTAGGACTTTTCATTGTACACTAGAGTTGATCTTATGAGAGTATCACTTTGACAGCATTGTTGTAAAACTTTGGTTGAATCATCATGCTAGTTTTGAAAAATTCGTTTTGCTTATTTGCTCTTTGAGAATGCTTTTTGTTAAATAGTCCTTGAACTATAGAATAAAGTTAGAAAACAAAGTCATTTGTAAACATTTATGTAATCATTTGATACTTACAAGAACAATTTCAGGATTATTTTGAATTCATAAAATTTGCAGCATTTTGTAATATATAGACTCATGAGTTTGTAAATAAAATGCAAATATCCATAAATATTGAATAATACATCCACAAATGTAAACAGGAAGATAAGAGAAATATATATTAAGCTATGAAAATATTTTGTGTAGTTATCCCTTGACCAAATCTTCTTGCCTTCATAAGAGACGAAATCACTTGGCTCTTTATCTAATATTGTAATTATATGTGTGTGTGAGTATGTGCGTTTTCTTTCAAGGTTTTGCTTTTAAATTTGTTTAGAATTTTATTTAGGTCAATTAGTTCACATAAAATAGTTTGCCTATAATCCCCAAGTTTTACTGAATAAAATCAATGAGCCACTTCATTAAAAAATATTTGTATTTTTATTGCTGTAATTAAGGAGACATTTCTTAAAATCCAAGTTGGAAAACAGCTGTTATCCCACATACCAAAATAATACAGCTGTATTTAGTTAGCTTTACTTGAGTAAAGAATTTAAGCAAGCATCCACAGGTGTGTATCCTTTCTATCTCTCCCTTCTTGCCTGCTTTCTCTTGCTAGGCACCCTTCCCTCTCTCTCTTCACTACATACAAGCCAAAATATGGTTTTACGTGGAACATTCAACTAATAGCAGCCTATTAGTGAAATCATCTATATCATTTCCACAATTTTTAATTTCTCTTCACCAATTTTTGATTCCTCTTTACCATTGTAAATGTTTAATTTCAACCCACCACATCTTCTTATGAGAATTGTAAGACGCAACTTAAAGAAATGCAAAGATATGCTGTTCAAATATTGGTATGCCTTGCCTCCCCATGTGCTATACTTAACTGTTTTGGCAGAGACTTAATAATGACAATGGCATTAAGTTTAGGCAGATCTTCCTGAGTTCCGGCTCACCAAGAGTTCTTAACAGAGATCCTGCCACTGTTTATGGCAGACTGATTATTTACATTCTCAGAGACAAATCAAAGGCCATTTGAATGTTGCACATATTATGAGCATACATCCTTACAAAAGGTGTGCACTTCTGACATTATTTAGAATTTGATGTTAATTAGAATTATATTAGCATATATTGCTTTGAACTTATCATTAACACAACTGTGGGCAATAATTGATCAAAGTCAGCGTTGTACTTGCTTTCCCTTTTGTTTAATGAAAATGTATATTTTCCAATACAGCTTCATAATTGTTGGACATATTGCATATAGTAAGCATTCCACTGTTATCCGAAAGGTAAACGTATTTAGAGAAAAACTTAAATGATCTTTTGATTCAGCTCATAACTTACCTAATCTCTACCTGATATGACCATGTGTGCATATTTGCAGTAATTACAAGTTTAAATACTTAGCTTGAATATTCTTCATAGTGAAGCACTAAATTTAACCAACTAAAATGTCTGAATTTAGAAAACCAATAATAAAGTCATTATTCACAGTCTCTCCTGATTTTAGATGTAGCTCAAAAACATTTACTGAAAACCATCCCTTGCCAGTGAATTGCTCAATGCATTTCTACCTATGTCTACCAAGAAAAGAGGAATAAAGGCTCAGATACAGTTTGAGTTAAAACAAAATTTTAAAAAATCTTGACATCTGGGAAGGTAAGGTTTTAAGACAATTTTCACTAAACAAATTCTCTAGGTAATTGCTCAACTTTCTATTTCTTGTGTAGGCAGAGATTTGCTTGTTTAAGATGAGGAAGCATTCTCTCTCCATCAACTTCAAGAACAGAATGCCAATTTGATTATTTTCTCAAAACTATTTAAAATAATAAAAATAGTATCACCAGGAAATTTATATTCACATACTACATACTCAAATGGGACAGCTTTCAAAGTTTCTAACATCTATTTCTGAATACTCTTATCTGCATTGCTTAGAACTCAAGCCCTATGACCAAGGGTTCTAGAGAGTAAAATATGCTGAAATTAATACACTTTCATCACTTCTTTAAAAATTAAATCAAAAATTGTGTGTGGGTAGCTTTGTTTTTAAGATTTCAATACACAAGGAATCAGGAGCACACATTTTAGTGTTTAAATCACCTCTCCCTGCATCACTCATCCCCTCATCACCTTGCTCATATTCATTCATTGACCACAACCCCCTTTCCTGTCAAACAAACTAGAAATACTAAAACATTAAACATGGTTTCAGAAGAAAGGTCTGCTGCCCTAAGAAAACTTCTACAGAAAGACTGTCTGGATGCTAAGATACTACACAACACCTGAAGCACCCATATAGTGCAGAAGCTTTTTAGTACAACGTTTTCTGATCCTCCTCTATCCCTTTCTTAGCCACTAAACCTAAAGAAAAATAAGGGCTTTGGCTTATTGCAAACTCAGAGAAGATTTTAAAGGGTGAGTTTGGTGCTACTCTCCTATCTTTCAAGAAAAAGCTTCTTTATTCTCAAGAGTTGCTGGGCTTTTGATAGTGTTGTTGCTAAAGCAGATTCATCACCCAGCCGGGTGCACGGTTCTCAACCTGGAATTACGACCGATTCCGGAGGAACAAGTAAAAATAGGGGCGTTCCCTGTACCCAGCTAAGACTCCTCTAAATGAATCCAACGAATCTGAGCGACGTAAATAGTTGTGTCCTTTAAAGCAACAATAGCAAAAAGTTTAGTCGGAAAAGGTTTGGTTTTTGTCTTTCTTTTTTTCATGCTTGATTATCCCCTAAACAGCCCAGGTGCTAGGAGACACACAAAGTAACTGTACAGAAGCCAGGACCACCGCGCGTCTGTGTCAGTTTTCTGAAGTGACTGTCAGAAAAAGCTGAGAAGGTACCACCGTTTCGAGGGAATAAGGTCAGAATTCACCGACAGAACCGTTTCCTCTGCGAAGGAATACGGCGGGACGGTGGGGCTCCGCAGCCGGGCTTTGGAAAAGGAGGGAAGGTGGGTCAGGGGCGGACTTTGTGAGGAAGGCTTTGTCAGCGCGAAACCCGGCACAGGGTGGCAGATGCGGGCGTCTGCGGGCTTCCAGAAGCGGGAAATCAGCAGGGGGAGATGCGGAGACGGTGAGGGCTGAGGGGACGCTGATGGGGTGATGGGAGGGTTCAGGGCCATCCGCGGCTGCTGCGAAAGTGGGAGCTCGGGGGCTGGAAGGTGAGGCGGGACCGCGAGCTGCCCCAGCTGTCCCCAGGAGGGAGAGGGGTCGCCAGCAGGTAGAGTTGAAATCAAAAAGCCCCCCAACACGGAGCAGTGCCCTCCTGAGACCCTGCCTGGAGGTTGAAGAAGCACAGCAGGTGGTTTGGGGATACCCCCCAACGCCAAAGAGGTTATCTCCGCTTGCTGCATGGGCGCCCGACCCCCTGCGCTCTCCAGGCTACTCACCGGTCCAGCGAGGAAGGCGCCATCCGGGAGCGCGTAAGGGCTGCGCGGCGCAGGCGGCGGGCAGGGCCGAGCGGTGGCGGCGGCGCTGTCCTAGGAGAGGTACTGGAGCCGGGGGACGCCGAGGCGGCGACAGCGGCGGCGGGGGCGCGGGGAGCAGCGGGCGGGGAGGGCGGAGAATCCCGAGCTGCTGCGCGGCGCGCGCTCACTTCCCATCTCCAGCTCGGCTGAAGCGGCTACTGCTGCCCGCTCCGCGAGGGAGGGAGGCGAGGGGGAGGGGAGGAGGCACGCGGCTGGGAGGGAGGGAAGCGAAGAGAGGTGGGGGACAGCGAGGGGAGACGGACGACGGACGCCCAGAGTGGGGAGGAGGAAGGGAGGCGCGAGCGAGCCCTGCAAAGGTTCGCACCAGAAAGGCTCCGGGAGGAGATCTCCGTGAGGAGATGTTGGGTCTCTCCCCCGCCCCCCCACCTCCTCTCTCCCCCGCCCCCCCCACCTCCTCTCTCCTCCTTCCCCCTTCGCGCCCTTTCCTTGGGCTCTTCCTCCAGTGGCTCGGGCTGGGGGTGGCCGGGCTCGGCAGCAGCCGGGGCTTCAGAGCGCGGGTGAGAGTGCTGAGGCCGCGAGGCGGCCGCGCCAGCTCCCAGCGCCGCCGGCCTTAGGCACCTGTGCGCACACACACCGCCGCCCGCCCCTTTGCGGCGGCTCCCCGGCTCGGATCCGCTGGCAGTCGCCTTGCCTCACTCTCCTTTCTGGTCAGATTATGATCATGCATGTGCATCCATGACATCTGTGTACCACCCCCCCCATTGCTATTTGCTTCCCCGGGCGCTCTTTGGCACAGGGTGTCCGGCCAGAAGGAGCCGCCGGCGGGAAGCTCAATGCAAGGCAACCATCGCCAGCTCCTTGGAGCAGTTGCTTGGGCACGGGTGGCGGTGTTTGTTTGCCTCCCGGGTTGACCAACTAACGCGGTAAAAAAAAAATAATAATAATGATAATAATATTAGTAATCCTATGACTCGATTGCTTGGGACCATTCTCGGTGATCTAGGAAGGTTTCAGTATGAAGGGCACAGGGGCAGTCTATTGCCCTCTGTCCTGGCTCTCCTCCTCCCTTTTCTCAATATCCTAAAAAATCAGGACACGACTTAGCCAGTTTAATCGAAATATTTCTCATTTTTTTATAATTGCAGAACTTTTCGTTTTTATCCAAATTCTCTTAAGATTGGCCTTGCTTTCTTGTTAGGACTTGCTTGGCTTTATTAGACTGTGAATCAGTTCTGTTTAATCGCAAACTACAAAGACTCCTGTGAAAATACTGTATTTAGCGCCTGTTCACTCATAAAATTGAGGGGGTGAATCCACACATTCGGTAAATATAAAAACAACTGGAAGTTATTGACTGATTTCCGTGAACCATATTTTGTTTCATAATCTTCACGTGTTCGTTGAAGATAAGCAGGGAGCAGGTAGATTATCTGTGTAAAAGATATGACTAGAAAAAAAAAGTTTAGTAAAACTCTCCTCAAATAATATAACATGTAAAGTGACAGATTTACTCCCTGTGGAAAGTTTCTGATTTTGTTTGTTCATATGTATTGAAATTATTAGGCTTTCAGTTACTTAAGAGTCATCTTTTAAATACCAAAAGAATCATATCCATTAGAATAAATGAAATAGGCATTTTATTTTACCTAAGCTGTTTTACAATTATAACAAATGTACTCATGTTTAAATAGTTTCACACTCAATTGTAAATGCAGTATGGAGAAACATTTTTAACGCAATAAGGCATACCCAAATATTGATGAAAAGCCTCTAGCTTTTCCCATATACATTCATATGAGAAAAAAAAATGTTGGTGATAAAGTAGTACTGGATGGTCTACGTATTCTCAACTTACTAGAATCTGTCCTGCAGAGATTATCTGCTAATCAAAATATTTGTTTTCTCATTTATCTGATAATCTGAATGAGAGAAGCACCTCCTCATTAAGGGAACAAGAGATATTAAACTCTCCTAACACACCTCAGCTTTAAAAAGCGTGTTACCGTCTCCAGATGTTCACTGTTGTACCATGCAAATTT
Organism: Mesoplodon bidens; assembly: GCF_964165515.1. Taxonomy (NCBI): domain Eukaryota; kingdom Metazoa; phylum Chordata; class Mammalia; order Artiodactyla; family Ziphiidae; genus Mesoplodon; species Mesoplodon bidens. The sequence continues at coordinate 32,554,751 of NC_138168.1, read as the reverse complement.
GCCATATGCTCTTCTTTCAAAGAAGACCATAGAAAGGAAATGGTTGGTGAAGACTTACAGCTCATTTGACTCTCTAAGCCTTCTCAGTTGTGTCTGTATTACAGAAGTGAGCAGTGCATTTTTCAAATACTAGTAGCTATTTGAGCAAAGAGTGGTTATGAGAATTAAATCTCTATTTTCTTACCCCTGTTTAGGATATTCCCCATTCCTCCCTTGCTAAGGTAATTCAAGTTGGAAAATTTCTACTATTTTCCTCCTATATTTGATTATCAAACTACAATAGCAATGTCTGTATAGTCTGATTTTATGCTTATAAAAGGTAAAAAAAAAAAAAGAAAAAAAAAGCAAACTAAAATGCTTTAAAGCCAAACAAAAGAAGGGGTGACATATAGAGCACAGCAAGACCAGGTTCTAACTCCTTACTTCCCATCCACTTGGCCCACCAGAGACACGAATAGGATGATAAAAGATGGAATGGCTTCCCAGTTCTCCTGCTGGAGGACTTCGATTTCAACTTCAACTCTCAGGCTGGATGAAAATTTTTCTGTTACCTCTACCACAGCATTCTTTTCCTTTTGTATTTCCTTCCCTTTCTACATCTTTATTAGTGTTGCATTGTGCTATTACACTGTTTCATTCAGTTACATGTTGCTTTACAACCTAGGAAGCCAAGTAAGTAAGTAAAATACAAAGCTTCATTTTAAACACCAACTTGTATTTACTTAGTTGAAAACAAATTCTCACATTAAAATTTTCTGAAATTAGAAAGATTGAAAACTCTGTCTTTGAACAAGTACTGCACTGGTGTCAAAGATTGATTAGCAAAGAAAATATAATTTATCTATTTATTGAACACATATTTAATAAGCACCCCTTGTGGGCAGGCACCATGTTAGGCTCCAGGGATACCACAGTGAAGAAATGTGGAAACTGTCCCCTTGTGAAGCTTAGAGTCTAGTGATCCAGTAAAAGTGTTTTATCACTAAGAAAGGTGTTATGATGATTATGATAAATTTTAAGCCCAAAGAAGAAATATTTATTAATTAAATTATAGACATCAACAAGATTAAGGGTAAAGGAATGCAGACCCTTTGTAAATCCCAGATGACTATTTTCCCCTCTCCTTTTCCCAGGAAACTGGAGGAGAAGAATTTAACTCGGTTAATTATGAGTAATAACAAAAAAAGAGAATAGGCACAGTATCAACACAAAAATAATATAAGAAAACACTTATAGAGGAGCACTAAAATGTACCAAATTGTTGAAAACACACACCATAACAATGTTGCCATGGAGAAATTGAAAAATTTGTCCTAACATTCTGCCATGAATGTTCATAAGGGCACAATGAAAGAATTGCTTCCATGAATGAAAACTACAAGGCTTTATGCAAGAGCTTGGTTGGGCAAGGTTGAAGCCACAATAGGAGCTGATGACTGAAAGCTGGTAAAATTTAGGAAAAGGTGAAGCTAAAATTAAAACCATCACAAATTAAGACTTAATAGGGAAGAATACACACAGAGGTAAACACAGTAAGGGAAGGAGGGCAGAAAATAAGAAAGTCTAGTAAAATGAACTGGAAATTAAGAAATGAACAGGATTAGAGAGAATATGAAAAATGGAGAAGACTGGCAAAGGTAATCCAACACATACATAATTAGAGAAGTTGAAGAAGAAAATAAAATAATGGAAAAGAATAAATCTTTAATGTTATTAGAGAAAAAATTCTTGAAGTGAAAGACTTGAAATTTCATTTTATTTTTATATATTTAATTTTTTACAACTTTATTGGAGTATAATTGCTTCACAATTGTGTATTAGTTTCTGCTTTATAACAAAGTCAATCAGTTATACATATATATCTGTTCCCATATCCCTTCCCTCCTGCGTCTCCCTTCCTCCCACCCTCCCTATCCCACCCCTCCAGGCGGTCACAAAGCACCGATCTGATCTCCCTGTGCTATGCGGCTGCTTCCCACTAGTTATCTACCTTACGTTTGGTAGTGTATATATGTCCATACCTCTCTCTCCCTTTGTCACAGCTTACCCTTCCCACTCCCCATATCCTCAAGTCCATTCTCAAGTAGGTCTGTGTCTTTATTCCTGTTTTACCCCTAGGTTCTTCATGACATTTCTTTCCCCTTAAATTCCATATATATGTGTTAGCATACGGTATTCGTCTTTCTCTTTCTGACTTACTTCACTCTGTATGACAGACTCTAGGTCTATCCACCTCATTACAAATAGCTCAATTTCATTTCTTTTTATGGCTGAGTAATATTTCATTGTATATATGTGCCACATCTTCTTTATCCTTTCATCTGTCGATAGACACTTAGGTTGTTTCCATCTCCGGGCTATTGTAAATAGAGCTGCAATGAACAATTTGGTACATGACTCTTTTTGAATTATGGTTTTCTCAGGGTATATACCCAGTAGAGGGATTGCTGGGTCATATGATAGTTCTATTTGTAGTTTTTTAAGGAACCTCCATACTGTTCTCCATAGTGGCTGTACCAATTCACATTCCCACCAGCAGTGCAAGAGGGTTCCCTTTTCTCCACACCCTCTCCAGCATTTATTGTTTCTAGATTTTTTGATGATGGCCATTCTGACTGGTGTGAGATGATATCTCATTGTAGTTTTGATTTGCATTTCTCTAATGATTAATGATGTTGAGCATTCTTTCATGTGTTTGTTGGCAGTCTGTATATCTTCTTTGGAGAAATGTCTATTTAGGTCTTCTGCCCATTTTTGGATTGGGTTGTTTTTTTTTTTTTGTTATTGAGCTGCATGAGCTGCTTGTAAATTTTGGAGATTAATCCTTTGTCAGTTGCTTCATTTGCAAATATTTTCTCCCATTCTGAGGGTTGTCTTTTGGTCTTGTTTATGGTTTCCTTTGCTGTGCAAAAGCTTTGAAGATTCATTAGGTCCCACTGGTTTATTTTTGTTTTTATTTCCATTTCTCTAGGAGGTGGGTCAAAAAGGATCTTGCTGTGATTGATGTCATAGAGTGTTCTGCCTATGTTTTCCTCTAAGAGTTTGATAGTGTCTGGCTTTACATTTAGATCTTTAATCCATTTTGAGCTTATTTTTGTGAATGGTGTTAGGGAGTGAGCTAATCTCATACTTTTACATGTCCCTGTCCAGTTTTCCCAGCACCACTTATTGAAGAGGCTGTCCTTTCTCCACTGTACATTCCTGCCTCCTTTATCAAAGATAAGGTGACCATATGTGCATGGGTTTACCTCTGGGCTTTCTATCCTGTTCCATTGATCTATCTTCCTGTTTCTGTGCCAGTACCACACTGTCTTGATTACTGTAGCTTTGTAGTATAGTCTGAAGTCAGGGAGCCTGATTCCTCCAGCTCCGTTTTTCATTCTCAAGATTGCTTTGGCTATTTGGGGTCTTTTGTGTTTCCATACAAATTGTGAAATTTTTTATTCTAGTTCTGTGAAAAATGCCAATGGTAGTTTGATAGGGATTGCATTGAATCTGTAGATTGCTTTGGGTAGTAGAGTCATTTTCACAACGTTGACTCTTTCAATCCAAGAACATGGTATATCTCTCCATCTATTTGTATCATCTTTAATTTCTTTCATCAGTGTCTTATAATTTTCTGCATACAGGTCTTCTGTCTCCTTAGGTAGGTTTATTCCTAGATATTTTATTCTTTTTGTTGCAGTGGTGAATGGGAGTGTGTTCTTGATTTCACTTTCAGATTTTTCATCATTAGTGTACAGGAATGCCAGAGTTTTCTGTGCATTAATTTTGTGTCCTGCAACTTTACCAAATTCATTGATTAACTCTAGTAGTTTTCTGGTAGCATCTTTAGGATTCTCTATGTATAGTATCATGTCATCTGCAAACAGTGACAGCTTTACTTCTTCTTTTCCAATTTGGATTCCTTATATTTCCTTTTCTTCTCTGATTGCTGTGGCTAAAACTTCCAAAACTATGTTGAATAAGAGTGGTGAGAGTGGGCAACTTTGTCTTGTTCCTGATCTTAGTGGAAATGCTTTCAGTTTTTCACTATTGAGGAAAATGTTGGCTGTGGGTTTGTCATATATGGCCTTTATTATGTTGAGGAAAGTTCCCTCTATGCCTACTTTCTGCAGGGTTTTTATCGTAAATGAGTGTTGAATTTTGTCGAAAGCTTTCTCTGCATCTATTGAGATGATCATATGCTTTTTCTCCTTCAATTTGTTAATATGGTGTATCACGTTGATTGATTTGCATATATTGAAGAACTCTTGCATTCCTGGAATAAACCCCACTTGATTATGGTGTATGATCCTTTTAATGTGCTGTTGGATTCTGTTTGCTAGTATTTTGTTGAGGATTTTTGCATCTATGTTCATCAGTGATATTGGCCTGTAGTTTTCTTTCCTAGTGACATCCTTGTCTGGCTTTGGTCTCAAGGTGATGGTGGCCTCATAGAATGAGTTTGGGAGTGTTCCTCCCTCTGCTATATTTTGGAAGAGTTTGAGAAGGATGGGTGTTAGCTCTTCTCTAAATGTTTGATAGAATTCGCGTCTGAAGTCATCTGGTCCTGGGCTTTTGTTTGTTGGAAGATTTTTAATCACAGTTTCAATTTCAGTGCTTTTGATTTGTCTGTTCATATTTTCTATTTCTTCCTGATTCAGTCTTGGCAGGTTGTGCATTTCTAAGAATTTGTCCACTTTTTTCCAGGTTGTCCATTTTATTGGCATAGAGTTGCTTGTAGTAATCTCTCATGATCTTTTGTATTTCTGCAGTGTCAGTTGTTACTTCTCCTTTTTCATTTCTAATCCTATTGATTTGAGTCTTCTCCCTTTTTTTCTTGATGAGTCTGGCTAATGGTTTATCAATTTTATTTATCTTCTCAAAGGACCAGCTTTTAGTTTTATTGATGTTTGCTATCGTTTCCTTCATTTCTTTTTCATTTATTTCTTATCTAATTTTTATGATTTCTTTCCTTCTGCTAACTTTGGGTTTTTATTTTGTTCTTCTTTCTCTAATTGCTTTAGGTGCAAGGTCAGGTTGTTTACTCGAGATGTTTCCTGTTTCTTAAGGTGGGATTGTCTTGCTATAAACTTCCCCCTTAGAACTGCTTTTGCTGCGTCCCATAGGTTTTGGGTCGTCGTGTCTCCATTGTCATTTGTTTCTAGGTATTTTTTTAATTTCCTCCTTGATTTCTTCAGTGATCACTTCGTTATTACATAGTGTATTGTTTAGCCTCCATGTGTTTGTATTTTTTACAGCTCTTTTCCTGTAATTGATATCTAGTCTCATACCGTTGTGGTCGGAAAAGATACTTGATACAATTTCAATTTTCTTATATTCACCAAGGCTTGATTTGTGACCCAAGATATGATCTATCCTGGAGAATGTTCCATGAGCACTTGAGAAAAATGTGCATTCTGTTGTTTTTGGATGGAATGTCCTATAAATATCAATTAAGTCCATCTTGTTTAATGTATCATTTAAAGCTTGTGTTTCCTTATTTTCATTTTGGATGATGTGTCCATTGGTGAAATTGGGGTGTTAAAGTCCCCTACTATGTTATCTACTATGTGTTACTCTGGAGTTCCCCTTTTATGGCTGTTAGTATTTGCCTTATGTATTGAGGTGCTCCTATGTTGGGTGCATAAATATTTACAATTGTTATATCTTCATCTTGGATCAATCCCTTGATCATTATGTAGTGTCCTTCTTTGTCTCTTCTAGTAGTCTTTATTTTAAAGTCTATTTTGTCTGATATGAGAATTGCTACTCCAGCTTTCTTTTGGTTTCCATTTGCATGGAATATCTTTTTCCATCCCCTTACTTTCAGTCTGTATGTGTCTCTAGGTCTGAAGTGGGTCTCTTGCAGACAGCATATATATGGGTCTTGTTTTTGTATCCATTCAGCCAATCTGTGTCTTTTGGTGGGATCATTTAGTCCATTTACATTTAAGGTAATTATTGATATGTATGTTCCTATTCCCATTTTCTTAATTGTTTTGGGTTTGTTATTGTAGGTTTTTTCCTTCTGTTGTGTTTCTTCCCTAGAGAAGTTCCTTTAGCATTTGTTGTAAAGCTGGTTTGGTGGTGCTGAACTCTCTCAGCTTTTGCTTGTCTGTAAAGGTTTTAATTTCTCCATCAAATCTGAATGAGATCCTTGCTGGGTAGAGTAATCTTGGTTGCAGGTTTTTCTCCTTCATCACTTTAAATATGTCCTGCCAGTCCCTTCTGGCTTGGAGAGTTTGTGCTGAAAGATCAGCTGTTAACCTTACGGGTACTCCCTTGTGTGTTATTTGTTGTTTTTCCCTTGCTGCTTTTAATATGTTTTCTTTGTATTTAATTTTTGACAGTTTGATTAATATGTGTCTTGGCATATTTCTCCTTGGATTTATTCTATATGGGACTCTCTGTGCCTCCTGGACTTGATTAACTATTTCGTTTCCCATATTAGGGAAATTTTCAACTTTAATCTCTTCAAATATTTTCTCAGTCCCTTTCTTTTTCTCTTCTTCTTCTGGAACCCCTATAATTCGAATGTTGGTGTGTTTAATGTTGTCCCAGAGGTGTCTGAGACTGTCCTCAGTTCTTTTCATTCTTTTTTCTTTATTCTGCTCTGCAGTAGTTATTTCCACTATTTTATCTTCCATGTCACTTATCCGTTCTTCTGCCTCAGTTATTCTGCTATTGATCCCATCTAGAGTATTTTAAATTTCATTTATTGTGTTGCTCATCATTGCTTGTTTCATCTTTAGCTCTTCTAGGTCCTTGTTTAATGTTTCTTGCATTTTGTCTATTCTATTTCCAAGATTTTGGATCATCTTTATTATCATTATTCTGAATTCTTTTTCAGGTAGGCTGCCTATTTCCTCTTCTTCATTTGTTAGGTCTGGTGGGTTTTTATCTTGCTCCTTCACCTGCTGTGTGTTTTTCTGTCTTCTCATTTTGCTTATGTTACTGTGTTTGGGGTCTCCTTTTTGCAGGCTGCAGGTTCATAGTTCCCGTTGTTTTTGGTGTCTGTCCCCAGTGGCTAAGGTTAGTTCAGTGGGTTGTGTAGGCTTCCTGGTGGAGGGGACTAGTGCCTGTGTTCTGGTGGATGAGGTTGGATCTTGTCTTTCTGGTGGGCAGGTCCACGTCTGGTGGTGTGTTTTGGGGTGCCTGTGGCCTTATTATGTTTTTAGGCAGCCTCTCTGCTAATGGGTGGGGTTGTGTTCCTGCCTTGCTAGTTGCTTGGCATAGGGTGACCAGCACTGTAGCTTGCTGGTTGTTGACTGAAGCTGGGTGCTGGTGTTGAGATGGAGATCTCTGGGAGATTTTCGCCATTTGTTATTATGTGGAGCTGGGAGGTCTCTTGTGGACCAGTGTCCTGAAGTTGGCTCTCCCACATCAGATGCACAGCACTGACTCTTGGGTGCAGCAGCAAGAGCCTTTCATCCACACGGGTCAGAATAAAAGGGAGAAAAAGTAGACAGAAAGAATTAATAGAAGTAGAAAGAAAGAAAGCAAAGAGGGATGGAGGCAGGGAGGGAGGAAGGAGGGAAGGAAGGAGGGAAGGAAGGATAAAAAGAAAGAAAGAAGATAAAGTAAAATAAAATAAAGTATGATAAAATATAATAAAGTTATTAAAATAAAAAATAATTATTAAGAAAAAATAAACAAACAAACAAAACGGATGGATAGAACCCTGGGACAAATGGTGGAAGCAAAGCTATACAGACAAAATCTCACACAGAAACATACACATAGAAACTCACAAAAAGAGGAAAAGGGGAAAAAATCATAAATCTTGCTCTCCAAGTCCACCTCCTCAATTTGGGATGATTCGTTGTCTATTCATGTATTCCACAGATGCAGGGTACCTCAAGTTGATTGTGGAGCTTTAATCTGCTGCTTCTGAGGCTGCTGGGAAAGTTTTCCCTTTCTCTTCTTTGTTCTCACAGGTCCCGGGGTCTCAGCTTTTGATTTGACCCCACCTCTGCGTGTAGGTCGCCGGAGGGCATCTGTTCTTTGCTCAGACAGGACGGAGTTAAAGGAGCAGCCACTTAGGGGTCTCTGGCTCACTCAAGCCGGTGGGAGGGAGGGGTATGGAGTGTGGGTGGAGCCTGTAGCGGCAGAGGCCTGAGTGACGTTGCACCAGCCTGAGGCGCGCTGTGCGCTCTCCCGGGGAAGTTGTCCCTGGATCACGGGACCCTGGCAATGGCGGGCTGCACAGGCTCCCCTGAAGGGAGGTGTGGATAGTGACCTGCGCTCGCATACAGGCCTCTTGGCGGCAGCAGCAGCAGCCCCACGCCCGTCTCTGGGGTCCACGCTTTTAGCCGCGGCTCGTGCCTGTCTGTGGCTCTCCTTTAAGCAGCGCGCTTAATCCCTCTCATCGCGCACCAGGAAACAAAGAGGGAAGAAAAAGTCTCTTGCCTCTTCGGCAGTTCCACATTTTTCCCCGGACTCCCTCCCGGTTAGCTGTGGCGCACTAGCCCCCTTCAGGCTGTGTTCACGCCGCCAACCCCAGTCCTCTCCCTGCGCTCCGACCGAAGTCCGAGCCTCAGCTCCCAGCCCCGCCCACCCCGGCGGGCGAGCAGACAAGCCTCTCGGGCTGGTGAGTGCCAGTCGGCACCGATCCTCTGTGCGGGAATCTCTCTGCTTTGCCCTACCCAGGTACGTGGGGAGTTTCTTGCCTTCTGAGAGGTCTGAGGTCTTCTGCGAGCGTTCAGTAGGTGTTCTGTAGTAGTTGTTCCACGTGTAGATGTATTTCTGGTGTATCTGTGGGGAGGAAGGTGATCTCCGCGTCTTACTCTTCCGCCATCTTCCCCGGAAGTCGAAATTACATTTTTAAAGGACACAATATTCACTAAAGGAAATTGTCACCACCAAGATGTATCCTAGTACAGTAACTAGAATTTAAATATAATAAAAAATATTTTGGGTATACAGGCCAAAAAATCCCAATAACTTATAAAGGAAAATATTGAGATTGGCCTCACTGTAACATTCATAGCAGAATAGAGCCATCCAGTATCAATGGAGGAAAGCCCACAAGATACCAAAGCCCACAAGATACCAGCATGAGAGTTAAGTCTTTTTCTATTTAGCCAGTCCTTCAAATATCGTAGGTGTAAATAAAGTTTTGAACATGCAAGAACTAAGGGAATATTATCCTCATGAACCTGTCTTCAGAATAGAGAATGGGATTTAGCTTTCTAAGAGATAAATGGAAGAGATAAATGGAAGAGATATCTTGGATCAAGGACTGGCTTTGAGCATTGAATGTATTAACTATTGACCTGAAATATGAGAATGTAAGAATTAGAGCAAAATAATAGAATATATGGATCTCATAGACCCAGACAATATAATACTAATTTGTCTAAACAGAATTTGGATGAGAAGGGCAAAAAAAAAAAAAAAAAAAAAGATGAGATATAAAGGCATTGATTGTCTAGTAGCTGGAAGTCAAAGAAAATCATTCAAAGGAACAATTAAGTCTAACATATTTAACAATACAAGGATAAACTGTAATCAAGATAATATTAAATACTAGTTTTATCATTACTTATTTTAGCAAACTAACAGATACAGCCTATAATAATGGAAAAATGCAGTTATTTCTAAGGAAATAAAAGTAACAAGGAACAAAATAAAAACCATAAACATTGAGAATACACACGTACAGAGATAAATTTTTAAAAATAGACCAGAGTGAAGGAATTTTACAAAGTTAAAAAGCAAAAACCTAACTTAAAGTAATATGGCAGAACTAAGAGTAAACATACCCTTCATATCATTAAATGTGAATAAGATTATCTCATTCTCTATGAAAAAGTAGAGATTTTTCGATTGGATCACAAAACAAATATAATTTTATGTTTTATATCTACAACAAGAAAACTCAGAATGTTTGAAAAATAAAAGGATAGACAAACATATTACAGGCAAATGCACACAAAAAGTAAGTGGGAATTGCAATCTTGATTGGAAACTACATGTCATGCAAACCCAAAACCTGTTAAACAAGATGAAGAAGGATATTCTATGGTTATAGCAATGCGTACTTTCCTATGCATACAAAACAATTATGAATATCTATATACCAAATAGTATAGCACCAACATAAGTATATCAGAAATTATAATATATACAAGAATGTAGCATGAAGCCCACTATTAGCAGGAGTCTTAATACTTTTAATACATGAGAGTTCACATGTACAGATAATAAATAAAGATATTAAAGTTTAAATATTGTTTACTTTTTCCAGCCCAACCTGACTTAGGAGCATCAATGGAAAATCCTAGTTAAAATATTAACTAGTAGACCCTAACACATTGAGTGATTAAAAGAACATTAAACGAATACAATGTCATCATCAAGTGTGATTTTTTCCCCAAGAATGTGTGTTTCTGTACTAGAAAAGTCATTAACACACTCATCACTTCCCTCATCTATAAAATGAAAATAAAACATCAGTACCCACTTTACGGGAATTTTTACAATTATTTTAAGAGTTATTGCACACAAAATCTTTAGCAAGCATGCCTAGAATATAGTTAGCCCTTCATAAATGTTATCTGTTGTGTTTATCAGCTTTCAAAAGATATTAAAAATGACTATGTGAGCGATAATAATATAAATCTTGTTTTCATTTTCTAGAATAACAAACTTGTGCTGATTTATTAATGTTGTGTTCTCATCTTTTGTCCCTTCTTCTCAGGGTTTTCATTATTAATTTTTAGGTCCTGTGTTCTTTTTGTATTATTATGAAAATACTGCTAAGTATTAAAACCAATTTGCAAATTCTGAGTGTACTGGAAATTATCCATTTAAAAATAACTTTGAATTATAATGCTAATATATGAGTGCATTCTCTCTCTTTCTCTCTCTTTTTTTTTTCTTTAGACTTTATTTTTTAGAAGAGTTTTAGGTTCAGCAAAATTGAACAGAAGGTACAGAGAGTTCCCATATACTTGTGTTCTCTTTTTACACACAATCTCTCTCAATATTTACATTCTGCACAGGAGTGGTACATTTGTTCCAAATGATGAACCTTTGTTGAAGCAGCATTGCCCCAAGTCTATAGTTTACATCAAAGTTCAGTCTTGGTGTTGTACATTCTGTGGGTTTGACAGATGTATAATGACATATGTTCACCACTGGAATATCATACAGAGTAGTTTCACTGCCCTAAAAATCCTGTGTTCCACCTATTTCTCCCTCCCTCTTCCCTAACCGCTGGCAACCACTGATGTTTTTCACTTCCTCCATAATTTTGCCTTTTCCAGAATGTCATATAGTTGGAATCACACAGTATACGTAGCCTTTTCAGATTGGCTCCTTTCACTTAGTAATACGTATTTAATATTCTTTCCTGCCTTTTCATAGCTTTTTTCCCCTATTGAATTCTACTTCTTAAAATATCTAGATTGTTACTAGCTTTGTTTTTGCTAATTTGGGGCTAGTATACCTTATTGTGTGTGTGTGTGTGTGTGTGTGTGTGTATGCATAATTTTCTGAGTTTTTGCTTCACAGGTGTCTTATAAGAGACATATATTCAGAATGTCTTTTGTAAGATACCATGAAAGTTCTTTTTAGTAGATGAGTTTAACTTTATTTCCATGAAGTATATTATCTATGGATCAACATATTTTACTATGCTTATTCCTTTTTTCTATTTTTTCCTTTTAAATTACTTTTGTTCCATTTTTTATTGGTTTAGCATTTATTTTCCTTTTCATTTTATTTCTTTTTATTCCTATATTTATTTCTATTCTAGTAGTTATCCTCAAGTTTTTGACATCAACATCTTTGATGTCAAATTAATTGCTATATCAATCACAAAAATTGATCATTGGTAATATTCTACCCCTGAAGAAGACAACATGGCTATCATTTTAACTACTTCAAGACCCCATTTTAATCCAACTCACTTCTTGGCCCATTATACTTTCATTCATGTTGTTCTATCTTGGAATTTAGTTCTAAATTATTACTAAATCATTTCAATACCTTTACTCATTCCTTTTTTCCATTTTTATTTATTATACTACTGTTTTCAAAGTCTTTGCTGAAGGAATCTGTGGGTACTAATTTCTAAATGTGTATATATATATATATTCAAAAAATATATATATTCAAGAGCAAAGATAAAAAATACTTTCAGATATATGAGTCATTGAAATATATATATAATGTAGTTTTTATATAATTTCATATGTTATATATAATTAATATATACAATAGTAGTTATATATATAATGGTTATATATTTTTATATAATATATGCTATTTATTATTATATGTAATATAAACTATATATATATATATATATATATATATATATACCATTTCAATGGGTCTTATATAGCTGAAAGGATATTTACCTTATTTCTGCTCTTGAATTATGGAAAGTTATTATAATTTATTGTTCTAGGTTCACTGTTACATTCCTCAGAATGTTAATGATCTATTGATGTCTTGTTTCCAATACTAACACTAGCGTGTTAGTCTAACCTTTCTTTATCTTTAAGAAATCTCTCTTTTCTCATTGTTTACTTATATGAATATTTACTTATTTCTATTTGTTCTTCTCAGAACTGTCACTTTAATGTTTTATACTGTTTGACACTTGGTAGTCTTTTCCCATCTAAAAGTAATTAAATCTTTGGTTCTAGAAAATTATTACCAACAATTTTTAGAACACTTTCCTGTCTATCTTTTCCATTTTCTTCTTCTGAATTGTCTTAGACAAATGTGAAGAAAGAGTTAATATAATGTCTCTGATTGCTCAGTTTTCATATGTCTCCATGTAAACCTGGTTCTATGATTGACCCACAATTTCTTTGAATGCAGCCCTCAGAAAGCTTTTCAAGTTAATGATTAAAGGTATTCTTTTACACACCTAGAGGTGTAGACTATGCTATTTTACCTCATCAGGATTGCTTTACACAAAAATCAAGATTGGAGATGTGTACCTGCTTTCATTGTTGGGGTCCTAGGTTTCAGTTATCATGATTGGTTACTTAGAAAGATATGCCTATGTGACAGGCCCCTAAAAGCCTCAGACATTGAAGACTTGAGTGGATTTCCTTGAGCAGAGGTATTTCACACAGGTTACTGTGGTTCACCACAAAGCACATCCTGTGCTGAGACATAGAAAGACTCAATAGATTACACCTGATCTCTCTGGACTACATCCAATGCATATATTTTTCATACTCTGTATCTGTTTGCTGTAATAAGCCTTAGCCAGGAGTAAAACATTTTTGGAATTCTGTGAATCAAACTTGTGTTGTATTGAGTCCCCCAAAATAACAAATGTTGAAACATTTGAATCTAGTCTCTATTTTCTCTCGGACTTCTTTCAAACTTTTAATCTCTTTTTATCCTTGCTATCATTTGAAATTATTTCTTAATTTAATTTCTAGTTTACCAATTTTTCATGTAAACAAATCTGGCCATCTATTTATCCTACCTATTGAAAGTTTTGTTATTTTTTATTTCAATAATTATATTTTCCATTAACAAGGTCTTGATTTGGTTCTTTGCAAAATTTTTGGTTCTTTTGCAAAATTGCCTCTTCTTGATTCATAGCCACTTGTGCTTGTTACATCACTTACTATTCTTGCTTCATAGAAATAATTACATACTTTATCTCTGTGTAGACAGTATATATGGGTATTTAAAGTTTTTTCAGATTATGATGTTATCATTTCCATAAGAATAAATTTGTCTTTTATCGAGAATATTGTCTCTTTTCATATGTAGGCTGTTGTCTGATGGTTGTGATGTAATCTGCTGGAAAATATCTGTGTCTTAATTAATTAATCAATTAACTCATGGTATACAACTGACAAGATGAGAAATGATGGCTTTATGACCATGCAACCTCTAGCTACTTAATGTGGCATCGTTTCACCCTTGACCTTGCAAGGGAGAAGTAGGGAGAAAATAGAGGGAGGAAACTGTGGTTTAACTGTTAACATTGGTTAAGCACCAATGCCATGAATTCAGTGACATCTCAACCACCAGAAAATTTGTGTATAGTTTGCCCTTGCTTATATTTGTATTTTCCTTAACATTTGTATCTCTTATTCATGTAAATTTTCTTTTTATCTTATTTTAGCATTATGCTTTATGAGAGACTATGTAATATATATTAATTTATGTTTATTTAGATCCTTCTCTTTCTTTCTTTCTTTCCTTCTTTCTTTTCTATTGGAGTGTAGTTGCTTTAGAATATTGTGTTAGTTTCTGCTGCAAAGTGAATCAGTTATATGTATACATATATCCCCTCTTTTTTAGTTTTCCTTCCCATTTAGGTCACCACAGATCATTGAATAGAGTTCCCTCTGCTATACAGTAGGTTCTCATTAGTTATCTATTTTATACATAATAGTGTATATATGTCAATCCCAATCTCCCAATTCGTCCCTTGGTAACTGTAAGTTTGTTCTCTACATATTTAGTTCCTTTTTGATCCCCAGGAATATATTGAAGATATTAAAACATCACTATGAACATCTCAATTCCCAGATCTCAGTTTTAATTTTTTGTCCAGCTTCTTGCTTGCCCCAAATTGTATCACTGCTTCAGGCAAATGTGATGTGATGTGATTCGTTTTTGACAAATACCCTGGGGTGAAGATACTTCCCACCATGTTAGTGTGAGCACTGAGTCAGGCCAAATAAAGAAAATATCTGTGATTGAAACTTTTTGATGTAGCTGCCAGACAGATCAAATCACTAAAAATTCTCTGGGCATGGGATTCTTCGTGGAGTTCCTACCCAATTTACCTGTTCTAGCGGCTGCTAGGCTGCTGATTTTCACAGCTAGTAAGGTTACAAAGCTGTTGGTTTCAAGGCTACTGCAAAGCTGGAGAGAGGGAATTTGGAATAGGAGAAGTTGAAATGGGGCAAAACTCTTCTTATGGAGATTCAACCCTTTTTGTTCTTTAACAGCTGCTCCCCAGATTGGTGCAAGCCTTTGGTTAATTTCTAAAGTTTTAAAAAAGTTGATTTTCACAATTTTTGACTGTGCTTTCATTGCTTATTTTTGTTTGGTGAATGGCTCTAATAAATACCAACCGCTACAGTGAGTGTGTTAGAAGTTACTTGAAAAATCAGTTGAGTCTAGTATATTTCAAATAGTTTTGTCATGCTGACCCTTATCAATATAATTATCATAGTCAAATTTATTCATAAATTATGTGTTTCTACTCAGAAAATGATTTCTAGTTTCTAACCAATAGCTAGCAAACATCTCTACTTATATTTTATGTATATTTAGCTGTAATATTAAAATTAGACCATAAGCATTAAAATTATCTATTATACCATATTGTTATAATTTCATTTATTTATTTTTTGTGCATCTTTTACAGAATCATAAGAGAATTGTCTGAGTCTTGTCTGTTATTTTAGAAAGAATGGGGTGTATGTATTCTAACAGTGCACTTATTCACTCTTGAAGGCAGTCATTAATTAAAAAACGGGCAGTGATGCAATTTTTCTAACCAATGGCAATAGGCATGTATGTTCAGATATATACACAGAGATAGCAAAAGAGCCCCTATTTCAATATTTGAAAAAAATGTAATATAACCTGCCTGAAAACTTAATGTGCTTACAGTATATAATAAATTTGGATAGGTTGCTTCTTAGTATAGTTTCTTAATATATAACAGATTTAATATCTACTTGAGTCAAACAGTTGTAGAATTCTTGAAATCTCAGGTTTCCAAGAAGCACAATTCGGAGTCCTGAGACCATTTTTCTTGTGAAGTCCTCAAAGTGAACACATAGCCATAGGTGTAAATATGAAAACTCAGAAAATGTAAGTAGGGCAAAGTTTTAAAAAATGCTGACATCAGAAGTAGACACTGAAGAGCAACAACTGAAGTGACCAATTCAGATGGCATCTTCGTAAATATTACCCAGTCCTCAGAGGTAGAACTAATAGCTCTTTGCTCTGTGTTCCCATATTACTTTTTTCACAACTCTATCTTATTACTAATCACTGCCTTCCTCATAGTGTAAATAAGTTATTATCTCCCTTATGAGATTGTGAGGACTCCAGAGGAAAAACAAATTTTTAGGCACATTTTTAATGTTCTATCTCTAATAAATAGCAGAGGAAGTACTCTAGAAATATTTGTAGCATGGTACAATAAATGGATATGAACTTGATAAAGGTATTTCAATAATTCTTTGCTAAAAATTGAGAAGTTTACAGTTTAAAGATTATGTTACAGCTATGAAACTCATGCTTAAATTTTTAAATAATTTTTCCTATGAGTAACCTACTTTTTCTACATGAGCGACTGTAACACTACAGAAAAACATTGTCATTTATAAGTATGATATTTGTGGGAGTGAGTGTTGGGTTGACTGGTGGAGGTGATGGTGACCTCTTGTTAACTAATTTCAAAAATGTGGTTTGTGGTTCTGACAAGGTAAAATGAGATATTCACAGAGAAGAATATGTTTTTAATGAATATATATTTCTAGAGTCAGAAATATATTATCACTGTAAAAGAAAGGTGTATACAAACTGAAGAATATACAATAGAATTAAATTAAATTATCTCCAAGTCCCTTCCTAAATAATGAATATTTGTTTTATGTCTCCTATATTAAATGAAGACTAAGTTTAGCTTAAAACTGTATTTAGTAGAACTTTTAAGTAGCTAAAATCTATAGGATTCGGGAAAGTAGGGCACTGGAAGAGTGAATTATGTTCTCCTCTAGAAGGTCAGAAATGACTAACAATTAAATTTAAAGCTGCATGAAGCTAGTGATGGGGATAGGGTGGAGGGACTATAACATGGTTTGGGTAGATCAACAAAGTTGGATTTACTACATTAGGGAAGCAACAGGCTCATTGTATATTAAAATAAATTCTTGGCCAACTTCATTTCAGACTTAGACTTTATTGTAACAACAATACAACAACACAGTGACAAAACTCATAATATACTGAGCTTCCTTTGTATTACCAGTGATCTGCTAGACATTTACTGCTATCTTCTTTAGTCCTTAGAAGTATCCAATGAAGTTGACATTGGAGAGTAATTCTTGTCTTTCACTTGACAATTTTCTTTACAGCTGAGTAGCTACTCTTTCCGGGAGAAAACAATATTGGAGGGAAAGTTGCTGGTCTCACTTCCAACCTGCCCTTTCACTCACATCTCTTTATGGAAAGAAAAATCATATATCTAAGTAGTGAAACTAGAAGAACTCAGCATGTGTAGGATACAGCCTCTTCTGAGGGCTGCCTGCTTCTCTTGTCCTGTATGGAAAGTACTAATACTGTTCCAGCTACTTTCTTTGGTTGGGAGGAAAGTAATAACGTACCTGATTTTGACTTTAGAATTTAACCAGTGTTTTCTGATCTAGATTACCAAGATTAAAATGGATATTCTGAAGTCTAACTTACTCCTGGGTATAGTTTTTATTTAGATCTAATTTTAATTAATATAAGTAGCCACATTTTTAGAACCAGAAAAACTGAGGCTCAGAGAGATTAAACCATGATTAAGCTCATATAAATGGTGAGTTGGTGTTTAAAATAGGGATATTTCTGCACTTTTGTTTTCATATACCCTTTGTAATCCTTCCACTCTCACATCTTTGCCCCTCAGGCCAATCCCTCTAGAGAGAAAATTGGGGACTATGAACTGTGTAACATGTACCCATATATAAAGTACTGTGAAATTGCCATTTCCAGGGTGTGTTGGCATAAAACTGTAACTATTGTTAAAAAATAACCAGATTATAAAATAATTATATGAACATGGTGCCTTTTGTCCAGGTGAACATGCAAATAATTTAGTCAATTTGGGTGGCCTTTCATTATGTTACATAATGAATGAATAACTACATATATAATGTGTAATGAATGAATAAATACATATACAATGTGTAGACAAAATTGGCTGATTTTCAAGAAATAATCTGAATCTCATAATTTGAGTCATATTTGTAGAAAGATAATTTAGCTGCAACTCTTCACAATGGCTAAAGAGAGACTAGAGTTGCAGCCCTCAGTCCTTCTGTTTCCCACCCTATGGGAATCAACCTAATGCCTTCCCACTGCAGTCTCCAGAAACAGAGAAGGTGGCATCTCGACATGGCTCAAAGCAGCAGAGATTACAGTTTATAAGATATAAGAAGAGACTAGGACCTGCTATCCTTTAGGTAGGGGTAGTGTGTGTCTGACCTGAGGAAGGGGTCAAAGACCTTAGACAATGAGGACAAAGTTGGGGGGGCATGAAAGGAAGTATTGGAGTAGAGGGAGAGATTAATGTAGCAAAGTCATTTATTAAGAGGTAAAGGCCGCAGAATAACTTAGTGCAAATCTAATTTCATCATTGTTTCTCCACCTATAGCATCATTAGCCCACTTTCCATCTTTCCTCCTACCTAACCGGGAAATTCACGAGCCTCTTTCCCCCTGGGGATGGGTTAGGAGGCACAATAGGGTGGTTCTCTGCTCTGGGTTTCAGAATATGTCCACCACCACAATAACAAACTAACATTTACTGAGGATTTACACTGTGCAAAATCTGAGAAGGTCTTCAAGGATTTTATCCTATTTGATCTTCATAAAAACCTTGAGATAAGTGCTATTATTATTATCCTCAGTTTGTAGATGAGGCAACTGAGAGAAAGAAAGGTTAAATGACATGTCTAAGATCACATAGCCAATAAGTTGCCTGGTGCCAGGATTCAAATCTTGGGGCAGCCTGATTCCAAGTTCTATATTATTAGCCATTATATATTGTCTCCTCTGGAAGAAGAAATCACTGGGAGAAAATATGGGGTTTTGTAGTTGGAAGTCTTATACTTTGGGATTGTACAAACAAAGTTCTGGTGAGGAGGCAAGTTATGTCAAAGACTGAAGTGAGGAGTGACCTCTTTCTTGATACCACCAATTGAAGACAAGAGGTCTTCCCCATTTTCTGGGACCCTGTATAACCCAAATCAAAAGAGTGGTAAACAACCTAGAAATATTACTGACATGGAATTTTTTAAAAGTAATCTTGGTAAGTAGGGTTCAAATCATGTATGAAAATAATAAAGTAATGTGACATTTATGAAATACCAACTATTCTGTTGCAATACACATGTATTACATTAGTGGTAAAGGGCATGCAGTAGAACCTCCTCCAGTCTCCATACTGAGATCTTGCTCTGCCTTTGGAGACATAAGAGATTGAGTTCATTATACTAGTCCACAATTTTCTATGCTTCCCTTCTACGGCATATTGGCACATAGATTTACTTCTTCACTAAGAAAGTATTTAAATTCCAATGGAGCCTAGTAATGAAGAGAAATATGAGGAAGAAGTTAGAAAACAAAGTAACTATCTGTAACGTGATTATCTCAAAGGCCATAGACATGACTCCTGGTCACTAGTTAAGAGTTCAAACCCAGGCTGATGTCCCTGCCCTATTTCTTTTCAGCTAGAGAATACTCCAAATGTTAAAAATGGGAGGTCTATGACAGGGCTTAAGGTTGGGGTTACTACAATCTTCAATTATGAAAGCACAGGAATGAGTTCTTTGATCATAAGAAGAGGAAATATTGTGATCTATTTCATCCTTTATGCAATGGAAGAGTTAACACAGGTCTAGTTGTTCAGCAGAGTGGTAGAAAATGGGGTTTGAAGAGGTAGGCTTGGGCTAAAACATGGAGGGTCATGGTAAATAATTTGGGATTTATCTTAACTGTGATGGGGATTTCAGTGGAGAATTTCAGTAGGATGGCCATGTGATCTGATTCATAATCATTTGGGGTACTACGTGGAAAATTCCTCTTAGAAGGAGAGATAGAAGTGGGGTGACCAGTTGCAGCATCCCTGGTTATTGACAGTCATAGCTTGAAGTAGGACTGTAGCAGTAGAGGGTAAGAAGTGGTGGGGTTCAGAATGCATAGTAGTAAATGAATGAATGCAACTTTAGTGTCATTGAGTCATCGCAGCTTACTACACACAGGAATACTGCTGTGAAGGTTAGTTGTGGGGTGCTTGCATGTTGGGATACCCAAACTCTAGCAGTTTCATTTCTTTGAGGTCAATTTGGGTTGAGGAGTAAATCCTTTCTGCTTTTTGCTGAGTTTTCTTCAGGAAACATGGACTAGGAAGCGAAGCTTAAAATAAGAGATCTTAAAGAAAATTAGACCAAAAAAACATGGTGAAACATTTCATATCCTGCATTCTGGCTGTTTGTCAGTGGCCTGTTTAAAATTTTCAGAAAACATCTATACAAAAGACCTTTTTACTGCTTCTCCCTGCACAGAAAGTAGGGTAGCAATCTTCAACACAGACACACACACACACACACACACACACAGATTAATCATCTCTAGTATATGTTTTTTTTTTTTCCCTGCAGTAACAGAAAACTCCAAGTTCAAGTTCAGCTGCATCTATCCAGCTACAGACTATATTTCCCAGCCTCCCTTGGAGCCAGGTGTAGCTACATGACTACATTCTGGCTCATGGAATGTGAAGGTAAGTTATGTGTGCAGTCACAACCTCTAAAGAGGATGCTGCTTACCATTCACTTCTTTTTCCACTCTTGGATCAAATTGAAACACAGAAGTTATGGTGTGAGTTTGCTATAATCATGTAGATAAAAAATAACTGAAGACATGACAAAGCAGCAGGATGGAATCTGCATCCTTGTATGACTTCATAGAGAACTACTTTGATAGCCCCTCCACCTGAGGCTGTTATATGAGAGAGAATAAGCTTCCATTTTTGCTTGAAGAACTGTGTTGTAAGTTCTCTTAGTTAAAGTGGCACAGATGTACACTACCTAACACATAATTATTTATTGCAAGAAATTTAAAATTTAGGCAAACTATTGTATTATATTTCTACTACCATTTAAAGAATGCTTATCTTTTGTACTTTATATATTTCTACTTTTTCTTCAGTTTATGAATCATAGTTATAGATGACTTTCAATGACAGGTTATTGATCACTTTCCCACATCATATATGAGATATTGAGGGCTAGATTTGGTGCACCCCCAGAACTCATTGTCAGTATAGAAAATTGTGCCCTTCAAATTACATGTAATTAGAATCAATAAAATATTGAAATTATTGCCTTCAGAAGTAACATTCTGAAATGTGACTTGTGGATGTATTGCTGATGAGAATTTGGTTTCTCTTAAATCTTATTAAGAACACTAAAATGTAACTAGTGAATTTATGACCTAATTAATTGTTATATGCCAAATAGAGCTTTGGTGCTTAAAGGGATATAAATATTTTAAAGAGAACTGAAGCATGAATTTGTCCTGTAGAGTGGTACAGTCTTGCAGAGTGGTAGGCAAAGGCAAATGTCACAAGGGCACCTTGTATAGGCACAAAAATAGGTATTATTGGGTTAATCTATAATCAGAGGGACAGTAAGATGAAGCATGTTGTTCCTTTACATTCTTATCTTTCCTCGGAAAGGCATGCAGTGAAACTACAATGGGAAATTGCAAAGGACACTGATCCAGAAACGGGACTCTGTCATCATCTTAATACTAACTTTTTCTAGGACTGGGGGAGAATGGCCTTGCAAATATTCGGTGAGAGATAGAGAAGTATTCAGATTAGCTGTCAGCTGTTCAGGGGGAGGTTTCATCCAAAGACTTGAAACTGATTGTTCAAAACTGTTGTTTACAAAGCAAAGATAACATCTGGAAGCCCTCTGGGTGATTGACACCTTTGCAGTCCATTCCACTGGGGTGAAGGGGAGGGTTTTTAAAAAATTTACCTACTTAGGATGGTATTGATTTATTCTGTGTTCTGAAATATGCATATATTAACATGTGTATGCACATACTCTCAACTTCTATCCTCCAAACACCTGAATTTTCTTAGTTTTTTTATCCTAACATTATTAATATCTATCAATACCTTTTTTTCTGAAATGATTAAAGCAAAGATTCTCCATCCCGGAATTCTTTATTTAGATTAATGTCTTGGTTGGCTTAATATTAATATGAAATATATATATATTACCCAGTAGATTCACATCGGTGTTATATTTCAGTCTTGATATTCTTTTTAAAAATACTTTTACTTATACAAACGGATTTTTAATTCTTCTTGTATGTGAATGTTAGTTTTCCACCTAATACCCATGTTTGATATTCAGTAACATCAAACTAATTTTTTTGGAAGAGCATTTTTTTTTGATTAACAAACTCAGCTCTCCTTTACTTTATTTACATCTTAAAATTTTTTTCTGCTCCATTTACTCTGTTTTCTTCTCTATATTTTAGATATCCTTTTGCTTTTCCCATATTTACCATCTCTTTCTCATCATTTTCACTTTTTTTGTTCCTTTTTAGGTATATTCATTTAAACATATTTTGTTCTGTATAGTGAAAATGGCCCACTCAGGTATTTTTTTGTTTTCTCCTTTGCCTGTCCACCTCTCTTATCATTCTTCCTTGTTCCAAAAATATATCATTATTTGAGTCTTGAAGGTCTTTGTTATTTGAATTGAGGTAAATCTGTAATTGTTAAAGACCTTGATAAATACATATCATCTCTTGGTATACTTTATTAATTTGGTCCAAACTGTATTGTGTTCAGTGCATAACTTTCAGAGAAACTACTTTTTTAAATTGTAACAATTTCCTACTTGCATTGTAGATATTCTTTTCTCTTTATATTCATTTTGGTAGACTTCCCTATCATAGGAAAAAATAGAATAAGCATGACTTTCATCAATCATATTTTACTAGATATCTCTAATTTAAAAAATTTTCAAAAGTTTCTTAACCTTAAACATAGTCGTTAAAGTCAATGAAGTCCTAATTGCCATAAGGGAGAAATCACCCGAGACAAACATTCCACAATGCCATATTTAGTTGGCTAGTGGAGAGAGAAAAATTTAGAAATTAAAAAAAGGAAGCATAGTTTTACCATATAATTCAGCAATTGAACTTCTAGGTATTTTCCCAATTGATTAAAAATTTATGTATGTGTAAAAACCTGCAAGGTGAATGGATAAACAGACTGCAGCACATCCATACAATGCATTAGTACTCAATGATAAAAATATATGAGTTATCACATGGTGAAAAAACATGGAGGAAACTTAAATCATATGGCTCTGTGAAAGTATCCAGTCTGAAGTACAATGATTACAATTGTATGACATTCTGAAAAAGACAAACTATAGAGACAGTAAAAAGATCAGTGATTGCCAGGGGTTGGGAGTATAGAAGAACTGAATAATCAAAGTACAGGGATTTTTTACGATAGTGAAACTATTCTGTATGATACTATAATGATGGATACATGACATTATGCATGTGTCAAAACATGTAGAACTTTACAGCCAAAGAAGAAACCTTAATTTACACAAAGAGCTTAATTTATGCAGCTGAAAGAGCCTAAAAGGAATGACACTCCTTTAGTAACAAGTAGACCTAGTGCCCAGATCTTGGTTTCTTAATAGCATTCTCCAATGACTGGAACCAGGGCTCCCTGGGGAAATGCCAGCTTCTAGGATTGGGACAGAAAATACACAAGATGAACCTATAGTATCTTGAAGTATCAGAAAGTAACAAAGCGGTAAAAAATAAAAAGCAAAAATACCTTTATGGGATATATCAAAGGGACACAGAAGCCAACTGAAAGAGCTACCAATGGCCAATTCTGGAACAATTTGAGCAATAAAATAAAGTATAAAATAAGTGTCTATGAATACATACTTATATAAATAAAAGTTTGGATAACTTAATAGATGGGAAAAATAAACAAATATCCCATGTAGAAGAATTCCAAATAATTTATGTACATACTCTGCCCTCAAGCAGAGAGAGCATAACTCCTCATCCCTTAAATGTAGTCTGTGATTTTTATTTTCTTCCAAAGAGTATAGTATGAAAAGGGGAAAAATAGAACAACTTTATAGTGGAGAAATTTGACAGTCACTACCTCAGCAAGTGATCAAGGTCAACATCAACAATGATAAATCATGTTGATTGCTTGTACTCTTGATCTGATGTGATGAAAATGGCACGTTATCACTGTGACTTTCCTACCCTAAACCTATAACGCAATTCTAATCATGAGAGAAACATAAAACAAAATCCAATACAGAGGCATCTTACAAAAATACCTGATCAGTACTACTCAAAATAGTCAGCATCACTAAAAACAGGAAAAGTCTGATAAGTTGTCGTAGTCAAAAAGAACCTAAGGAGGTATGACAACTAACTGTAATGTGGTATCATCAATATGATCCTGGAACAGAAAAGAGATATTAAATAAAAACTTCAAAATGTGAATAAACAATGGACTTCAGTTAATAGTTGAGTATCAATATTGACTTTTTAATTATAACAAATATCATACTAATGCAGTGTGTTGATAATGGGAAAAACTGGGTGTTGTAATATTGGAAATCTGCACTATCTTCTCAAATTTTTATTTGTAAATTTAGGACTATTCTCGTAGAGATAAATTTTTAAATTTTCTCACACCTTCTAAAATCAAATATTTTTGTCAACTTTTGTGTTGCTTTCTCTCTTTCAAACTCTCCTCCCTTTTCTACCTTAACTCTTCAAAGTAGTGCTGTTGGTACAGGTGGGATGTGAGGAATGCTAACATTAAGGAGGAAAAGTCAAAAGAATAGATGAAGGTATCAAAATTGCATAACTCTCCTCTACTCAGTTGGGATTGGCAGAAAAACATGGGCAAAAACAATTCTCCCACAATGAAGCCAGTCCTATGACAAAAAAAGACTAGAGATTGTCCCAGACACCTGTTGAATCACGTCACTTATCTCACTGAAATCAACACACAATTTATATCCAAAGGATGAAATACTTATTCCATTTTTTATTCTTTAGAGAATAAAGGAGTTGATGTATGAAGTAAAATAATCTGTTTATCATGCAAAATGGCAGAAGCTTTCAAATGATTTTGCAGGTTTTCTCTGGTGGAAAAAGAAAGTTAAATATCACTATAGTGACCAAAACAATTTTTTTTTGATTGGAAAAGATTCACTGACATTGAACCAAGTGGTAGTTCCAATTGTTAAATTCTTTTTCTTAGAATCTATTAGAAGAAATCTTAAAGATTTGATTATATCAAGTGATAAAAGAGAAAGGAGCTTTGGGATCAATGGGAAAAAACTACAAAAATAGTTGAATTTTTTACACTATAATTTAAGACTATCTAACAAAGTAGTGGGATTTAAGAAAAACACTGACCTCTAAGTAAGACTTGAAATATTTTCTACACATGTGTAAGTGGCTGCAAAGTAGCCTGTAAATGAGAAAAAGAATGACCTCTGTGCATGGGTATCACACTTTCTACAAAAGTAAAAGGCCACTCAGAAGCCTTCAGTCCATCTCACACGCTAAAAACTGGTTGGTCAAGGAATATGAACCGGATGAAACCACAAACAGCTAATTGAACAATTAAACTTTCACAGTTAGATTCTAACAATCTTGAATGCTTTCATTATATTGTGAGAGGAAGAACAATGAGAGGACTGCTTTGTCTCAACTACTTTTCTCCCTCTGCTCTGTTTGATTACCTTTGCTACCTTTTTCATGACGGTCATGAAAAATTTATTGGCATCATTTCAAAGAATTCTCTTGGAATCAAATATCAAAATAGAGATATTGGATAATAATCAATTAAATTAATTTAAGAAAAATAAAATATCACTGATTGCCTTTTTATTTAGCATTCTGCCTTTATTTTTTATTTTTATATTTTCTATTTTGTAAATTATTTAGTATTCTTTATTATGGTTATATAAGTACATACTTAAAATTTATTTTAACAGTTTAATAAGATTATTCATATTCCACCCCCTACAAATAAATTCTTAATTTCTTTATTTGATAATTCTTCCACCAGTTTCAAAAATTTAACTCCAATATTTGGGGAAGAACTTTTAAAATTATAGTGTAATCAGAGTTGTAACAGGCATAAAATTCAATGTTATGCTATTTTTTTGGTCATGCCACCATTCATTAATTGAAATTTTCCAGTTTTTTAAATTGTGGTAAAATATGTAACGTAAAATTTTTGACATTTTAACCATTTCTAAGTGTATAATTCAGTGGCATTAATCACATTCGCCATGTTGTACAACCATCATCACTATCTGTTTTCAAAACTTTGTTAGCTCAAATAGAAATTCTGTAACCATTAAGCAGTAACTGTTAAATAACTCCCTTCCCCTCTTCTCCCCAGTTCCAGGTCACCTCTAATCTACTTTTTGCTTGTATTAAATTCCCTCTTCTAGCTATTACATGTAAGTGGAATCACACAATGTTTGTCCTTCATCTGGTCTATTTCATTCAGCATAATATTTTCAAATTTCATCAAGGTTGTAACATATATCAGAACTTCACTTATTTTATTGGATGGGTAATATTTCATTGTATGTATATAATATATTTAATTGCAATTTTTGAAAACAAAAATCATTCTAAATTTGGGCAATGTGGAAATTCCTTCTGTTGGAGTGAAGGTTAGTGAATAATAACAGAAATGATTGTAACCATTTGCTCTACTTTTTTAAAAAGCCTATGGTGGAAATTATAGACTAACAAAGTCCAGATTAGGAAATACCACTTCTGGATTTTCACTGTAATTTTAATAAAGTGCTGCCTTGTTAGTTATCGGTGCTCTTAAAATATAGAACAAAACATGGTGACTCAGTGAGATTAAATAGAACAAGGACAGTTATATTCTTCCTCCCAAAGTTTAAACTTTCTATGATATGACAAATATTTGTGGAGTACACATCACTCTTATGCCTGACAACACTACAAAACCTTCTACTCAAGATGGATCATAAAATTTCAGAAAGATCTATCACTGTATATAGCTCGGTGTATCAACTAAATTGAGAGAACTGCAGAGAATACACTTCTTAGGATTGTTCATAGATTGTGCTGCTGACAGTGCCAGTTGTTTTTTACTATAATAATTTGTTACTAAGGAAGTATTTTACTCCAGAAACACAGTTTCAGCCAGGTATTTGAAGCTTAGAATATATTTCCTAATGACATAATGTCTGAAAAACTACTTAGGCTCCCTAGCAATCTTGTTAATTGATACATAACTAAATCTAAAAATTCTAGATTTTGTGCCACCAAAACTGCTGTTCAAGTTTTTTTTTCTCTAAAGATATTCCTATTAGTGATTTCAGAACCAAGTTTCTTTCCGTTTATTCCATCTAAGACTTCAGTACTTCTTGCCCACTATCATCTTATCTTTCTCTTGGATGAAAGTAATCCTATCAACTGAAAATGTCATGAAAACAGAGTTTCAGGGGCAGGTAAACAGCAGAAATATTGACTTATGTTGGATATTTGCTCAATTTAATTCAAGGAAATTAATTAATTAAATTCAGCAAACATCATTTATATGTATTCCACAGTCTAAGCGGTATAGGGGATATCAAGACAAACAAGACA
The DNA here is from genome assembly GCF_964165515.1 of Mesoplodon bidens. Taxonomy (NCBI): domain Eukaryota; kingdom Metazoa; phylum Chordata; class Mammalia; order Artiodactyla; family Ziphiidae; genus Mesoplodon; species Mesoplodon bidens. The sequence goes on along the minus strand of NC_138168.1, from coordinate 32,527,314 downwards.
TAGACTCTGACCTCGAGGAGCTTGCAATTCGAGGAGCACAGAAAGATTAGGATTCCTCTGATAAAAGCCCTGGTCTGGAAAACACCACATGCAAGTGTTAAATAAAATTGTATGAATGGAGATGTTAAATACATCTGTTTGAGGAGTCACGGAACCTTCCTAGAGCAGGCAACAGTAGAGATGGACCTTGAATGATCTAGGGACTTTGGAAAATCAGAGTTGGGAGTTTGGCTCCCATGGGCAGGAATATTGTTTCAGTAGTTACATATGAGAGATTTTGAAGTAAAGCATAGCTTTTCAGTTCCTAATTCTGGACAAAGTTAGAGAATTGAAGATGAAAACTAGAGAGAGAGAGCATCCTCTGGATGTACACTGTCTTGCCAATATTTGTGACTGTGACAGGCCCATGCAGAAGATTTTGACAAGAAATGAAAGCCAGGTTGAGAATGCCAGAAATTTTTGTCTATACCTGAACTTAAGTTTAATTAAATTCAACACTGTGCATGAGCAGTGGGATAAATACCTACTGTAACAAAACTTTTTCCCCCTTTTCTCATTAAAAATTGCATAATTAATTCACATTTATTACTGAAAAATTAATACTAATAAAAAGAAGAAAAAAAGAATTCCAAATCAAAGTTTTAGTAAAGTATGTTAATGTAGGAACAGGCATTTAGTCTTCTTTCATTAAACAATAGGAATGTCCATATAAAAATAAGTATGTAAAAAATAATTTTTCAGCTTTGAAGCTGGGGGAAAATGCCAACATTACTCTAAATTTGGACAAATTCTATTAGCTATGTTACAGATGAGAGTTTTTATAAGTCTCCAGGCACTGAAGGCAGATAGTTTCTTGGAAAAGTAAATAAAAGGCATAGAGTAACACCACAAGTAATCCTAATTTAAAAAGATGAGGCTAGAGAGAAAGGTAGATGAGGGGAGAGATGGAGACTGCATTAATGATTAGTAGGCTGACTGAATAAACACCAAAATTTCAGTGCCTTAAAAGAAAGCTTATTTATTTCTCATCTAATGGTCCTGGGCTATTATTCATATTGATAGCTGACTGTTCTCTATGCTGACATCCAGGGTCAGAAAGGCTATAACTCCAAATAAGAGCGTATGAGGATGCCTGATTTCTCCACATCTAAGCTATCATTCTGTTTTATAATTTTTTAAAGTCTGATTTTTTTAAATTTAATAATCTTCTGGTTTGAAGCCCTTTAAAAGCTGAAATTCTATTTTATTTAGAGTATTACCAAGCATTTTATTACAGGTCAAAAATATTATTTTAAATCAACCTATGTTTATATTTTGTCATGTTGACTGATTAGCAAGTAAGTACAATTTTCTTCCTCTATTTTTAATTTTGTTGACTTATAAGCAATATAGTTAAACTGAGTAATAAATTTTAAGTTCATTTGGTCTCTAGAAGAGTAATGATGCACAAAAGAAATATTAATCAGTATAAGAAGAGATGCCAAGAAAAATTGTACTGGGCTCCTATAGCATATAACTTCTGCAGAACTTTGTGAAAATTTTCTATTGGTATATTAAATTTTTATGATATATCAATTAATGTTTGCTAGACAATATCAATTAACAGTAGAAGTCTACATTTGTTTTAAAGTTTTTGGGTAGTATTGAAGCAATTCTAGTTGTAACCCAAAGTTCTGATTAAATTGGGTAGTACAGGCTGTGTATATCTGGCCAATTGAAACAACTTTCAGCAGTAGGAGTAGAGATTTTTTTGTAAATGTGTGTGTTGTCTGTTTTAAATATATCAGAAAGTATGATGTGTTTTGAACCAAAAGTTTCAGCTGTCCCACTTCAGGGCCAATGAAAGTTCCTATTCGCATTACTTTGACCTAAAAAGTCAGGGTAAACCAAATCAAAAGGAACTTTAAAACCTTAGTTCTGTGTATAGTTTATATTAATATAAGTCTTTAAAAACAATATTAAAAAAAAACTAATAGGGCCTCCCTGGTGGCACAGTGGTTGAGAGTCCGCCTGCCGATGCAGGGGATACGGGTTCGTGCCCCGGTCTGGGAGGATCCCATATGCCGCGGAGCGGCTGGGCCGGTGAGCCATGGCCGCTGGGCCTGCGCATCCGGAGCCTGTGCTCCGCAACGGGAGAGGCCACAACAGTGAGAGGCCCGCATACCGCAAAAAGAAAAAAAAAAAAAAAAAAAAAAAACTAATAGATATTAGAAACTTTAGAAATACAGAAAAGTAAAAAAAAAAAGATCATTCCCAATCTTGCCAAACAATAATGTTAACATTTCTGAATTTTGCCTTCCAGATACACGCACAATGAGACCATACTAAATTTACTTTTTGAAAATGTATTATTTTTATTTAATTTAAAAATGTATTTCCATGTTATTAAATTTCTTTGAATCATGATTTTTAACAACTACAGAGTGCTCTATTTTATGCTTTTTTCATAACTCATGTAACAATATTTTTCCTCAAAATTTTTGTGTTTATAAAGAACAATGTATAGAAAGTCCTTGCAACTGAATCTTTGTGTATGTTCTCAATTATTTTCTACAATTTGAGCTTTATAGAAAATTAATCAAATTTTCCATATCAAAATTTTATTCAAAAATTAATATAACACAGAATATATTTCTTGGATACTATGCTATTAAATTAGACATTGATAACAAATAGACAAATAAAAGCCCCTATATATTTGAGGATTAGAAAATTAAACACAAAAGTACCTAGACTTGGGCTTCCCTGATGGCGCAGTGGTTGAGAGTCCACCTGCCGGTGCAGGGGACACGGGTTCGTGCCCCGGTCTGGGAGGATCCCACGTGCCACGGAGCGGCTGGGCCTGTGAGCCATGGCTGCTGGGCCTGCGCGTCTGGAGCCTGTGCTCCACAATGGGAGAGGCCACAACAGTGAGACGCCCGCGTACCACAAAAAAAAAAAAAAAAAAAAAAAAAGTACCTAGACTCAAGCTCAAATATAAAACCCGAAGAAGATTTTATGTCTTTCTTTTTAAGTTAGGTTAAAGACTTTGAAATTAAACAAACCAATTTAAATTTTGCTCCAAAACTGTTAGTTGTGATATTGACCAAATCTATTCACTTCTAAGACTCACTTATCTTGTATGTCACATGGGGATATAACCATATTGCAGATGTGTTTCTGTAGGTTAGAGCAAAGAAAATGCTCAAAGAGTTCAGTGAATTCTAAAGGCTCTAAGTTCAACTTTTGTAGTTATTGTTTATTGTTCAACTAAAAACCATTGATTTTCATCTCTACATAGCAAAATGCATGTTATGTGAGTCACATTTATAATGACCTGTCCAATAATTACAAGGCATCTAGGAGACTATCTCTGGTGAATAATTGAAATTTACTCTTCTACACAAGTGGCTCAAAGTACCTAGCATGGCTCAACATAATAGCCCTGTGTTGAAAGTCATCCATTTTTTTCTGTGACATTGTATACTTTGATGACACAATGCATCAGGATACCCACTATTGGTACCCTCCTAAAACAATAGTCCCATCTGTGCTCCCTTTTATTAACACACAGACAAAGCAGTGTGCAACATTCAATAACTGGCTAACTACCCACCGTCTCTGCAATGTGCTCTTTCAGAGCTACTAAGACTCTCAGATGACTACATCGCTGTGATGATGCTGGACTGTGCTTCTCTCAGATGAACTGGAAAGTTGCCCTACTCATTGGAACCCAGAGAGCCATTCACTGTTATCCCATGTCTGCACTATTAGCTCATACTCCAAAACCAGCCTATGTTTTGGCCTGCAGTATACAATAACTTGTGTTTTAGATGCAAGTTCATGCTGTCACTTGGTCGAACAAAGTATAACAATAGAACAAATGCAGCCTATTTTCATTCCTTGTACTCAGTGGACTACGTTTATGACAGTAACTAGTGAACTGCATTTTTAGCTTCACAGAAGTGATGACATAAATATAAAAATACAAAAAGCTTATTAGATTACTTATAGTTTAGGGAACTATTTATATTAAATCAAGAAGACAACCAATAACAGTCCTACTGGACCACAAAATCCAGTAGTGTATTTTATAAAAAAGACTAGTGCAGTTAACATATTTACCATAGCAATGTGGATATAATTATAATATCATCTCACCTAACCATATGTTACAGTGAGAACCCCTAAAAACAGGCTTTACTGAATTTGGTTAAACAAAAATTCGTTCATGTGGTGCACATTAATCTTTTATGCCTTTTTAGTAAAATGCAGCCTTGGAACAGATGGGAATGGTGGTCATTTATTGCTTTCTTTTCTGAAATTGCAAATTCTGGAATATTGTCTAAAGATGATTTTCTTATGAAGTACACCAAATGGCAACTTCTCTCAGATGATAAAACACAGTAACTAAGTCACAGTTCACTGAAATAAACATACATGTGTTGAGAGATTGTGTAGTAAGACAAAAATTATTCCAGAGCAGAGATTTTCAAACCATTCTCCTCAGCGTCCTGGGAGCTGTTCGTCAGTGGTCAGATGGGGCAGCTTTAACCATAGAAAGTCCAGAGTAAAGGGAGTGATATATTTGGCTCTATTTATACTTTCATATGAAGACAGGGCTCCATTATTAAGTAATACCAAGCTACACAAAAAGTATTTCAGATATAATTAACCTAGTGCTCACTGCCCTAACAAAGTATAAATACATGGTAATATTTATGGAAATTGGAAAACTGATGCAGAAGTTTATATGAAGCAAGAATTGCAAAAGAATGACCATATTTTTCAAAAATAAAATGTAAGGGGGTAATAGTAATAGGCATCATTCATAGGGTATTTATTATATGATAAATACTGATCTAATAATTTTACATGTATTAACTCATTTATTTATCACAGTGAATAAAATGCTATAATCTTAGCAATCCTATAATTATGGTAGTAATCCTATACTCTTGCAAATTTTACAGATAAGGAATAGGAGGTACGGAAAGTTCAACTGACATGCCAGTGGGCAGAAAGTACTATGATCAGGACTGGCTCTGGAATCTGTATTCTTAATTATTACATCACATGTATAAGACAGGGAATGGAGGGAAGGTATTGTTCTGACATAAATTTTAATATATCACAGAGCTAAAATAACACAGTATTGTTTCAGAATTACATAGATGATATTGAATAAGGAGAACAGAAACAGGCAATATCTATGTGGTAATTTAATATATGAAAAAGATTAAATTTCCAGTTAGTAAGGAAAGTAAAATTAAGCATTAAATGAAATAGGGATGGACATTTATTTGGAAACAAAATTTGATTTCAATTACTACCTCATACTATATAAAAACTATTAAGTAGATTAGGATGTAAATATTTTTAAAGTAATAGAAGAAAATGTAGAAGGATATTTTTAGAATTTAGGGATAGGAAAAACTTCTTAAACAAGATATCAAACCAATAATACATAAATAAAAGATAAAGAATTCACTGCACAAAACTTAAAATTCTTAATAGACATCATAAACAAAGGTAAAGGACAAGCACAGTATGGAAGAAAGTCTTTTTTTTTTTAATGTCGCAAAAGAGTAATAATCATAATACACAGGAAGCTTTATGATTCAATAAGAAAATGGCAAAAGAGAAAAAAATGGGCAAGTGATAAGCACAGACATTATAGAAAATAAGTACAAATGACCAATACATGCATTAAAAAATGTTTAACCTCATCAGTAATCCGCAAAAGCCAAATTAAACCAATAATAATGCAGATAAGTTGGATAAAATATAAATGGTTAATATTCAGCGGTGAGGAGTCTGAAGGCAAATCTCATACACTGTTAAAGACTATGGTAAATTATTCAAATTTTTGGAGGGTGACTTGAACCATTTTACCAGGATTTAAATTGCTTATATCATTTGATCTAATAATTCTACTTCTAGTAACTAATCCTACAGAAATACTGGGACAGGGTTATAAAGATACAGGCATAATAAAGGTTAATCATATATTGTGTAAATATTGAAAAATCAAAACTACTTACTCATCAGTGCCTATAAAATACAATGGCACAATTAAAAGGAATAAAATAACAATACGTATCCCTAACAAGAAAAAATCTTCAAGATACTTGTCAGATGAAAACACCCAATTGCAGAACAGTGTACTTAATCCCATTTTTGTAAGACAAAAACTATGTGTATTCATGTAAATCAAAACATAAGTACATTTTTTGAACCATTCCAGAGCAAGTTAGAGACACCAGTCTCCATTGACCTTAAATACTTCTATAGAAGTAGTTAAATTCTACAGAACAAAAGCGTGTTCTTACATCATCCTATATCTTACATCATTTCATATTTAATCCACATTCCCTATTCAAATTTCATCAATTTCTCCCATAATGTCCTCTATACTCATTTTTTTCTTGGTCCAGGACTCAATCAGATTACTCATTGCACTCAGTAACTGTATTTGTTTATTCTCATTTAATCAGGAAAAATTCTTCAGCTTTTCTTTGTGTTTATTGATCTTGACATTTTTTGAAGAGTACAGGCCAGTTATTTTGTAGAATCTCCTTCACTTTGGGTTTGTCTGATGTTTTCCTCTCTAGTTCAGGTTATGAATTTTGGGCATGAAAACCACTGACCTTATGCTGGATCATCAGTGCATTGCACCAAGAAGCACATATGATTGGTTTGTACCAATATTGGTGATGTTAACTCTGATCACTGATTTTTCATCTATCATCAGGTTCTATGGCTTCTTCAGAGGTGACAAGCTCATACTTTGTGGGAGCTTCTTAAGGGAGGACCTGTGACTTTTACACATACTTGTGAGCTCTGGTTCTAGCAGTCACACCATACCTATATTTAGTGTTTACCCTACTCATGGTTAGTGTTAGTTCACCATACTAACACTATATTAGTCCTGGTGCTAGTTGTGAATTTTCTCTAGTGTTATTTTATAGCTGTGGTCTGTTTGAATTCGACCATCCCTACAAGAAGAAAGGAAACTAAGGGCTATCCCGGAAAATTTTAGAGATGCTAACTATTACAGTTCACCTATTTTTTTTTTGCTGTACGCGGGCCTCTCACTGCTGTGGCCTCTCCCGTTGCGGAGCACAGGCTCCGGACACACAGGCTCCGCGGCCATGGCTCGCGGGCCCAGCCGCTGCGCGGGATGTGGGATCTTCCGGGATAGGGGCACGAACCCGTGTCCCCTGCATCGGCAGGCGGACTCTCAACCACTGCGCCACCAGGGAAGCCCACAGTTCACCTATTTTCTAACCGATACTGAAAGTGATTTATTCAGGCAATATTTTGAATGGTACATAAAAGCATGATATTTAATGTGATTAATCTGCTTGTAGGTAATGGACTCTCACCTGCTGGATATGTCCCACTGCAGTTGGTTATAAATGAGTGAAAAGAACTTGTTGCTTCTGAAATATGCCTTGGAGGCTCCAATTTCCTATAATTTATTAATACTTGTTTACCTTATGCCAAAATAAAAGGCCAATTTTGTCACACCAGTAGGACAGAACAGATAATTAAGCAAAAGCAATAAGTAAGTCGTTTGGTATTTTTGTGAAAAAAAAAAATCCAGCTGATTAATTTTTAAACTTTGACACTATATTGATGCATTCATAAATATTACCCAGAGGTACTCTAAGTCTATTAGGACTAAGGATCTTTTAGGTCTTTTGACCTTACTGAGAAAAGAAACTTGATATTATCAAACACAGAAGTAGGTTACATTAAATTTTATTTGAAAAACTGCTATCCTCTTAAAAGTGTGGCTAATTTTGAGTCAGTTTCTGTCAATGCTTTAGATGTAGCGAAGCCACTCTGGGATACTAGTGACTTTTTTTTCTATCACTTTACCTCTCTTTTTATGATCATGGAAACAGCATGACTTACTGGTTAAGAGTTTTTACTTTGGAGACAGACACAGTTTGAATTCTGGCTCTGACATGTATCGATTGTATGCCTTGGGTCAAGATGCTTGCTCTCTGTTTTATTTTCCAAATGAAGAAATATACCTAACTCAGGATTACTGTGCAAATTAAATAAGGTAATGCATTCAAAGCACCTGATTAAATGCCAGTTATATAGTACTCAGTTAAATATACTTGCTTATTGTCTGCATCTTCTGCTCTGTGACTCTCTCACATATGATTGTTAGTTTCTTATATTAGCATGAAAATCAGAGAAAGGAGATGCTTTATACTTCCCTTGATACATTTGGGCCATGGTGATGCTAGTACTTGAGTCAGTTTTGGAAACAGAATAACAATCATATTGTTGGAGGAGGTCATCAAGAGGATGTGATCACTGGTTTACCCTCCAGCTGGACCTGGGCAATTGGAGACTCCTCACCCCTCCCCCATGCTTGGAATGTACCCTACTTCAATGGTTTCCCATTGTAATTCAAGTCAAATAAAATCCACCTTCCTCCCCTTTGCCTAGAAAGGGGAGGTCCCTGACCTGATTTATCTCTGCCTCCTTCACTGACTTCATCTCCAACCTCCCTTCCTCTCACACAGGAAATTCCAGGAACACTGGTATTTCTGTATTTCAAACAAGATCAATCTAGTCTGTACTTGAGGTTTGGCACTTAATTTTTTCTCTGCCTAGAATGCTTTTTCACCAGATCTTCACATGGCTGACTCCTCTTCAGAGAAGACCTTCTTAATCACAATCTTTCAAAATCATTGATCAATTTTTTTTTTCCATAGACTTGGTTTATTTTTTTACTGAATATATCCTACTTATCTGTTTATGTTATTTTTAGTTTTAATTGTACACATTTTATTTACTTTTGGGGGGTTTATATCTCCCTATTTGAGTATAGTTTACTAGAGTGTGGCTCTCAAGTGCAGTTGAAGCTTTATCTCCAGGGCTTAACCCTAAAACAATACTCAGCACATAGAAGCCGCTCCATAAATATTTGTTGTAGATCCTCAGGAGTGTAAATATGATGCCCTTTGTATAGAAAGTTCCTGCAGAATACATTGACACTTCAACTGAAGCAAATATTCCACAAATGATTCTATAAATTATAGGCCAAAAGAGAATGTACTTGGAACTAAGTACTAACCTGATAAAACTTTGGTATATTCAGTATTTCATTTTCACAATGCCTTTTTTTTTTTTAACTTAAATCTGTGGTCCTGTCATGGCTGTATGTTCATACAGTATTTAAAATGCTGCTGGGATTGAATGAACCATACTCATTTTTCACTATCTATTCTTTGATTCCTTTGAAAAAGATTGTTACCAATTAACACTCAAAGAAGGCAAAGTCAGGTTCTTATAAATTGAGAATTGTACAACTTTACAAATAATTCTTAAAATGCACGTACTACGTTCATTTCTATTAACCTACAAGTTTTATTTTTCTACCCTCTAATGAAGTCCAAAGTGCTTATGGAAAACACTGAGTTACAGGCAGATTATGATGTAAAGTGAACATGGGACCAAACCTTGAATCTAAGGGGAAACAGGTTTATCAAGCCAGAGATATGAGACTTTGCTCTAACACATTAATGAAATCCATGAGAATAGGGTCCTTTTTCCCTGAACGAATGCAGCTTCAGTGTGTTTATTGAAAATATCTACATAAAGTTGGTAACCTTTGTGGGATAACTTTTATAAAGTACTCACAAAGCGTGTAGCCCAATTAATTTGAAGTTTTTTTTTTTTAAATTATTTTCCTTGTTCCCTTCCTTTAAATTTGGTTCAACACACATTTATAGAAAAATCTGTCATGTTTTTTGCCTGGTGCTAGATAGTGGAGACTCCAAAATGAAGAGAATCTCATTCCAGTCCTGAGGGATGTCATTAGACTAAACATAATTCTATGGACTATACATCTTATTGAGGATATTACTGAGCTCAGTGAATTCTGTTTCCAATCTCCAGTGAGAGATAAAAAACTCTGGAAAAAATCTAAATGTACTTCTTTTCTAAAGTTCTCTTTAGGGGTGAACCATATAAGGCAGACTTAGCATTCTTTTATTGATCAGTCCTTTATTACAACAAAGGACTAGATCAGAAAGATTGGGAAGAAAGAGAATAAAAAGCTAAGTTATTCATAGTGAATGTGTTGTCATAGTGGGAAGTCAAACATAAGCATGATTTTGAAGTATAGAAACGATGGATTCTATGCAAAGCAGCATTTTTATTGCTTGAGAAATGAGGATAAACTAATTTGCTTGATGATTGAAGTTTTGTCTACAGAGCTCCAAATAATAGATTGAAAACATGGCAGTCTTGCAGTTATTTCCTAAGGTGTAGATTTTAACTTTGTGGAAAGCATCAACTTGGATACTTGACAAAATTGTAAAGACTATGAAATTAAAACTGGAAGCAGCTCTAGATATCTTCCAATCTAACAGATCACTTTGCAACCTACGTAGCTTTAACAAATTTTCCAAGATCCCATTATTAGTTAGTGATAGAATTTTAGCTAGAACTCAAACACTGACTCACTTTTATTTTTAAAAATTTTTAATTTATTTCTTTTACTAGTTCAAGGTCACTTTCTATTTTCATCTGTATTTTTACTACCCTATAAACCTCACCTGCGGGAAATATGATAAAACTCTTGAAAAGAAACATATTGACTCTAATGAGATATGCTTCTGACAGATATTAGTAGATATTTAATGGCTAGTTTTTTCTTTAAATCTCTTGCTTAATTCCAAATGTATTGGGTCCAAGCAACCTTATAAGAAGTAAATATTTTAATTTCTTACAACACAATGAATGTGTCAATAATGAGAATACATAGGAACAAAAGCACAATACTTTCTCCAAATTGCTCTCTTTCTCTCTAAACTTCACAGTCAAAATAGAATTGTGTTTGTTGCTTTATGTTTTTCTTGATGAACCAGAAAGAAATTTATGGCTAATTTTTTGTCAGTCCTCTTGCAATAGGAAGGGAAAGATCGATGTTACTCTCCTTGATTTCTCTAATACCAAAGCTATTGTTTTTCTTTTTAGCTCTAGATGCAACTCAGAAATCCAAGAATTAGAGTATTATTCAACTCTGACACCGCACAATTCAGGCCAATGAGAGGGATACCTGTAGGTGGAGAATGAGGGTATCAGCATTGTATACCTGAAGTATAGACTCCGCTCATTAACCTTCCATAATCGGCTTAATAAATGAGGATAGAAAGTGAAGGCACAAAGCATGCTTGCTTAAGGACAGCGAAGTCCTCAGAAGAAAGTCAGAGAGAGATAAGTCTGTGGGTCCCTGATTTCAATTCAGTGATTCTTCCTTGAATAAGAAAGAAAGAAAACTTTCCTCAGTAGCTACAGGCAGTGAAACATTCACTCTGGTGCTCAACAAGCCAGTGAGTCCACCACATATGAGCTGAAGTGGGAAGATAGAAATAGGAGGGGAAGGTTTCTACATCACATACCAAGTTCTCAAACTGGTTCTCAGCTTTTTAGTTTATTTTCTGATATACACTGTGGTCACCAGTGGATAAAAATTTCCATCGATTTTCACTTTTGCTTCTTTCCTTCCCCCTTCCTTCCTTCCCCCTTCCTTCCTTCCCCCTTCCTTCCTTCCTTTTCTTTTTTCTGCTTTTTAAAAAATGTATTATTATTATATACATAACAAAATTTACCATCTTAACAATTTTTAAGTGTACAGTTCTCTAACATTAATTACATTCACATTGTATCACAACCATCACCACCATCCATCTTCAGCACTTTTTCATGTTTCCCAGCTGGAACTCTGTACCCATTCAACACAAACTCCCCATTCTCCCCTTCTCCCAGCCTCTGGCAATAATCTTTCTACTTGATCCTCATTTTCAACAACACTTATTGTTATCAGACTTATTAAGTTTTGCCTATCTAGTTGGTGCTAAATATTATTTCATTGTTATCTTATGTTTCTTTTTGTATGATTGAACATTTTATAAGTGCATTGACAATTTGTTTTCATTTTTGTGAAAAAACTAATTTAATATATCTAAATGTATGTATGCTTTATTGAGAATACAATATATACATATAATTCATGTGTGATATAATTAATCATTTCAAAATGTACAGTTCAATGATCATGATTCTATTCAGAGTTATGCAACCATTATTACAGTCAATTTTAGATCATTTTGACCACTCTAATAAAAAAAAATACTCATTAGCAAAAACTGCACAGCTGCTGCAACCTCCCCAGCCCTGAACAACCACTAATCTATATTCTGTCTTATAGTTTCCAATTCTGGATATTTCATATAAATACAGTCATAAAATATCTACTTTTTTCTGAAATTGGCTTCTTTAGACTTAGCATAATGTTTTCAGGGTCCATCCATGTAATGCTATATGTCAGTACATCAGTCCTTTTTTTGGCAGAATAATAGTCCATTGTATGGATATATCACATTTTATTTATCATTGTCAACACTTATTATTTGCCTTTAAAATTATATCCCTTATTATCTCATTGTGGCTTTGATTTGAGTTATCCTAATTACTAATGATGTTGAATTTTGAATAAAAGTATTTTATTTAGTTAGTGAGACAGAGACAGAAAGAAATCTAATGAAGGATACACTATCAGGCAGATAGACACTGTGCAACTGGATTTACATTATTTTGTCATCAAGGCTTTGTTTTTCTGATATTTTAACCCTATAAATTAGACATCATCATCATCATCACATATAGACTTTTTATAGATATATATCTACCTGATTAACAATTTTTTATTTGTTTGTTCTTCATGTTTAACCACCTCAGTCTTCTTTCTGGGATCATTTTCATTCTCCCTAAATAGCAATCTTTTAGAATTTCTGCTATTGAAAGATCCTTGGCAATAAGCACTCAAGATTTATTCATCTAAAATTTCTTTATTTTGTCTTTGTCCTTGAAAATACTTTTATTGAGTACATAATTTTAGGTAGACAGTTATTTTCTCACAGTAGTTCAAAAATATTTTACTATTTTCTGCCTTTCATTGTTGCTTTTGACAAGTCTGTTATCAAAATAATTGACTCTTTAATGGGTGATCTATCTTTTTCCACTGCTATTTTTACGAGCTTTTCTTCCTTTGCCTCTCTTCCACTTTCTTTGTCATTTAAAAAAGAAAAATACTATAAGTCACATTGCTGACTACTATTAATGAACACCTACAAGGTACCAGGTACTATACCAATATATGTACTTCTTTCATATCATTAATTTTCATGACATTCCTGTGAATTACTATTAGTAGGCTCATTCTACAAATAGGAGATTAGGCATGAAGTGTTAAATTCTCAAGGCCGTGCAGCCAGAAAGTGCTAGAACAGGCATGGGACCTGAGTCTTTCTGATTCCAGAAGCTGCACTCTTAGCAGATTTGCTCTCTTGTGAATTTTTACCCCTGCCCTCTCATGCACTCCTTTTGAACCTCACCTGAGCTTAAAATAGGATAGGTATTTCTGATGATAATTTATGTGTGATTCAACGAATATCTCCTGCTAAGCTAAAATGAGTCACTTTAAAAACCACACTCTTAAAAATAGATGGAAACTGTCATGGGATTATGTTGGTGAAAATCTACCACTAGGATTTTACAACTGTTTTAGTAATTTCATTTTTAGAAAGTGGAAAATTTATTTCTAAAAGCTATTGTCATCTATTTGCTAAGTTCCCTACGTTTATATGACTATATTTTTGCACTTTACAAAGAGATGCAAATGAAGATACTCTTTTTCCTTTTATTTTATTTATTTATTTATTTATTTCGCGGTACGCGGGCCTTTCACTGTTGTGGCCTCTCCCGTCGCGGAGCACAGGCTCCGGACGCGCAGGCTCAGCGGCCATGGCTCACGGGCCCAGCCACTCCACGGCACGTGGGATTCCCCCCGGACCGGGGCACGAACCCAGGTCCCCTGCACCGGCAGGCAGACTCCCAACCAGTGCGCCACCAGGGAAGCCCGAAGATACTCTTTTTAGTCTTAAATTTTTATCTTAGCATGAAGTTGTTTACATATTCATTAATTGTCACAATATTTTGTGTTATTACTTAATAATTATTTATGTGACTTTAATATCCAATTTTGTTATTTTATTTTTAAATAATTTACAGAAATTCATTATATTTATATAGTATAAGCATATGATGGTTCTTTACCTTTAGGAAATCAATAGAATACATTAAATAAAACGGTGAAGATCACCAATTCTGTGCTTAAATTATTATTTCTGATTTTGGCCACACAGTACACATATTTTTCCTAAAAATAGCAACTTATTCGATTAACTGAAAAAAAATAAAGTATAAAAGAAATGCAATAAGCTGCATTCTTTACACACATAAGTTGTGTAAAATTTATATCCTATCTAATAAAAACAAAGAATGTACTCATCTTAGTAAAATAAAATTTTTAAATTTAGAGTTAGAACACTAGTCACCCTAAAGTAAGATTAACCAAAGACTAGTTATTCTATTTGTTTACATTTTTTAGACACTTGTTTTCTCCAAAACTCCTATACTTAGACCGTATTTAGTCTCTAAAGATACAATATAATTCCATTGTTGAAACCCATGTATCTTCTTATCCTTCAAATCTTGAAGTTCAACTTCAGTTCAACCAAGTCATATATTCTAGAAGTTTTGAACTGATGCAATTTGCTCTCTGGAAAAATCTATTAATTTTATCACTAAATATTCAATGGTTACATTTAATTAAGTTATTACAGTAGCCACAACGCCATACCTGAGTATCTATTCTACCTAAAATGTTTGTAGCAACTGGGCATTAATCATAAGTTCTCTTCATCACAAACACTAAAGTGCTGAAAATTCTTCTAGAAACTGTCCTAAATTCTGCCTCTATTATCTACACTCATTGACTTCCTTTGTAAAGTCCCTCACTGTCTCTTTTTTTTTTTAATTTTATTTATTTATTTATGGCTGTGTTGGGTCTTCGTTTCTGTATGAGGGCTTTCTCTAGTTGCGGCAAGTGGGGGCCACTCCTCATTGCGGTGCGCGGGCCTCTCACTATCGCAGCCTCTCTTGTTGCGGAGCACAGGCTCCAGACATGCAGGCTCAGTAATTGTGGCTCACGGGGCGAGCCGCTCCACGGCATGTGGGATCTTCCCAGACCAGGGCTCGAACCCGTGTCCCCTGCATTGGCAGGCAGATTCTCAACCACTGCACCACCCGGGAAGCCCCCTCACTGTCTCTTGACTGAACTATTGCCACAGCTTCCTAATTAGTCTCCCTGCATGAGTCTTTCTACTACAACCCATCTTCAATGCAGAATCCTAAAATATCTTCATAATAATCCTATATTTAAAGAGCTTTAATGGCTCCCTGTTGCATCCTTGTTAAGTTTATAATCATATTGTCTTTGCAATCTCATCTCAGCATAACCCCCCATAGACCTCTGGACCTCTTTAAGTATTCCTTCGAAGTATCCAGCAGTGAAAGCAAAGGAAACATTTCCCATCTTCTGCATATATCATGACTCTAACAATAGATTGTCTTTTCACATTCTGTCTCTTTCTGTATATTTTATCATCATCTTTACTTGACCAATTTTTACATATCTTTCAAGAACTAGCTCAAAATTTACTTTCTTAGTGATACCTCTCTGGATACTCCCAGATAGTTTTCCATACTCTCCTCTATGCTTCCAAAGCACAAAAATTAATTTAAAATGTGCCATATTTTGTTGCAATTATACACTTACATATCTGTCTCTTCCACAAAGTTGTGAATTCCTTGAGGATGGAAACCATGTCATATTCATCTTTGTATCCTTTGTATTGAATAGTTTTATGAATGAAAAAAATGAAGAATGATCAGAGTTTCTTTGTAATAGTTTTTGTTAGATAGAAATAGTAGCTACTCTGATCCTTTATGTCTAATAGTGATGACCTTTGGATACATCTTCAGCATTAAAATTTTATTATTTAGAGAAGTGTCAAAGGTATAGGCTGGCTTAAGTATTCTCTATTGTATGATCTCATGACAAC
Organism: Mesoplodon bidens; assembly: GCF_964165515.1. Classification (NCBI taxonomy): domain Eukaryota; kingdom Metazoa; phylum Chordata; class Mammalia; order Artiodactyla; family Ziphiidae; genus Mesoplodon; species Mesoplodon bidens. The sequence goes on along the minus strand of NC_138168.1, from coordinate 32,511,334 downwards.
CTTGTCCTGTGATTGCACATTTTTAACTTTATTGACTTAAAAAATGTTATGGTCTGTTTTTTCCTTATGGACTGTAAACATTCTGTTAGAGCAGTTATTATTTCTCTCTAGCTCATCAATATATCTGTAGGACTTTAAACAGTGCCTGACAATCAATCGAGTTTATTGAATTAATTTATTAATTAGTTAATGAGTTAATGGGCAGTGAACTCAGAGTTACAAGTGTGGGTTCCATTTTCCGTCTCAATCATTTTCTAGTTCTTACAATGCCACTTTTAGAGTCTCCAAAATTGCATTTCCTCATGTATAAAATGAGGCAAAATACCTGCCTTCTTATATTACAAGGTCTAGAAAGATCAGGGGAGAAAAGATGTATAATCAACTTAAAAACTGGAAAAGATGAACAAATATGAAGTATTTTTACTCTTTCAAGGAACAACATGGCACTATAAGACAGTTCAGCAAAAATTAGGCTCGTGCTTTTTTTTGTATAATTATAAAACATTCTTCTCTTTACAGCAGAACCAGTTGATTTACAAATTTTAGGAACCGAGTTTTAGGAGTGATAACTATTCATTCTTTTCTCTCCAATATAATTTCTAGACAAATAGAAAAAACTGCAAAAGAACCAGATGGTTATGAATTGAATGTGTCCCTTCAAAATTCACATGTGGAAATCCTAAGCCCCAATGTGATAGTATTAGGATCTGGGGTCTTTGGGAGATAGTTAGGTCATGAGTGTGGAACCTCCAGGAATGGGATTAGTCCCCTTATAAAAAAGACCCCACAGAGCTCTCTCACTCCTTTTATCATGTGAAAACATAACAAGAAAATGATAATCTGTGAACCAGGATGCAGGCTCTCACCAGACACCAAATCTGCCTGCACTTTGATCTTGGACTTCCCAGCCTCCAGAACTGTGAAAAACAAATGTTTGTTGTTTAAGCCACCCAGTCTATGGTATTTTTGTTGTAGCAGCCTGAATGGACTAAGACACAGATAAACTGAGATAATGAGTTATTATTGATAAAGCTGAACTGGAAAATATGGCTTGGACCTATAGCCAAAACTAGGCTTTCATAATCCTTAAATTACCAGAATAATATGCCTCCAAAAGTACCTTAATAAATGTATCACACATAAGCAGAAAAAGCATAATTTCTGAGGATAAGCTGCTTTAACAAGAGAGATCTCAGATAAGACTCATGAGCAGGCATCCAGTTCCTTCTCCCAATCTCACTTAGCATCTGTTTGAGCAGTAGGTTTGGATAAGAAAAGGCTAGACTTAAAAAAATAATTTTTCCTGGTTTTCCTTCTGGGAGTGAAGAGAAAATTCTTCCTCACAAAGGGAAACATGAGAAATGAAAAATAAGGACTTCTCTCATAATCCTGACAAGCTCTTTGCTCTCTTATGTGGACATCCTGTTTCCACTTTCAGTAGCCCTCACACCAAATATCACCCACTGATCTTTTATGCATTTTCTAGCACTCATTATTGAACAGTTCAGATTTTTGACACAAAAGGCTTTGATATTGTTAAGGAAAATGTATTAATTAAAGTAAATACATGTTCCCACTGTACCTCAAATTGAAAATTCATCCTTATTCTAAGTTCAAATAGTACCCCGCCATATGGTTTGTCATGGACTTAATGTTTGTATCCCCTGAAAATCTATGTGTTGAAGCTCTAACCCTCAAACTGATGGTATTTGGAGATAAGGCTTCAGGAGGTACTTAGATGGTGTCATGAGAGTAGGATTGTCATGATGTGGTATTAGTTTCTTTATAAGAAGAGACAACAGAGAGCTTGCTCATGTGCTCTCTGTGCCATGTGAGGACATGATGAGAACATGGTCATCTATAAGCCAGGAAGAGAGCCCTTTCTAGAACCTGATCATGCTGGCACTCTGATCTTGTGCTTCCAGCCTCCAAACTATTAAAAAATAAATTTCTGTTGTTTAATCCACTAAGTACATAGTATTTTTCTATGGCCACCCGAGCAGACTAATGCATGGTCCAAGATAGTTCTCTGTATTTTTTATAGAGATCTCTTCATAACATCAGTTACCTTGATATTGAACTGATGTTTCATAAAATGATCCAAAGTTGAAAATGGTAATGCCCTTCTCATAACCAAATATCAAGGCAGAAATTAAAATCCAAAAATGTAATCACTTAATTATTGTCAATGTTCAGGATATTAAAAGCCTAACATTATTAAAACCTAAAAGAGGGTAAGAGCTCAGTTTGTTTCTAACCAACTTATAGTTCTTAGTCTTGGGTAGGGGTCTCATTCAGATTCTCTGTGTAGAGCAAGGGTAGATGCAACCAATCAATCTCTCCAGAGAATCTCATGTATTTTACTTCTTCATAGAGCATATAATACTATCATAAAGCTGGTTCTGCAAATAGTAAAATTAGAAGAAGTTAATCTTAGCTCCCAGAGAAATTATCACAGGAAAGATAAAGTTCCCAGACTCTGGTTAAGATGAAAGCAGAATATTAAGAAAGAAAGGTGGACAGACAAAATGTGGCTTTCAGCCTCATCACAAGACTGATCAATTTGTCCTAGGTTTATAGAATATTTGATCTGTGAGATCAAATCAATTGGGGAAAGTATGACTACATATTTGTGCTAGTTTCCTATTGTTGCTGTAACAAATTACCAAAAATTTCATGTCTTAAAACAACACAAATTTTTCTTTTATCATTCTGGAGGTCAAATTCTACAGCGAGTCAGCAGGACTGTATTCCTATGGAAGCCCTAGGAGAGAACCTGTTCCTTGCCTTTTTCAGCTTTAAGAGGCCACTGCATTGCTTGACTTGACTGCATCACTTCAACATCTGCTTTTCTATCATTCTTCTCTGAGTCTGACTCTCCTGCCTCCCTCTTATAAGGGTCCCTGTAAGGGTCTTATATTGGTCCCACCCAGATACATCCAGGAAAATTTTCCCATTTGAAGATGCTTAACTTAGTCTCATCTGAAAAGTCCATCTGCCATATACAGTTATGTATTCTGAGATTTTGGAGATTAAGACGTGGATCTATTTGTGGAGCCACTACTTTACCTACCATTTGAGAAGACAAAAAAAGGGGTGCTAATGTATAATCATCTCTCATTGAGTGTTATTTGAAACATACCCATCTTCCAAAGAAACTAGAATATTGCCCTCAGGACATCTATTATTTTGAAGTCTTACTTTACAGTCCCTTATAACATCAGCTTCTTAATTCTTTTTCTACTTGAAGCTTTGTGTCTCTGATGCAGGCCAATATTGAATTGACCATGGGACACAGGAACACAGGATACACCTTCTCTCATGAGTACTACCCACTAACAGAGTGTTACATGTGCTTTCTCCAAATTACCAACATCCTGCTTTGATCTCTGCTCCAGCTAGTTATAAAGGCATCTTCCAGTAGGTTATCCATAATTTGTACTTTTGCATCATTTGGGGAATCATCAGCAATGTACTCCTGAGCCAAAGCTGCAGTTGCTATACCTGAAGCTTGTGCTCACACGTGTCTAGTGAGGACTAATATCTCTGCAATGCATTCTCCACTGGAACTTTTGTCATTTACTCATTACCTTTAATATTTTCCAGGTCTTAAATAATTTTTATTATTTCAATGGTAGAGCATTTTATCCATTTATTTCTACTATATTCCTTTCTACTAAACTAGACTGTGACTCTAGTGAAAATTTCTGATTTTGGTCTCCAAATATTTTCAAGAAACTCAAATGAAATTTTTAAGTGGTTTAGCCAGCATCTCAACTTTCCAGTAGGACTGTAAATATTTACTGAATTGGACAGTCTTTTTCCCCTTTCTTTATCTTTATTTGTGCACCCAGACTTTTTGTTTCTCAAAAGTATTCCATTAGACTTTATGTTATGAAGTCTCTAGTAGTAATAGCTATGAAGGTAATGAATTCTAGTTCTCTCAGTCCATTGAAATAAATCTTGTTCACCTTCACCTTCTTGAAATGGATAATAGTACCTAGAAGGGCTTTCCCACGATATCAATGTTGCAAGAAATCAATAAAACTTAAGTGGATTGTATTGAAATATTTGTATAGTAAATGTAAACCAATTTTCTCTCTGGACTTTTAAACATTCATTTCAGTTGTTACCTCATATAACTGTTTCATTTTAAGAAACCATCAGGGTAAACCATTTACTGCAATTTATTAATCATAGTTCTCTGTGACAAGATGATTAATATATAGCTGTTTCATCAAAATCATTGGTTTAACCTCTATACAGGCTGTATATCATAATCATAGCTAGCTGTTATGAAAATATTTATTATTGGCTCTAAGGGGTCTTTGGAAAGCGAATATAAAGGGATAAGTGCAATTACATCACTGCTGTAGGAAAACAATAATTGAAAACGTATTTCACACTCTGAGTCTTCATTCCATTAAATTGGTTAATAAAAATAAATCAAAACAAAATATCTATCTTTTTTTTTCAAAATATCTATCTTATCAATGTTCTCCATTTATGATTCTGTGTAAGTGATGCAAAGAGTCATAAGTAAGAACAAAGATAAGGAAATAAATTTTCCAGGTAAACATAAGTAAATTTGTATGAGAAGCTTTTGGTTGATTATGTATTTCCCTTATATACATTTTCAATCATGAACATAATTATATTAATTTCGATAGCTGAAGTTAAAAATGTCAAAGACATTCCAGTCAAGATGATTCTGAGACTTCATACATTAGTCAACTACTTGCAACTCCAAACAAACAGCAATGATAGAAATAAATGTTTAATTACATTTAAAAGGCATAGCTGTGTATAAGAGCAAGCTATACATCTCCAAGGACAATGTATTAACATGAAACACAATGAACATAAAAAGAACAGTGACTGACTGCTAACTCTGTGTGCTTACTGGACTCTTGGAAATGAACCCAGGAAAAGGTGGCCTGGAGCTTTTTTTTCCTTCTGATTAAATAAAGTGGAAAATAGGCTACACATGTCAGGGGACCAGAGCCAGACTGAAGGTGGAATCAGTGGCTCCTGTCCTTCTAGCCCTTCTGGGAAAGGATGCTGAAAAGAGTCGAAATTGTTGCCCAGTCTAAAGTTTGAACTTCTACCTGAAGAACCTGAAGAAAGCAGAGAGAGTTGCACAAATAGACTTTAGCAAAGCTGGTAAATACACCAGATACATTTCAATTAGTATATGACTCTCATGGGGCTGAGAGTCACAATAAAAACTGTTTCAAAGATGAGGCCTCCAGGAGGCTAGGTAGGAGTTACAAAACTGCTAGATGAGGAGAGGGTAACTACCACTCAAATGAGATAAAAATTAAGGTTTTAAAGTACAAGAAGAAAAATAAGTGTAATATATGCAATAAAAGGTAGTCCTAAATTGCACAACTAAGAAAATTTATTCTTGAAACAATACAAATAATAGAACAATCTTAAAGGATTTAAAAAGGAATTATTTCTTTATACAATCCTGATGAGAATATAAAATGGTACCATTACCTTGAAAAACTGGCTGTTGATAAGCTTAAGGAAATTAAACATCCATACCCTTGTGATCTAAACATTCCATTTCTACATATTTATCCAAGCTAAATAAAAATATATGTTTAAAAGACTAATATAAGAATGTTCAGGGCTTCCCTGGTGGCGCAGTGGTTGAGAGTCCGCCTGCCGATGCAGGGGACATGGGTTCGTGCCCTGGTCCGGGAAGATCCCACATGCCACGGAGCAGCTGGGACCGTGAGCCATGGCTGCTGAGCCTGCGCGTCCGGAGCCTGTGCTCCGCAACGGGAGAGGCCACAACAGTGAGAGGCCCGAGTATCGCAAAAAAAAAAAAAAAAAAAAAAGAATGTTCACAGATGTATTTATAATAGTCCCAAACTGTAAACAACCCACAGAGGAGAATGTATAAGCACATTGTGGTTAACTCATACTATACAATACTACTGTATAAGACATCCAAGTTGTAAACTGCCCATGAGGGCCGCATGGCAAGGGACTGCACGTGGCTTTGGATAGCTGAAAGTAGTTGTGAGCAATAGCTGGTAGGAAACTGGGGCCCTCATTCCTACAATCGCAAAGGAATTAATGCTGCCAGAACCAGTCAGCTTGGAAGATGTCAATATCTTGGTGAGAAGTGCACCCCTGGTCCACAACTTGATATCAGCCTAGTAAGACAATGATTAGAGAATCCCATCACACTGTGCTCTGTGCTCAGGTATCTGACCTGCAGAAACTGTGAGATAATAAATTTGTGCTGTTTTAAGCCACAAAGTTTGTGATAATTAGTTATATAGCAATATGAAATTAATATAGTGAGGAATCTTGTATGTGCTATTCCTTATTACACCGAAGGTTCTAGCCTGGGACTGCCCACTAAACTTCCTGGGATGATGGAAATGTTCTATTTCTATGTTGTACAATATGGTAGCCAGTAGCCACATGTGGCTATGGAACACTTGAAATGTGTCTATAGCAATTGAGGAACTGAGTAGTTAATTTTATTTAAATTTAACTGACATATTTAAATAGCCATATATGGTTGGTGGCTAAATAGAGTGGACAGTTCTAGCCAATGCAATAAGTAAATAAAAAGTCTAAGTCATAATTCTTATTAAAAGTTACATATTTTCATAATGACTAGACTGCTTACATAGACAATTAAAAACAACAAATGCAAAATATTAGAACCCCTCAGGGAGTTTTATGATTTGATATGTATAAGAAAGGAATGTAAAAAAATCAACAGTGTTTCTATTCACCAGTAAAAGTCAAATAGAAATTGAAATTTTAAAGTGATCCTGTTAAAAATAGCAACTAAATTTATAGTCTGTATATAAATGTAGCTAAATATAATAGGAGAATTTTATGTAGGATATTATAAAAAGTTTGTGATGACTATAAGTCAGAACTAAATACACTGAGATATATTTTTCATGAATGGGAAGACGATACAATAAAAATGTCACATCTCCCAAAATCAGTCCATAAATTCAACATAATCCATTCAAATTCCCAGCAAGATTTTGGTAGATATTTACAAGCAGTGATCTCACCAATACTAATGATGTCATAAAAATGGAAATAATTGCGTTGTTAGTGCAAGGATAACAAATACATCAGAAAGAAAATATCACCTACAGATATAAGACAACTTTCTGTATGATAGAGGTGACATTAAAAGTAAGTGGAGAAAATATTGGCTGTTTAGTAAATGGATAATTGGATTATCCATATTGAAAAGCAGAAAATTATATCCCTAACTCACACAACATACTATAAATTAACTTCTAAGTCCCACATTTTAGAAGTAAATTTGAAACAACAAACACAATAAACAAACAATAAAGAAGAGCACTATTACTTCAAGCCAAGGATGAATCTCTTAGACAAGACTCACAAAGTACAAACCCTTGATAAATTAGGCATTACAGTTGAAACTTTCTGTATGGCCAAAGATACCATAAACAAAGTCAATAAATCAATGACAGAAGATGAAACAGAGTGAATGAAACTTGTACAGATATACCTTTATTGCACTCTTCAGACACTGCATTTTTTATATATTGAAATTTTGTGGCAACCCTGCACCAAGCAAGTCTATCAGTACCATTTTTCCAACAGCATTGGCTCACTTCATGTCTCTGTCACATTTTGATAATTCTCACAATATTTTAAACTTTTAAATTATCATTTACTTGCTATGGTGATCTGTGATCAGCAGTCTTTGATGTTACTATTGTTAATTGTTTTGGGGCACCAAGGACTGCCCCCATATAAGACAATTAATTTAATTGATAAATGTTGTCTGTGTTCTGACTGCTACACGAACTAGCCATAACTCTGTTTCTCTCCCTCTCCTTGGCCCTCCCTATTCCCTGAGACACAAAAATATTGAAATTAGGACCATTAATAACCCTACAACAGTCTCTAAGTGTTCATACAAAAGGAAGAGTCTCACATCTCTCACTTTAAATCAAAAGTTAGAAATGATTAAGCTTAGTGAGTAAGGCATATGGAAAGTGAAGATAGGCAGAAAGCTAGGCTTCTTGCCCCAAACAGCTACATTGTGAAGGCAAAGGAAAAGTTCTTGAAGGAAATTAAAAGTACTACCCCAGGGAATGCACGAATGATAAGAAAGCCAAACAGCCTTATTGCCAATAGGAAGAAAGTTTTAGTGGTCTGGATAGATCAAATCAGCCACAATATTCTGTTAAGCCAAAGCCTAACCCAGAGCAAGACTCTAACTCTTCCATTCTATGAAAACTGAAAGAGGTGAGGAAGTTGCAGAAGAAAAGTTGAATCTAGCAGAGGTTGATTGCTGAGATTTAAGGAAAGAAGTCATCTCCATCACGTAAAAGTGCAAGGTGAAGCAGCAAGTGCCGATGTAGAAGCTGCTGCCTGCAGCAAGTTACACAGATCTAGCTAAGATAATTCATGAAGGTGACTACACTAAACAATAGATATTCAAGGTAGATGAAGCAGGATTCTATTGGAAGAGGATGTCATCTAGGACTTTCATAGCTAGAGAGGAGAAATCAATGCCTGATTTCAAAGCTTCAAAGGACAGGCTGATTCTCTTGTCTTAGGTGCTAATGCAGCTGGTGACTTTAAGTTGAAGCCAATGCTTATTTAGCATTGCAAAAATCGTAGGTCCCTTAAGAATTATGCTAAGTCTACTCTGCCTGTGTTCTATAAATTGAACAACAAAGCCCGGATGACAACACATCTGTTTACAACATGGTTTACTGAATACGTTAAGCTCACTGTTGAGTTCTACTGCTTAGAAAAAAAAATGATTCCTTTCAGTATATTACCGCTCATTGACAATGCAACTGGTCACCCAAGAGTGCCAATGGAGATGTACAAGAAGACTCATGTTGTTCTAATGCCTGCTAACACAACATCTATTCTGCAGCTCATGGATCAAACAGTCATTTTGACTTTCAAGTCTTATTATTTAAAAAATACATTTCATAGTTCTACAGCTGCCATAGATATTGATTCCTTTGATGGATCTGGGCAAAGTAAATTGAAAACTTTCTGAAAAATATCCGCCATTCTAGATGCCATTAAGAACATGGGAAGAGTTCAAAATATCAACGTTAATAGGAGATTCGGAAGAAGTTGATTCCAACCCTCATAGATCACTTTGAGGGACTTAAGACTTCAGTGGAGGAAGTAATTGCAGATATGGTGGAAATAGCAAACAAACCAGAATTAGAAGTGGAGCCTGAAGATGTGACTAAATTACTGCAATCTCATGATGGAACTACTGGACAAAAAGTTGCTTCTTATGGATGAGCAAAGAAAGTGGTTTCTTGAGAAGGAAACTACTCATGGTGAAGATACTGTGAAGATTATTAAAATGACAACAAATATTTAGAATATTACATAAACTTAGCTGATAAAGCAGTGGCAGCATTTGAAAGGATTGATTCCAATTTTGAAAGAAGCTCTAGTGGGTAAAATGCTATCAAATAGCATTGTATGCTACAGAGAAATCATTCGTGAAAGGAAGAGTCAATCTGTGTGGCTGACTTCATTGTTATCTTATTTTAAGAAATTTCCATAGCACCTCAGCCTTCAGCAACCACTAGCCTGATCAGTAAGCAGCCACCAACATTGAGGCAAGACCCTCCACCAGCAAAAATATTACAACTTCCTGAAGGCTCAGATGATGGTAAGCACTTTTTAGCAATAAATTATTTTTTGATTAAGGGATGTACGTTGTGTTTTTAGACTTTATGCTATTGAATACTTAACAGACTACAGTATAGTGTAAACAATTTTTATATGCACTGGGAAATCAAAAAATTCGTGTGATTCACTTTATTGTGGTGGTCTAGAACTGAACCTGCAACATTGCCAACATATGCCTGTATTACAAGTATCTACATAGGTAACCAAAGATGCTGAGTGTAAAAAAGCAAGCTTCAAAATGAAATATTTAGATAAATTTTAAATACCACAATCAATACTTTATGGAATCACACAGATTTAATAAAGGTATAAAAACATAGACTGTAAACATGAATCAAATTTAATGCCTGCCTTTGATCATGGGGAGAAATTAATGGGATAAAGAAGTTCAAAGGCATGTGTATTGTTTTATTTGTTTTAAAGAGAGGAGTGTAAACAAATATGGCAAAACTATAGCATTCATTAAATCTGTATGCTTGCAACAAGTTGTAATATTAAAAATTCAGTGTGCTAACTTCTCCTAACCATCTTTTCAGCCAATAACACATCTTTCTGCATTTCTTCCAATTATAATATTGATGGACTGCTTGGGGTGTCTAGTAATCTATTTTTATTGTTTTTCTTAATTTTCACATGTAAATCAGTTCTCACAGACTATGTCTGATCATTGTATTCCTTTCCCATGACCTACACTAGCCCATTTTCAACTAATGTTGGAATATTTATGAGTCTTCAAGTAGTTTTTCTGCCTTCTGTTATTCCTATTACAACTCAGGCTACATCTGGTTCCAAGAACACTTTTCCTTAGGTAGCATTTATTTCGCTTTAGTCACTTAAATAAACTTATGGTACTTCCCTTTCCCTATGGTCTTGAATTTAAAGTCAGGAATTCAGTCTATATTTTTTAGACATTTCAAATTTAAATGCTATATGTAATTTGCCTTTTATTTTCTAACAATTTCTCCCACATGGATTTCTCTCCCATTCTTTTCTGCCAAATCATGCTCATTACTCCTTGAAGTATTGGCCAATAAGAATTTTACTCTAATTTAGCCTACTTTGTGTTTATTCAATGAATATTTGTTAGTTACCTAATAAAGACTAGTGCTAGAGCCATAATATTCATAAGAAAGACATGATCCTTGCCCTTAATAAGAAACTTATATTGATATTTGTGCAGAAGTACTTGGTTCCTATAGGATGCTACTGTCTCTTGGGTATATGTCTTAGTTCCTGAATCAGAGTGTTAGTTACTTTGAGATTGTAAGCTGGTTTTCTCTCCTTTCCTCTAATCTGCTATCTTGCCATCCACTTAAAAAAAAATATGTAAGTAGCAAATAATTGCTAATTCCCTTAACAAATCTAATTCCCCTCCTTGTGTGTGCCACATTCCACGTGTTATGCAGGGAAGTAAATCTACTGAATCGTGCCTTGTGTTCATCCTTAAACTTCCCCTGGGCATCTAGTCTACCTAGCGCTTGTTAAAGTTGGATGCTTGAAACAGGTTGTAATATTAAAAATTCAATATTCTATCTCATCCCTGGTCAATAACATCTTTCCTTGATTCCTCCAATTATAATATTGGTTGACTACTTGGAATTTCTGGTCTACTACTATTTCATTTACTCTTACTGCTTTTCTCCATTCTTACATGTAAATCATCTGACTCCAAAACACCTACTTCATGTGGTAGAATAGAGCTTAGGTGGACTATATGTAGCTAAAATTCTTGCTCTCAAGAAGATCTATCTTTTAGTATTACATCCTAGAATGCCATTATCATTAAAGTCTGTTCAATCTCTTGGAATTTGCCTCAACTTGCATCTTACATAGTTACCAAGCTCTCCTGTGTTGTACTTATACAAAATGCTAGCATTGCCTCAGGAAAAAATTGTCTTTGCTTCCTTGTTAAATTTGATTTATTATCTTCAGAGCCCATTTCATTTCACTACTGACAAATCATAAAAAAAAGAAAACAAAAACACATGCCCAGCAGGGCCTAAATGTTTTCAAACTCATTGTACAAAGTAGAGGACACAGAGAGATGGTGCAGCTCTGGGCAGCAGCTGCAGAGCCAGCATCTGGGCTCCACGATAACCACCTCTAGTGAATCACACCAGAGAAAGAGTAGAATCATGGCATGCAGTGAGCCTCAGACACCTCCACCTGTTTTTGAGACTGCACCGTGTTTATCAGGGTTGCAACTTGTGACATCTGGCAGTTTTTCTTATGCTCTCTTTTCCTTGAGAGAAGAAAAAGAACAAGAGAGACAATAAGAAATGTCATTACTGGCCAGCAGCTGCAAGATATTTGTGATTAAATTGCTGTATGTTTAAAGTCTTCAAATCATGTTTGTATGGCTGAAGGGCAGGAACTTGAAGGTGAAATGTTTACAAATAAATACCTTTGTTCATTACTCCTATGGTATATAAATGTGCCAGGTTGCTATCATTTTTTTAAGATTCTCACAGATAGCAGTTTTTTGAACACTCGCAACTACAAACATGCTTATACATCTCACAGTGTTCACAAATAGATGAAGGTAAATCTGAATGACATTCAAACAATGTGTGTGTAAATTAGTAGGTGGATGAATAGTTGCCTTTCTACTAACAAGCATAGTAAAATAAGTCAGCTTCTTGGTTACCTTCTGTGGTAGATAGTATTATTAGTCTCCAAATATTCACCACCCACTTACTTACACCTGCCCCCACTCATGGGAGAAGTATAATTCCATGCCCCAATGATGTTGGGCTTTGACATGTGACTTCTCTTGGCCAATCGGATTTGAACAGATATAACAGATGCCTCATCTTATCAGAAGTCATTAGAAATATTGCAGGTTTCTGTCAATCACCTTGAACTTCTGCATTCTGCCATTACAGCAGTACATTGTAGTAGTGGCTTATTTTTCAGCCTGTGTCCTGCTCATGTGGAGCAAAGCCAAACAGAGAAAGACCTAGTGGCAGCCCACCAATTCCAGCAAAACCCAGCCAAGTGAAGCCAACCCTCAGCATTTGTGTAACATATGTGAGAACTAAATAGTGTTGTCAGCCTTTGAGATTTTAGGATTGTCTCGTGATGGAGAAAAAGTTGCTTGATATAATTCTATAAAAGAAAAAATTCAGAAGGATCCAATGGATCAGTAGTTAGTATATATGAATCATTGAAAAACATAATGAATTGTTAAGTACATGGGGTTTTTTTAACCCTAATAAGGAGAGTATAAAACTCATATTTAGAAGATGATTTTTATATTTTCTGTTCATTTTATATGAAAAGAAATATGATAGTTTATAACATGGTGCTCTTTCATGCCCATCAATAATGATTTTATTGGGGCTTCCCTGGTGGCGCAGTGGTTGAGAGTCCACCTGCCGATGCAGGGGACACGGGTTCGTGCCCCGGTCCGGGAGGATCCCACATGCTGTGGAGTGGCTGGTCCCGTGAGCCATGGCTGCTGAGGCCTGCGTACCGCAAAAAAAAAAAAAAAAAAGGAATGATTTTATCTCACTCATGAAGGGCAAAAGTGATGAATATATGCTGCTTCTAGAGTAAAAGTCACCTTATGCTCCAGAAAATTAATGTATTACTGTGACAACTTTGTTCTGTATTAAAAATGTATCATCCTTCAATCAGAATCTCTTTGCTTTAGAGATTAGTATCTCACCCTTAATATTAATTTAACTTTGTAGAAATATGACTAGAAATTGAATAGTACAAAAAATGAGAAAAATTAATACAGAAAAGATTAATAATTTATAATGAACAAGTATTACATGTGTTCAGCTCAATAAAGATGAGTGTGAAATCAAGAAAATTGTAATCAAAGATAGTTCATTCTATAAAAATATATAGGAGAACACTGATTAGAGGAGAAAATTTAAATCCCCAGATATTATTCATGTAGCTTATTGGAAGTCACAAAGTGTGAAGAAAATAAAGTGTGCAGTTCTGATGGCCAGAAATGGCCATGGCACTTGTAGTTGACAGTTGTTGGTTTTGCCTGCTCAGCTCTCGTTCTCACTTTTCATGTTAAAAAATTCTAACTTGTGGGTGGGGAGCATTCTCTTTTTTTTCAGTTTCGGTAGCCCAGGTGCTATGATGTCAATCCTCTTTTAGATTTGGGCAATGTGAGCACACTATATCAGTCTCATGTCCCTGGCCACAAGGATTTCTTCAGGATTAGTATCTGATCCAAGAGAGAATAATCAGAGGAAAGAGGAAACTATCTCCAGCTATTGGAGTTGCAAGAGGGTGGGAAGGAGCCAGACTCAAGCTGCTGGAATAAGCCTGGTCAGCATAAGTAGACAGCCGGCCTGACAACTCCACCAATACAAGGCAAAACTAAGAGATGGAGAGGGCAAGACCAAGTTCTGATGATGTCATTTGACCCTTCAGAATCCAGTTATGACTGATCTTTGACCTTTGTTTTTGTTTCTCTTACAACTCCAATCCCTGAATGATGCAGGGTTCCTGAGGGAGGTTGAGGCATTTGGAGATGAGTATCTTGCAAACAGGCTTTCTGCTAACGTCTATATTTGAGTAAAACCATTAAGAAAATGTTTCATAAATTGTTTAATTTTTGTGATGTCCCTTAATTTAAATGTCAACTTTGCAACTATGTCTTCTACAGGGATTTCAGCAAATGGCGGACTGAGGGGTAGGGGGTGGAGAAGCATACATATTAGGATTGTATTAGAAAAATCTTCTTTGGATATATTGATTCACCAGATAAATGATCTCTATTTTATATTTTAATTTCAAAAAACAAGTCATCTTTTCAAATTAGCAATTCCAGTAAGAAGTTTTGCATCTTATTTCTATCTTTGACAAAAATCAAACCTATAGAAAAATTGGAGGAATTTTACAATAAGTACATATGCAACCAGTACATAGCTAGATTTACACATCAATATTTTTTTCAAAATTGTTTTCTTTCTCTAAATATATGGACATATTTGTTTTCATTTCCTGAACCTGTTGAAAGTAATTTATAGCCATTCTATAATTTCTCTAATGAATATATTGGCATGGATTGCTTAAGGATAAAAGCATTCTTTCATATAACCACTATATCAATGTCATATCTAAAAAATTAATGCTATTTTAAAAATACGACCTAATGTGCTGTCCATATTCATGTCTTAATTGTTCTTAAAATTTTTTAGAATTTTTTTGGTAAAACTCCAGGATCCAATTGCAGTTGGCAAATTATATTTGTTCTTTTTTGAACTCTTTAGTTTCTTTCAATGTTGAACGGTCCCTCTATCTTTTAAATTTTTCAAAATATTGAATTTTTTTGATAAATCCAGGCCTTTGATCTGTTAGAATGCATCACATTCTTGTTTTTTCTTATTGTTTCCACATGAATAGATTTAGATTAATAATTTTGGCAAGAATAGTACAGAGGTGTTATTATATGTTTCTTACTGTTTCACAATAATAAGAACATTGTATCAGGTTGTCCTATCATTGATGATACAAAGTTTGGCCACCAAACCATTCATTTGTAAAGAGCCATTTATTTGTGTTAGTAATTAATAAGTAATCTCTTGTGTTATATCTTGAAGAGGTAGAAATATCCTTGTTTCCAACAACTTTTCACACTGCGGTTTCAGCATCTATTGATAATGCTTGTCTGACTTAATGTTTACATTAGAGGTTGAAGATGTTTATTTTTCTGTCATTCCTTCCACATTTATTAGTTGCTGTTCATCTGTGAATCTGTATTTCCATCCCTTCATCCTTTCCATGTTTTTATACCCACCTTCAAATTAACCATTTGCATTATTTACTGTTTATCCTTTCTCTGTGTGTGTAATATATTACATATTACAATTATATATGCATATATAAGAGGATATACACATATATATATTTTCTTATACAAAGGGTATCATACTATAAAAACTCTTGATGTATCTGAGTTAATTCAAAGTTAATTTCAAAGTTAATTACCTTTTTATTATATGACTGAATAGTACTCCATTGTGTGGCTGTTCTATATGAATATATCTTCTATGAATGGGTATTTAGTTTTTTTTATTTTTTAACATCTTTATTGGAGTACAATCACTTTACAATGGTGTGTTAGTTCTGCTGTATCACAAAGTGGATCAGCTATACGTACACATATATCCCCATATCCCCTCCCTCTTGCTTCTCCCTCCCACCCTCCCTATCCCGGTATTTGGTTTTTGTTCGAAATTTGCTAATTCAAATAATGGTGCAATGAATAACCTAGTGTATTCATTATTTTGTATTTGCAGATATGTATATACAAGGTAGAGCCTTAGAAGTGGATTTCTGGATCAAAGTGCAAATGTACATGCAGTTTTGTTAGATATTGGCACATTGTGTTCCACAGAATTTTCACCATCACATGCATAGCCTCCCTCATTATCAACATCACTCACGAGAGTGGTACATTTGTCACAACTGATGAACTTATATTTGACACATCATTATCACCCAAAGTTCATAGTTTATCTTAGGGTTTACTTTTGGTGTTGTACCTTCTATGGCTTTGGGCAAATGCATAATGACATATATCCATTATTGTAATTACATACAGAAAATTTTCACTGTCCCATAATGTCCTCTTTGCTCTGCCAATTTATCCCAACCTCCCCAACCCCCTACAAGTACTGACCTTTTCATCATCTCCTTAGTTTTGCATTTTCTAGAATGCCATATAGTTGGAATTATATAGTATGTAGCCTTTTCAGATTGGCTTCTTTCACTTAGTAATATGCATTTAAAGCTCTTCCATGTATTTTCATAGTTCATTAGCACTTTTGTTTTTAGCATTAAATAATATCCCATTGTCTGAATGTACCACAGTTTATCCATTCACTTACTGAAGGAAATCTTCGTTCTTTCCAAGTTTTGCTAATTATGAATAAAACTGCTATAAACATCTGTATGCAGATTTTTGTGTAGACATAAGTTTTCAATTCATTTGGTTGAATACCAAGGAGTGCAATTATTGGATCATATGGTAAGAGTATGTCTAGATTTCTAAGAAACAACCAAACTGCCTTCCAAAATAGCTGTACCATTTTGAATTCTCACCAGCAATGAAAGAGAATTCCTGCTACTCCATCAAATCCTCACAAACATTTGTAACACATTAGAAGTATAAAGAAGTCCTGATATGTAATCCTGGGAATAGGTATGGAAGCATAGATCATCCCAAGATCATCTCCTCCATTTGGAATGGAGAATAAACTACAGTTAAATGGATATTCCTGTCATGGCAATGGCTGACCAAAGAGCCTCTGAGCATACATTTATCATGATTATCAGCAGCACTGGGCATTTAGTGCAGTGATCTATGCTTTATTGATCCCACTGTCATGACTTAGACAAAAGTCAGTGGTTACCATGGCCCAGCAAGAAGTCCTGGGTTAGAGAATATGTGATATTGTTTGTGAGAGAGCCTCACCTGGGAACTCCCAGGACTATTGGGGGAATCCTGAGTGTTCGTATTCTGCAGAGTGGGTGCATATGGTGCAGAGGAATACTATTTTATACTTTTTAATTTGAGTCGCTTTTTCTTAGAAGAAAAGAGGGAAAATGTTATATAGGAATATCCTTGAAATAACACTAATGTATTAAAAATTCTTGCACAAATAAAAAATTTAACTACTCTCAGTAATAAATTAGTTCCAACTTATCACAAAATACCTGGACACTTGGGACAGTGTCCTTAAGAACCATTGTTCTAGAGAACTGATTCTCCATTATTCATATTTGGTTCTCAGTGCTTCACAAAGTGCCTGTCATATGAATGGCTTAAATGTTTTAAGGACATACATTAAGACACTTTTAGATGTAACTCATTGAAAAATCAACTCAAACTGGCTGAAGTAAAAGGAGAAACTCATTGGTTTCCAGAACTGAAGAGTCTAGGAGGAACACTAGCCTCAGACAAAACTCTATCTGGCTACTCAAATGATATCATCAGTTTTTTTTTTCTCGCTCTCTCTCTCCCTATTTTATTTGTTCTTCCTTCCATGTACTGGAACGATAGCCAGAGGGCTCTGATTTTCCCTCCTTAATAATTCTCATCCTGAGAAATGGAGCCATGACAGACCTTAGTTATGTGCCTATCATAGGGCAGAGAGTGGGCTGGTGGCCAGGACTAAACAGAATTTCCATTGAGTATCAGAGTGTAGGTTCCATAACATATGTTACACAAACCAAAGATATTGTCCTGACACTTAAATGAACAATAGAATTTATTTGTGTTTTATTCTGGATTCATAAAGTAAGTGAAGAGCTTTTAAAAATAAATTGTCTTCATTAATGATAGTTCTGCATAAAGAACCCAAAAACCTAAAGAAGAAATTAAAAAAGCACTAAGCTATGCATGAGGGCAATAACAAAAGTATAAATTATTAAATACACTGTAGATTTTGTATTTTAAATAGCCAGATTTATGACATGGAGAGTTTGGGAGAAAATCATTAAAGTAATCTTTAATTCCTATAAAGAATTTTTAATCTATGTTTTAAATTTCAAGAAGGTCATAAGATATTTAATATTAGAGATTTAGTCAAGTGACTCAAGTCATTTCTCAAACAATTTTAAAAGACTAGTGTTGAGAGAAGAAGATTATTTTACCTCCTTTAATAATGCATTCGGTTTTCCTTATTCTTCATAAAGCATATTAAAAATGGGAGAGAAAAAAAGATTTGTAGTCATGTACTAAATTCAATACAGTAGTGTAATTGCAGATCAATCTTGTTCTTAATAATAACATATGGCCTTCTCTAACAGTATGAACTTTAGGCATTTTATTAACATTCAAGTTTCAAATATAAATGACTATCAAGAGTTTGGTCTCAGTTGAGGGAATCCAATCTGCAAGATTTTATTTATAAGATCTATCTTTACAACATTTATAGCATAACTTTTTTCCATAAAACTATTAACCTAAGTTTGTTGTATATTTTATTGTTCTTTCTCCAAGGCAAGATTTTATTCTAAATGGTATGTATACATATATCAGTACATGAACAGTCATTAGTATACATCAAGCAATTGTCAGAGTAAATGCTGTCAAAGAAAAATCCATCACTTTCAACAGTACTTATGACTAAATCTATTTTTAATGATTAAACCAATCTTGTTTTTTATACTATCAATATTTTTTTCTAATATTTAGGTTCTCATACATGAAAATAACTT
Source organism: Mesoplodon bidens (assembly GCF_964165515.1). Taxonomy (NCBI): domain Eukaryota; kingdom Metazoa; phylum Chordata; class Mammalia; order Artiodactyla; family Ziphiidae; genus Mesoplodon; species Mesoplodon bidens. The sequence continues at coordinate 32,492,431 of NC_138168.1, read as the reverse complement.
ATCTAAACTTCTTTCTGTACTATTGATTGATTACTTGCTTAACCCAGAGTCATGTTAAAAATTTTAATGGGAAGAGAAATACTAAGTCCATCATTATAGGTATAAGTATGGTCTATATATTTCTGGAATTCATCAGTGACCTCAGTTTTTAAAATGTACTAATTTCATCCTTAACCACTGATAAACTTTCAGATGCTAGAATTTACATCCAGGTGCTCTTGTACCCTTCCTTCTCTGTTCAAGGTATAGACAATTTTGATTTTCCTAGAACTTCATTGCATACATGAACTTCTGTGCCCTCAAAGACCTGGCTACTTTGCACTACAGTTGTATCTCACTCCCTCTCCCACATTCGGCACCCATCAATTCATGGATATAGATGAGAAAACTTTGTTTCACCTCACCTGACATACATTCTCTCTCCTCCTCTGACCCTAGCTCTATGTTGCTGCTGCTTATACTTTACTTTCCAAGATTTCTGCAACTCCTCACATCATGGGGCAACCACTACTTGCTTAGTCTGTTCTCAAGTTTTGTCTATACATTCTTAGTTTTCCAATTACCAAAGGTAAAGGACCTTCATTCCTTTTACTAACAGTTACTATATTATTGCTCTCTTTCTTTAATACTTTGTTCAGCAAAAAGTAATTTTCTTCTCTTCGTTTCAATCAGTCTCCAAGGCTCTATTTTCAGTTCTCTGAGCCCTTCATCCACTCTATGGCCATTTTAAGTTTTGGCTTATGATGTACTGATGAGTCAAATGGCAGAATAACATTTGGTGTCAACTGCATATGTAAGAACTCATGGAATGAACAGGATTTTATCCATATAGCCATGCAGGATCCACAAAAGTGGGTCCTTCTTAGCACCTTCCTCAATTGGGACAACTATACTTTCAAATCTGAACTTTTTGTCAGAATGTGAAGATTGGTGGGAATATTTGAATATTAATAATATATTATACTTGAGGAGTTTGAGACTAAATTAACATGAATCATATATGATCATATTAGAAAGCTTTATCACTATTTTACTGTTCCATTATGATGAGCTATTATATAACAGGAAACACCTAAGTCTGCCACAAAATTCCTGTACAACAAAGGCTTATATCTTCCTGATGCCGTTTTGCCCTTAAGAATGATTCAGAAGTTTCAGAACTGTTTGGGTCAGGCCAGACCCTGTTATCCATTTGAAAAATACCAAACACACTAAGAGTTTGGGTTGTAGTATATGGCCTTTTAAAAATTTAATTAGTTATGTAATTTCTCTTGAGAAAAAAACTGGCTTCTTTCAAATAATTATAAAATATATGAAGGTAAGGAAGAAATTACTCTTAACTCAGAAACAGTGATAATAGTCCCGATAAAATTCACAAAGAAAGAGGCTTCTTGCCCTTGTGACTCCAGGAACTTCCATGTTTTCCTTCTTAAATCACTTTCAAGAGAAAACACATTTTCCAGTTTGATTGAGCAGAATGTCAAATACTGATGGAACTATGAAGTTAAGTAGTGGGATTACTGTGCTTAAGGGGCAGTGCCCAAGTATTGTCCACTGTTGCTCATTCTTCATCCATGCAGTGAGCAGAGCTATGTAAGGTCTGCCATCAGCAACAGCCATGAATTGTAACTCTCTTACTTCACTTCTAGCCCACCCTCTTCCAGGGAGGTGGCTTTTCAAGAAATTTCTATGCATATTAGTCATCTATATTTCTCTTTCTCCCCACAAGTAAAGCAGAGCCTGATGGGTCCAAGATTTAAATCTGAGTAAATGAGTAAATAGAAACCCTTCCTTGACTATTATCCAAGAGCAGCTCACACCCCCAACCTAGAAGTATGCACAGAAGTTTCCAAAATTGAGTAGCTTTTGAAAGTGGTACTTTGATTCCTATTCAGCAACTCTTCTTTGTAAACAGCTCCTTTAGATTCTTGCATTGAAGGTGGGGGCAGAAAGGGAGGTAGAGTGATGGTTAAAGGCAATTGGCAGAGTAAGATTCAGGCATCACTTAGTTTTAAGCTACAAAGCCATCATTTACTGTCAGAAACATCACCTTTAATGGCTTACATATAACAACTGGTGATGATGAATGTCAGTTTGAAGTACAAGTCAAGCATTTTGTGAGAAGAGGCACTAAAATACAAAGGAAGCAACAGAATCTGCTTTCAGGTGCTCCAGAACCATGAAGAGAAAAATGAGATATGAAATAATTATGAAAAATGTGGTGACTAAGCCATCTTGAAACAATGATTTCCTAGTTTCATTGTTGTTAAATGTATTTTAACGAATGTAAACATATTGCCAAATGCTCTTAAAATGTGGTTAATTTTAATGATAATAAGTTAAGAGTATTAACTGAAGGTTATTTTAAACAGAAATAGGTTAAACAGCATGCCTCATAGGTCCTTGTAGTTTTAGTCTAATCTCCTATGGCTTTTTTTTGTTATATACTTTTTCATGTTCTTTTCCTTTATGGGTTATCACAGGATACTGAATACAGTTCCCTGTGCTCTACAGTAGGACCTTGTTGTTTATCCATCCTATATATAATAGTTTGCCTCTGCTAATCCCAAACTCCCAATCCATCCCTCCCCCTGCATCTTGGCAACCACATATACAGTCTCCTATAATTTATTTATCTAAAAGTGAACTCTGAGAACTGAAATATCTTTCCATCAAGAAATCATGCTTGATTTGTATGTGGAATACTATACTTGCCAATGTAATAGAGTGGACTAATGTTTTATAGAAGGGTCTATGAGTTGACAAAAAGTCTGATACATGACCATTGTGAACATATTTCCACATTACATTTCTCTCTACCTGTTGAATGTCCATTTTCTATATAAAATAAGAATATTTTAGGTATGTTGCATATTTGATGATTAAATGGACAAATTTAATATCACTTGTACCTCAAATCAGGTGCTGACACCAGAGAACACTTGGAGAGTTGATATTTGAGAGATTCTTAAAGAGAAAGAAAATTGAAGAAAAACTAACTTGAAACAGCAATATGGAAGAGAAACCCTAATCTCAAACTTCAAGAGTTTTAGGTTCAGATGTAATGAATTTGCCAAAGCCAAAACAAATTCAATACGAATAGAACATTCAAGTGACAGTAGTTACTGATTTTAGCTTCGCTTGATCATATTTTGCATCATAATTTGCACCAACTTAGTATGCTGGGTATAGGTGTGCTGACATAACATATGCTCGCCAGGTTGCATGGCGTGTGTGTGTATATATATATATATATATATATATATATATATATATTTGTTTGACTCCTACAATAAACCTGTCAGCATAGAAATAAAAGGAACAGGAACTGGAAAATATCCAGCCTGGCAGACTGTCTTGCATCTGCAGGAATAATAAATGTCAACTTAGAAACTGCTAATATTACTTGAGCCCTTACTATACACTAGAAAATTATATCAATTCTCTCATTTCATTCTCATCTCAGCTCTATAATTTAGATACTTTCATCTCACATGGAGAACCTGAGGGTTTTGGTGATGTGATATTATATTGTCACATCTGGGCCACACATATAGGGAGTGCTGAAGCTCCAAAGATTTTTTTCTTAGTCAGCATGGATACCACCACCCACACAGACACCACTCATTCTGCATTGTCATCAAATGTCTTCCTAATAATCAGAATCCAATGCAGGCCTCAAGTCTTATTGCCTCAATTATTTTTCGGAATATCTTTCTGTTGACATCTAAAGGGAAAAACTGAGATTGTAAAGGTGAGGGAGAGCCTTTAAACTGAGAGGGTTTGGGACTTCCCTGGTGGTGTAGGGGTTAAGAATCCACCTGCCAATGCAGGGGACGTAGGTTCGAGCCCTGGTCCGGGAAGATCCCACATACCGTGGAGCAACTAAGCCCGTGCACCACAACTACTGAGTCTGCGCTCTAGAGGCTGTGCATGCCACAACTACTGAAGCCTGTGTGCCTAGAGCTTGTGCTCTGCAACAAGAGAAGCCACCACAGCGAGAAGCTTGCGTACCCCAAGGAAGAGTAGTCCCCGCTCGACGCAACTAGAGAAAGCCCGCCTGCAGCAAAGAAGACCCAACGCAGCCAAAAATAAATAAACAAATAAATTTATTTTTAAAAATTGAGAGGTTTTTTTCTTTTTCTTCAGTATCTTGACACTGTATCTATCCCAGTGATATTTAAAATGACTCTTCTTATCTCCAGAGATACCTGAGTCCCAACAGTAGTATAGTAATTCCTTCAATACTGGGTTCATTAATCTATGAAATATGTCTACGTGTCTCTGAATCTATTTATATTTCCTCTTAATAAATATATTAAAACACGTTGACTGAATCTCTGTTCAAATTAATTCGTAATTTGACCCCCTTCATTGACTAAAAAGCAGTTGAGGATTTTAGCGCTACATGCTCAATTATTTCTGGATTTCTCTCAAAATCCACAACAAAGGAATGAGTATTGATTGCCCTTCACTTCATCTCTTTCAGAACACAGCTTTATCATTTTACACATGTGAAGATTTACCAGATGAGGACTTTACCAGCATTTAGCGTCAATACCTGTTTGCAGCCAATATGAGTTTCCAGTCCATCTAACTCCTTCGCAGAATGAGTCTTGGTAAATATTTTGATTAAATTATTAAGTTCTATGATTTTCTCAATGCATCTATCACCTAATTTTAATTTAGTTTATCTTCTTGGTTCTGAATTACTCTTTTTAAGAGGTGCTTTGGGAAACAAAGAAAGAGACCTTAGAACTATTTATTATCATTAAATTACACACTCATCTGTAAGGTTATCAATACAAAATGTTACATGTCTGTATAAATACATAAAGGAAAATGAATTTGTTGTAATTTTGAATATTTAAATTTCTTTGCTTTGAATTTAAATCCATGGTAACAAGTCATTGTAAACTTAGAAGATAGTTGGTGCTTGTTACTTTGTTCTTTCTAAAAGCAAAGTGTGTCATTTATATTAAACCTCAAAGTGAATGTGAGTCCAAGAAAACCTTGTAGGAGTAAATTCTGGTTATTTACTAAAGAACAATGAAGTCATTTCCATGCTTTGAGATATCTACAGTGTTCTTACACTATCTTCTTGTTTCGATTGCAAAAATAGGGGTTAATTTGAGTTTATACATAGCTTAAATATATGGATTATAATGGAAAACTATATTGAAAAAGAAACCATCTTTGTAAGATATTGTAAGTTAAAGTTGTAGTGAGAATATGCTATAAGATGTTTGGGGATTTTTCATGAGAAAAAAATTGAAGATGCTACTACATACTTATTAGAATTGTTGTGGCAAAAAAAAAAAATACTGGTAACACCAGTGTACTGACAAGAATATGGAGCACTTTGTAAGTACATCATTTACTAAAGTAAAGCCCATTCTACCTGGAATATCTAGAGTGGTTACTGTTTTGCTGACCAAATGCTGCTCTCGTATAAGAATATATTATCTTCATTTTACAAATGTAGATTTGGAGACATTGAAAGTTTCAAAGTAGAGACAAAGATATGGTAGGACTGTGATGTCAGTACTCATAATCATTCTGTATCTCCAGAGTTTCTACTGCTTTCGGCAGAGGATCTTTGCTTCCTGCAAAGTAGAAGAGTGCCTGGGTCCTCAACATTGCCCTTTGAGCACCACAATATAAGCACTGGGTGGGTTGTGCATATAAGAAGGAAAGATAGTCATTTACCTCTGGACAAATAGTAACAGAGTTACAAAAATAAATACAGGTGGGTTGTTTTAAGATGGAATATTGAATGGGGTCACAAATTATTTCTTGCCCAAAACAAAGACATCAATGAGGATAATTTAGAAAAGGAGACAACTACCAGGAATAATAACTACTTTTGATAATATCAGAGAGAGCTTGGGAATAAATGGTGGTTCAGGTGATTTTCTGGTAGTTAAGAAGCAAAGAGATTACAAGCTAAGCAACCAGCGATCTATGTAGAGCTGGGAATTACAATAGGCAAATATGATAGAAAAGAGTTCAACTAGAGGCACTGATGAAATGGATAATAGGGACATTTGTAAAACTCAACACATACAGTAGAGTGCTAGGGAAACCAAGGTGTGCAGAAGTAAATGCTCTGCCAGGTCTCATTTACCACTTTATAATGAAATAAAATCCAAAAGTGACAGATTGTATGAATGGGTTTTGCAGATTGAGCTCAAATGAAATTTGAGTTTCTATATGCATTTTACATATTTAATGTGTTTTATTTTGTTTTTCTGCTAAATTAACATGTCAGTATCATATTGTGAGAAAAGTGTTTGTCCCTTACAAAGTTTTTCTCATGAATATATAACCTGAAGGAATCCCTTTAAAAAAATATGCTTGAAATGCTATAAAGATTTCTGGAGAAAAATATATTTTCCACTATAATTTTGTGAAATCATATTATACTCTCTTAAGCAAGAAACTTGAATTAAAAACATAAATTATTAAAACTCATTAGGTTTAGGACTTCCCTGGTGGTCCAGTGGTTAAGACTCCATGCTTCCACTGCAGGGAGCACGGGTTGAATCCCTGGACAGGGAACGAATATCCCACATGTCATTTGGCATGGCCAAAAAATAAAATAAAAATATATAAAAAAAAACTCATTAGGTTTACATTTTAGCAGCATTCATCAATAGTGATTTTTTAATCTATGTACTTTATTCCTACATCTACTTCAATAAAGGTGATTTTAATCCTATTTTATAAAAAGAAAAATAAAGTTCTAAAGGTGTTAGACTTTTAGTCAACTTGTACAAGGATAGTATGATCAATGTGAAAATTCTAAATTTTCCATTTTTATATTGTATTTTTCTCATAAGAACCTAAAATTAAGTTCACTTTTTCATATCCTCATTGGTTGTACATATTAATAATAGAAATATTTAAAAATTTCTCTATACTCAATACTTATTAAAGACCTGTTTTTATTAATTACTCGAATATGATGATTTGAGGAAATAAATGGAAATATACTAATAGCAATTTGAAATAGCACTATTTTTGGCTCTTTGCTATCTGTGGATAGCAAATGCTTTATTTTGTTTTCACTTTAAAGCAAATGTTAGAAAATTCAATCTAATACCTGCTTTTAAAATATGCTCACAGGCTGTTTTATATTTTTTAAATCATATGGCTTTGTCTGCAGATCTAGTTATTTTGGGTAAAAAATATGCAATATAGCAGCATGGTTTACATGTGCTCACATTTGAGGCTATGAGAATACAAACTGTATGTGTTTATAGATTTATTCATAAATCTCTTTATTGGTGATAACTCTGATAATAGATAAAAATAACTGCAACAAAAAATTACATTCTTTTAGAAATGGATATTTGATTTTACAGAATACAATAGCTAGAATACAATGTGAATTGTACCTCCATCTCTGAGCTTAATGGTAAAATTAGAAATGTGTTAAAGAGAGTGAGAAATCAAAAAGTAAAATAATTCCATATACTTAAAAATTAAAAATCATATTTATAAGAAATTCAGGAGTCAAAAAAATGAGACATACTTAAAAAACTAAACAGCAATGAAAATATGAGATATTAAAACTTCAGGATAAAAAAAAACAACTTCAGGATGAATCTAAACAGCAATTTACAGGAAAATTTACGACCTTAAATGCAGGTATTGAAAATAAAAGTTTTTGAAAGATTGAAAATTATTGACATAATCACTTATATATAAATTCAAGAAAGATAAACAGGAAAAAAGATATAAAGATAGAAGTAAATAATGAGGCAAAAAAGAATAAAATTTTGAAAATAACAAAGTTTTTTGAAAAACTGATCAAATAAACTTTTGTCAAATTGAGCAAAGACAACAGGAACAAATAGGCTAAGAGAAAATGTGCAGATAACAATAACATTTTTTTAACATCTTTATTAGAGTATATTGCTTTACAATGGTGTGTTAGTTTCTGCTGTATAACAAAGTGAATCAACTATACGTATACATATATCCCCATATCCCCTCCCTCTTGCATCTCCCTTCCACCCTCTCTATCCCACCCCCTCTATCCCACCCCCCTAGGTAGACACAAAGCACTGAGCTGATCTCCCTGTGCTACGTGGCTGCTTCCCGCTAGCTATCTATTTTACATTTGGTCATGTATATGTGTCCGTGCCACTCTCTCACTTCATCCCAGTTTACCCTTCCCCCTCCCCGTGTCCTCAAGTCCATTCTCTATGTCTGCATCTTTATTCCTGTCTTGCCCCTAGGTTCTTCAGAACCATTTTTTTTTTTTTTAGATTCCATATATATGTGTTAGCATACGGTATTTGTTTTACTCTTTCTAACTCATATTACTCAGCCATAAAAAGAAACGAAAATATTTGTAGTCAGGTAGATGGACCTAGAGACTGTCATACAAAGTGAATTAAAAGAATAACATCTTATATTTCACATGTATTAACTCATTTAATCTTCACACACCTAACAGAGTAGAGGGTATTACTATTCTCAATTTACTGTTGCCCAAGGTCACAGATCTGACAAGGTGACACACAAGTCAGGAATTAACTTGGGGCAGTGTGTCTCTAGGGTCTTTTTGCTTAACAGCTATGTTGCACTTCATCACTATATAAAATGCTTTTGCTTCCAGAAACTTATATAAGACAATAGTATGAAGCAATTCATGCCAATGAATTTGAAAATTTGAACAAAATAGACTTGTGGCTAGTAATATATCTTTCATAATTCTAACTTTCATAAAGAGAGGTTTTTTTTGTTGTTTTTGTTTTCGTTTTTGTTTTGCGGTATGCTGGCCTCTCACTGTTGTGGCCTCTCCCGTTGCGGAGCACAGGCTCTGGACGCGCAGGCTCAGTGGCCATGGCTCACGGGCCTAGCCGCTCCGCGGCATGTGGGATCTTCCCGGACCGGGGCACGAACCGGCCTACCCTGCATCGGCAGGCGGACTCTCAACCACTGTGCCACCAGGGAAGCCCAAAGAGAGGTTTTTCTAAACAATTCTGGTTTTTCCCTTTTCCCGTGCTTCCTTCACTTTCTCTAGGCAAGTAGGGATGATTTGATAGATAAATAAATGGTACATTGTCAACTCAGTTCCTCCCGATTCCTCTGGGGAACTGGCCTGATAAGAGAGCTCGTGCCCCCCTCTTCTTAGCAGTGTGGGTCCCAGTAGGGGTCTGTCCTCTGGGCTCAGCAGAGCCAGCCTCAGTGGATACACTGACTTCTTTTCATATTTCAATAATAGTAAATGTGTTGTGGTTTCCCTCCTCAACCTAATCTTCAAAATCAGCTTCATCAGTAGTAAAGGTGATAGTTGGCTTTCCATCTGCCTTTATCTCTTGTTTTATCTTTTAATTTCATAAGAACATGAAGGAGTGGGATAGGAGAGAGGAACGTTAAGTGTTGTTCTCCTCAAATATCAATATTTAGTGCTTGGGAAGATAGAAGGAAGCAGAGTTTTGCAGAAGAAAGATAACCTGTAGAGATGAGGTTTTAGCAGTCAGAACGTGTGGCTTTTAAGCCAATGGGAACATTGTTCTATTATAAGCCTTTTGACCTTGGCAGTGTGCTGCAGCCTATGTTGTAGAGTGTAGCTGCTTTACCATGTGTGTGGGTAGATTTAACATCAAACTTTAGGCTTATGGGATTTTCACCCTGGGTCACTGAAGCTTATGGCTGATGGCAAATTATGATAAGGAACTGGATAGGTACTCCTCTCTCCTAGCCCCTTCCTTTTTTTTTTTTTTTGCTGTACGCGGGCCTCTCACTGTTGTGGCCTCTCCCATTGTGGAGCACAGGCTCCGGACGCGCAGGCTCAGCGGCCATGGCTCACGGGCCCAGCCGCTCTGCGGCATGTGGGATCTTCCCAGACCGGGGCACGAACCTGTGTCCCCTGCATCGGCAGGCAGACTCTCAACCACTGCGCCACCAGGGAAGCCCTAAGCTACATTTTTTAAACTAAATTTTATCAATAAAATAAAGGTGATAATTTTATCTCCCATTTCTCCATTAATTTATTTGATGTATCAGTTCATTCAGAACTCATGTATAGAAGACCACTGATTTGTATTGGTCACTTCTATTGCAGGAAGGGGGACCCCTTCCAGGGCCCGGGAGTGGGCTCTTGTCTAACACTCAGAAATGAATTGTCTGAGGAGACACACATACCGTCAAAGCAAAAAACTTTATTGGGAAGGGGCCCCCAGATGGAGAGAGCAGCAGGGCAAGGGAACACAGAACTGCTCTGCCACGTGCCTTGCTGTCTCAGGATTTACGGTAATGAGCTTAGTTTCCGGGTTGTCTCTGGCCAATCATCTTGCTTGGCCCATATGTGGTCCCACTCAGGGTCCTCCCTTGTGGTGCACACATCTCTCAGCCAAGATGGATTCTAATGTGAGGGTTTCTGGGAGGTTGGGAGGATGTATTGTCTCCTATCTCCTCCTTTTGGACCCTCCTGAATTCTCCTGGTTAGTTTTCAGAGGCAACACCGCGTTCCTTATTGGGACGTCCTGCTGTGAGACAACTCATGCAGTGTTTATCATCGTGTCTGGCCAACGCAGGCAGCTTCAGTTCCCTATCACTTTGAACTTCAAAATCTGGTGTATAAGCTGAACTCTTGAGATAAGGCCAAGGAGTAAAATTGGAAGTTAATAAAAATATATGCTAACTGAAGCTTCTGGCAAGGGAGGAAACTTTAGACTTTGGTGATACCTTTATAAAGGTAGGACATGTGGAATTTCCTTCCTGGTGAGACTCCTCAGTATATGGCAATTTCTTTCCCACTTGGATTTATATACCTGTAGCCCTCAGCAAATGCACCAGCCTCAGCAATACGCAGGCTGTTTAGCTACGCCCAGGCCTCAGGGCATAGGTAGCTACAGCTTGACATTGGGGCACAGCTTCTCCCAAGCAGAAAGAGCTGTAATGAGCACTACAGTGTAAAGGAAAGATCATCTTTTGGACTTAGTAAAAGCTTGCTTTGAGCCAAAGGAATCTGTGATAAAAATTATTTTCTGTTTTACTATGTGACTTATTCGAGTCTGCAAGGAATTTATTAGTGTCAGATGTCAGCAGGCACTATAGATTAGCTGTCCTAAGTCCTTTCCCTATTCTGTTTCTTTTCTGACCTGTCTTTAGGGTCTGATTCCTGTATTTTGTCCATGGTCTCAAGTGTCACTTGCCACCAAAAGTCATCAGATTAGTTTTGGATGTGTTAAGCTATAAAACTCTAAGCATTTCAGAAATCCAGCTAACAGCTTTCCTCATAAAAAAGGATTTTATCAATTTACAAATGAAAAAGAATGGGGCTCCTTATAGTGAAGAAATACAACTTAATGACACAACTAAATTATCACAAACCCTAAGGTAGAAGAAACAATGAACAAGGCTTGTACATGTAATGGTCTGCCTTCTAGAATCAAGTTCACCCAGGAAATCAAGGAGAAACTGGAATGGTTACCACTGAAACAGGAGCAGTGGAAGAATGAAAATAAGGTAAACTGATTAAATTGGAGAAAGATAGACTTCTTTAGATAAATGTCCGATAAGATAAAGTTGGGATAATAAAATCTCGAAGGACAAGATAGACTGACATAAAAAGGAAACTTATACCTACCAGTTTTAATTTCTCTAGATGAATTTTCAGTATAGTGGCAATTGGTTGTTATTAGTTTGGAAGTTGTGCTTTGTACACAGTGAAATCTGAAGAAGAAAGAGGTGTAATCTCAGAAAGAGAATTGGGATGACTCTTTTAGGAGACTATCATAGTCTCTAATAAGAGTGATATAGAAACTATCACTTAAAAAATTAAGACAGATAAATGATATGGTTGCATAAAATCTGAACAGATTTGAGAAAAGTTGAGGAAGATCAGAATAAAGTACTCAAAGAATTATTGGGCCTATTTCAAAGTGTCACAGATATTCTGAAAATGATGCTATTATTTGAGCTTATGCTCAAGGTATTATAATTTTTGTTCTTTGGATTTTGAAAGAAGATACAACAAAAATGAGCCATATTAAATGTACCTGGAATGCAATAACAGGGCAAGACCTAGCTGGGAGAGATGTTGGTTTGATGGGAGCACATCTATTGAATATATTTATTCACTTAGTAAAGTGTAGATGGGTAATATTTGGACAGTAAATGCTTTTGTCTCTCCCTTAGCTCAATGGCCTCCTATCTCTCACTTTTAGACAATCAATAAGACAAAAATCTAGAGATGTATTAAAATGTAAGCGTCTAGGTAAGACATCAAATGGGAAAAATAGAAAGCGCTCATATCCTGAAACCAGTGATTGCCCTACCTGTATTAGAAAAAGTAACATTTAAGAAGCAGATAAATATAAAGTGTAAGAATGTTGGCTAAGACATTCATTAGAGGCCTATCTCAAAACCACAGAAAAAGATATGGCAGATATGCAAACCCTGGTGTATCTGAAAGCTGAGGAAAGACAATATCTTTAGAAGTACACAGCAGTGGTGGTGGTCCTCCTATGCCCTTGGTGCACTGGCTTCAGAAGTATCAAATGCTATTTTATTTCAGGAATCCTGCTGAAACATGTGGGGATGAGAGAGAAATCATTTCTAGTAAGATGAGGATGGCAAAAGGCATTATAAACAGAGGAAGAAATATAACTTTGTCACTAGCTAGATGCCACACTCAACTAAGCAAAATTCTTGAATACGATGAATTGAAAAGAAAGACACCTCAAATGAAGCCTGAGTGAAGCCTGGTGATGAGAGATGGCAAGAATGCAAATTTCTACCATTGCAGAAAGTAATACCTCATTTACAAGAGACAAGAAGCATAAGCTAATGTTCCTTGCAAGTAGGGTAAATAAGCCACTTGTAAACATCTCTCTCAATTGAATTTAATATCTTAGTAAGTGAATTCTGGAAGTTACATAGATTCTGGGAGTCTACTGAAGCTGACACTCAGTTCAAACTCCCTTCCCTCAAACATCATTGGCTTACTGCTACTACCTTAGGCAATGCTAAATACTGATTTCAGGATACATAATTTTGCTGGACTAATTGCTTTAAGGAATATGTATTGATTGTTTTCTAAACTTGGTGATAGTGGTTTCAATATTGTGAAAATCTTGTGTGTCCTGTAAATCCTCTAGGCTCTCTGAAAGTGAGGTACCTCAGAAACTTGACATTAAACTAATTCTCCTCAAGACCAGAAGGAATTCCCATGAAAGACAGCCCAGGCTGCAGCTTCTCAAGTATCTTCTGCTACACCTAGGTATTAAGAGCTGAACTGAAAGAATTTACAATTTTTTAATACTCAACAAGCAAGTGAAGACGATTTTGGATTTTAATGACTTTGAACTTAAGTTTGCAAGGAATTTTAGTATTTGGACTCTAATTTTTCCAATGAAACTTTGTAATTGGAGAAAGTACATTTGTATTCAATTTTTTGACCCCTCAACTGTTGGCATTTTATTACTAGAATGTTTTAATATTATCATTTGATTTCCTTGAAGAAACATATTGGATACATTGAAAAACATGACTTAATTTGGAATGGAAAATAGATTCAGTAGTAAATTTTCAGCTTTCTGGTCAGAGTAACCTTGAGGTTAGCTTAAATAATTTGCTCATTTCAACGACCCATATTCTACAGTGTTCCAAGGGTGTATTCTGCACTGTACACTAAAGGCTTCATGTGGATCCACCAAAGCTTAGTAGATTACATTCACAGAGAGTCTCTGTGAAGGTGGATGATAAAATTGCCATTATACAGACTGGATCTTCAACCCTTAAGGGATGGCCATGCCCCAGGTTGCCTATAAACTTCATGGTTAAACTTATAGGCTTAAGCAAACAAGTTAAAGAGAACATTCTAAGGTTCTAGAATTATTACAGAAGTTTAAAAGTCATATTTCAGATTAGACTGTAATAAATCAAAGGTCTTCACTGTATATTTGGAAGAAGTCACTAAAAGAATATTGCACAAGAATATATGTATGACTAATGTGAAAGGAAAATCAATTTGAAGTCAATATTGCTAAGAGAGCTGGTTAAAATGGAGCCAGGAGGCTATTGAGGAAGTATGACTTATGCACATGTCAACCTGGATGGAATCTGACCTTTTGACCAGTTATTGTCCTAATAAAGACATCCAAAACCTCTGCCAGAAATTCAAGATATTTATTGGACACTTACCCTAAAACAACCCATGACAGCCATCCCTTAAGGACAAATATTTCCTTTCTTGTGTCAGCGTACAGCCTCATGGCTTTTGCTTTTTGTAAGTCCCTGACTATTTCTCTTCCCCAGAACACTCTTTCAGTTTTACCCAAATCTGTGTCTCCAAAATTGCAATTCTTAGGACCCCAAATAAACTATTTTCTTGTTTGCCGCCTTCTGCATTTTTTTTTTTTTGGTTGACACAACTAACTAATAGAAATATGTATACAAAAATGCAAGAAATTAAAAAGAGGAGCTTTAAACAGATTGATCAAACAGAAACAAAAAGATAACATGGTGTGATAAAACAAAGTATATGAATAATAATATGACATGTAAAGGATTTAGTATAAGAAAAATAATAATATTGCCAAACTGTACTACCAAGCAAGCCAATTATATATTTCTTACTAGAGGCACATATTTTATACAAGAATACAGAAAGCTTGACAACAAGAAGAAAGATAGAAGAAGATGTACTATGCATATAGTGCCTTAACCAAATAGAGTTAATATAGCTATTTTAATGTCACACTAGGCCTTAAAACAAGTTGAATTACTAAAGATAAAGGACTTTTTGTAATGGTAATGGAGTCCCAATAACTTATCTTCAAAATAGACAAAGCAAAAATTGACAAAACTAAGAGAAATAGACACACGTATAATTGTATAGGCAGACCTTAACATATCTCTCTCATTAGCCAACAGAAGAAGCAAAAAAAAAAAAAAATCAGTAAAAATATAAAAGATCTGAAGGAAACAATGAACAAACTTGACCAAATGGAAATTTATAGAACAATGCATTTAACTGTTACCAAATACAAATTCAAGTATAGATGGAGTACTAACCTAAAATATCATATGCTAGTCAATAAAGACAGCTGTTAATAAATACCAAAGGATTGAAATGATTCAGAGAATGCTTTCTGAACACAGTAGAACTAAACTAGATTTAAATGACAGAAGAAACTAGAAAATTCTCAGCTACCTAGATATTAAATAAAGCACTTCTAAGTAATCTGTGGATCAATGATACACATTTCCACAAATATATTTTCTAGTGTACTTATGTAAATATATAGACATAAGAATATCTTTATTTCTCTTTCTATCTACCTCTCCCAGAGAAATTCTAATATATGTGCAAAAAAAATTGAAAGATGTTATAAGAAAATTTATGTAATTGAAAAAGAATAGAAAATAACTTTCATCTAAAGTAAAATATATAAATACATTTTAAAATGTATGATCAATATTACATAGTGGAATTTATTCAATAACATGATGGGCAACCCCAAAGGCATTCCAGCTGTCGGTATACATATTAATAATTTGTCCTTCTGATAACTGGCATGCTCTGGTGAGAGTATCTATCTCTGCTTGTTGAGTTGTTTTAGCTAGTGTGAGATTTACCCTCTCAAGTACTTCATACTGAGAAGTAATAGCATAGCCAGCTTGGAAATTCCCTTTTTTATTTTTACAGTATGACCCATCAACAAACTAAAAAATTAATAAACAGAAAGCTCAATTGAAAGAGTTGGGAGACCAGAAGGGGGAGCTCTCACACCCTTCAAAGGTAGCAAAGCCCATCAGGAAGAAGGATTCACTCCTCTTCTTTCCCTGCAAGGACTCAGCCAATAAAAAGCCAAGGGCCTGTTTACTACAGCTCTCCCAACTTTTCTTTCGTCTCTACAAAAGTGTTCTCTTTTCCTTGTGTGGGGACTTGCACACGCCTCACCATAGTCAAATAAAATCTATATATGGAACAATCATTCCCTTCCATGAAATTCTCCCTGATATACTACCCCAGGTGATGAGGCACAGGGCTAAAAACCAGGTCACTGGTCACAAGCCTGAACAGAGAAAGTTAATCTTCACAATCTCTGCTCCAGAAATCAGAGCACTGTCAGTGTGGCTGCTACACCAGCAGGGAATGGGAGTAGATTCTCTGAAAAATTTGAAATTCCCCAGAACAAAAATCCATAATGTAAAGAACATTCCTCTGCCTACCCCCGCCCCCCCAAAAAAGAAAAAAAAACCCAATGACATTACACTGACTATCACAACTCCAGTTATGGAGTGGTAAGGATTTTAACAGTAATCTCCAGTTGCTTGACCCTCAACCTTGTGTACAAAGCTACATCAAGAGAATGATGCTGAGAATAGCAATAAAAAGTAGAAGAAAGAGTTAGTGTGACTTTGAGTCCTGATCAATATAGGCACCATGTCTTATCAAAGTGAATAAATATTTTTTATTTCTTTTTTTTCCTTTTCTTTTTTATTTTGGTGACAAGTCACATCTCATATATATTTTTTGTCCAAAACGTCATGAATGGTCTCTTGAGCTCTGGGCTATTATTTTAATGAAGTATCATTGAAAAATGTGGCCACAATCATTTTAACTCAGTTATTCACAGTTATGGTAAGCTGTTAAAACAAAGAACAATTTGTAATACTCTCTGTGTTTTACTTTCTTCATCTGTAATATGGTGATAATAATAGTACCTTATGATTGTGACAATTCAGTGACATGATTTATGCAAAGGGCATAGTGCTGTGCTGACACATATGAAGCACTCAGTGAATATCAGGCATTAATATCATTATTTATTAGTGGTATTTTATGTATTATTAATCATTCAATTAATCATGCAATTATTTCCTGAACAATTATGTTTGTCAACTTAATTTAAATTTTGGAAATATATATTTCCAAATATATATTTGCACTTCACTATTATGTGAAGTGATAAATGGCAAAGATCACCCTCTCAATTTTTCATCTTTAAAATGTTTATTTTTCAGGAATAATATGTTATCTTTTATGTTTTGAAGGATACCTTGTAAAATGAGTGTGTTTATTACTAATATTAATAATATAACCTTAATAAATAATGCTATTGTGATATAAATGTTCTCTGGGGTTCATTGTTAAAGTAAAATAGAAATGTCAGCAAACCTAAGCTCACTCAATTTATGGATTCCCTTGTTTTATTGTATTATCTTTCTCGTATCTGAGTCAATTGTTTCTTTTTTAGAAACCTTTCTGCTTTATTGGTTCTGATAAATGAATTAAATTATTGTGACAGACTTGAATGTTACCACTGGATATCTCTACCATTATCCAAATACAGCTCTTTTCCTTAAAGATTTCTCTAAATAATTTCTGTTGACAACATATACAAGTGCAATTTGAACTGCAATCTTTTCACTGTTCTCTTAGTAAATGAATAATTTGAAAAAAGGTGGATAATACCTGGCATTGAATAATATTTGTAGTTTGTAGCAACTATTAGGTACTTGCAGATATCTTGGATCTTTTCTACATATAAACTTAAAGAGGCATCTGACAACATCAGGAAAAAAATCAGATTGAAATATTCATTTTTTTTAATGGTCATCCCAAACATTTGTGTTTTAACCAGCACATAAGTTTTGCTCTGTTTCCATTCTGGAATATTTATCCCTCTGGTGAATTGTAACACGGGCACAGAATGACAAGGATATGTGTGCATGTGTGTTTATTTCCATAATACCACAATATCAATATTAATAGTAGTATTTGATTAAAAATTACGCAGCATATGGGCTTCTTTGGTGGCGCAGTGGTTGAGAGTCCGCCTGCTGATGCAGGGGACGTGGGTTCGTGCCCCGGTCCGGGAGGATCCCACATGCCGCAGAGCGGCTGGGCCCGTGAGCCATGGCCGCTGGGCCTGCGCATCCGGAGCCTGTGCTCCGCAGCGGGAGAGGCCACAACAGTGAGAGGCCCGCGTACCGCAAAAAAAAAAAAAAAAAAAAAAAATTACGCAGCATATACAAATAAAAATCAGCTGAAACTAAATATATAACATAATTCAAAGACCTGTATATAATGTATTACAAAGCAAATATGAAATATAAATGTATATGATTATATAATCTACAATGCATAGATACCTACATATAAAACATAGTATAAATCAAATACAGAAAATTATAAATATATTATAAAACATCAATTACAATATAAATTAATGAATATGTGCAATTCAAATATAACATTGTATTATAGTAGCATATTAGTAGCATATAAATTCCCAAAATAAGCAATATAAAATGAAAAAGTAATTTAACATGTAAATTGAAAATGAAATATTATCTTTAAACAAGTGAATTTTAAAAAATTGTGCATTCAGGTTGCCATGGTTGAGCTGAAGTATCTTTTTGAGCACTTTTTCCCCCAGCTGGATGAAAAGTCCCTTTATGACCCCATGACATAATGTTGCTAAATTTAGTATGAGCCCATTGCAGGCCAAAACCCTGGAGCTCAGCAATCTTACAGTTTCTGCCTCTTGAGTAGCTAGTAGCATAGGCATGTGACATTATACCCAGTCATGCATGGTACATGCGTAAGAGGGAGGATATTTTCCTTTACAACCGCATTGAATTTTAAGAGATGATTCCTGGTAGCATCAGGTCCTTGTTTGCTGAGCACTATCTTGAACTTTGGCAAATAAGTTTGAAGGTGGAAGCTGGGGCAACACTGAAGGTCTTGGCATAATAACTGGGGAGAGGGAAATTCAGAATTAAGGAACTAGGAAGCCCTGAGGCTAGTGCCTGTGGACAAAAGGCAGAATAGAGCAGTGCCTGTTAGAGATGATAGTGGGGAAGAAGGAGACAGAAGAACAGATATGTTGGCTTAATGCTTTAAGTAGTTTGCTTTAGTGTGCACTCAGGGCAAACAAGTGACTAGAGTCGAGAAACATGACATATGAATTACCTGGTCAAGTTCTAAATTTACAACATTAGAACTGGATTTTCATGTTGATGCCATTTTACATTCTCATCAGTGAAGTGCTGAGTTCGTGCCTCTCTCTATTGGACATAGTATCATGGAAAGCTCTTTGTAAATCAAATTATTTAGAATTTTGTCTCATTTCTGGACATACTATTCTCTCTAAAAGTTTTCGGTAAACTTTGAGCTTCGAATATAAAATTTTCTCAGTCTTTTGGAGCTGATTTGACTTAGTAGTTGGGTGCTGCTTTGAGCCAAAATACTTTGTTTCAAATTTTGAAATAACTAGTTATGTTATCAACTACTTAAATCTCAGAAAGTGAAATAATTCAGATCAACACTCCTTTAGGTATACAACATGACCAAAATAAAAAGGAATCAATTATTATATTGATGGTTGCTTAAAGTGGTAGTGTTTATAATTCTATCATTCTCAACATCTATTAGTTGTTTTTGTTGTTGTTGCTATTATTTTTACAAGATATTCCATTTTCATCTTTTATACTCCCTACCTCAGACTGAAAAAGAAATGCACTTGATCTTGGCTATTTATAAGATATTTAAAAACAAACATTTTTTTTCCAGTAAACATAACTTTCCAAGAGTAAATAAATATATAAATATAATAAGTCACTTTGTGACAGAAACTTACTAGTGGATGGTATTTTAAAAGAAACTGAACCTCTTTCTTTTCCCTTTTTCTGTCTAAACACTGTAGGCCACCTGCATAAGAAGGTGTCAGCTCATGGCGTCAGAGCAGAGCACAGTGAAGAGGGGGTTTCTTGCAGGTGGGTTGCTTGGAACAAGGTATTAGACTCTAAGAAGGATGAGAAAGGCATCTATCTAAGGGGGTGGGGTGGGGTGCTGGGTGGAGGGCAGCACATTGATCAGCACACTGGCTATACTGAAGCTCTATAGTTTTTTCTAAGGGAGAATATGCACAGAAGGAGCTTTTCTAGTTTAGTATCCTGAACTATAGAAATAAATTAAAGAAAAATATTGCTTATGGCAAGCATGCATTATTTGTGGAGTGAATCATATTGTTTATTTACACCTAGGATAAATATTTATTCTCTACCTCTAAATACATATTTGCTTAAATGCATACTTATTGATCACCTACCAAGTTTTGGGTACTTTATATGGGATTGTTTTCTTTAATTATTATAACAACCTTTTTTTTAAATTCCCATTTTACAAATGACAAACGTGAGATATAGAGAGATTAAAACTTGAACTCTGTTCTCAAAGAGATTCTTAAGGGAGGCAGATACATAGCATTTGGTACCATACTTTTCAAAGTGTATTAGGTCGATTTCTACGATGTCATATGGAAGGCATATTCAACCCTGCAATGATTTTCAAACATATTACTTTAAGCAATACAAGTTTCTTCAAAAGAAGTGTCTGGGTAAGCACCATAAGTAAATCACATAAAAGACCTGCTCTGGTTGAAATCCAGAAGTTCTCAATCCTGGTCACACATTAGATCTGTCTGGGAAGTTGTTAAATGCCTTGGCTCACCGACCTTCTGGGGGTGGAGCCCAGTCATCAGTACATCTTAAACATTGCCCAGATGATTTTACTATACAGCCAGTGATGAGTTGCACTGTAGTAGTTGAAGAGGGAGCACTCTAGGCTGACTGCTGTGCCAGGAATACAGAGGATGACTGAGGGAGCAATGCTAGAGGATGGGAAAGCAGGTGACACTAGTGTGACAGCTCTAGACATGGAGGCCAATGCTAATGAAATTCTCAAACAAAGGTTTAATTTATGATACCTATAGACTTTCTATGTAATCCATAAACATATTGGGTATAATACAACCTCCTGACATACGAAAATCACAGACAGATTCTAAGTGTGTGTGTTTAAGAATCTGGAAGTAAAAGACATCTTTGAATGTGTAACAATGCAGAGAAAATCAAGATCAACAAATTAATTGAAATGCTTTTCTAGTACTAAATGAATATAAGAAAACTGATAGGTAAATTGTCATGAAATATTCTTTACTTTCTGTTTGAAAGCTCTGAATGTCTAATGGAGTTCTCCGCTATGTCAAAGAATTTGAATGTAGTGTCTTGTTAAATGTTTCCTAAACAGAAGTTAGATAAAGGAGGATAAATAATGAGTAAAGAGCCTGGCTTTTATTACAAATAATCATAGTGTGGAATAAGATACAAATACCTCCCAGCAAGAGCCGTATTATTGAAATTTGGGGGGATACGTTTTAAAAGTCTAGGAAAATATCATTTAGAAGTATGAACAATAAAAATGGCTATAACTGTATTATTCTCAATTAGCCTATGTTTTATCAAACTTTGATTTTGTCTGTGGTTATGTATATTCATTAATAATTTTCCCACAAGATGATAAAAAATTATATACTAAGTCGTGACACATTAAAGATTAAAAGAATAAATTTTAGAGTAAGATAAACCTGGATTTGAATTGTGAATTGTGGCTCTGCCATTTGGAAGTTGTGTACTTTTGAAATGGTATTTGATATTACTGAGCCCAATTTTCTCATCTGTAAAATAGTGTTAAACATAGTACTTACCTCACAGGGTTGTTGCAGAGATTGAATTAGCTGACACACGTGAAGTGTCTAAAATAGTGGCTAAAATATAGTCTTCTTCAATAAATTTTATGCTATTATTATGTACTAATTTAACATGGAACAAGGGACTCCATGGGATAAAATATACTCTAAAACAACTAGAATGTTCTAACTGAGTCAACAAAGTAAAATAAATAGAAATCACGATTCTCTGTTCAGTGATCATATAAGTTCTGGAGACAGAATTTATTCCACATACCTTTTATTTTACTTGAATCTTTAGAGAATTATAAACAATTGGTGACCACTATTAGGACAAAGTTAGAAAGTAGCCTAGAACCTATAAAGTTTGAGGAATTTGGTCTCTAAATGTAAAGCAGCAAACATTCTAAATATCTTTGGGGAACCAG
The DNA here is from genome assembly GCF_964165515.1 of Mesoplodon bidens. Taxonomy (NCBI): domain Eukaryota; kingdom Metazoa; phylum Chordata; class Mammalia; order Artiodactyla; family Ziphiidae; genus Mesoplodon; species Mesoplodon bidens. Next base: position 32,470,497 of record NC_138168.1, on the reverse strand, counting down.
ACTCCCCTGAATCCTTCTCACCAAATTCATATATACTAAATATGTCGTACTTTTTGTCTAGCTACTTCTAATTTTGATTTTTGCATGTTGCCACTATAACTTTGTTTTGTCTGTGTATAATTAGCACTGTTTTAGATATTGTTTAAAATGGTAAACAAATTAGATGTGGTCTTTTCCCTCATGGGCTTATAGTATAATAGTTAAAAATAAACATTAAAAGAAAGGAAAAGCACTGGCTGACAAAAATAAGTGTGGCTAACCTATATTAGCCAGACAAAACTGTTGTCTTTTCCCTGCTGTCAGTTGGAAAGATGAAAGAACCAAGGAGGACCTTTATGAGTACAAAATATTCAAACCCATCTGAAAATCTGACATGAAGGATTCTGATCAACCATATTCCAGAAGGGAACTCATGATTGGAAAGCTCACCCAAAGGTCTGAAAAAACCACTGTTCTTTCTACAGTTCAGTGCTCATTTAAGTAAATACTTTGGTATAGATCCACTCAACTTACATAGAATCAGTCTAATCAGTTTTGATGCATAGGTGCTGTGAACCTGCATTTTGGTGAGACTTACCAATGATTCAATTAAACAAGAAAGGTCCTCGTGGGTATTAGGGAAAATGGTGGGAAAGAGATTAGAGACCAAATAATTTCTCTGTTAGAAAAGTTTGGGAAATTGATCACTCCTTAAATTCAGTTTGGAAGTTTAATGTCAAGGTGTTATCAAAGGAAAATTATACTGGACAAAGTTAAACAGCCAAGGAAGCCTTTATTCAAGACTACTGCAATAGGGTGGCAGGGCCAGAGCTCAGTCTGAACTCAACTCCACTGAAATAAGGTCAGGATAGATTCTAAGAGATGGGGTGGGAGGATCATAGGCCATATATGTTTGCTAATTGGCCTTACCCAATGGAAAAGTAAACAGTCTCATATCTGCATCATAAGAAGTCGTGTTACAACATGGGGAAAGGTGCCCACATAAATTAAGCTCCTACTCTTCCAGAAACAGGGAGAAGGAAGCTTATTGATTACATTTCAAAAGGATGGCCCTCAGGGACTTGAGAAAGATAGTCGTGGGTTGTAAAACTGACAAGAGGATTTTTGCAACGCTTTATATTTCAAAAGGGTAGAGACAGAATTTGCAATTACAGATTTTCTAAAGTAAATGCTCTAAGAAAAAGGAGGTCAGGGGCCTAGAGGCAGAAAGAAGCCTGTCTAAAGTTTGGATAACCTGAGGGAAACATTAAGGCCCTCTTGTTTAGTAGGCAATGATAGACAGAACTTTTAATAGCAAAAGAATCTCCCTCTGAAGGGATCCTACAAGGAGACTATCTTAAAACCTATAGAAATTTTGTGAAGTCAGAGATTTTGTGATTATGGTTTAGAACTTAATTAGGTCATCTTTAAAGAGTTCTAAATTATCAGAACTTTAAACTTCATTATCTCACTTCAAAGACTAGGTTTTTTTTTCCCTCACAAACAAAAAAAAGGACATTCAAAATGACTTTCACTTCAATGAAAGGAATTCTAAAGAATATGTCCTACTTAAAAACCCTATGTGAACATATGAATTTAAAATATTATTTTATCATGTCAGAGTTCATCATATTTCAAAAAGGACTTTTTGTTTTATCCAATAATCTAACAGGGAATTTGCTAAATAAGGAAAATATATACTATGCAATTTAGGTATCAAAATTGAGCTCTACAAGACCCTTTGCAAACACTTCCAAAAAGGTACCAACAGAAATGATTCTTATCCCTAGGTGTGCAATTGAACCACATTTGGAGCTTTTAGAAAACACAAATGCTAGCTTGACCTAATAGACCTTCAGTATGAAAATTTCTAAAAATGAGGTCTATTGTTTTAAAAAATGCTCTTAATGTATGCTCTGCAGACTAGCATCTCCTGGGAGCTACTGAGAAACGCAGAATCTTGGGTTTTGCAACATCAGCTGAATTGGAGTCTGTGTTTTGACAAAAACTTGGTTGTTGATATGCACATGAAGTCTGAGAAGCACTGTTTTATAGGAGACTTTGCTGCATAGCCAGGGTGAGAGCCACTCACCAGGTTAAGAAGAAATAGCCTCCGGCACTGTAAAAGCAGCTTCTCGACAAATAGGGATCCTAAGCGTTCAGCTTTGCTTTCTATGTAAGACACATCTTTGCAGAAAAATTTTAGCACAGGATTTTGGACCTATAAAAACACCAAAGGGGGCTTCCCTGGTGGCCCAGTGGTTGAGAGTCCACCTGCCGATTCAGGGGACACGGGTTCGTGCCCCGGTCCGGGAAGATCCCACATGCCGCGGAACAGCTGGGCCCGTGAGCCATGGCCGCTGAGCCTGCGCGTCCGGAGCCTGTGCTCCGCAACGGGAGAGGCCACAACAATGAGAGGCCCGTGTACTGCAAAAAACAAAAACAAACAAAAAAACACCAAAGGGAAAATGCAGAGAAAGATGGTGGAATATTCACATTAATATCAGGCAACTTAATTTAAAATTTCAAGAATCTTAAATAAGGATTTCTTTGCAGAGAGGGAGATGAAGGGAACAATCCACCAGACTGGGAGTTGGACTCTCCAATGACTCACTGATTAACTTTGGCATGGGGCAAGCTACCTGTTCAATTTCTCCAAGTGTACACTCAGATGATAAGGGCTATTATTGCTTCTTTTAACAGCTATTTAAAAACAAATTAGGAAACCTTAAAGTGACTTCTGCTCCTCTGGGGAGAAAACTTTATTAAATTAGTAGTAGATAGAAATAACATTTATTAGTTCACCATATTTTTCTCAGGCTAACAAGAACACTTTGTGTTTAGTCTGTTTCCCTGTTTATATGCACCTGTGTCTGTGGATGTGTATAAATATCTTGGAATGTAAAGTAAAAGAAGATAAAATTTTGCTCAATGATGATTATTTCAAAATTATTGCTATATTTACTTTTCTGAGATCTATTTTTGAACATCCCAATTGAAATGTTATATTATTTGTCTGACTATGTATTTATAGCAGGTCAGTAGAAGCAATTGTCAAAAAAGTATCAAAAATTTTTTAAATTCAAAGAACAAAAATTTCCCTTTGTTTTTTATTGAGAGATGTAGGGAGCTGCAAAGAGTGATGTTCCTAATCTTAGGGTGAAAAAAAAGCCAAACAAATACCAAATTCATAATCTTTCTTGAGTACATTGGAGTGCTAACATTGTACAGCAACAAACTGGCCCCAAATCCAAGGAGAAACAGGCAAGAAGAGAAAAGATTGGAGCACTAGCTTGGGCAAGACAACATAGTCAGACATTCCATACTAGGAGTTCAGCTACAGTACTTGACACACTGAATGGTGTGCTGGTGAGAGAGGTGAACATCTGGCGGCTACAGATATAAGGGATATCCTCATCCTTTTCAGGTTTTTTTCCTACACACTTCCCTGATGCTCACACACACAAAAAATGGGAGAATTCTTAGAAAGTCTCCTTCATGGTGCAGAACAGGAGGAGGGGGCAATAGCAGCTGAGATACTCATCCCATCTCCCTTACTGAACGAAAGCTTAATCTGCTGGGAGGACAACAAACACTGTTGCCATTAGGGCACTGGTGGAAATTCCCTGCAGGTGAGGGAAAAGAAGAGGGAAAAAAACCCCTTCTGTCCCTTGTGGAAGGTCAGCAGAGATATAGTAGCTGTCTAAGACTGACGCTTTATTCAAACATAGAATACTCCTACCCCAACCCCTACCAGGCCAACAGGCATAGAATAAAAACAGTATCTCAAGGGCAGCAGGAGGGATGAACAGGCAGAGAATTTTTAAGGAAGTGAAAATACCCTGTATGATAGTATAATAATGGATATATGTCATTATATACTTGTCCAAACCCATAGAACGTGCAACATCAAGAGTGAACCCTAAGGTGAACTCTGGACTTTGAGTGATTATGAGGTATCAGTGTAGGTTTATCCTTGGTAACAAACATACCATTCCGGTAAGTGATGTTGATAATGGGGGAGGTTAGGCATGCATATGTGAAATCTCTTTATAATCCTCTCAGTTTTGCTGTGGGCTTAAAACTGTTCTCAAAAATAAAATCTTAAATTTAAAAAGGAGTTCTGCTAGAGACAGACCACCTCTGAGATGCAGTGCAAAGAAAAGACCTAAAACTAACAAGGGAACAGACAGAGAACAAAAAATAAAAATAAAAACAAAATAAAACAAAATAAAAACCTCTGAAAAACTAGCCCCTACTATAAATGCAAAGTAATTATTTAGAAGAAATTGAAGCCTGTGGTGCACTAAGGTAACATAGCAACAACAAAAAACCCAAACCCAGCCCAACTCTTAATTAAATCAGATCTGTTCACTAAAGGCCTTGATGAAAGAAAGGTATGCCCATTTCCAGGTATAAAGCTACTTACCTCAGTCTTTACTATACTACACAAGAAGTCCAGCTTTCAACAGCAACAAAAAACTAGGAAGCATATGAAAACATGAGCTAAAGCAACATCCTTCCAAGAGACAACACAATCATGACATAAAAGTTGGAGCTATATGACAGGAAAAAAAATAACTGTGAATAATAGTTTAACAGTTTTCATGGAAAAGGTAGACAGCATACATGATTAAATGACTAATTTCAACAAAGAGATGGAAAATATAAGAAAGAATCCAATGGAAATGTTAGAAATAAACAGTACAGTAACAAAGAGGAAGAATTCCTTTGATGGCCTCATCAGTAGACTCAATGTAGTGGAAGAAAGAATTGGCGAACATCAAGATAGGTCAATAGGAATTATGCAAACTGAAACACACACACACAATCTGGGTTTCTGCTGGTTACAGAATTTTATTTTATCTTTGTTACCTTAAAGCCTGAGTGGTTTTGACATCAGTCTTAGAGGCAAGTCCTTTGGCAAGAATCCATTGCTGATGGTTGACTTTCAGGGACCTGCTTATCAAAATCATTGATCAGGAAGATTTAAAGCCAGTTCTAATGATTACTAATTAGCATGGCTATGGAAAATTATGGGGACTTGATTTATAAATTCTTAATTCTCTGTATGATTCTAATTACTGACTTGGCCTAAGATTAAATGAAAAGCCAACATACTTGCAGCTGTTAATAGATTTTTTTTTCCAAGTTTGGCATGGCTGGTCTTTATGGTAAGCTATACATTTTTTTTTTTTTTTTTTTTTTTGCGGTACGCGGGCCTCTCACTGTTGTGGCCTCTCCCATTGCAGAGCACAGTCTCCGGACGCGCAGGCTCAGTGGCCATGGCTCATGGGCCCAGCTGCTCCACGGCATGTGGGATCTTCCCGGACCGGGGCACGAACCCATGTCCCCTGCATCGGCAGGCGGACTCTCAACCACTGCGCCACCAGGGAAGCCCAAGCTATACTTTTAATCGCTAAATATTTCAATGTTTATGAGATACCAAGATAAACCAAGATAGGCTCCCATTGTAATATCAGATTTTTATTTTTTATAACTATGGGACATATGCCCTGAGGTTATTCAGAAGACCAAAGCCTCTAATATTTTAATCAAATATTGTTTAGGATTCCTCTCTCCACTACTGTATATCACAGACTTAGGCAAAAACATTAATTTCTATAGTATTATTCCAAATTTACAGAATAATTTCAACTGTAGACGTTAAAAATTAAATTAAATGTAAGAAGAAACAGCAAGTGACATTTGATGCATTACCATGGTGCAGCTTAGTGTGTGGGACTTTAATTTTGAAAACAGTGTAGGAGTGAGTTGTGGGAGAATGAAAATTATCTATTGCAGAAAACTCATCTCAAGATAGTGTCTATGTATGTGATTACTTTTGTCAGAAATGGTGTAATTGACAATAATTTGCTTGCTAATCTAGTTAAACTATGAACAAATGATGCAAGAAATTGTGAAGAACTCTGGGTAAAGCCTTGAGCTCTTCTTAATGGATGTTACTGAAGGCACTAAGCACATTTTTCTGAGTCATTATTTTATGCATGGGATAGTGAGAGAGAATCGAAAAATCATTTTTGCAGTAGTTCCGTTTTTAAACTCGCAAACAGCCAACTAGTGATTTAAAATAAAATAATGAAGTCTTTGAGGTGTGATCATAAGAAAAAATAAAAACAAGAGGAGTTAGGTACCTGGCAAACTAGCAATGAATCTTGGACTATGTCCTCACTGACCCCTGCTTTCTGACCCTCGGGACCCACAGGTGTTCTACCTGTCTCCACCTGCAAACTCACACCAGTCTTCTCTCTGAGACCAAATGGGTCCTTCCTCAGAAGAGTCCTGCCTCAGAAGCCAGTTGCCTTGGCATCAAGGCTCATTTTTCTTCTCGACATGCTTAAAATGATCACGTTTTTAAAGCAAATCATCAATACTTGCCTGGCAAGCAGGAGTGTCTTTGGGGAACTACAGGACAAGCTATTTTAAATCAAAGCTGTTTCAGTAAATCTTGGATTTTTGATCACTGTATTCATGATTTTTACTCAAATATATATATAGATATGCCCCTTCCTTTCTAGCCTTTTTCACCCTTACTCCATCTGTCTGTATATTGTTTCTGCCATTCATTCATAATCTATTTATTTCATCAATCATTCAATAAATATATATTGAGGTCACACTATCCACCACAGTTACAGGTGTATTTGTAGCTTGCCATATACCTGACAAATGCCTCCATTTTATTTTCTCCAAGACTCTGCTAAATGCTTCTCTTTCTTGTGGTAGTTCCCATATGCTTTTATTAACATTTATTTCCATTTAATTATTTTCTGTCATCTAGATGTAAACTCCAAGCGAATGAGTCTTATGTGTACCGTTTATTCTAGCTTGTGCCCAGCACAGCCCCTGGTATAATTTAGAGGTTTTCAATAAACATTTATAGAATATATTCTTCTGTAGCAAGCCTTGTTTATATTTATCCTTGTTTCCCCAAGTTTTGGTTTATAGGATTCTCGGTACATGGTTAATAGATAAAGAATTAATTAATTAATTAATATATCCTAACCTCTTATTGTTTAACCAAAAATCCTTGGACTTTTTTTGTAACCTTTATTCTGACCATCTGTTGAATTTCTGACACTTTGCTCCATAACCTCATACTTGTTTCCGATACACTTGCCTGCCAGACCTATATGCGCTCCCTACCCGGACGTTGTATCTCTGACCATTAGTCCTTTTAGTTACCTGCAGTTCTTCTCCTAAAACTTCAGAGTTCCATAGCTAATGTTCCTGTTCTGCCTTATCTTACTGTCAGCCAAGTCTTGGCATGATAGCCTCTGTTCATCCTCTGCTCAAACCTCCTGGCTCAGGAGAGATATCCTGTCCCGAATCTTGCTCTTGGACCTCGAGTTTAAGTGAGGCGACAAGATAACATTTCCTGACTTGAGATTTTGAGTTCGGTTATTTCTATTTTCTGATTGTACTCAACATTTTCTCTAAAATCCCTTTATGTCATTTGTTTCGTTTGGGATATCTATCTTTCTCCTGAAAATAAAAAGTCTGTGGAGGCCAGTGACTGTGCTGTATCTTTATCTCCCTATTTTCTGTTACATCGCTGCCATCTTATCATTTAGCTCAGTGCATTATTTGTGATAGTTGTACAATATATAGGTAAAATAAAAACCAAATAATAAAATATAGTAATGATATCAAGTAATGAAATAGGGAAAAATTTGGAAGATGGTAAAGTATTTCTTATATAACTTAACTACTCTCAAATATATAAATTATTTACAAATCCACATTATTAGCATCTAGTATATTGTTAAGCTTCAGATAGGAAGTTAGTCCCATGTGAGTCTTCCAAAATATCTGAGTCTTTTAACTGACTACACCTTTAATTTGAAATATTGTATTATAAATTTCAGAGCACAATTTCAGTCAGGATGAAATTATCTGGAGACCCTCATCTATTATTGCTACCTAAAGATGTACAAAACTGATATATAATGTAGCCAATGCATAATATTATTTTACATTTGTAAGAATATTTATAGTTTAAGAATCATCTCCCTGTACATTTCTCATTTAATCCCCATGATAGTACTGTGAAGTAAGCATATTATCTCTATTTTTGGGTATGAAGCTTGGAGATGTTATAGTGACTTGACCCAAAACAAAACTCAACTCTTTTGGTGTTATCTTTTGTACTTTTTCCAACATAAAGATGTCATCTTCTGTTTTGAAGTTCAGTAGAATATGATTGGCTAACTCTTTGAGTTGTTTTTTAATTTAGAAGAACTAGTTATCTTTGGTAGGTGAAAGCATGACACTAATTTAGATTTGATTTGGATCTATTTGATTCTTGGTCTATTTTAATAATTAAAAAAATTACTTTCTACAGTAAGTTTCTGACTATTTTAAACACTCAATGAATATTGTATAATGATAACAACCTATCAAAACCAAAGTAAGTATCAGAGCTGGAAAGATCGTAGAGTACCTCTAGACCCACCGTGGTTAATGACTTACAGACATTCTGTTCATTGAGACAAGATTTGCAAATGCAATTTACTTAGCATCTGATGCATTTCTCAACATGATCTTAGAAGTCATGGAACTATAAATTAATCTTAAACTCTGACTATGCCAGATGCTCCAGGCCTGCCTTCTGGTCAAATTGTGCTGGTCACACAATATTCCCAACCATTTCTACCAGCAGATGTTAACACCACATGCATTTATTCACATTTGTATTAACCTAAGAGATGCCCCAAATAAAGTCATAGAAAAGGATGGGTAAAACTCATGAGGTGAATCTGTTTTATTTATAATGCATACAGTTAGCTTTCATATTGATTTTCCAGTAATGAATTTTGATAGTATATTTGTATTCAAAATGTCATGTGCTTTTATGATTTGCTTATTATGTATGTTTGCATTTGTACCTTTAACTCTCAGTGTGTAAATTTGTATTTATAAAGAAAAAAGTGGAAGAAAAGTAATAAAGTGATAGACATTTGGATTGCTCAGCAGTTTGTGAGGATATTGATACATATATCACATTTACAAAATGAAATATCACAAATACATCACTTAATATTTGCCAACTTCCTGTTGCAATTTGACTTTTAAAATACTGTTCAATCTACAAATATTTTTCTTGTTCATAAAAAGAGGATTATGACTCACAATCTCACCAACGCCTATATTTTAGGGGTTTGGCTAAATGAGGAAATTTACATGATGTATAGTGATTTTCTTGTTTGCTTTTAACAATCAGAAGTTTACATGAAAGTTTTAACAAAAAGAGACTTTGTAAAGAAAGAAGCTCAAATACTTTTATTTCTCCAGTGTGCCCAGCTCACATGTAAATTTATACCTGAAAGTAAGTTTAGAATATTTTCTAGACCACATTCATTTTACGTTAGGAAATGAAGACCCCCAAATTTAAAGAGATTTTATATGAATTTTCCAAATTCCCAGGTAATGGTAGCTGTAGAAGGTAAAAATTTGTACCTATTTTTCCTAATATCCTATCCTGAGTCCCTCCTGGTACACTGAAAAGACTCAAGGTTAATTTACCACATGTTAAATTAATCACTCTATGTCATATTAAAAATAATTACACAACTACTTCTACAACAAAGTCTACTCTTAAAATCAGGAGTATAAATTCTAACTTATTAAATGCTATTGAACAGCAAGTTATAGTGCCTATTATTTTAATATTTCTATTATAGACATTCTATAACTTAAAATAAATAAAATTATATAACAATAAATCGGGATGAATTTTCAATTAAGCAATCTGATCAATCAATGAATCATTAAATATCTTTTCAAAATTACACTTTTCAAAATTATAAAATATAGTCTGAAGTCAGGGAGCCTGATTCCTCCAGCTCCATTTTTCTTTCTCAAGATTGCTTTGGCTATTCGGGGTCTTTTGGGTTTCCATACAAATTGTGAAATTTTTTGTTCTAGTTCTGTGAAAAATGCCATTGGTAGTTAGATAAGGATTGCATTGAATCTGTAGATTGCTTTGGGTAGTATAGTCATTTTCACAATGTTGATTCTTCCAATCCAAGAACATGGTATCTCTCTTCATCTGTTTGTATCATCTTTAATTTCTTTCATCAGTGTCTTACAGTTTTTTGCATACAGGTCTTTTGTCGCCTTTGGTAGGTTTATTCCTAGGTATTTTATTCTTTTTATTGCAATGGTAAATGGGAGTGTTTCCTTAATTTCTCATTCAGATTTTTCATCCTTAGTGTATAGGAAAGCAAGAGATTTCTGTGCATTAATTTTGTATCCTGTTACTTTACCAAATTCATTGATTAGCTGTAGTAGTTTTCTGGTAGCATCTTTAGGATTCTCTATGTATAGTATCATGTCATCTGCAAACAGTGACAGTTTTACTTCTTCTTTTCCTATTTGGATTTCTTTTATTTATTTTTCTTCTCTGATTGCTGTGGCTAAAACTTCCAAAATTAAGTTGAATAATAATGGTGAGAGTGGGCAACCTTGTCTTTTTCCTGATCTTAGTAGAAATTATTTCAGTTTTTCACCCTTGAGCATGATGCTGGCTGTGGGTTTATCTTATATGGCCTTTATTGTGTTGAAGAAGTTCCCTGTATGCCTACTTTCTGGAGGGTTTTTATCATAAATAGGTGTTGAATTTTGTCAAAAGTTTTTCTGCATCTATTGAGATGATCATATGGTTTTTCTCCTTCAGTTTGTTAATATGGTGTATCACATTGATTGATTGGTATATATTGAAGAATTCTTGCATTCCTGGGATAAACCTAACTTAATCATGATACATGATCCCTTTAATGTTCTGTTAGATTCAGTTTGCTATTACTTTGTTGAGGATATTTGCATCTATGTTTATCAGTGATATTGGCCTGTAGTTTTCTTTTTTTATGACATCTTTGTCTGGTTTTGGTATCAGGGTGATGGTGGCCTCATAGAATGAGTTTGGGAATGTTCCTCCCTCTGCTATATTTTGGAAGAGTTTGAGAAGGACAGGTGTTAGCTCTTCTCTAAATGTTTCATAGAATTTGCCTGTGAAGCCATCTGGTCCTGGGCTTTTGTCTGTTGAAAGATTTTTAATCACAGTTTCCATTTCAGTGCTTGTGATTGGTCTGTTCATACTTTCTGTTTCTTCCTGGTTCAGTCTTGGAAAGTTGTGCATTTCTAAGAATTTGTCCATTTCTTCCAGGTTGTCCATTTTATTGGCATAGAGTTGCTTGTAGTAATCTCTCATTATCCTTTGTATTTCTGTGGTGTCTGTTGTTACTTCCCCTTTTTCATTTCTAATTCTATTGATTTGAGTCTTCTCCCTTTTTTTTCCTTGATAAGTCTGGCTAATGGTTTATCAATTGTGTTTATCTTCTCAAAGAACCAGATTTTAGTCTTATTGATCTTTGGTATCATTTCCTTCATTTCCTTTTCATTTATTTATGATCTGATCTTTATAATTTCTTTCCTTCTGCTAACTTTGGGGTTTTTGTATTCTTCTTTCTCTAATTGCTTCGGGTGAAAGGTTAGTTTTTTTATTTGAGATGTTTTCTGTTTCTTGAGGTAAGATTGTATTGCTATAAACTTACCTCCTTGAACTGCTTTTGCTGCATCCCATAGGTTTTGGGTCATCGTGTCTCCATTGTCATTTGTTTCTAGGTATTTTTTGATTTCCTCTTTGATTTCTTCAGTGATCTCTTGATTATTTAGTAGTGTATTGTTTAGCTTCCATGTTTGTATTATTTACAGGTTTTTTTTCATGTAACTGATATCTAGTCTCATAACGTTGTGGTCGGAAAAGGTACTTGATACAATTTCAATTTTCTTAAATTTACCTAGGCTTGATTTGTGACCCAAGATATGATCTATCCTGGAGAATGTTCTATGAGCACTTGAGAAGAAAGTGTATTCTGTTGTTTTTGGTTGGTATGTCCTTTAAGTATCAATTAAGTCCATCTTGTTTAATGTATTCTTTAAAGCTGTGTTTCCTTTTTTTTTTTTAATTTTGGATGATCTGTCCTTTGGTGACAGTGGGGTGTTAAAGTCCCCTACTACTATTTTGTTAGTGTCGATTTCCCGTTTTATGATTGTTAGCATTTGCCTTATGTATTGAGGTGCTCCTATGTTGGGTGCATAAATATTTACAATTGTTATATCTTCTTCTTGGATTGATCCATTGACTATTATGTAGTGTTCTTCCTTGTCTCTTGTAATAGTCTCTATTTTAAAGTCTATTTTGTCTGATATGACAATTGGTTATCCAGCTTTCTTTTGATTTCCATTTTCATGGAATATCTTTTCCATCACCTCAGTTTCAGTCTGTATGTGTCCCTAGGTCTGAAATGGGTCTCTTGTAGACAGCATATATAGGGGTCTTGTTTATTTATCCATTCAGCCAGTCTGTGTCTTTTTGTTGGAGCATTTAATCCATTTACATTTAAGGTAGTTACTGATATGTATGTTCCTATTACCATTTTCTTAATTTTTTTGGGTTTTTTATTGTAGGTCTTTTGCTTCTCCTGTGCTTCCTGCCTAGAGAAGTTCCTTTAGCATTTGTTGTAAAGTTGCTTTGGTGGTGCTGAATTCTCTTAGCTTTTGCTTGTCTGTAAAGGTTTTAATTTCTCCATTGAATCTGAATGAGATCCTTGCTGGGTAGAGTAATCTTGGTTGTAGGTTTTTCCCTTTCATCACTTTAAATATGTCCTGCCACTCCCTTCTGGCTTGCAGAGTTTCTGCTGAAATATCAGCTGTTAACCTTATGGGGATTCCCTTGTATGTTATTTGTTGTTTTTCCCTTGCTGCTTTTTATATTTTTTCTTTGTATTTAATACTTGATTGTTTGAATAATATGTGTCTTAGCGTGTTTTTCCTTGGATTAATCCTGTATGGGACACTCTGTGCTTCCTGGACTTGACTGACTATTTGCTTTACCAAATTACGGAAATTTTCAACTATAACCTCTTCAAATACTTTCTCAGTCCCTTTCTTTCCTCTTCTTCTCAGACCCCTATAATTCGAATGTTGGTGTGTTTAATGTTCCAGAGGTCTCTGAGACTGTCCTCAATTCTTTTCATTCTTTTTTCTTTATTTCACTCTGTGGTAGTTATTTACACTATTTTATCTTCCAGGTCACTTATCCGTTCTTCTACTTCCATTATTCTGCTATTGATTCCTTGTAGAGAATTTTTTTTTTTCTTTCAGTACGCAGGCCTCTCACTGTTGTGGCCTCTCCCATTGTGGAGCACAGGCTCCGGATGCACAGGCTCAGTGGCCATGGCTCATGGGCCCAGCCACTTCGTGGCATGTGGGATTTTCCCGGACCAGGGCATGAACCCATGTCCTCTGCATCGGCAGGCGGACTCTCAACCAATGCGCCACCAGGGAAGCCCAGAACTTTTAATTTCATTTATTGTTTTGTTCATCATTGTTTGTTTGCCCTTTAGTTCTTTTTGGTCCTTGTTAAACTTTTCTTGTATTTTCTCCATTCTATTTCCAAGATTTTGGATCATCTTTACTATCATTAGCCTGAATTCTTTTTCTAGGTATGTTGCCTAGTTCATCTTTATTTGTTTGGTCTGGTGGGTTTTTACCTTGCTCCTTCATCTCCTATGTATTTCTCTGTTTTCTCATTTTGCTTAAATTACTGTGTTTGGGGTCTCCTTTTTCCAGGCTGCAGGTTCGTAGTTCCCTTTTTTTTTTCGTGTCTTCCCCCAGTGGGTAAGGTTGGTTCAGTGGGTTGTGTAGGCTTTCTCGTGGCAGGGACTGGTGCCTGTATTCTGGTGGATGAGCCTGGATCTTGTCTTTCTGGGGAGCAGGACCACCTCCGGTGGTGTGTTTTGCCGTGTCTGTGAACTTATTATGATTTTAGGCAGCCTCTCTGCTAATGGATGGGGTTTTGCTTCTGTCTTGGTAGTTGTTTGGCATAGGGTGTCCAACACTGTAGCTTGCTTGTTGTTGAGTGGAGCTGGGTCTTAGTGGTGAGATGGAGATCTCTGTGAGAACTTTAGCCATTTGATATTACACGAGACTGAGAGGTCTGTGGTGGACTAATGTCTTGAACTCAGCTCTCCCACCTCAGAGGCTCAGGCCTAACACCCGGCCAGAGAACCAAGATCCTGTCAGCCATTTGGCTCAGAAGAAAATTAGTTTATCCAAGTAGTCAAGGTTGTGTGACAATTTAATCTGTCCTCTAAAGCAGTGTTTCTCAATGGAAATGGTTTTGCTCCTAGGGGACATTTGCCTAGAGACATGCCAAGTGTCCCCTGAGGGGGGAAAATTACCCCAGTTGAGAATCACTGCACTAAAGGGATATCTCTAAGAGCATTTGGTCAGCATTAATATTTCCAGTACTTTCTACAACATGGGAAGGAAGACTATTAACTGTATTAACAGTTGAATACAAATGAGTGCCATTTATGTTAGATACCCAAATGCATATATGTTTTGTCATTGAAAATTAGAAGAAATATTCTCAGGCTGGATTACAAGGGGTAAACAAAGGTAGATTATTGTTCTGTGAGTCTGTGATACTTTCAGTGTCTCGACTACACTACCGAAGAAAGCAAAAAGCTTTTGAAGATATTAATTCTTTTACCACATCTATTTCGCATCTATAAGAGTATGTGGGTGTCTTGTCTTGGCATTAATAAAAATGACAAGTAGAAGGAGAAAATAGAATTGGAATGCCCTGTTCTCTAGCACGAGGAATATTTCTTCACCAAAGACATAAAAGATAAAATTGATTTTCAACAACTGTAAATGGTGTTTTTCTGAAGTTCATAAAGTACTGATTTTTCACAATTGACTACATGTCCAAAATATCTTAGGAACTTTTGTAGTCTCCTTTGGGAAAAAGTAATTTGATTTGTGTGAAGTTCTTTTTTAAATTATTATTTACTGAATATAAACATGCCAAATGAAATTTGTGGAAATCCCTTCCCCTCTTAGTATTTTGAGTTAAAAATCTTATGCATTATTAAATATGAACAGATAAATCTGACTACCTTTTAAAATAAGCTGCATCCTTGCTTTTGCCCTAAGCATAAAGACCAGCTATTTACAACCTTGTTTTTTATAAAGTTTTTAATTCTTGGTGATTGGGGAAAATGCTTCTTACTTGTTGACTCTCTTATGAATGTAGAAAGATAATGTCTATAATCTTTACAATTTCTCACCTCAAAGATCCTACAAATATGCAAATCTCATTTATTTTTCAGTTCTCTATGCTGTTTGTAAAAATACCCTCCAAGCACAAGTACAATCAACTAGCAGTAGTTCAAAATAGTTTGTTTAAAAGAAGGACCAGCAGAAAAAATCAAACCTTAACAAACCAAATAATATAGCATAAAATAACAATTATAACCTTCCCAGCCCAGGATGAGAGACTGTTAAAATAACAATAACAAAATTCGATTACTTGGACAAACAGCACTTTAAGAGATCGTGTGACATCTGAACATCAAGGAATGGAATTATTTTAAGAACATATCTACATATTTCTTTAATACTATCTCCTGAGAGTTATCTCTGACTCTGTGGCCACCCGAAATAAACTCCTTCCACAACATTTAATTTCAAGTGTTCTGAATCCCCTAAGAAATTTACATATGTCTGTCTGTGCCTGAAACAATGTATAAATCTGAAGACATCAGACACTATGTATATTTGGAACCTGGCTTATCCTTAGCCATAATTTCTTCTCTTTTTTTTGCAGGATATATTCAGGAACAACTGCTTGTATAAACCAGCCTAACATCCCTATTCACACACTACCACCAGATTGAATTTCTTTTTATAATTCAGACTAATAGATCCAATTAAAAAAATAATGGGTAGGGCCCAGTCTCTATAATGACTCACATAGTATAGACACTAGATAGAACCTTGCTTTTCCATTGCTGCTGTACAACACAAAACCGATTTTTCTGTGAAGACTTAGCACTCTTTGTTTCTGATCTACGGTTTTAAAACAACTCATTGGCATCTTCAATGTCTTTCTTTTTGCAGCCTGTATCAAAAATGCAAATAAGTGGTGCTGGCTAAGGAAATTGGGAGACACACCTAGACTAGACCAGGCAATGGACAGGAAGGAGGAATGCAGTAGCAAAGTGGTGCTAGAGGTCACTCTGCCTTGCGCAGAGGTGACCATGGCAACAAGGGAGCTTCGAGGAGGAGAGAACAGACCTGCGCCAAGAATGTGAGCACCATCGCCTTTCATCAGAGCACTTGATTGCTTTCAGAGTTGAGACAGCCAAGTCTTTATTGTGTTTTCTTCCTCTAGGAAGCCAGTGAAGGTTTTGACAGGACCGCAGTCAAAGAATACTCAGAGAGCAGGTAACAAAATGCGGTGCTCTGGATGGTAGCCTTGCTGGACTTCTTTTCGTGGGTATTTTATCGAACTTATTTAAAATTACCACCAATATGAACGTATCTGGCAGCTAAGGGGCACCCGTGCATCTGAAGTAATGCTGCTGGGAAGAGCAGGTGTCTCCACCTGCATTAGTCTGTTTACTGGCATGATTTGAAGCAGTCCTGCACAGGTGTTTCAGGGAATGGCTGACCATTACGTGTTCATTAGTCGTCCTAACTGCCTCACTTGTTATCCACATTTGCTGAAGTACTCTGGAGAGGCAAATGAAAAGTCTGGCTTACCTTCCACTGAGCAAAACTGCAGCTTGGGCAACACTGATGTAGCTAAGGCCAATTTCATTTTATAATAAATGGAGTGCTTAGTATAGAAATAATTTTTTATAAGTCTTAGTGTTAATAATTGTTTAGAAGTGATACACACATACACATGCATGCATGCACTCACATGCATACATACACATATGTACCCCCTTCAGAATACTACAGAGCATACATGGTGCAATAAGATAATTATATATTTAAATTGTGCTGGGGCTTTTGGCATTAATTATTTTCATACAGTTGATGAGAGAGGGGATTCTGAATTCCCTGTCACCACTATAATGTCACTTATCTTTGGTTAGAAGGGATAATTTTTCCCTATGGTGATGACTGATACAATGGTGTTTTTTTTGTTGTGTTGACTGGTTCAAAAATGCAATTTCTAGGTTGGCAAATATTATCACAGGTGTACTGATGTTACAAGGAGCACTTTGTAGAAATATTGGAATAACTAAACTATTAAACTTTGTTTAGTTTATTGGATGAACTGGTTCATTACTTTAGTTTTTCTAAGAGTTGATGCCTGTTAAGTTACTTTTTATCCTCTCCACACTGTTGGTGAAATGATACCTAGACCTGACTTTGAGATATCAGAAATGGTGCTAAACATTATTAATTTGATCCCTATGTGTTGTTTTCTCATCTATCTACATCATAATTCTATTATGGTTTCTATATATTTTTATATTATGCACTTTTCCATAACACAGGATTTTTCTCGAGGTTGTAACAGAAACTAAATGAGATGCTGGGCAAAAATGAGCTCTGAGAAATTTTGCATTCCTCAGAAGTTTCTGACTCTGAGGATAGATACCTGATGTCAGTTGCACAGTCTTTAATCACCTTTTAGAGACGAGTTTTATTCCTCTAAAATATAAGAGCTGTGATCTATGAGACTGAGCCAAGATTTCTATCCTGACTTCTGATTGTAAATGTGATTATACAGTGCTAGGTGTTCATGTAACCTCTTCTAAGTAACACAAAAGATTTTCCTATCCCTCACCTCTGGTATTGCCTATAAAGTAATCACAGCTATACATATTTTTCCATGTCACGAATAGAGAAATGGAGACACAATGATAAAATGACTTATCTGTCATCAGAGTGACAGTCTAGGATTGAGCCTTGTTCTGAATCTCATACTCTTCCTTCTATTTAACAACTCCTCTGTAGGAGAGTAAATAAACGGGGATAGGAGTGGGAGGAAAGCAGGGCCAGGAGAGTGGATGCTACATGACAGATTGGATGATATTCTGATAGGCCTCTTGGAATGCTGCCGTAGAAATCCCTCCTGATTTGGAATACTCCTGGTCTGAAGTTGTTGCAGGAAGGGGGACCACTTCCAGGGCCAGTGAGTGGACTCTTGTCTAATAGTAGGAGATGAATTTTCTGAGGAAACACACATGGTGACAAAGCAAAAGACTTGATTTGGAAGGGGCACCTGGGCAGAGAGCAGTAGGGTAAGAGAACCCAGGAGAACTGCTCTGCCATGTGGCTCACAGTCTCAGGTTTCATGGTAATGGGGTTAGTTTCCAGGTTGTCTCTGGCCAATCATCTTGCTTGGCCTATTTTTGGTGACTCAGGGTCCTTCCTGGTGGCATGGTCATCTCTCAGCCAAGAAGGATTCTAGCCCGAGGGTTTATGAGAGGTTGGGAGACTTATCATCTCCTCCCTCCTCCTTTAGGCCCCTCCCAAATTCTTCCAGGTAGTTTTACAAGACTTACTACGAACTAGCATCTCCTTCCTCCTTTCGGCCTCTCCCGAATTCTCCCCGTTATTTTTCAGCGGCAGCGCTGTGTTCTTTATCTGGGACCTCCTGTTGTGAGACAACTCATGCAAGTGGTTATCAACCTGCCTGACCAAGGCAGGTGGTTTTGGTCAGCAGTTCTAATTAAGTGATAAAAGTCTGTATTTATTATGAAATCAATACACAGTTACTATTGTGAACCCACATGAACCTTCAAAAAACATGCCTTTACTTCTGCCTTTAAAAAACCTGTTTGGAAACTGATAATACTGATTTCCTCCAAAGAGGGGAACTCAGTGAGAGAAAGAATGTACATTTCATATTGTTTCTTACCTTTTGAATCTTGAACCCTGTGAATGAGTTCTCTATTTAAAGAAGCCATTAGACGTGATTATTATTTTTTTATAAATTTATTTATTTATTTTTGTCTGCATTGGGTCTTCATTGCTGTGCATGGGTTTCTCTAGTTGCTGAGAGCAGGGGCTACTCTTCATTGCGGAGTGTGGGTTTCTCATTGCGGTGACTTCTCTTGTTGTGGAGCATGGGCTCTAGGCATGTGGGCTTCAGTAGTTGTGGTGCGTGGGCTTCAGTAGTTGTGGCGCCTGGGCTCAGTAGTTGTGGCTCACAGGCTCTAGAGCACAGGCTCAGTGGTTGTGGTGCATGGGCTTAGTTGCTCCACGGCATGTGGGATCTTCCCAGACCAGGGCTTGAACCCGTGTCCCCTGCATTGGCAGGTGGATTCTTAACCATCGTGCCACCAGGGAAGTCCCAAGAAGGTTTTTTTTAAAAATCATCTTTTGGCTATGGAATTTTTCAGCTTCCCATAAAATCAAAATTTGTTCTGAATCACTGTAGAGGATCTCAAAAACCTGGGATCTTGGCTCTTTCAGTTCCTTTGACTTTTAGCTTTTCTTTTCTTTTTTTTTTCATTGAGGTATAGTTGATGTACAATATTATATGTTTTAGGTGTACAACATAGTGATTCACAATTTTTAAAGGTTATATTCCATATATAGTTCTTTTAAAATATTGGCTACATTCCCTGTTTTGTACAATATATCCTTGTAGCTTGTTTTATTTTTTTTTAATTTTTAAATTTATTTTTAGTTTTTTATTTTATATTATTGGAGTATAGTTGATTAACAATGCTGTGCCAGTTTCAGATGTACAACAAAGTGATTCAATTATACATATACATTTATCTATTCTTTTTAAAATTCTTTTCCCAATTAGGTTGTTACAGAATATTGAGAAGAGTTCCCTGTGAGATATAGTAGGTCCCTGTTGGTTATCCATTTTAAACATAGCAGTGTGCACATGTCAATCCCAAACCCTAACCCTAACCCTTGTAGCTTGTTTTAAACCTAATCTTTTGTACCTCTTAATCCCCTCCCCCTTTAATCCCTCCCCCTTCCCTTTCCCCACTAGTAACTATTGATTCTAGTTAATTCTCTATATCTATGTAGCTCCTACTTTCTAAACTTTAATTTCACTGAGGGATACCATAGAGAAGAGTTCAAGGGAATGGCAACTCAACGCTTATGGGGCAGGTTGGAGGTGTCTGTCAGACTCCATCCCCACCATGGAACTCTACCTCTTCTTGAATCCCTTCATTCCCCCATTCCCTTTCAGCCCACACCCCACATCCCAGGGGAAGGGGCCCTTTAAAATAATGCTAAGAAGGAGACTCCCCACAGGCAAGAGAGAATTCTCTTGTGAGTGCTCCATTCTGAAGAATGTGAAGATCCAGGCAAAAGAGGACTTTTGACCATGGATAAAAGAGAGAGGCCACACAGAAGCAGGATACAGAAATGAAAGAGGAGAAAGGAAGGAAGGGAAACCAAGGGAGGAAGAAAGTTCTGGATGCCCATTTAAGGCAAACTCAGGAGTGCTTGAAAAGTGACCTGCGGGCCACAGAAAAGACATTTTGCCCCATTCTCTATACTCAGAATACTTTCTCCTCACTCAGAGTTACACTGGCTCATGTCAGGTCCCACTGCTGTTGTGGGGTGAAATGGAAGGCTTAAGCTTATGTTTTATTAACACTCGATTTTTTAAAATTAAAGGTTACTGTAGGGGATAGGAATTTATGCCTTAGTCTAATAGGTGAAATATCAATCAGAAGCCTACAGAGATGACTTTTATTTATATGGGTTAATTGTTTAATCATAGATTGGACTTTCAATGCTCATTTAATTTCAAGTTCTGATTCTAACCAGAACTTCCCTTGATATTTATTGCCAAGAGCCATAACTCCATTGCAAAAAAGCATAAATTTATTGATATATTTTTGTTTTGTTTTGTTTTGTTTTGCAAACTCCTTTATAAATATGTTTTCTGGGCTTCCCTGGTGGCGCAGTGGTTGAGAGTCTGCCTGCCGATGCAGGGGACACAGGTTCATGCCCAGGTCCGGGAAGATCCCACATGCCGTGGAGTGGCTGGGCCCGTGAGCCATGGCTGCTGAGCCTGCGCGTCCGGAGCCTGTGCTCTGCAACGGGAGAGGCCACAACAGTGAGAGGCCTGCATACCGCAAATAAAAAATAATAATAATAATAATAAATAAATAAATATTTTTTCTCCGTGTTTACTGCCTGAGGGACCATCTGCCAAGGTGTAAACAGACCATGCACATTGACAGAAGCTTGGTGTGTCGGCAGAAAATTAATAGTTGTTTTTATTGCTAATACAATTGATCATATGAAACTATGTAATTGTTTTTTGTTTATCTCCAAGTTTTTCCACCTTGGCTTTCTTTCCTTTTAATTACAAAAATGAATGAAACCTATAATAACTGTTTGTGTGAAACACTGCTTAATATAGCAAGGATGTATCAGGGAATTATTATCTCTCCCCTGTGTCCACACCATGAAAATAACTTTTAGTACATTTTTATATTTTGGTCGCAGAATTCTATACCTAAAGAGCACAGTACAGATGAGAAGTACTTAAATCAGGAATAGATGATATCAGTGAACCTCCAGCACTTACAGAATATTGTCCAAATTGTCCTTTAGGACTCATTGGACATTACTCTTTGAGAGAGGAAAACAATTAGGTCTAGAGTATAAATTATGTAGTAAGCAGACCAGATGAAACCAATAGTAGAAAAAGTTTTCACATATTTTAATTGGTAGAGACTCTTAGCACAGAGAATTTCTACTACATCTTCTCTTACTTTAAGGTTATTTCTTGGCTCTACCATTCTAGAAAAGTTTGACAAGGGCAGGACAACACAGTAATTGAAAGGATCTCCTCCCAACCCTTAAAAGAACTGGCAGAGTAGTCATTTTTTCCAGTGGATAATGATATTATTTTAAGAGCCTTTCTAAAGATACTGATTTTTAGCTCTGACTGTCTATATGACTTCAAAAATTATTCAGTTTTTCAACCTCCCAAAAGTAATGAAAGTTTCCTTCTAAAACTCTCAGGCAATTTCTGATTAAACATGATTACATAAGAACAATTTTAGTCTTCTGTTTCCATGAAGCCTACTGCCTAGAAAAGGGAGACAAACTTTCTCTTCAATGAAACAAGAAAGTAGCTATAGCTACAAAACAAACTATGAAATGATCCCAACAACTATCCACCCTTTGTTTCTATGTCTCTTGACTTATGAAATTTCCCATGAGTACACTACATTGTCAGCCACTCTAATTATTCTGAATGATGAAGTGGGACCAAATTTGTTCAATTTGTCATTTAGGGTTTGTCACAAGTGGGACCTACATCAGTCAAGGGGTGCAGTGTGACAATGCCTCCAATGTGATTTCTTGGCTGGCTGGTAAGCCTTAGGTTCCCAATTCAGTTCAAATAGTTATGTCTAGGCTTTGCTGTTGAAGGAACCACTTAAGGATGTCCATGTCACCAGCCAGCTTATGTTGGGCTGTGCCATGGAATGACTGAGCAACAGTTATAGAAATGTGGGCTGGAGAAAATATTCACGTGTTTTGCATGGGAGTTGCAGTACTAAGGCTATCCTCTGCTCTTTGTGATGCATTTCTCAGGAAGTCTATGAGTTGTGGCAATCAAATTTCGGTCAGAGCTATGTGGCAGGGATTGGCAGACCCAGCAGTCAGTTTAATTTAAGGTGTTTGCAATAGTTTGGGAGAACCATGCCAGGCATTCGTTTGTGTGAATAGCTCCAGAAAGCAATTCTGAAAGATGAAAAGTTATTAACGTTCTTTCCTCCCTTCACAGGTGCCAGGGTCATTTTTGTCCCTCCACTACCACAAAATAAGTGTGTCCCATGTCCCACTCTAGTGGACATAACTTCCCCTTTTTGTAAGCATCCCCTACTTGCATCTATTGACTGGGAGGATCAGGTGCAAGAGGGATAAAGATACTTTTCTAAAGCTTACAGAAACCATTATTTTCTTACTTCAGCCTGCATGAACCAGTGTAGGAGAGACTCAACAAGAAGTATACTTGGACAAGTGGTTATTATCCTAATGGTCAAGGACCATGTCAATCTAAATAGAGAATCCATGTGACTGAACCAGAATTATGCTTGAATCCTCTAAGCCCATTTTTATAGTGTACTGAAATGCTCCCCTAAGGTTGCTGGATTCTGGTGAGAGCTCTCCTACTGGCTTGTAGATGGCTGCTTTCATGCTGTATCTCATGTGGCCTTTCTTTGGTACCTGCTGTGTGTGTGTGTGTGTGTGTGTGTGAGAGAGAGAGAGAGAGAGAGAGAGAGAGAGAGAGAGAGAGAGAGAGAGAGAGAAATCTCTTCCTCTTCTTAAAAAGCCATCAATTCTAATGAATTAGGACCTTATTCCTATGACCTCATTTAACCTTTATTAGGTCCTAAAAGCTCTGTCTCCAAATACAGTTACATTGGGGGTTGGGACTTCAACATATAAATTTTGGGGGGGAGGGGCACAATTTAGGCCATACCAGGGAGCACATTTTTATTAGTCAGAATAGTCTCAGCTCTGCTGTGTTAACAAATATGCCCTGAAACCTCAGTGAACTAGCACAGTAAAACTTTATTTCTCTATCAGACTACAGAGAGATCCAGGCTACTCCAGTCCTGTGATTCATACATTTCAAACATGATTTTCAGGGACACCTCAGCAAGGAAGAGAGTGTAGAATTAGAAAACCAAATATTAAATATTTTCTTTATAACCATAAAATTATAAAACTGGAGGGGGACATATAATCAAGTCCAATCCTCTTATTTATATTTTATAGGTGAGTAAAATGAGAAAAAAGAGGATAGGTGAGTCACCTAAAGGCACAGAACAAGATGGTGACTGAGTAGAAGTTGAATCCAGCTGTCCTAGTTTAGCATGAGTTAACCAGTGACATGGCTTTCCAATGAATTTTACAAATATTTCTTATATCAAAGGCTTTAAGTCAGTCTCATCTGGTTGATTTATTAAGTCTTGGAAATCAGAAAAACAAGGTAAATACACGTTTAGTCTAATCATAGCCTAAAAAAAGGAAAATTTACACTCAAGGAATTTAATTAATTTACAAGTTTATTTATCCTTGACATAGGTCTTGGTGATGATTTTTTGAGTCTGACACCAAAGGCAAAAATAAACAAATAGGATTGCATCAAACTAAAAGGTTTCTGCACAGCAAAGGAAGCCATCAACAAAATGAAAAGGCAGCCTACTGAATGGGAGGAAATACTTACAAATCATGGGTTAATAACCAAAATATATAAGGAACTCATATAACTCAAAAGCAAAAAAACAACAAAACAACTGATTAAAAGTGGTCAGAAGATCTGAAGGGATATTTTTCCAAGGAAGAATTACAGATGGCCAACAGGTACATGAAAAGATGCTCAACATCATTAATCATCAGGGAAATGCAAATGAAAACTACAATGCAATATCACCTCACATTTGTCAGAAAGACTATTATCAACAAGACAATAAATAACAAGTGCTGGCGAAGATGTGGAATAAAGGGAACCATTGTGCACTGTTGGTAGGAACATTGTAAATATAAATTGGTGTAGCCACTATGGAAAACGGTATGGAGGTTCTGCAAAAAATTAAAAATAGAACTAACATATGATCCAGCAATCCACTTTTGGGTATTTACCTGAAGAAAATGAAAACACTAACCTGAAAATATATATGGACCCTCATAATCATTGCAGCATTATTTACAACATCCAAGATGTGGAAACAATGGATGAATAGATAAATTGTGGTATATATATATAGAATGGTATATTATTCAGCCATAAAAAGAATAAAATCTCGCCACTTGAGACAACATGGATGGACTTCAAGGGCAATTTTGCTAAGTGAAATGAATCAGACAGAGAAAGAGAAATGCTGTATTATTTCTCTTATATGTGGAATCTGAAGGGAAAAAAAAAGTCATAGATACAGAGGAGAGATTAGCAGTTGCCCCAGAAGTGGTGGGGTTAGGGGGTGGGAGAAATGGGTGAACTGCTTTTTCTTTTCAGTTTTAATAAATTAAATAACATCTAATAATTATTTGTCCCCAAATTTCCATAAATTTAATAATTTAGTTGGATCATACAAACTAACACTTGCACTGATATATTATTCTTATGGAAAAAAAATTGTGGATCTTATTTTTTCAGTAGTCTTTGTTTTCTAATTCCCAGTTTCAGAATATATTTGACCACAGTTTGCTTTATATCCTCTGTGTCTACAATGTGCTTTGTAAGTAGAAACCTGACCCTGATAGAGCTTTCTGAAAATTTATAATGTACCATAATGGCAAAAGTTCATTCCTAAGAAAAATTCTTCTAATAAATGGAACTCAAGGTAATTCAGTTACTTACAAAATATGTTCATTATTCTAGTGTGTATGGTATATTGAATTTTTTTTACATAGAAAAGGAAATGAAAATCAAACCCACCATATATTCTCTCTCGATTCTGTATCTATTCAGCCATTCTTAATTGTGTTCCCCTGTGTTGCCATTTTAATTATTAAAGAAATAGATCTAAGACTCAGGCATTAGACATAAATATAAAACCCTATTTCAAAGACTTCTTGTTAATATAAAATTATTTAGATTTTTACTCTATTGCTATCTTTAGAGTAGCAAGAAAGGAAACTCTTGTCTTTTTGAATGACAGACATTTTGAATATTTTATAAACTGAGCATGGGTTATCACTATGCAGAGAGTTGAGCCATTTCTTCAGCATGACCGTGGAGCAGGAAGATCAAATGGACCTCAGTTCAATTTAACTCCAGTGTTTCCAATGTTAGTTAGTTGTGTGACTGTGTTAGTCACACACTAGTAAGTGTTGCCATAACAAAATAGCATAAACTTGGTGGCTTAAACTACAGAAATTTATTTCTCACAGTTCTAGAGGCTGGAAGAGCAAGATCAAAGTTCTGAGCAGGGTTGGTTTCTCCTGAGGCCTTTCTTCTTGACTTGCTGTCTTCACATGGCATTTTACACAGATGCATATCTCTGGTGTCTTCTTCTCATAAGGACACTGGTCCTATTAGATTAGACCCCTACCCTATGACCTCATTAAATATTCATTGTCTCCTTAAAAGCCCTATCTCCAAATACAGTCAACATACGAGTTTGGAGGTGACACAGTCCAGTTCATAACAATGACCCTAGGCAAATAATCTACCTGTGAGCCTCTTTTTCCTGCTGTAGAGCTATTGCTTTGTAGAGCGATTCTGATCATTAAATTACATACTATGTATCCAGTTACCAAGACAGTATCCATGCTTAGTAAATACTATACATATGATGACTGCTATTCTAATTGTAAATTTGCCACACCCAACCCTGACTTTCCATCTCCCATTGGTTGTTGCATAGGTATCAAAGAAGCAAAAGACAATGAAGATATGGTTTTGTCTTATTAAAGATGTATAACTAATGGCATTTGATTTAAGACATAGTGGTATGTATGATAAAAGAGAGATGAAATATAAGTGTACAGATGAGATTTACACTGACTGGAGATTTAATTGGTCATGAGGCTGTAGCATTTGAACTAAAAATTAAAGGATGGATATTACTTTAATATACAGACATATGGGAAATGAGGTATATATGGGGAGAATGGAAGGGTATTCTAGAAACAGCTTTTTCAAAGAAATGAATGTAAATAAAGGCAGTATGTATTGAGAATAGGGCAGATCCAGGTATTGTGGGCATGAAACTTACAGAATTTATGGCCATCTTTAAGAAAAAGAATACACATTTAAGAATAAAAATTAGATGCAAAAATGAATATTTATTAAAAATAAAAGGTAAAATCCCACCAAATTAGTGGAAGCTTATAGATTCATGACTTTCTCCTTTTAGGTGATTTATCAGAAATGCTTGCAAAAAAACTCCTCCTGATTGCAACCTGACTTCCAGGTCCTCTCTTGAACTCTCTACAACTCCCAGCAACTTCTGGCATTCAAGAGGCTTGTGCATGTAAGGGGCCCTGGCACATCAAGTTCATTAGTCTCAAGGTAAATCTAAGTGTGGTTAGGAATCGTAAGGCTATATGTGTAGAAGAGCGGGGGCAAAGGCAGGAGGGGTGGGGAGAGGGGGGTTATGTAAGATAAAATTGAAATGGGGAAAAATGAGGGTAATAATGGGATGCCTTAAAAGCTGTGAAAGATCTTTTGGCTTTATTCATTGAAAGAGCCTACAGAGAGTTTGGAGAAGTAATTCTTATACTTCAGGACTTATTTTCTTATAATAGAAAGCTCACAGAAAATGATTTGCAGATACATCATTTTTCCTGGAGTTAGAATGGAATATGTATTCATATAGGAATTGATTTGACCTCTACTCTAATCCAATGTGTGCTATATGTAATAAGATGACTTATGATAGGGTTTCAAAGTCTATTTTCAGTGCTAAAAAAAATATGTTTTTCATTTTCATGCCCTTAAAAGTCCAAAGGTACTCAGCAAAAAATTTTGATGGAATTTTCATTATTTCCTTATTTTCTTTAAAAGTGATTTATTTTAATGACATTTTTAGAAAAGTAATGGAATAAGCAAGAGAATTTCATGATATGCTACTTTGATGGTGACAGTTGTTTTCATTATTAAGTTTCCATACATAAGAACAGCTAAACAGAGTAAAGAAAAATGACAAATTAGCAGGATATTTTTTCTTAATTAGGAATAAGAATACAATTGCATATTTGGGGAAAGTAAAAAATTAAAGCTAAAGCTAAGCAAACTTAATTTTGTCTCTTCCCTCTCCTGTTGGATTCCCCATTTGCCTATAGGGGCAAAGGTTGTAAGCCCCTATGGGATGACACTCAAAATGCTTATGTACCTTGGAAATTATTTTTCATGGTGAGTCATTAGAGGGAAACTTTATCATAGTAGAGTCGGTTTCTGCCAGGTGAGGATTAGACATGGCTGCTCTGTGTTCACATTCTCTGTAGAGTTAGGATTCTTTTATACAAGGGGAAGGGGTGTAGTGTTTTGACAAGTATAGTGAGTTGGTGTCTTGTTTCCACAATGAGCATCTATTTTGCACCAAATTGTTGGATAACAAATGTGCATCCTATTTTTCCCCAGCCTACCTCAGCTCCCCTCGGGCATCACAGCTTGCTCTCATGCTCACATAGGTCTCCACTCCTCCCCTGTGAGTTGTCCCTAGAACCTGATGTGTTTGCTTTGCTTCTTAGAACGTTGTCCTCAGACCTCCTGAATCTGAGTGACCAGAAGAATTTGTTCAAATGCAGACTCTCTGGGCCCTGATTCCAGAATGGGGTCTAGGAATCTGTACTTTTCACAACCTCCTCAGAGGTTTTTTAATGAGCCTCAACTTTGAAAGGCTCTGTTCATGACTAAAATGCAAAGCTGAAAGTCCAAAGACTCAAATCCTATCTCACCAATATTCAGCAATGGTGTACATTGCTTTGAGTTGGTATGCCTCGTTTTTCTTATTGGAGATAGGCTTATAAACGAGCACTGTGAATTTTCTAACACTAATGATCTATATGCTAAGTTAGGCTGTGGAACACTCTCCTTTAGCCCTCCCCCATTTCCCTTTCTACACCACTCCCTAATCCAGTGGTTCTCAGTGTGTAACCTGAGAACAGCACCATCACCATCACCTGGGAACTTATTAGAAATGCGTGTTTTTAGACCCCACTCAAGTCCTTCTGAGCCCGGAACTCTGGGAGTGTGGCACACCCTCCAGATGATTTTGATACATGCTAAAGTTGAAGAACCACTGATCTAGTCAGTTCCTTTCTTTCCATCTCAGTGCCTACTGTTAGGAAAAAATGGAATCTCTCAAGTTAATCCACATTGAGTTTTAACGATATTTGTATTTCAGTAGAAAATCCCGGTGAGAGAGTGTTAAACTCACAGAAATAAAGTACTAATAGGAGAATTTATGTTATTATGGCTCCTAGAAGGAAAGCATATTTTAATGAGAGGTTGCTTGAGGGAGCCATTGAGCAATTGTATGCTCTATACTTAATTTACACCTGAAGGTATCCTGTTTCCAGTACCTATTTCTGTGTAGATACATCAGAACATACCTATACTATATCACCCTTCCTTGTTCTCTTCTCGATAGGGAAACAATTAATGGATAAACTAATCCATGATGATGTACAATTATTTTACTGACCCTAAGTAGCTTCTGATTTCACAGCAGTCTTCTGGAGAAGATCTCTTCATCCCATGTGTTGGAAAAATCTAGATAACATGGTAGATTTATGGGATAGAAAGAGAGATTCCATTAAGTTTGCTCTAAGTTTGCTCTATCTCCTCATGACTCTGATTGTTTTTGTTTTTTGTTTTTTTTTCCTTCAAAGCAGAGTTTAGAATTGAATCTGGAATATTTACCTTTAAACAAAGAGTAAAAAGAAATTTGATTGCTGTATAACCTTATTTGAAGGGCAGTTAAGAAGTACTAAATTTACTCTGAAATTTATAGGAATGCATATTTCTGCTCAGTATAAGTAAAACTTTTCTAAGAACTAAAGCTGTTCATCTGTAAAACTCAATCATGGGTATTAAGAGCACATTCTTTGAAAGCAAAAGGAACTGAGTTCATATTAGGTCTTTGACCTTGAACAAATTAGTAAGTGTTCTAAACCTCAGTTGTCTAAAAAAATGATGACAATGTCTTCTTCATAGGGTTATTATGAAGATTAAGTGAGATAATTGTGAAGTACTTAGCACAATGACCACATAATGAACACTTAGAAATGGTAGCTCTTATTTTTGTAGTTTCAAGAAGAAACTGAATCACTACCTTGCAGAGACGCTATAGAAGGTGGGATGAAAAAACTGCTAATGTCTATTTCAAATTTATGAATCTTACACCTTAGAAAACTATACATTTTGCAACTCCTCCATTTCGATGAAAAACATATTTGGGAAATAATTAAATAGAAAAAAAAGCCTTCCTCAGTGAAGTTTTAAGATGCATTTTGGCTGGCTTATTTTTGCAGGGCTTCATAAAACAATCCTAAATTCTCCTCAGTAATAATTTTTTTCCTGTCATGAGATGCTTCCATTCTTAAAGCACACTTTCTTTGATGATATATCCATCTCTCACAGCAAAATTCAGACATGGGTGTGCATTCACTCTCACACACATCTATCTAGGTCACTTATGAATCTCGTGAAGCTCATGAAACACAGTCTGGTTTGGCCTCAAGTGCTAACTGGTCTCTGGAAGAGAGTGGTGTTTTTTTTCTTCTAGACTGTTTCAATATAGTTTTCAGGGACATAGCTTTCTGCTTTCCCTGGGTTAGGTGATAGATAAAAGTTTTTTTGATCTGGCAAGTAATTTCCTGCCGTTATTCAAAGAATTTGACATTGGAGGGTTTTACTTTGTAATTCCTTGACTGAGTTTGAAAAACATCCAGCAAGAATCAGCAATGTTCTAAAAACTTTTAAAGAAGAGATTTTCTCTGGCGTCCTTGGAAAATGTGATTTTAAGTGAACAATGAATGGCTAAAAGTATTTTCAAAAAGTGGGAAAAACACTTTCCTTTTACCTCATAAACAAAGGCTATATTTTCCAAGTGAAAACAAATCTGACACTTTAATCAAATTTTAAATTATTTCATTGCCTTTGTTTAGAAATTTCATATCTCACTCTTTGTTCTGCGGGCTTTTTGGCAAAACTAGAAATGCAACTTCAAAAAGTGAACACTTTATATTTATCACTTGTGACAGTCTTTCTTGACTTCATTCCCAGCCAAATAGATGAACTATTAATAATGTATTTATTTCACTATTGACTGCATTTGCCTTCACACCTGGTAAGGGCCACTTGGGGACCTAGAATGCCGATAGAGTGGATTCCAGCTGGAGATTTATGGAGTCAGTGATCTGGGGTCCACAGCAAGAGTCTAACAAATGACTCAGACAGAGGCCCTGAACATTCAGTCAATGTCAGTGACTTTGGAGGCAATAAATTTATGAGAATTGATGATCTTAACTCACACTGGGGCCTTTGGTTTGGACTCTGCACTGCTTTGCTTCTCATCAATGCACTTTGGTAAGGAAAATAGAACTACTGCATGTTCTATGTAATTATGTACCAGTACTATGAAATTCTTACTACACTTACATTTACATGAAATTCCAAGGGCAGTGTGGAGTCAGGGGGAAAATATAACTCAAAATCAGAAATCCTGGGCAAAAATCCCTACTTATTAGCTGTATGGTTATAGACAATCTTCTAAGATTAGTCATTACAATTTATACTGGTCTTACTTTATATCAGTAACTATATAAAGTTTTATATACAACATTTTTATGAAATAGGTACTTTCATCATCCCAATTTTATAGAAAAGGGAACCAAAGCATGCAGAAGTTAAGTAACTTGTCCAAAGTCATATAACTTGTCTGTGTGTGGTGTTGGAGCAGAGGGGTGACTGAAATCCAAGTCAGGGAATCTAGCTTCAGGGTCAATGTTCTTAACAATTACACATACTGCCTTAGTTTTCTTATTTATAGATTACACGAAGAAAATAATAACATCTTTGATACCAACAGCTTAAGATTTTGGTTGGTCCTAAACATAATGATGTGGTTAAGTGTTCACATTATTAAATAAAAAACATAAAATAAAATCACATAGAACTGTATAAAAAATAAGGAATATGGGCTTCCCTGGTGGCACAGTGATTGAGAGTCCACCTGCATATGCAAGGGACCCCGGTTCGTGCCCCGGTCCTGGAAGATCCCACATGCCGCGGAGCGGCTGGGCCCGTGAACCATGGCCGCTGAGCCTGTGCATCTGGAGCCTGTGTTCCACAACGGGAGAGGCCACAACAGTGAGAGGCCCGCGTACGGCAAAAAAAAAAAAAAAAAGGAATAAACTACTGTTTATTATTATTATTTCAGTAGGTGTTCCAATGTAATTGTTCCAGCATCTCTATAAGTTAAATTTATAGCATTAATCCTTTTTTACAGGTGAGGGAAATAAAATTCAGAGAGGTAAAGTGATTTGCCAAATTTCCCTTAGTTAGGGAGTCGTAGAGCTGAGTTTCAACTCTAAAATCCAATTTATTTTGATTCTAACACACTGACCTTAATAATCATAAAAAATATTTTTACCTTTTAGAAGTTAACACTTTTATTCATTAAAAGTACATATGGTTCTGAAAAAAAATAGCACACTTTTAAAGTATATTGATATAGATTGTTAGTGGAAATAAAAACATCTTAATTTTTTCCCTCTGTAAGTACTAAAATTTCTTCAGTAATAATAGAGTGATTATTTATTTTAGACACTATAAAATATATATTTTAATTCAACCGAAACCTCAAATTGATCTTTTTTGCAATCACTGAAAAAAATATGATGTATACATGAAATGTCCTCTCCATAAAGCAAGCAATTGGTTTCTGCAATTGTAAATATTGGTTGGATAACAAAACCTTTATGGGCTACATTAAGTCATCTTGAAAGAGTTTTACATTGTCAATGCCCCTTGGACAAAAGAGTGCTCTCCTGGTAATTGTAGATATGTGTGGAGGTAAAGACTCTACTATAGGCAGAGAGGAGAAAATCCAGACCTGCTACAGAATCCAAATCCAATTTAGAGACTAAAAGTAAATGAAGCCTGGTTCTTCACGGGGCCCTAATTTCAAACCATGTTGTAAGGGCCAGAGGTAATGGATATTTGACATGCGTATATACTGCAGCAATTATAGTTTCATAAGGTCAATTGGAGTCATATGGGTAGTTTAACACAGCATGTCTCCTTTACATCATCAAATAACCACTTGGCTTAAAAGTCCTCAAATCAAGTCTTAAATCAGGACTGTTTAAAAATTACAGATACCTAGAAGTGAAGGCCCTGAGAATCTGCCCTATTTTATTTTGTCAGATTAATTATAACAAACTGGGACTTGGACTGAATTAGAGATAAATAGGATAAGACCAGATAGGGTAGACAAACCCAATATTTCAGCTGTGTAACTTATAAAGAGGGAGCAATTGCCAACAATTCAGTCCAGGGACATCCGGGTAGAGTATATTAAAGTGGGTTTAAAATAACATTAGAATGAAGACCTAAAAATAACCCAGGATTTGCTATTCCTCTCTGTATGGTTCCTGAAAGAAAAGTATGTCCAGAAAAAGAAAAATCACCATTTTACAGTGGATGGACTTTTAGCTTGAATCCTCTGTAACGTTCTAATCGGCTAGACTGAGACAATGAAGATGATTCCTAAACTAGGCAAGTCCAGATGGGACAAAACCAAAACAGGCTAAAAGATCTGTTCCATTTACACCCTCCCCAAATCCCAAACCCAATTTCAAACTCCAGTTCTAAATAAGGCCAACTCATATGTGCCCAGATAAAGAGCATGAAGAAAAAATGTTTGCTCTAATGACGATGGTTCCCTGCCTTAGACCTTTTCCAAGTATCTTCTGAAAGTTCTCCCTTAACTATGTGGGAGAAGAGAGCATTTGAAGAAAGACATAAACAGAAAACCAAGCTCACAGATACAGAGAACAGATTGGTGGTTGTCAGGGGTAGGCACAATGGCTGATAAGGTTCAAAAAGTACCAACTTCCAGTTATAAAGTAAATAAGTCATGGGGATGTAATGTAAAGCATGGCAACTATAGTTAACAATACTGTGTTGCATATTTGAAAGTCCCTAAGACAGTAAATCTTAAAAGTTCTTAACACAAGAAAAAAAAGTTCTATAAGTATGTATGGTGATGAATATGAACTAGAGTTATTGTGGTGATCATTTTGCAGTATATACAACTAACAAATTATTATGCTACACACCTAAAACTAATATAATGTTATATGTGAATTATACCTCAGTTAAAATATAATAAATAAAAACACCACCCTGACCTACAATGCTTTTGAAATATCTTCCTTTTGAACTGTAGCCCATTATCATATCTTAAACCTGAAAAGCTTAGATCTAAAACCCTCCTCCCAAAGGATGAAGTTGGGGCTGCATGGTAAAAGCAGGGAGCAGATGAGAACCTTGAACTTCCCCTAAATAACACCATATCCCTGATTTTTTCATGTACCTTTTATTAACCCCAGAGAATTAAGAGAAAATCCCATAGTTGGCCAAGAGTGTGAGAATCCCCTTTGGGGGAGGTGATCACAGATTATCAGAGAAGCCCTGTCCACAACTTCTCCAATCCTTGCCACTGTAACTCTTTCTTAGGTCAATGAATTGGGAACTTTATACCCTTTTATTTTGCCTCTAGTAGTTTTTGTTTTAAATAGTTCAGGAAAGTACACTGTTTATTTGAAGTTCATCTTAAGCATAACACAAAAAAGCCTTCTGAATTTCACTTTGAAATTTTCTGTTATTCAATTAGGCTGCAAAACAAGATTTTCCAGTATGTTTCAGGTAACATCATAACTTGAAAATGCCATCATGCCAAATATAGCAGCAGTGTGCTAATGCTCTCCAACAGGTGACAATAGACAACCTTCTGCAGATAATTTCCTGTTCCCACAGAAAAGTTAAAGTCCTCAATTTGAAACTTATCCCTTAATGTTTCCCTCAGAAAATTTGAACTCAGAAAAGTGCCCTTCCTCCCTGATTTTTTATTCTATCTTGTACCAGCCAGATGGGTTTTATCTGCAGCAGCAGCTTGGATCATCTGTTTCTGAAACAGGTGTAGCTCCTTCTGCACTTCCAAAGCTGTGCTCCACCTCCAAATTGTTTATGCAGCCAGTATTTGCAAAGATCCATATGGTCAATAAAGCCACTAAAATATGCAAATACCAATACTACTTCCATGCAATTTAGAAATCACAAACATTGCCAAGCCATTATAGCAGTTTAAACTCAAGGCACCAATTTCAGTCTGCAATATTATTTTTCAATTAGAAGTAATGTTCCCAGAACCCTAAGATTAGATCTATATTGGTTTGCTAGCCACAATCCATAGCAAAGAACTAGCATTTTGGGTAAAAGGAAGTAGAAAGGAAAGGCAAACAAAATTATCGAGAAGAAAGATTGGTTTCTTGGTTTCGTTTTCTGGTTTGTATTAATAGATACCAGTGGTCAGCAACCCACAATTTGTAAACTTAAATTTCAATCACTTATGATGATATGCTTACCACTTCCTGGAGGAAACAACCTCTATTTATAAAATGACTTCTGTCGGAGATTGGAACCTAAAACACCCCTGGTTTTTGCATATTGAGACATTTGCAAAGCAGATTCCTAGACATTTCTCTTTATCTTCTTAATACCCACTCCTGTAGTATACTAGTATATTCTATCAGCCCCTTAGTTTCCATTTTCTTCCCACTTTCTGAGAAGAGTTCTCTCTGTGAAGCCACTAAACATGGACTTGCTATCAGACCATATCAGATATATGCCGTATGACCTGAAGCAAATTATGAAAATTTTCTCAGTGACAGTCAGTTCCCTCATCTATTAAAGGGAATAATAGCACCCTATCTCATATGATGGTGGTAGGGGTTAAATGAAATATGTAAGTAACAGGCTTAACACAGTGCCTGGCACACTATGGGTGCAGGACATGTTTTCAATAGGCCACTCTCCAAAAAAATGTCCTGACCTTGAGGATCACCTGCTGTTCTTCCTTGTGCTTCTTAGTCTTCAGCAGAAGGTGACGGGGGCCTGGGGTAGGGGAGATAGCACAGATGACAAACCTGGAAAAAGGATGGAGTGAATTTGGGGATTATGAAGATGCCAACTGTGTAGCACCACAAAGGAGCATCCCAGGAGCTGTGCCATAGGTTTATACATCACTCAAGGATTTACTCCAATTAAACACACATGGGACACTCCAAAGTCTAGTATGTGTTTACACTCCTGTATGTTTTGCTTACCCTAGTAAGTTTGGAAGCTACTAGAAATCAGGATTGTAGCATCTTTTCTTTTTTTTCAGGACAGAGACATTATTTTTATTTATTTATTTATTTTTTGTTGTAAGGCTGTTTTCTTTTTCTTTTAATTTTTATTTTATATTGGAGCATAGTTGATTTACAATGTTGTGTTAGTCTCAGGTGTACAGAAAAGTGATTCAGTTATATGAATACATATATCTATTCTTTTTCAAATTCTTTTCCCATATAGGTTATTACAGAATACTGAGTAGACTTTCCTGTGCTATACAGTAAGTCCTTGTTGATTATCTGTTTTATATATAGTAGTGTGTATATGTTAATCCCAAATTCCGAATTTATCCCTCCCTGCCCACCTTTCCCCTTTGGTAACCATAAGTTTGTTTTATTACTCAGCCATAAAAAAGAATTAAATAATGCCACTTACAGCAACACGGATGGACCTAGAGATTATCATACTAAGTGAAGTAAGTCAGACAGAGAAAGACAAATATCATATGATATCACTTATATGTGGAATCTAAAAAATGATACAAATGAACTAATTTACAAAACAGAAACAGATTCACAGGATTCTAGCACCTTAACTTCTTTTATAAGTTTTACCTTCAATACTTAACATAGTACAGGACACAGTTCACTTTCTTATTGGTTAACTAAAGAAGAAATCAGATTCGATTATGTTGTGTCTCTCAAAATTATGAAGCTATGTGTGAAATCTTGTGAGAAGAAGGCAGACAAAGGAAGAGATGATAGAAGAAATGAATTCAATGAAAAACTTAGTATAATTATGGACTTAGAATAATTCTAACATTATAACACTCTTTTTTCACACTTTCAACCTAGCTTGGGGTTGTTCTTTAGATACTGTTATGTCATAATTTTGTTTCAATTAAAACTTCAAGAAATGACTGGACAGAGAATGTTTATGAACATGTTGAATAAAAAAGGTAAACAAGTGCATTTTCAATGTCTTGACCACAGTCAAGACAAACATAGAAGTCCATCGTTGTTTAAGGCAAAGCTTATGGCATCTTGTCTATTATATTACATGTTCTCACAGGGCAAAGTACTTTCTGGTAATTCAAGTGTGTTACAGTGTTTAACAATTCAGTGTTCTTTTGCAGGTGACTGTGACTTAGAGTGTTTATGAATGATACTTCTTATTGTGTGAAGTTCTTCTATTTTGATATTGTCTTTCTTTCACCAATCACAAAGAAGAAAAATGGTGTTTTTATAGTATATCTGGAGCCTAAAACTTCAGTTTTGTTCCAGGTAAGCAGTTCCTTTTATTAAGATTCTTTAACTCACTTTTGGTGACTTCTTATCCCTCAGCAGAAGGCTGGTGTCACACTATTTCCACATCTTCTTAGGCAAAAAGAACACACACAGTTCAGCTCCCATGCTAGTGGGTCACTGGTTTTGGGGAAAAGTCCATTTGTGTTAGGTGAAATCTGTACATCTTCACAGCCCTGGAGAGCTCAAGGAACCATGGTTTGATCTCCTTTCAATAAGCAGTGGAGGAGACGGAGAGCAATAAGACGTATAAAAGTCCAACCCATCTAGGACTTGTACTTACATAGTTTGATAATTATGCATAAATATTTATTAATGAGAGAAAGAAGATAATTATAAAAAAGATTTTAGAAATAAGAAACATTCCACTTAAAATATTGT
Organism: Mesoplodon bidens; assembly: GCF_964165515.1. Lineage (NCBI taxonomy): Eukaryota > Metazoa > Chordata > Mammalia > Artiodactyla > Ziphiidae > Mesoplodon > Mesoplodon bidens. Next base: position 32,433,138 of record NC_138168.1, on the reverse strand, counting down.
TGCCTGTAAATGTAATTTATTATGTAGTCTTGGTGTTTAAATGCATTTTTCCTTTCACTTTATTTAATCTCTATTTTATTATGATGCTTTTACTTTATAGCTAATAAGCTATAGTTATTTCTTTAATTAATATAAAACAACTCTACTGAGTATTATCATAAAATATTAGTTAAAACAATTATAATTATATCTAAACTTCACTAAGCAGTTTTTTTATCTGCCAACCATTACATGCTTTATAGATTTTTTTGTTCATTCATGTATAAAATACATAATACAAAATATTGTTGATATTTTGACCATTGAATACAATGATAAAAATGGGTGCAAAAATATTGTGCACAGAGTGGAGAAAGAGGTCTTTGAAGAACTAATGATTTGGAAAAGATATAATGGGATAAGAAGTAGTTTTTTTGGTCATCCCAGAAGAAAGGCAATGGCAGTATCCAATAAGGTTAAATACATGCCCTTCCCTGCCAAGGGCCTGGAAAAGTTTGGTAGCATGTATGTGTGACTCCACTGAAGAGTGACCATCAGCTTCTAGAAAGGTGAAGGTTGCAGTGGGCTTCTTCAATCACAGCTCAAGTAATGAAAATTAGGCTAAGATCTATCAAAGAGGGGAAACCATTGTTGAACCAGAGGTAGAGCTAAGATGGCTTGCCAACTGTCTCTGAGACTCTGCACACATATATACTTTAGGTAGAGCTGAGAGTTGACAAAAGTCAAGTGCCCACCAAGTCTCTCCTTTTCCTAAAGGAATAAATGTCAGTGATTGAAGATGATGTGAGCTGACTTTGCAGACTAATGTTACCCAGGAATCCTCAATGCTTGTATGCACTCTACACATTTAATTTTTAATAAGAATATGTAATCTGTATGTTGATAAATTTCTTAGTGTTGTATTATCATAAGAGTGCTTGAAGCATATTCCAGATATTCCCAGGAGTGCTGAAAAAAATAGTATACCTCCAGCAAGATGGCATAAAACCAATTATCAGGGGGGATTCATGAAAAATTAGCCAGGTTAAATTGCTATATATACAATATAAACATATTTTTAGTAGGTTCTTGAATATAATCTACTCCTCAATAACCCAAATGACTGTTCTTTTTTTTAAACAGTTGAAAATAAAGACAAAACAAATTTTCTAGTTCCATTATTTATAGCTTTTAGTTTATATTCTCCTTAAAACTATCAATTTGATGTCTTCTGAAGATAAATTTATTATCTTTTATAATAAGGCAGTCCTGGAATCAGAAAAATCTGAATTTATCATTTAATTAATCTCAATTGGACTCTGTAATAGACATAGATTATAAAATATTCTAATCACCTAATAATGGTTTTCTAGCATCTGAAATGATATGGTTGAAATATACAGTAAAATGTGGTACTTTTATGAGAACAACTATAAAATCAGATCTTTTGCAATAAAAATAAGACAAGTAAAAGATATTTTGAGGGGAAATTATCCTATGTCACAATATAAAAATCAGTTTAGAAAGCTCATAAAGAGATTTACACTTTTGGAAACTTAGAATAGATATATTCTTCCCTATTCCTCCCACTAAGTACAGTTAAAATCCTTTGACATAATATATAATGCAAATTTAGGCAGACTCTAGAAAAAATGGAGAGAAGACAGCAGTCTAGGGATCTTGTAATTGAGTAATGACATAGTGCTGAGTTCTCTGGATTTTCTCTGTGCTTGCTATATGCCAGATTTGGTTCTGGAGAACCAGCAATCCCGGAACACCAACACACAGACAAAAATAGCCCCAAGAAAAGCTCATTCTTTCTAGCCAAAGGTCCAGGAAAAGGGAAGCCTAGCAAGACAGATAAATTTTAGCCAATAACTGCTCTAGCCCAGCAAAACACCAGAGAAAAAACCGTGGCACCACTCCTATCCTTACTGAAAAGGATGAGTCTGGAACCTTCCTGTCCATTCTCACCAGAGTATAAGATACCTCTTGCCCCGCTATCACCCTGCCAGTGTGGTGTAAGAGAAGGACAGGTGGAGAGCCCTCATCCTTTTTCCCCCTACAAGCCAGCAAGAGGCCCTTTGCACTAGCTAATAATCCTATGTAATTCAGAATCGAGTATATTGTTTTGAAAAATTTTTTGGTTGACAGGTGATCCAACTGGACATTTTAAAGTTGCTAGAAATGGAGTCACTAGCAGTATTTAAGTCCTTCCAAATTTGTGAAATAATTTCTTGTGACACCTTCAAATACTCGAAAATTAAAAGCATAATGGTATAAGCCATTATATTTTTTACAACTCAGGTCTTCCCATCTGATTACTTGAGGCACCCATTTGAATGCCTTGCACATAGTATATCTGCAATATGTGCCTGCTGAATTGAGATGGCTTGGTGTTATAGAAACAGCATGGACCTGGGAACATGAAAATTGTGTTTTAGGCCTAGATCTAATAGAATTAGCTGTGTGACCTAAGTAAATCATTTGTTGATCTTATACTTTGATTTCTTTGTATATTAAATTCAGAGATGGAGAGAGAACATACTAACTTATCTCTAAGTCTTCTTGTATTGCCTTGTGACACAGTAAATACTATTAACCTATTTCCAGACTCTTACAATAATTTCCAGACTGATCTCTACTCTTCAAATTTCACATTGTTAAAAAACAAAATTCAGCTGAGTAAATTTTAAAGATCTTATTGGCCTTATTCAACAATTCATAAATTGGGCAGCACCCATCTAACATATAGAAAGGAGCTCCTAGGAGCTGAACAAAATGAAAGACTGAAAGGCAGAATGGAGCAGGAATAAAAAAGTTATGCCAGGCAAAAGCAAATTGATTATTGCAAGATTACTTCCTTTAGAGGATGGTAGAGGTTTATCAGGTAGATGACCTAACTAGTACTGATCAGGCAATTCCTGATTGACTGGCTTAAGATTCCTTTTCTGGGAGAGCTGAAATTGTAATTAAGTTAGGTCTTGGTTTGATGACATGGGGCTTAGCATCAGTGACTCCATTTTGAGTCTGTTCTCTTGTTTTTGATGATATCTATTCATTGCTCCAGTTAATCTTCCTGAAAGATTTGCTTGATCATTTCATTTACTGTTATTAAAATCAAAACAAGAAAAACAAACAAAATCTCTCTACTATGCACTAAACAAAACTTAGAACCCAGACTTTCAGTTTGGCTTTACAAAATCCCCATGAACCATCCATCACCTGTCATCATTCCCTGCAACATCAGGATTCTAGCCTGACACCTCGCTGCCACTCACCAGGCACAGCTAAGCTCTGCTTCTGTGTCTTTGACATATAACATCCCTTCCACCTAGAATGCCTCTCCTTTCCTTTTCCTTTTCCATTTTTTCTGCTTACAATAGCTCATACTTATTGAGTGCTCATTTATACTAGCAAACACACTAAAACTTTTACTGCATATTCTCATTTTTAATTCTCACAATGACCCTCTCAAATTGGCCCATTTTACTAATAAGAAAACTGAGACACAGAGAGGTTTAATGAGCTTTCCAAGGTCAAGCAGACAATATACTAGCTAAATGGGGAAATGAGAAAAAAGTCTGTATTGTAAGTTAAATGAGTACATAAACTTCAACAGGAGATCAAAGGAAAGGTCATCACGTTGGTTTCTAAGATTATAGTAATAATATCTACCTCAAAAATAATTTAAATTTTACCAAGAACTTTCATATTCTCTGTTCTATTTTATTTTATTTATTTATTTTTTAAATTCAATGTCAGCAGAACCTTAGGTTTAGGAGAAAAAAAACATGTAATGGAATTAAGAGAATACCATTTGAAAACTTAATAATTACTTTCCAAATTGAACATAAAGCTTAAAATAATATGATTATTTCATATTACTTTTTGGTTGTAATAAAAATATTAAAGCACATTTTTAAAAGACTGTAAAGAACTTCAGTAGAACATCGATTTCCTTAAAGAGGATATGGAAATCTTGATGTTTAAAAATTTTAAACATAAAATCATAAGTTTAATTGAATATAATAAATCCCTCCACCTCATCACAACGCCTGCCTAATTGGAGGGTAAGTTTGGGGTTATTAAAGCTTATCCCTATATATATATTTTAACTTTGAGCCTAGGGTAGGCTTTCAAAAGATTTGAGAGGCCTTTGTTTGTTGAACAAATACTTTATATTCACCATTGGAAAATAGGTTAAGCCTGCTGTGTCAATTAGCTCAATTCATGGGAACTTCAACTGGTCCTGGGGTGTGTTAATTTCCTGAGGCGAACCCATTGAGAGAACTACTTAGAGAAACTTTCACAGTTGGGAATGCTTTCAAATGCACTTGACTTAATCTAAGATCCAGTTACCATACTTTCAGACATATTAAATGCCCCAAATCCTCCTTGCTTCAACACCTTTGATATCAAGACCATCTTTGGTTCCTTCTTCCTGCAGTTTTCTTTATCTTCCTCCCACTTAGACAAGAAGGACAAGATTTGTCCTGATCCCTCCAAGGGGTAAAATTAAGACCAGTAGCTTGACAAGCACTATTTAGTGTAAGAACATTCTCAAGGTTGTCTGTACAATAGCATGTGTAGTTTGGGGGTGGGTCATGAATATATATGTGTTTGTGGGTGGGTGCATCCACACAGCTGTGTAGCTCTTTTACATGTATCATGACACAGCATCCTAGCAAACCTATAAAGTATTTATCCCATCTTATAAATGGAATAACAAACCTTATCCAAGGTTGCATAGCAGAGCCAGGATTTAATTCCAATATCAAAAACTGAGATCTTTTCTCTACATCGTCTGCAGTCCAGACGATCATTTTGTTAAAAAACAAAAACAAATTAACACTATGAAATCTTCTGATTTAAAATCTGCTTCTGATTTAAAGTATTTGAACTTTTAATAAATAATTTAAATTTACAGATCACATTGGAATCATAAAAGGGAAGTACATTGAGGGTTCTATTTTTCTTGTAGTCACGCTGACTTAAGGATGAAGAATTGGTCAAAAGAAACCACTGTAATATCTTACTCATCCTGACTTTTTTGATCAGGATAAAACTGTATTAGAACCAACATGTGCATTAAGGAAAACTGTTTCATAGTGGGTTACCTCTTAAATACAAACCTAAAATAGGAACTAAACTAAGAGGAATTATATGAGTCAAAATAACTGCACTTAGAAACCTAGTTTCTTTTAATTATAAGGACACAATCTAAAAGAAACAGGTGTGTTTACTTCGTTTGTAAAATAATACTTATAGTGACCAAATCTAGTCATAAAGATTTAAAGGGGATTTTTTTCTTGATTAGTTAATAAATATACAGTCACAGTTTTAAGATATATAATTGAAATAAGAGTATACCAAGATAGAAGCAGGCAAAGAGAATTGCTGTGATATACAAGCACGTAGATAAATTTTGAACTTTTTCCTTTCTTTTCTCATTATGCAAATTCTGATGTAGCGTTTGAAATTGTATATGTTTTACAAACTGGAAAGGTTGAGTCAATACCTAATTTATCATCATGTTGGTTTTTGTCGCCTTTGCAGTCTCTTGGATATATTTTTTATTGTACTTGTGTCCTGCATATTAGTCTTCTGTTCTTCAGTCCTGGCTGGGGAATTCCCTCATTCTTTGAACACAGATGCAGTGTAAGGCCTTTTCAGTCCGAGATGATCTTTTGGACCAGTGGGAGCAGTCCTAGTGGACTCACTGATAGATGTAAGTTGATTTTCTCCTGCTGAACCAGACAAAAGGGCTTGGGTATTTATCAGGGCAAGTTCTTCATCAGCTATTGAATCACCTTCCAAAACAGAGATGTCATTAAATTTTTTAAGTGGAGTCATCTGAGGAGAATTCAATTCTTTTTTCTTCATAGGTGTTTCATATTTGGTGCCACAACTCCGTGGTGGCTGAAATGCCTTCTGTGCAGCTGGAGAAGCAAATGTACAAATGGGACTGACAGGTGGAGGTACAGGCAATCTGCTCAAGAAATCCAAGGCTCTTCTCTTTTTGCAGTTTTTTGGGTCATCAGTCTCTTTCTCCCCTTTGCAACAAGACTTTGAAGTCATTTGGGCTGCTGCAGGTGTGGAGACAGACTTCCCTTTGAGCTTACAAAATAACTGTCTCGTGAAAGGCAGAGCAGCACATGCTAAAAAATATTCAAACATTTGTTGGAGAGATAGGAAGGCATTGGGCTAAGATCTTGAACATACCTTAGACTTGACAGCTCAGTCTCTTTCTGAAATGTCTGAAAAATTACTGAGATCTCTAAACATTCTTAGGGGCCCTCTCTCTCTCCCCCCCCACCCCGTCTCATGGCATAAGGCCCATGTATAAGAAGTGATGAAGACAATAACAAGCAAAATTTTGACGTCTGTAACCTAATCCTTTTTGGCTTTGCAGCTGATTGCCAGGTTTCCTCCCAGCCACCTTTACTCTCCCTGCATAAGGGTGTTGACTGGTCTAACACCTTAGCCTCCTTGCTCATCAGCATTCACTTCTACAGAACTTATACATTAATTTCACTTAATGTAAAACCACCTTCTTATTACACTCTGAACATTTTCATCTCTCCAAGCGCCTGAAATTCTATGACTTTCAAATTTCTATCTTCATTGTGAACCAGTGCCCTTTTGAATATATCAATTTCCCCAGTGGATCCCATTATCAGGATATATAGTTCTTCCAATCTAAAATGTCCGAAATATACACCATAATCTTTACCTTTGCATCTATCTCCTCTTTGATTCTATTAAACCGTAGCCCCAGGAGTCTTTGAATTTACCTTTGTCTCCTACTGTTTTCTAAACTATAGATCCAATTGGCCACAATTAGGTTAATCTAATGGGACTTTATACATCTTTTGCCTCATCGGCCTTTTTCCTTTTGCTCTGAGACCTGGCTCTCTTCCCTTCTGGCCTGATCTACAGTAGTCACCTTCTTCAAGAGTTACTATTATAGAATAGATCTGATAATGTCTCTTCCAAGCTAAATTAATGTAAAATAAATATTATTTATGTACATTACTTTTCCTTTTTTAAGTTGTAGAAAATATACAAGTGTGTTGCCAAAGCCAGTTAATTGCAGAACTGAATATCAATCCTTTCTTAATACATCTACCGCAGGCTAGATCCATCAAAGACTCCTCTTTATATGTAGGCTGAAACTCTAATTCCTTTGAAATGGTCCACCTTTAAAATTTCACCTTCTTTTACTCCCACACACTTAACTTATGCTTGTTTTCAAAACTACTTGTCATTTCCCTCAATGAGCAGATCTTCATAAATTCATACATGCTCCATTGATTGTCATTAAAGAGGTCAGGAGTGTCCCATCACTAATAATTAGACATCTCTGGGGGACTTGAATTCTCCATGAGCAAGGTTCAAGGGGCACGCCAGAACTCTGCAACCCCCAACACTCACAACTTTGTCACCAGCATTCCTTCTTGAGACCATCAGGAATGATTACATTGTGCTCTTTATTTCTTTTCGTGTCATTACTATAGAAACCCTAGTCTCCTACATTAATGCTCATCCCTTGGAAATTTGATTTTTTACATTCTGAAAATTACCTTCTCTGACCTCAACTCCCACTCCTCCCCTGCTGAATGGAGATTTAGATTCCCTAAATCTCTGAGTCTTTTGTCATTAATCGATCACCACCTCTCTCTATTGATTCAACTATTATTCCCTAGGGTCACTAGTCCTCCTTCTTTGAAGTCAGGGCTGGGTTCACTGTAGTTCTCTCCAACACTGCTATCAGAACTCTTTGAGGTTTTGCTATCTATGAAGATCCTTCCAACATTCAGATCTCTCAGTAAGTTGATCTCCTCCACTCTACCATAACCACACATTCTCATTATATCCTGGTGCTCATGACCAATCACTACCTCCCGTCCAAAATCTCAACATCACACCTCCCACCTCCTCTCTTTCTGGCTCATTCCCTCTAGTGCTCCTACTCTAAAAATCCTCCAAAAATAAGAAAATATCTGATTTTATGACTTCTCAGTGTCTGTTAGCTCCTTAAATTCTCACTTCCCTCCTTATTTAGATTAAATTTCCTAGTCAATTATTACAGTGGTTCTGCTTCCTTTCACATACACTCAACCTCCTTGCCCTCCATGCAGAGGAATACGTCTGGAGAAAAAATACCATCATGCTGACTGGACACTCTTTATAATTATGATCATTAACCTCAAGTGGTTTCTTAATGCTGCCCAGTAAGCATACTTCATTTTGCTATTACTGTTCACACTTCCACTCTACAATGGCACTGTTTCATAGCTTTTCTTTTCTCAAACTTCCAAAATCTCCTCTCTCATCATCATTCTCAGCTGATCATGTGCCTGCTATTTCAGAGTCAGCCACATAATTTGCAAGATGAAATACAAAATAAAAATGCAGCGCCTCTTATTTAAAAAACAGGGGAAAAATGTGACATTAAAAGTACTAAAATATAAAAATTTTTCCTTTCATTGTCTCTCACAACATCATGGCATTTTTTACTTTGTAGTTAATCTTGTCCCAAGTAAAGAAAAATTTTTAAAGTTTAATTTATTATCATGAATTTTACCATTCATCTTTATATTTTGCAATGCCAGTTTTAAGTGCAAAAATAAGATTATTTAACTTGTATGTAGAATCATAAAAATTACAAAATTTACATTTGTGGTTTATATATGCATATGTATTTTATTTTTATCAGAATAGAGGAAATGTTGCACAAAACTCACCAAATATTTTCTCTTCCCTTCTTTATTTGTGCACATTCTGTCTAAACTCTCTACCTCAGCTTAATGACAAGTGAGGAAAAACTGAAAGAAAAAGAAGTATGAGTGGCCCTGTGTTTCCCTTTCATGTCAACGTTTTCAGTGTAAGTAGTCAGCTACTACAGGGAAGTAACTTGAATAAGAAAAGATATAACAGGTTCCTTAATTTTTTGTGTGTTTCTTGGATCACTATTGCCTTTTTTCTGAGTTGGAAGCAAGTTCTTGTACAAACTGAAAGTGTGGCTCCTTGGGCTGTCAGTGTCCCAGGCTTTCCCAGTTGCAGGCTGGACTACCTTGTACTTGCTTTGAGTCTTGCTGAATTCCCATGCATAGTGAATCCACTGGAGTTCTGTGCTCACAGGGCATCATGAATGCTATATGTGAAGGGGGTAGCAAGAAAGAGAAGATGTACATATTGTGTGTATCTCCTCTGCTCACCCTCATGTTCCTTTGTCTCATTGGACTTTACAAAAGTTCAAAGATAAATCTTTTAAGAATTTTATAACATCAACAACAGAGATTTAAAATTTGTGGGACCCTTCTGTGCATTGGGTCCTATGCAGTCGTGTGGGTTGCATACCCATGAGCCTGGCCCTGTCCTGTTTCATGAGAAATAGAAATAATCAGAAGAGAACTTTCATTATCTCCTGCTACTACACTCTCACCCCAACTTACCTCTCAACCCATACCCTCAGCTTCCCATGTGTTTGGTGAACCGTCCACACTCCTGTTTAAATTCAACCCCTCCACGTCTATGCTGGATCTCTTACATTCCAACTATTCAAAATGTTGCATTTCTCCTTTTTCTCTTGTTCATCCTCTTTGCTGGATCAGTCTCATCAGCAAACATTGTTATCTATCCCATATTAAAATCTTCTCTTGACTCCGTCACACAGTCAAGCTACCATGCTATACATCTCCCCATCCTTAAAGTAAAAAATTCCTCAAAGAATTGTTTATTCTTACTGCATCCAGTATCTCTCCTCACATTCCCACTTGAATTCACTCCAATCAGGTACCGCCATCCAAACCACCTGTGATCATTAGTGGCATTGTTTTGCTAATTCCAGTGGTCAATTTGTAGTCAAATTCTCATTTATTTTATCCATTGCAGCATTCTCTCATTTTTGATACCCTCTTTTTAGTTAGCTTCTGTGATGGTTAGTTTTGTGTCAATTTGCCTAGGCTATGGTCCCTAGATATTTGGTCAAACACCAGTTTGGATGTCGGTGTAAAGATATAATTTTAGATGAGATTAACATTTAAACCAATAGACTTGGAATAAAGCAGATTACCCTCCATAATGTGAGTGGGCCCCATCCAAATAAAGGCCTTAGAGAAAAATGGACTAAAGTTCCCCTAAGAAGAGGGAATTCTGCCTCTAGACTGCCTTTGGACTCAAGCGGTTATTCCCTGGGTCTCCAGCCTGCTGTACTACCCTGAAGATTTTGGATTTCCCGGTCTCCACAATTGAGGGAGAAAGTTCATAGATAGATATAGATACAGATATAGATATGGATATAAATATGGTTATAGAAATAGATATGGATATAGAAATAGATATAGGTATTTCCTATTGGTTCTGTGTCTAGAAACTGTAATAAGCTGCTAAGAATCCAAAGTCATCCACCCAGTTTTGATCTTACCTCTCAAGCTACTCCGAGTTGTTGTGTTTTTTTTTTTTTTTTCATTTTTTCCCCATTTTCCCTGATCTCTAAACTTTGGAGTACTGAAGGGTTTGTCCTTGGCATTATTGTCATTGCTATTTACGTTCATTCTCTTGGTGATCAAATCCAAATATACATTTTACCATATTTGCTTTATTATTTCCTCTGTGTGTATATTGGAGGGAAGGTGTATAATCAATTTTTTGTACTATTTTACAATAAGTCACATACGTTATTTCCCACTTTCCCAAAATACTTCAGTGTGCATTTCCTAAAATCAAGGATATTCTCTTATATAACCATAATATAATTATCAAAATTATAATTGATATAATACCATTATTTAATGTAATAACTTCATTAAAATGTCGTCAAATGTCCCACAAGTGTCCTTTATCACAACAGGGTCACATATCACATTTACTTGTCAAGTCTTTTGAGTTTCCTTTAATATGGAGCAATTCTTCAGTCCTTCTTTGTCTTTTGTGACATTGATATTTGAAAAGTACAGAGCATTGATTTCATAAAATGTCTCTCAATTTGGGTTTTGTCTGATGTCTCCACATGATTATATTCAGGTTATATATTTTTGGTAGAAGCACTGTGAATGACTGCTTTTTTATTTCTAGCCTGAGCTCTTTGCCTTTCAGCAAGTAGCCTCAAAGTCATTTTGTTAAGTGAGAATGAGATTATACTGGAGTAGGGTGGGCCCTAATCTAATATGACGGGTGTCCTTATAAGAAGGGGGATTTGGGACACAGAAACACACATAGGGAGAAGGCCGTGTAAAGGTGAAGGCAGTTATCAGGGTGATGCCTCTACAAGCCAAAAATTGCCAGCAATGCACCAGAAGCTAGGACAGAAACATGGAACAGATTCTCACTCATAACTCTCAGAAAGAACCAATCCTGTTGACACATCATTGATCTCCAACTTCTAGAACTGTGAGACAATACATTTTGTTGTTTAAGCCACCCAGTTTGTGGTACTTTATAATAGCAGCCCTAGCACAATAATAAACTACCCATCCATTCCACTCTTAGGTATTTACCCAAGAGAAGCGAAAGTAAATGTCTAACAAAGAATTACACAGGGATGTTCACCACAGGTTTATTTTTAATTGCCCCAAACCAGAAACAACTTAAATGTTTATCATCAGATTAATGGGTAAATAAAATAAATTTTAGTTTGTTTATATAATGAAATATTATGCAGTAGTTAAAAGAACAAATTACTGATAGACACCAAAAGAATGAATACATTAAAAAAACTGCTGGATGAAAGAAGTCAGGAATAAAAAAATACATCCTACTATAATGATTCAATTTAAATGAAATTCTAGGAAATGCAAAACTAATTTATATAGTCAGAAATCTCATCAGTGTTTGGGAGGACAGAGATTGATGGATTGACTGGGAAAGGGCACCAAGGGACCTTTTTGTGGTGATGAAACTGTACCTTGATCGCAGTGGTGCTTATATTTGTCAAAACTTATTGAACGCTACACTTAAAAATGGGAACTTTTATTTTGGAAGTTTGATTTTTAAAAATGTATGGTTAGTAAAAAAAAAGTTAAAAAATACTTAAGATGGAAAGAATACATATAGAAACAATAGTGGTTGCTTATTTTGTTTTAATTCTTAATGTTTTATTGTTCATTTTCTAAACAGCATGATAAAACCTCTAGCTATATGGTCATTATTTTTTAATGGATGTACTCAGGATTTCTGGCATTGTCTCAAAGCTGTCACTGAGAATGCTGTTGGGTGTTATGAAAATAAGCTAGAAAACTGGAAATTAGGTTGGAAATAAACTCAAGTAAAATTGAAAAAAACACACTGTTTGCTCTGGGGATTTGGATTATTTATAAGAAGAGGTTGCTTTTCACTTAGAATTTGTTAACAATGCACAGTGTTTGTTATTTTTATGCAATATTTTGCCTATAAATTTATACTTGAAATGGTAAATTTAGGTGTGGCCTCTTATTTTTGAATTTCCATTCCCTTGGCTATAATTGTTTATTTTTAGGAGAGGTGGTTATGGTAGAGTATCTCAGAACAACTTTCTGATCAACAGGGCAATTAACGGTTGAAAATGATACAAAACTTAATTAGGTCTATATTCAGGTGCTCTCTGTTAGGACTCTAAGTTAGTATTCTCAAACTTGGCTACACATGCAATCACCTCAAAAATACTTACACCTGAATTTCATACCTATTTCTTTTTAATTGTCCAGGGAGTGGAATTTTAAAAATAGTCCCAGTTGATTCATATGTGAAGCCAATGTCCATAAATGCCCTGGGGCACTTTCTGGGGTTGCCATATGACTGATAACCTGTACTAAATAAGGAGCTCAGGGTTTCACGACTCTGGTTGACTCTAGTCTTTTTTTTTTTTTTTTTGTGGTATGTGGGCCCCTCACTGTTGTGGCCTCTCCCATTGCAGAGCACAGGCTCCAGACGCGCAGGCTCAGCAGCCATGGCTCACGGGCCCAGCTGCTCCGCGGCATGTGGGATCTTCCCAGACGGGGGCACGAACCCGTGTCCCCTGCATCGGCAGGCGGACTCTCAACCACTGCGCCACCAGGGAAGCCCCCTTGACTCTAGTCTTCACCTATGAATCTGTTGGTTTCTGTGGATGAAAGGCCCCTTGATGAGTTTTTTGCTATTCAAATTATCGCCTATACAATACTTTATCTGAAGCTTCTACTTTGAAGTTGTAGAGTTGTGGAAATGGTTGCTTTAGAGATAAAACATCATCAGTAAAATGTTAAAAAAGTATTCCAGTACAGTGAATTTCTAAACTACATTCTTGTTCAGTATAAACTCCTCTGGTTCAGCTTATCATAAAGGAGTTAGAAATATCATGGCATAGGCATTCCATAGTAATTTTTCGAAATTTAAATAACAGCTTTTTTTTTCTTTTTAAAAAAAATTTATTTTGTTTATTTAATTTTGGCTGCGTTGGGTCTTTGTTGCTGAGTGCGGGCTTTCTCTAGTTGCGGTGAGCGGGGTCTACTCTTCGTTGCGGTGCATGGGCTTCTCATTACGGTGGCTTCTCTTGCTGCGGAGCACGGACTCTAGGTGGGCAGGCTTCAGTAGTTGTGTCACGTGGTCTCAGTAGTTGTGGTTTGCAGGCTCTAGAGTGCAGGCTCAGTAGCTGTGGCTCACTGGCTTAGTTGCTCCGCAGCACGTGGGATCTTCCCAGACCAGGGCTTGAACCCATGTCCCCTGCGTTGGCAGACAGATTCTTAACCCCTGTGCTACCAGGGAAGCCCCTAAATAACAGCTTTATATTAAAAATTAAATAATAGAAAGAATGCATAGCTTAAAATGTTTTAGTTTTAGTTTTATGTTTTAGTTTTAGTTTTATGGTTTTAGTTGTATGTTATCCATTCTTAACTAATCACTTTCTAGATTAGTATTGTTATGGTCTGGATCATGTCCTTGCCAAATTCATATGTTAGTGTCCTAGCCCCCAGTACCTCAGAATGTAACTGTATTTCGAGGTAGACGCTTTAAAAAGGTAAAGGGAGGTCATTAGGGTGGGCCCCTATCCAGCATGACTGGTATCCTTATAAGTATAGATAAGGACACCGACCCACAGAGGGAAGACCAGGTGAAGACAAAGGGAGAAGATGATAACCTACCAGCCAAGGAGAGAAACTTCAGAAGAAACCAACCTGCTGTCACCTTGATCTCAGACTTCTAACAGTAAGTACTTTGAGAACAAACATCTTTAAGACACCTAGTCTTGGTACTTTGTTATGCAAGCTTTAGAAAACTAATACAGTGGTTCTCAACATTAGCTGCTCAGCAGAACCACCTGTAGCTACAATAAAAGTAAAATGATGCCCATACCAATTAAATCATAATGGGAGGGGAGGAAATGTAGGGTGGGTGCACTCTGATGTTTTTTAGTAAGGTCTCCATGTGATTTTTTTGAGGACAGGCTTACATTTCACTAACGTTTTTCTATAACAGTCTGCTACAAAGTTGCCTAGTGAGAATAACTTGAAAACTGATAAACAAGTCATAAGTTCTTTACAATCTATCCAGGTTCTATTTGTTATTTTGACAAGTATGTTCCTTAAATTATTTAGTATCTATTCTTTGTGTGATAGAAAACAACAGTAAATTGGTTTAAAATTTTGTTATCTGCTATTGAAATAAATTTCTTCTTGTGTGGCTTATGCATAGAGACATTATTTATTCTGTTGTAATATTTCTCTTAAGAGACAGATCTCAATATGTTTCTGTTTTTCTCAATGTGATATCATAGCCCCATAGAAAGTATAAATGCCAAGATTTTAAGCCATTTAAGCCATTTCGTGGGTATTTTTAGGATTAACCCTAATTATTAAATTACAGTTTCTAACAATCTTTGGTTTGATTTCTTCAGAGAGAATGTGCTTTATCACAGGTAAAGAGAGGAAAAACAATTCCTGAAACAGGAAAGAATACAAATAAGAAAGCTGCAGCTGCAGCTGCAGCAACTAACCACAGCAGAAACTGTTCAGAAATGCCACTTAATAGTTCTTTCCAGACTATTTCCAAGTTCTGCTGCTTGCTAAGCTAAAAATAGGTACGACATATGCCACATATAAATAATTATCTGCATGTGGGGATTCTCCAAGAACTGACCTCTATAGCTTGGGATAAAAATCACCTGGAGACCTCTGGTTGTTTCTGCTAATCAGTTCTGACACAAAGTAGGATACGGGATTTAAGATTAGAAAATCAAATGCTGGAATACATGGTCTGGGCTCAGATCCTAGTTTTTCTCCTTCTTGGCTTTGTAACCTTGGGTAAATTATTTAAAAAAAATTTTTTTTTAAATCTCTGTGTAGCTTATTTTGCCTCAGGGATTTTTCTGTGTTCATTTAAGGCAGTAGTAAACACTCAGTGTTAATTTATATCAGACATCATCTATTACAACTGTGTAGAAATCCTTTCATCCTTCACTACCTTCCTTTATACTTTGGTACTTGACCCATATTTTTCTTTTCTATCCTATTTATTTCTCTCTTCTCACTGTCTTTTACAGTGGTAATATTAGAAATTTATGTTCCATTTGTTGCTATTGGATATCCACCACACAGCAGTATGGTTCTATCTTAGTCTTCACTAGAAACTACTCTGTTGGAAGTGTCTTGAAAAGAAGCTCTTGCTCTTGTCAATCACAGTTCTCTACTTCTCATCCCTTACATTACTTTAGAAGAAGAAGGTAACTCTGAGTTGGTTGGTAGTTAAGGTAAAGGAGGAAAATTGAAAAAAGGTAGTGTCAAAATATCTCAATAAATCCTAGCAAAAAGTCCCTGTTTATTAAAGAAACTTTCATTTTACCAACTTTATCCACTCAGGCAGTTCACCCTAATAAGCCTTCAATTTTTCCCACTAGATCATCACTTGATTCATCATCTCATGAACCAGGCAAGCTAAAACCTGCCCTAGATTAACACCAAGGTCAGCTGCTTAATTGCTGTAAATCATAATCTCCCAATATTTTGCTCCTTTGACTGTCTTGTTATTCCTAATTACTTCTGAACTTTAATATTCCTGACTTTCAATTATCCTTTTATTAATCTGTAACATATTTAACCCTTGAGTAAGTTACATGTGGAACACAATGTTATATAATCATCTTTGTTTTACATATAACTGTTGCAGGTGTGTCTCTTATTTCTCAATTGGTTGTAATATTCATTCAGGAAAGAGACTATATCTTTTTATCCCCTATAAATCCTAGAATAGTGACACACACAAGGGAGGCACACATTAAGCTTGACTCCATAAGTAATTGTTCATTTAAAATTAAGCACAACTCCATTTTATGCTTAATATGCTTAATAAATTAGGATTTGGGGATTACAGATACAAACTACTATATAGAGAAGGGACAAACAACAAGGTCCTACTGTATAGCACAGAGAACTATACTTAATATCCTGTAATAAACCATAATGGAAAATAATTTGAAAAAGAATAAATATATATATATGTATATGTATATATAACTGAATCACTTTGCTGTACACCAGAAACTAACATGACATTGTAAATCAACAATATTTCAATTTAAGAAAATTAAACATAAGTAAAAAAAAAATTGGTGTCATTTTTTACTATTTTTTTTTAATAAGGTATTGTCTGGATGTATTCCTTATTTGACACCATTGTCTTTACGAGATCTGATTTGTTCATAGTCGTGAGTTAATTCCTTACAAACAAAAGTTCTAAACATACTCCAAAATTATGAGAAAAAATGATATATTCTTTTTGAGTCAGTAGTTTTATTTTATGTACATTAATATATTCCTAGAATGTACTATGGTATTACTTTGGTTGCCTACTAATTACACATGCAAAGAAATATTTCTGTTTGTATTTGATCTCATTAAATGATACAGTGCAATAGGAACATGTTTCTTACATAGTTAGAAACTTCATGTTTGCTTTTTTAAATTTACTTTTTTTCAATTATCTGCTTGTCTTGAGTTGAATATTAAATGTAAGGCATGCATGAAAATCTGACTGCATAGATAAAAGTATGGCCCGTTTACTATAAGCTTCACTGGGTGATTCATTACTTACTTTACATTTATAAAACTGGGAGGCATTTCATAGTGTGTGACTTCTTAAAAGTAATAAAATATCATGTGGAAAGAAAGTAATTTTTTCATTTGGGGGAGAAAGGTTAATGTTATCAGATCACAAGCCACAATTATTATATTGCCTATTCCAATGTATTAATTGGTATTTTCTACTCTAATTTTCACTGTGATTGTGAATGTCCATGCCCCAAAACACAAGAAATTGGGAAATCAAGAATCCATGAAAAGAAAAAATATATGTATACATATATATACATATACATTTGTGTGTGTGTATATATATATATATATATATAATTTGCCATTTCTCAAACTGTAAGAAAGAGTTTAATAAGTGAAGGAAAAAGTTGGCTTACAATAGTGAAATATATTAGAAAGATAGAATATTGCTTACCAAATTCAGTTAAATTCTAAGGCTGTAGTTACAATTACCTTTACCTATACAGAGTTTTCCCATAAGTGGAACTTACTGCAGTAATAATGGAATTTCCAAACTGGTTCTTAGGATAGAAGTAAAATGATCATTACAAAAAAGGTTTTTTTTTGCTGTTGTTTTTGGTTTTTTCTTTTTATGTCTTTTTTATTGAAGTATAGTTGATTTACAATATTGTGTTAGTTTCAGGGGCACAGCAGAGTAATTCAGTTATGCAAAAATATATGTATCTATCTATATAAATTTTTTGAATTCTTTTCCATTATAGCTTATTATAAGATATTGAATATGGTTCCCTATGCTATACAGTAAATCCTTGTTGTTTATCTATTTTACATATGGTAGTATGCATCTATTAATCCCACATTTCCAATTTATCACTCCCTACCCCCTTCCCCTTTTGTAACCATAGGTTTGTTTTCTATATGTTTGAGTCTGTTACTGTTTTGTAAATAAGTTCATTTGTAATATTTTTTAGATTCCACATATAAATGATATCATATAATATTTGTCTTTCTCTAACTTCACTTACTATGATAATCTCTAGGTCCATCCATGTTGCTGCAAATGGTATCACTCTTTTTTATGGCTAATATTCCATTGTGTGTGTATGTGTGTATATATTTATATATTATATATATATATATATTTTTTTTCTTCTTTATCCATTCATCTGCTGATAGATACTTAGGTTGCTTCCATATCTTGACTATTGTAAATAGTGCCACTATAAACATTTTGGGTGCGTGTTTCATTTCAAATTAGAGCTTTTGTCTTTTCTGGATATATGCCCAGGAGTGGGATTGCTGGATCATATGGTAGCTCTATTTTTAGCTTTTTAAGGGATCTCCATACTGTTCTCCATAGGGGCTGCACCAATTTACATTCCCACCAACAGTGTAGGAGAGTTCCCTTTCTTCCACACCCTCTCTAACATTTATTATTTGTAGACTTTTTGATGATTACCATTCTGACCAGTATGAGGTGATATCTTATTGTAGTTTTGACTTGCCATTTTTCTAATAATTAGCAGTGTTGAGCATCTTTTCATGTGCCTATTGGCCATCTGTATGTTTTCTTTGGAGAAATGTCTATTTAGGTCTTCAGTCCATTTTTTGATTGGCTTGTTTGTTTTTTTGTTATTGAGTTGTATGAGCTGTTTGCATATTTAGGAAATTAAGCCTTTGTTGGGCACATCATTTGCAAATATTTTCTCCCAGTCCGTAGGTTGTCTTTTCATTTTGTTTATGGTTTCCTTTGCTGAACAAAAACTTATAAGTTTTATTAGATCCCATTAGTTTATTTTTGCTTTTATTTCTATTACCTTGGGAGATTGGTGCCATTTATGTCAGGGAATGTTTTACCTATATTCTCTTCTAGGAGGTTTATGGTATCATGTTTAAGTCTTTAAGCCATTTTGAGTTTATTTTTGTATATGGTGTGAGGCAGTGTTGGCATATCTTAATCTATTTACTTTTAATCTATATTGTCTTTATATTTAAAGTATATTGCCTTTATATTTAAAGTTGGTTTTCTTTTAATCTATTCTGACAATCTCTGTCTTTTAGTTCAGACCATTGACATTTAAGGTAATTATGGATATAGTTGTATTAATATCTACTATATTTCTTATGGTTTTCTATATGTTGCCCTTGTTCTTTTTTCCTATGTTTGTATTCCAATCTTTTTCTGCCTTTTATGGTTTTAATTAAGCATTTTATATGATTCCATTCTCTTGTTTTTCTTACCATATCAGTTATACTTCATTTAAAATTTGTTTTTATGACTGCCCTAAGAGTTTGCAATATACATTTACAACTAATACCAGGATACTTTCAAATAAGATTATATCACTTCATGGATAGTACAAGTACCTTATTATAACAAAATAATTCTAGTTCCTCCCTCTAATGCTTTTTATTACTGCTGTCATCCATTTCACTTATCTGTAAACATGTATATGTGTATATGTATATTTGAATACACTGTTGCTCTGTTTATTAGAAACAAAGTGTTCTCTGTTAGATCAATTAGAATAAGAAAAATAAAAGTTTTTATCTTATCTCCACTTATTTCTTCTTCAGTGCTCTTCCTTACTTCATGTAGATCCAAATTTCTGATCTATATTATTTTCCTTCTCTCTAAAAAACTTCTTCAAACATTTCTTGCAAAGCAGATCTACTGGCAAAAATTTTTCTCAATTTTTGTTTCTCTAAGAAAGTCTTCTTTTCCCTTTCATTTTTGAAAGATAATTTTGTAGGGTACAGAATTCTAGGTTTTTTCTCTCTCAACACTAAATATTTCACTACACTCATTTTTTTTTTTTTTTGGTATTGTTTCTGAGGAGAAGTTAAAAATAATTCTTACCTTTGTCCTTCCATAGGTAAGGGTTTTTTTTCTCTGGTTTCTTTCAGAACTTTATTCAGTATCTTTGATTTCCTATAGTTTGAAAATGATATGCCTAGGTTTAGTATTTTACTATTTATCCAGTTTGGTGTTCTCTCAGCTTCCTGGATCTGTGGTTTGGTATCTGACACTAGTTTGGGAAAATTCTCAGTGTTTATTGTTCAAATATTTTTTCCATTTCTTTCTCTCTTGTATTCCTATTACCCATAGGTTACAATTTTTGTAGTTTTTCCACGATTCCTGGGTATTCTGTTATGTTTTTCCAGTCTTTTCTGTTTGTTTTTCACTTTTGGAAGTTTCTATTGAGATATTCTCTAACTCAGAGATTCTCTCCTCAGCCGTTTTCAATGATGTCTAATAAGATTATCAAAATCATTCTTCGTTTCTACTGCAGTGTTTTAATTTTAGCTTTTTCTTTTAGTGGGGGGCGTCTCTCAGAATGTCGTTCTCTCTGTTATATTGGCCATATGATCTTGCATACTATCTTTATCTATTAAAACTCTTAGCATTTTAATCGTAGTTGTTTTAAATTTCAGATCTGATCATTCCAGCATTCCTGATGAGTCTTTTCCTGATACTTACTCTGCCTCTTCAAACTATTTGTGGGGCCTTTTATACTATGTGTTTTTTTTTTTTTTTGATGTCTGTACATGAAGAATTGAATAAAAGAAATTGCTGTAACTAGGCCTTTAGTAATGTGATGGTGAGGTGTGGGGAGGGCAGACATTCTGTAGTCCCATGTTTAGGTGTCAGTCTTTTAGTAAGCCTATGCCTCTGGACTGTGAACTTCACAAGTTCCTCTCTGTACCCCCTTTTCACATGGGACCAGTAACAAAAGTGGACTAGAGTTGTGTATTTTTATTCTTCATGGAAGCCTGGAGGAGGCTGGTATTAGTTATTTTCTTTTCTCCATGCAGAAGGCTAGAGCCAGCTGTAGTTGGTTATTTCCCTTCCCCAGGTCATTTAGGCTCTAATAAAACCCCAGCTGATGAGGCTGTAGTTAACTAGTTTCCACTGAGAGCAAGCCTTATTAAGAATCGCAGATTGCTCTGCTGTATTTCAAAATGGCTTTTTTTCCCCTCCCCGTATGGGAAGCACAAGGGGATTTTTCTCTGGTATTCACTGTAAGAACCTGGTCAAGCTGCAGGCGTAAAACTCACATAATGTGGGGACCTCTCTGTGAGTGGGCCATCATGAAGATTTTATTTCTCAGAATTTCCAAACTGAGCCTCCAACAGTTCTTCAATTAGAGTTAAGGTTTTCCTACCCCACACTGCTTTCCGTGAAGGTTTCAGCTCATGGGTTTCTGTTCTGGTAAGTTGTGATTCTCCATATTCATTTATTGGTCTCTCCAATTTGAGGGTCAGGGATTTGTCCTGTGACCTCACTTATTTCATTGTGTCTCAAATATACATGAATATAATAATATTATACAGGTACAATTATTTGAACATTACTTGGTTCTCAGTGTCTAATATAGGTTTATTTGATATTAATGATACCAAACAAATAACCATGTGTTTTTGACCAATTCTACCATAGCCTGAAATGTTCCACTTGTTTTGTGGGTAATGTGGGTAGAAAAATGATAATAACAGGGAAAAGGATGTAATAGAATCAGAACAATGGAAGAAACTGCAAAAGAACTTCATGTTAAGCAGTAAATAAGAATTACAGAAGACTAATTGAAGGGGGATGGGCAGACAGGGAGAAGAGATTGACATACCTAGGAAGACTGGATGTGCTGGTGAGAGATTCAGGAACTAAGCATTTTGAAACAGTCTTCCTATATACTGAGTCAAGACTGTGTCTTTTCTATTGATATAGTTCCACTGTCCAGCAACTCAGAGATGTGCAATACATATGTAAGAAAAGTTCCCCAAGGAGAATTGAAGTGAGTGTGCCAATCAGCATCTATCCAAAGGAATGGAAATTAGAAGCTGACTGTGGAGGGAAAAAATACATAAACAAAAACAGGACAACCTGAGGGGGATTATAGAGACCTGACCCAATGAGAAGAAAATAAAAGGAGTGGGAATCTTTTCTTTGGAGCTAAAATTTTGGATTAAGGCCCTGTAGGTTAAAACTAATTCACACATGCAAATGTAGGTCCCAAACTATATAAAATAGGGGAAACTCCATCTCCACAGTTACCTAATGATCCTTTCATAGTTCCCAGGGCAAACAGGCTGTTGTGAATGCTACTCATACCACGTAGGACATTAAACCATTGGGATAGGGGTGGAGAGCATTGACCTTTAAACATAATCAGTATTGGTGATTTCAATTCAGTTTTACCTTGCTCATTTAACACTATGTGGATCACTATACAAATTTGTGTAAAGCTGGGAAATCTATTCCCAAGAGGTTCATATGTAGTTGGTGTAACAACTACCTTGAGCCAAAAGGATTAAAGTAATTCAAAGCATATTAATCCCTCCTGAGCCACACAAAACTTTGTTTATCTCAGAATGACTAGAGCTTTCTTGATGCTTTTAGAATATTCAGTGGTAGTTTAATTTAGTTCCTCATCTTTTTTTTTGGGGGGGTGGGGTGGGGGTGGAGGGGCTTCCAAGATTCTATAGGATATTAAAATTAAAAGATTGCCAT
Source organism: Mesoplodon bidens (assembly GCF_964165515.1). Classification (NCBI taxonomy): domain Eukaryota; kingdom Metazoa; phylum Chordata; class Mammalia; order Artiodactyla; family Ziphiidae; genus Mesoplodon; species Mesoplodon bidens. The sequence goes on along the minus strand of NC_138168.1, from coordinate 32,410,644 downwards.
CAATATTTACTATTTATGCTGTAATTCTGAAGTACTGTTATTTTCAAAGTTTAGTAATTCCATTAGAAATAATCCTCCCTCTCCCACTCACCCTGTGCACCACATAGCCTCAAAAGAAAAGGAAGGAATGACTCAAAACAGAAGTAAATCTCTTAACAGATATAATAAGAAATGTGCAAAATAAATCATTTTATAAATGTCAGAGATGCGTGTTCTTTACTCAGGTGTGAAGGTGTTCTTTTTTTTTTTTTTTTTTGGAATGAACCCTGATCGTCTTGGGACATAAGATTTAATTAGATAGTAGTTCAAAATGGAAAGTAAAGTGACTTTTTTTTTTTTTTTTTTTTTTTTGCGGTACACGGGCCTCTCACTGTTGTGGCCTCTCCCATTGCGGAGCGCAGGCTCAGCAGCCATGGCTCAGGGGCCCAGCCACTCTGCGGCATGTGGGATCTTCCCGGACCGGGGCACGAACCCGTGTCCCCTGCATCGGCAGGTGGACTCTCAACCACTGCGCCACCAGGGAAGCCCAAAGTGACTTTTTAAATACATGTCCCTATGTCAAAAACAAATGTATTTGTTTAAGTACTTGGAATTCTGTAATTTTTGCTTTTTGAGCCCATGGCTATGTTCTTACTCATTTTAACTTTCCAGAAAAATAAAAGATCACTCTTATCGGCAATTTCTAATTTCTCTTGAACTGCTCTTTACTGTGCAAAAACTATCATATAGCTCTGCTCATACCCTGAAGAAAGAGAATATTAGTGATATATCAAGCTGTTAGAAACCTTTTAACTGGGGCCCTCAGGATAGAAGGCTTTAATGAAATGTCAGAAAATGATATGCTTTAGCCAAATATTGTTTTAAGAGGTGTTTGTTGTTGTTGTCTTTTTACTGTTTGGGTTTGGTAAGGCCAACAGATCAGAAGACAACTGCCATTGAAAAGATAGTTTGTTATATTCTCAGATTCAGGAGAGGGAGAACACACATCACCAGGGGCTACACTGGGAATCACCTGTGGTCAATTGAGGGGAGAACCATGGGCAAGAGCCTTTACTGTGGTTTCCAAGTGAAAAAAACAGGCAAGGCAGGGTAAGCATGCTTAGAACTGTCTAAGTTTGAATAATTTTAGTGGCTTTGGGTTATTGGGGCTGTCCATGGTTGCTTAATACCTAGCCCTGGGGTAGTTAATGTAGGTGGATATTGGTCCAGGCTATAATAGCCTAATAGGCAATGTAGTTGTGGGTATGGACTAAACTGGCTGCTTAAGAAGGGGGCTTGAACAGCCTCCTGCCAGGGCCTCAAAACTGGCTCAGGACAGCAATTTAAAAACTATGTTACAATAGTCTCCTTGATGTCTTAACATTAGTCTGAACTTGGTTATTTGGGTATTTGAGTGGCCTGAATAGTAGGAGACATCTTCAAAGAGTAGAACATAGTTGCCCTAAACAGCATAGAAAACATTATGAGAGAAAAAAGGAGGGAAACAAATAGAAGTATAAGGGGTCCTTATAGGCTGGCTCATAACTAAGTTTCTCATTTATATGGCATTAGCCAAGAAAACAGATCTGAAATTTCTGTGGTGTCTGATGATATCTCCATGGTATTGTAATGTGTGTTAAAAGTATTGAAACCATGCCCCATAGAGGTAAAAAACCCATCCTGAAACTGTGCCCCATAGGGTTAACAGGAACTGGTGACTAACAAGTTCTTGAGCTTGTCTTACAGCTTGTTAAAAAACCCTCCACTTGTAGCCTACCTTCACAGAGCAAGCTCACCTTCATTATTTTGTTGCAAATTGCATACCCTCCAAGCTTCACATAGCCTAAATAATAGGCTGATGTTTGCCAGAGTTGTTTTCCAGGAACTTGAATCAGCTGTGTCTATTTCAAGCTCAAGCAGGCTAAGACTAAAGTTTAGTTCAAGCAGGCTAAAACAGGGCCTGCATAGGTGTCCAATGAATGACTTTTGACGTCAGAGGGCCAAAAACTCCACCCCCAGGTCATGCTAAGCTTCACCATTTTTGAAGATACAGTCCATGAAGGAGCACATAACTTAGATACACCTTCACATAACACAGTGTATATCACTTTTTCCCTACCTCTAATGACTTTTCCTCATGCCTCAGACCTCCCTGATCCTGTATCCTCTAACTATCTCAAGCCCCTTACCTTAGGGAAAGCAGATCTGAGACTGGTTCTACCATCTTCTTGCTTGGTTGCCTCGTGAATAAACCCTTTCTTTGCTGCAAACCTTGGTGTCTCAGTGTTTTGGCTTGCTGCACATCAGACAGATGAAGCTGGTTCAATAACAGTATGAGTTATATATTTTTTAAATAATATTTTGGGGTACCCCTCAGGGTAAGTTGGTAGGTACAGCAGTTATGTTTGTTGGAGGGTATGAACTGATAGGTCAGTCAAGTGCACTCCCTTAGGCATGGGAGAGTAGGGGTGTATGAGTTGGCAAGAGCAAGGAGTACACCAGGAACTTGGGTTAAATGGACAGTGAACTCCAAGAACATAATGGAAGCTCTAATAGCAAAGGAAGAAAAGCAATAAATGTTTTATGTCTGATTTGTCAACCTCTTTGGAGAGGCAACCTCTGGGTGTCAGTGGGGCAGAGGTTTTAGTGTCTGGGATGAAGTCATTTCAGAGGGCAATGTCATCTCTGGTGGTGAGGTCCTGAGCCAGGGTGATATTGTCTGGGATGTGGGACTGGGGATCCTTTTTAAGAGGATATCCACCAAAGTTGAAGTGTCTTGTGTTTGTGACCCTATGGCTTATAGGCAGTCCATAACATGTATGTTGATGCATTTTTAGATGGAATACTTTCTATGATTAAAAGACTGCAACATTTTTACTGCAGCAGGTAAATTCCAAAGACTAGAAATTGGCAAAGAGCTGATATACATTTCCTTAAGTGAGATTTAAAAGAAAATGTTAATGAATTATACAGATAAAAAAGTTTTACTTCTGGTCAGAATTTTTTAGCATTAGTCTTTGCCAAATGAGGTGCCAAGCTTAAACTTTTAAGAGATAGATTATCATTTAGGAAGATACAAAAAAGAAAGTATTGTAAAATTTTTTCAATAAAACTTTGTTTACAATCATGTACCTAGATTTGTTGCTTTTAGGTACCCAAAGCCATAGAATATTTAGTTTTAAACTTCAGTGAGGTTACCATCTTCATAAGGGTGGGTTGAAATATCTTTATTCAAGAAATTGTAAAACAAAGATTTCAAACAAAAAGCAAATATATGATAGAATGGTAGACAATTCATAATACTAAGAAAAATTTAAAGCAAAATGAAATATCAATTTTAGGGAGAAATTAAGTTGGAAAAATCTTGATGGAGATTAAAAAAATTACCTATGACAAACTGTAAGGATAGAAGGAACAGGGTAGATGAGGAAATAGCTATCTGTTGTTTTGTTTTCTGATTGAAACTAAGCTTTTGTAGGGATGTAGCAGACAAGGAGTTCAGATAAACGTAGAGTGAGAGACCAACCATATGTTCTAGGCTTCTCAGATTGCTAGGATAGCTGCTCAGAACTAAAAGACTTCGGATCAAAGGGAGGATAAAGAAAACCATTCAGGATTTGTCCACTGACACTCAGGCACGCATGCAGCTTGCAAATGTGAACTTGCAGACTATTCACTGAGTGCCTGCTGGACCCTCCTCTTACCATATGCCTAGACCCACTTTTTCTTTTTTTTTTTATTGAAGTGTAGTTGAATTACAGTTCTGTGTTAGTTTCAGGTGTACAACAAAATGATTCAGAAATATATATGTGTGTATATATATATTTCAGACTATTTTCTATTATAGGTTATTACAAGGTACTGAATAGTTCCCTGTGCTATACAGTAAATCCTTATTGCTAATCTATTTTATGTATAGTAGTTTGTATTTGTTAATCCCATACTCCTAGTTTATCCCTCCTTTCTCTTTACTCCTTGGTAACCAAAAGTTTGTTTTCTGTGTTTATGAGTCTTTCTGTTTTGTATATAGATTCATTTGTATTAGTTTTTAGAATCCATGTATAAGTGATCATATTTGTCTTTGACTTCATTAAGTATAATCTCTATATCTATATTGCTGCAGATGGCAATAGTTCATTTTTTATTGCTGAGTAATATTTCATTATGTACATATACCACACCTTAAGTCAATTGTATGTTGAAGGCACTTGGGTTGTTTACATGTCTTGACTATTGTAAATAGCACTGCTGTGATCGTTGGAGTGCATGTACCTTTTTTTTTTAAACATCTTTATTGGAGTATAATTTTTTAACAATGGTGTGTTAGCTTCTGCTGTATAATAAAGTGAATCAGCTATATATATACATATATCCCCATATCCCCTCTTTCTTGCATCTCCCTCCCACCATACCTATCCCACCCCTTTAGGTGGACACAAAACACAGAGCTGATCTCCCGGTGCTATGCAGCAGCTTCCCACTAGCTATCTGTTTTACATTTGGTAGTGTATATATGTCCATGCTACTCTCTCACTTTGTCCCAGCTTACCCTTCCCCCTCCCCATGTCCTCAAGTCCATTCTCTAGTAGATCTGTGTCTTTATTCCTGACCTGCCCCTAGGTTCTTCAGAACCATTCTTTTTTTAGATTCCATATATATGTGTTAGCATATATTATCTGTTTTTCTCTTTCTGACTTACTTCACTCTGTATGACAGACTCTAGGTCCATCCACCTCTCTACAAATAACTCAGTTTTGTTTCTTTTTATGGCTGAGTAATATTCCATTGTATATATGTGCTACAACTTCTTTATCCATTCATCTGTCAACAGACACTTAGGTTGCTTCCATGTCCTGGTTATTGTAAATAGTGCTGCAATGAATATTGTGGTACATGTCTCTTTTTGAATTATGATTTTCTCAGGGTATATGTCCAGTAGTGGGATTGCTGGGTCCTATGGTAGTTCTATTTTTAGTTTTTTAAGGAACCTCCATACTGTTCTCCATAGTGGCTGTATCAATTTACATTCCCACCAACAGTGCAAGAGGGTTCCCTTTTCTCCACACCCTATCCAGCATTTATTGTTTGTAGACCTTTTGATGATGGCCATTCTGACCGACCGGTGTGAGGTGATACCTCATTGTAGTTTTGATTTGCATTTCTCTAATGATTAGTAATGTTGAGCATCCTTTCATGTGTTTCTTGGCAACCTGTATATCTTCTTTGGAGAAATGTCTGTTTAGGTTTTCTGCCCATTTTTTGATTGGGTTGTTTGTTTTTTTTGATATTGAGCTGCATGAGCTGCTTGTATATTTTTGAGATTAATCCTTTGTTAGTTGCTTCATTTGCAAATATTTTCTCCCATTCTGAAGGTTGTCTTTTCACCTTGTTTATGGTTTCCTTTGCTGGCACATATCTTTTTGAATTAGAGTTTTCATCGTTTCTGGATATATACCAATGAGTGGGATTGGTGGATCATATGGTAGTTCTATTTTTATTTTTTTAAGGAACCTCCATACTGTTTTCCATACTTGCTGCACCAACTTACATTCCCACCAACAGTGTAGGAGGGATCCCTTTTCTCCACACCCTCTCCAGCATTTATTATCTGTAGACGTTTTGATGATGGCCATTCTGACTAGTGTGAGGTGATACCTCATTGTAGTTTTGATTTGGATTCCTCTAATAATTAGCGATGTTGAGCATCTTTTCATGTCCTTTTTGGCCATCTGTATGTCTTCTTTGGAGAAATGTATAATTTAGTTCTTCTCCCATTTTTTGATTGGATTGTTTGTTTTTGCCATACTGAGTTGTATGCATTGTTTGCATATTTTGGAAATTAACCCCTTGTTGGTTGCATCATTTGCAAATATTTTCTCTCATTCTGTAGGTGTAGGTCTTTTCATTTTGTTGATGCAGATTTTGTAATTTGTGTGACATAATGTAATATAATCCACATATTTGTCAATGTCTCCATCTATTACATTTATTTAAGAATGAATCACTCATGAAAAAAGTGTGATTGCTTACACTGTTGATACTATATTATCATCCTCTAATTTTATTATGTATAAGCTACTCACCACAATTATATCTTTTCAAATACGAATTATGTTTGTAAGTTCCTTTTCAGTATTTCACCTAACAAATTTTGTACATTTTAAAGCAAAATCTTTTGAAACAACTGAAATATTTATATTTGAAAATGAATAACAATGGCAATAATTTCTTCCCAGATTTGATTTCTTTTGCAATAATGCTTATCACTGTTTATTGGAACTCATCTGAAAAATTACAGTAAAAACAAGAAAAAAAGGACCTTTTCAGTGTTGAAATGGAAATAAAATGTGTTATTTAAGGTTTAGGATGACAATGGAGGGACTTAAGGTCTTCTAGAAATTATTTTCTGGAGTTATCCAGAATGATTAAGTAGAGTATCACAACTTTATTGACGTGATCCTCCTCTTTTCCTGGGTTTAAAAAAGAGTTTCTCTGCAATTTGAAACCCAATATTTATGGACTTAAAACCTACACATGCTCAAAAGAGACTTAGACCAGTTCCTAACTTCATGTTTCAAGATATTCCTACATATACTGAATTCTTTTTAATTAATTACATTTTGATCATAGCCCTTTCAAATTCTAGCTTTGAACTTCAAAGTAATTGTAGGCATAAACAAAATGATGAAAGCAGTAGAGATATATAATATTCCCTCAAACGTTGAAAGCTGGAATAGTTTAGATATGAAGGACAAAAATGCTGTGATAAGACAATAACTGAAGCAGGGAAAAGGTATGCACACACCGTGATGCCAGTGGATGAAGAGACAGCTCTCAGTTGAGCTTTTGGCTCATTTGCCAAAGTCACAATAATGAAGCCCTAGAACCCTGAGCTTTCTGTGAACCCACCTATGTACATAACTTAAAATGACATAGAGAAATGAGTAATTAATTCTATAATGTTTAGCTTTCTATAGCGATACAGCTGCCAATATGAATATTTTAGAGCCCACAACACTGTTCCTTTATGCCACAAGATGGTATTTTAAAATTTGGAGAGGGAGACCAGAGAGCTGATAAATTATCTCAATGGTTGTATCAAAATTAACCTTCACTTTACCCAAAAGAGTCTAGGAATTTATTTCTTTTAAAAATAATTTGATACTAACATAAACATTACATCTTGTTTTCTTTTGTCTCCCTCAAGTTGTGTGATGTATGAAATCTTTAAAAAGTTGCTGCTTGTGTGGCAGATTGAACAAGTGAAATGAATTATAGATAAGGAAGATAATTTCTTTTAAAATAAAAGGCCTAAGACAAAAAATTCAGACATATTACATTTGCAGATTTTTTAGGGTTTGTTTCTTAGGTTTTAATTGAGAACAATAAAAATTCAGTTGTCTCCTAAACTTCTGACATTAAATGAAATAAATATATTTTTACTTCCCCTTCTAGTAAATAAATAAAGTCTAAGAGTTAGTAAGATCCAATATATTACATTTTGGCATAGTCAAATCCAATTTATTATACCTTTGTAATATCATTTGAATATTGTCATTTCTCTCCACTTCACTGCTGCCATCACCTAGATTACTTAAATTTCATGATAGCTGGTTTCTAAACTCTGTAGCCATGGTGATCTTTCTTTGTTTCTATAGAATTAGCTTAGTTACACAAGAAATACATTATCATTTCATGAAAAAGTCCATAAAAATAGAGAAGAAAAAGTTAATTTAATAACTTTAAATCAACTCAGATTCACCCCAAGATATAACTGAATACTTGACATTTGTCCATCCAGATTTTCTCCCATTTTCATGAAATTATAAATATACCCTTACCACCTTCTAAAATGTAAGACTCTATCTTCTATTTTGGTCAGCCATCTCCTTTTTTATTAAGAAATATATCACAAACATTTTTTATCACTAAATACAAAAGTAAATAATCATTTTAAAGAATAATTCTTAAGTGTTTGAACATACCATACATTATATAAACAACATATTGAAGAAAACACTAGTTATGATTATAAAATAATAGAGGAAACCCTCTTGTACTTACATTTCAATGTGCTATTTCCAAATTTTTAGAGTTAAGTTCCTAAAATTGGGTTTAAGAAACAAGAACTGTTTGAGGGCTTTTAATACATATTACAATTCTTGCCATGAAAGCCTTATCAGGTTGCATCACTACCTGTAGAATAGTAGAATAGTTGTATGAGCCTACCTGGTCACCATGCCAGTGGTTCACAACCTGGCAGCTCATTAGCATTGTCTGGGTGGCTGTAAAAAAAAAAAAAAAAAAGTAAAAGAACAAAAAGTTGATAGCTCAACTCACCACCAGAAAATCAAGGTACTGAGATTAAGGAGGGGCCCAGGGCCATGCTGACCCCATAAAATTAATTGGGAAGTGTTCCTTCCTCTTCTCTTTTCTGTAGGTGTTTGTGTAGAATTGGTATTGTTTCTTCCTTCAGTGTGTGGTAAAATTCACTAGTGAAGCTATTCGTTCCTGGAGTTTTCTTTGGTGGGAGGTTTTAATGAAAGCATTCAATTTCTTTAATACATAAAGAGCTGCTTAGATTTCTATTATTCTTTCTTGAGCGTTGATGATTTGTGTCTTTCAAAAATTTGTCCATTTCACTGAATTTGTTGAGTATATATCATCACCTTCATTACAATATTTCCATGTTATCTTTTTGATATCTACAGGTAGATAGTGATACCCTGTCTTAATTTCTAATATATATATTTTAAATTAATGTCTTTTGTCTTTTTTCTTGATAAGTCTGCCTAATTTCCTCTGTACTTGTTCCATGGTTATTACTCTATTTTTTGTGTGGTCTTTATTCCATTTTCTAGGTTAACAATTTATCAGTTGATTAATATCTTCTGTTTCCTTGTGATTCTCTGATACATTGATTATTTTTAGTATTTCTGTCCTTTTTAAATTTCTAGTTAGTCTTTTATATTTAATTTTTCCTCTGAAAAACAGTTTGTTAATTTATTCATATTTCTAAAGGTTTTTCTTACAAATACATGACTTTTTTCTTTCTTTTTTTTTCTTTCTTTTTCTCTCCAAGTTTCTCTCTCTATTAAGTCTACCCCAGAGAGTGGAAGAGAGACAGACCATGGTTACTGTGACACCCCTACACCCTTGCTCCAGAACATAAGGAGTCTCTTCTGACTATGCCCTCACTCCTCCCCATACCCAATAAATAAAAAGGGGACAAGGAAATACAGGGTGAGGGAGGTATGCTTTTCTATATTAATTATTTTGTTACCAAACCAAACTAGGGTTAGCTGACCCAGTGGACAGCAAAGCCAATCTATCGACACCGGGCTGTGTTTATTGCAAGGCACTCAGTGTGGGGCCAAACAAAGTGAATGGGCAGCTCATGCTCAAGACATCTGAACTCCCCGATGGCTTTTGGGGAAGGGTTTATAAAGGCAAGGTAAGGGAGATGGTTGCAGGATGCCTGCTCCACTCACGGATACTCTTTTGATTGGTTGATGATGAGGTAACCAGGTGGTATTTTGGGAGTCAGCATCATCAACCTGGGTCCAAGCCGTCTGGGGTCTATGTGCTTTGTGGTCAGCATGTGGTTAACTTCTTCCACCTGGTGGAGGTTTTAAGTATCTGCAGAACAATAAAAGGATATGGCTCAGGATTTTATCTATAGCCCTTGAGGAGGAACTAAATGTCCTTGACTTTGTTTTATGGGTAAACTATTATTATTTTGTTTTGCTTGACTGTTTTCCTTTGTTTCTGCACTTTCTCTCTCTCTAAATTTGCTCTTTGGAGCTTAGGGAAGGCCTAGAAGGATAAAGCTTTTCTGCAAACAAGAGGCAGGTGGGGGACATGGCATGCAGGGTCGGGGGTAGTCTGTCTCTGGGAAGGCCCCACAGGGTCCTGCTTGGCTTCAATTTTATTCGACTTTCTTTCTATTTATTGTATCGTTATTTTCTTAATTCTTTCATTCTGATACTTATTTTGTTTTCCATTCATATAATTATTTAAGGCAATGAACTTTGAGCACTCTGTGCTCTATTCCACAAATTTTCAAATATAATTTTTTTAATGTTGTTCTTGTGAAATCCTGCAAATATAGTTTTTATTTCCACTTAAACCCAGTTGATTTACTTTTTCAACTCACAATGGAGAGTGATGTCTTTGTTTTCCAAGTTTTAAAAATATTAATTTCCATTCTAATTAAATTGTAACCAGAGATTATTTTTTATTCTATTTCTACTTTTAGAGATTTATCAAGAACTTCTCTGTGTCAAGTAAATAATCAAATATTATGAATGTTTAATGAACATGTGGAAAGAAGTTGTATTCCCCATATGATATCCTGATATTAGTAAACGTGAATGAGATTTTTTTTTTTTTTTTGGCTTGTGATATTTGGGCCTTTAATATCATTCCTTTGTCTTCAGTTGATTTTTCTTGGACTAAGAAAGCTGAATTTAAGTTACATGTATCTCCTGTAAATTTCTTTTATAAAGGTTGCTAGTATGTTATATGACTTATGGATATTAAGAACCATTAAAAATTTCTGTGTACCCCCCACCAAAAAAAACTTCTGTGTAAATTGACTCTTTGGTAGTAAAGTATGGGTCTCTTTACCTCATTGCTGTTTTGTTCTGAATTTTATCTTATATAATATTAAAATCATACATTTCTGATATCTTTTGTTTGTATTTGCCTAATAAAAATTTGCCTTTGCTCATTTTCTTTTTAACTATTTGGAATCTCTATTTTCCTGTTTCATAAATATACCATCTTATTAAGTTTTGGTTTATGAGACTGTCTTAAAATATTTCTCATTTAATAGAGGAAATATGCCCATTTATATTTAACTGTGTGACTGACATTTGCTTATAGTTCTGGGAATACTTTGTTATGATTTCTGTGTATATATACAAATAATTTTTTAAAGCCTTTCATTAGGAAATCAATTTCCTTTGTCTTAAAACAATATTATTTCTCAGGTTCTGACTTCCTGTAATGGCAGATTAGCTTGGAGGGGTTTGGGAGCAGAGAAAAACTTCTAGATAGTTATACAAGCCATGCAAAATATTAAAAGAACTATTTGAAAGTACTGGAGTGTGATCACAAACAGAAACTGTCTATCCTTGAAAAGTTAGACTTTGTTTGTTGCTTTTGCCTAAGGGCTACCTGACATTTTTAATACAGTTCAGTGTAGAAGAAAGCTTTATTATTAATGGCTTGAGTTGAGCTTTGGGGCCTTGGAGGGCAGCCAGAGATGTAAGGGGAGGATTGTATAACAGAGGAAGCTGCAGAGGCAGTGAACTCCAAACCTGCACATAAGTTTCCAAATCTTTGATTAAATCACACATGCTTGGCAGAGACCCTGGTGTGCTTGCCTGAAAAGCAGCAGCTGGAAGTTTAAGTAATGAAGTAGAGATTTCAGCCACTGCCACAGCTGAGGATACAGTTTGGAATCTGTGTCAAGTTGATTGTGTACTAGAACAAACCTCTTCCAAGTAATATAACAGAATCCAGAGCCTACAGAGTATAATATTATTTATAAAGTCCAGTATACACTCAAAAATCATTAAACTTATAAGAATCAGGAAAACATGTCTCATATTTAAGAGAAAAGGAAAAAAATAGAACCAACTGTTTACATGAACTAAATATAATTATCAGACAAGGACTTTCAAACAGCTGTTACAAACATATTCCAGAACTCAAAGAAAATGTGAGTCATAACGAATGAACAAATGGAGAGTCTCGGCATTTGAAAAAATGTACAAAATGAAGATATTACATCTGAAAATAATTAAAAACTGAAATGAAAAACTCAAGTTATGGCATTAAAAACATATTGGGAACGGCAGAAAAGATGATGTAACCTTTTTAAAAAAGGAAAAGTACACACACACGCATTTGTATGTATAAAACAATTTAAAGAATAAAGAGAAGAAAGACTGAAGAAAAGTGAATGGAACTTCAGAGACCTGCAAAATAGAATTGAACTGTCTATTATATGTGTAATTAGAGCTGCAGAAGGAAAAAGGAAAAATGCAGACAAAAAAATATTTGAAGAAAAGATAGGGAAGAAAAATATTTGATGGAATACTCACCATTTTATTGAAAACCATAAATTTACAGATCAAGAACCTCAAATCATAAGCAAGATAAGAACTGAAGAAGTGAAATAAAAACTATACAAATAAAAGAAAAAACAAAGCTGAAACTTGGTTCTTTGACATGATTAATAAAGTTGATAAACTCTTAACAAAGGTATGTATTTGTGTGTGTGTGAAAAGAGAGAGAGCAAGCAAATTACCAGTACCAGGAATAAAAGAGATGATTAGAGATATTAGAGATATTAGAAATATTAGAAGCATAGTAAAAGAATATTGTGAAAACTTACATGAACAAATACAGCAATTTAGAAATTTATAATAATTAGAACAAGTTAGAAATAGAAATTTCCTTTAAAACATAAATAACAGAAAAACATAAAAATCTGAAAATCTGAAAAACTGTTGTACAAATTAATTTTTTTCTCAAGCATCTCTCTAAATAGAAAACTTCGGGGACAGAGTCTTCATTATTGAATTCAATTAAATATTTCAGCAAGAGAAAATATCAATTCTACAAAAGTGCTTTAAGAGAATGGAGGAAGAAGGAATATTTTCTATTTTCTAACTTTCTTCATGAAGTCAGAATAATTATAATACCCAAATCTGCAGAGACTTAAGAAAATAAAACTCATCAGAATGGACATCAAAACTCTTATCAAATCAAACAAATCAAGTCAAGAATGTAAAAGGCAGTTGTAAATAACAATCAAGTGGAGTTTATCCTAGGAATGCAAGATTGGCTTAGCATTTGAAAATCAATCAGTGCATTACACCAAATTTGCAGGGGAAAAAAGTAAAACAACCACATAGACATCTCAATAGGGCACATAAAAAGCACTTGACAAAATTCAACACTCATTTATTTTTTAAAATATCTCTGTAAATTAGAAATTTAGAAGAGATATCTCAACCTGATAAAAATCATCTACAAGAAACCTATAGCTAACATTTTGAAGTTTGAGGACTGAATGCTTTCTTCAGCAGCCCTGGTGTTATAGGGAATTTTTTTCTGACTTAGGTTTCCAAGAGAGACTGTGTCCATTTTCCCAAATGTTCACTTCTCTTTTAGAAAAAAGTGTTTTCTTAGATACCTCACCTCTGTCTATTCACACATTTTCTGCACACGTTTCTCCATCTCCTCCAAGGATTTCTCTCATTTAATCTCAGTTCTGCATACAACTCAATTCCTCTTATTTAATATATTTGGTGGAGATTTCTGAGATCTACCAATTCTTGGCCACTACCAGAGTCCTCAATCTCTGCCACACCAGGTGGTTCTTGCACAGGTCCTGCTGCTCTTTCAAGTATCCTAGACCATACTTAGAGGTAATATGGAGTCTGTGGATTTTTCTCCTGCTCCATACTTGGGAGTAACTTGAAAGTTGTCTTGGAGTCTGTGCTTTCCCCCCTTCTCCTTGTTGCTATCACTTGCAAAAGAGAGAAAGAAGGTTCAGAGCTAAACAGCCAGAACTAAGTAGCCAGCATGTTCTTACTAGAGCTATAAGTTGAACTGAGGATAGGAGTAATCAGACCTATACTATATGACTCAAATTAGTGTAGGAATTAGAAAGGAAAAAGGGTAATGGATACTGGGGTGGTAATTGTCGAATGTCCACTAACATGTTAGTAATTTTATTTTTCAGATATTTTTCAATCAACATGCTTTAATTTTTAGATTAGCTTTAGGTTCTCAGCAAAACTGAGTGGAAAGTACAGATAGTTCTCATATACCCCCTACCCCCACGAACACACAGCCTCTTACCCTAATAAAAACGCACATAAGAGTGGTGTATTTGTTACAGCCCATGAAACTGCATTGATACAGTATTTGCACTCATAGTTTCCATTGGGGTTCACACTTGGTGTGTACATTATATGGGTTTAGACAAATGTATAATGGCATATATACACCTTTATGATATTCTTATTGTCTCTGTAGTTTTGCCTTTTCCAGAATCTCTCATAGTTGGACTCATACAGTATGTATGATTTCAGCCAGCCTTTTCAGATTGGCTTCTTTCAAATAGTAAAATACTTCCAAGGTTCCTCCATGTCCTTTCAAGGCTTGATAAAATATTTCTTTTTAGTAACAAATAATATTTCATTGCTGGCGGTACCACAATTTTCTTATTCATTTATCTACCAAAGGATATCTTCATTGGTAAATAACTTCATGTTTTGGCAGCTATGAATAAAACTGTTATGAACATCCATGTGTAGGGTTTTTGTGGACCTACATTTTGAGCTCTATTTTTGTAATGTCTTTGTCTGGTTTTGGTAATAGGGTAATGCTGGCCTCATAGAAGGAGCTAGAAATTATTCTCTCTGCTATCTTTTGGAAGACATTGTAGAGTATTTTATAATTTATTCCTTAAATGTTTGGTAGAATTCAACAGTGAATCTCTGTGGTCCTAGGGCTTTCTGTTTTGGAAATTAGTTAATTGTTGATTCAGTTTCTTTAATAGTTATTGGCCTATTCAGATTATCCATTATTCTCTTCTCTCTTATATCAACTTTACTTGTTTTTTACACTTTTTAAAATCACTATCCTAGAGTTTGCAGTATACATTTACAACTAATCCAAGTATATTTTCAAATGACATTATACCACTTCACAGTTAGTGTGAGTACCTTACAATAACAAAATAACCTTAATTCCTCCATTTAGCCCCTGTATAATGGCATATTATCGATCAAGGGATCAGTCCATTTCATCAAATTTGTGGACATAGAATTGTTCAGAGTATTCCTTTAATATACTTTTAATGTTTATGGAATCTACAGTAATAACCCCTTTTTCATTTCTGATATTAGTAATTTGTATCCTCTCTCTTTTTTTCTTAGTTAGCTCATTGATTTTGTTGCTCTTTTCAAAGAACCGGTTTTTGGTTTCACTGATTTTCTCTATCTATCTTTGGTTTTAAATTTTATTGTTTCTTCTCTAATTCTTAATATTTACTTTCTTCTGCTTACCTTGGATTTAATTTGATCTTGTTTTTCTAGTTTTCTAACATAGAAGCTTAGATAATTAATTTGAGGTCTTTCCTCTTTGCTAGGGTATACATTCAATGCTATAAATTTCTTTGAAAGCCCTATTTTTGCTGAATTCCACAAATTTTCATAAGTTATATTTTTGTTTTCATTGATTTCAAAATATTAGCTTCTCTTTAGATTTCTTCTTTGACCCACATATTACTTAAAAGTGTGTTGTTTAATCTCCATGTATTTGGGGATTTTTCAACTATCTGTTATTGATTTCTAGTCTAATTTCACTGTTGAATGAGAGAAAATGCATGAAATTCATTCTTTTAAATTTGTGTTTTACGGCCCAAAATGCAGTCTACCTTGGTCAGTGTTCCATATGAGCTTGAAAATAACGTGTATTCTGCTGTTGCTGGATAAAGTAATCTATAGATATCAATTATATCCTGTTGACTGATGGTGTTGTTGACTTCAGCTATGTCCATTCTGACATGCTGCATCCTAGATCTCTCCATTTTTAATAGCAGAGTGATGAAGTCCCAACTCTAAAGTAGGTTCATTTATTTCTCCTTGGAGTTCTGTCAGTTTTTGCCTCATAGAATTTGACACTCTCTTGTTAGATACATACACATGAGAATTGTTATGTCTTTTAGGAGAATTGACCCCTTTATTATTACATAATGCCCCTCTTTATTTCTTATACTTTGTTGCTCTGAAGTGTGCTCTGTCCAAAAACCAATATATTTTTTTTTTGGTCAGCATGTTATACCTTCCTTCCTCCATTTACCTTTAATCTCTAAGTATCTTAATATTTAAACTATAGGCAACAGGTAGTGTCTTACTTTTTGATCCATTCTGACAACCTCTGCCTTTTAATTGGGACATTTAGACTATTGATATTCAAAGTGAGTATTGGGATAACTGTGTAAATATCTACCATATTTGTTAGTGTTTTCTACATATTGCCTTTGATCTTTGTTCCTAATCTGATCTTCCACTCTTTTTATGCCTTTTGTGGTTTTAATTGAGCATTTTATTCCATTTTCTCTCCTCTCTTATCATATCAATTTTACTTATTTTTTACACTTTAAAAAATGGCTGTCCTATAGTTTGCAATATACATTTACAACCAATCCAAGTATACTTTCAAATAACATTATACCACTTCACAGGTAGGGTGAGTACATTATGATAACAAAATAATCTTCATTCCTCCATTTTGCCCCTTGTATTATTGCTGCTTTCATGTCGCTTATTCATATGCATTGTTGCTATTATTATTTTGAACAAATTGTTATGTTAGCACAATCTAGAAAAATTAAAAGTTTTATTTTATCTTCACTTATCCCTTTCTCTGATACTCTTCCTCTATGGAGATCAAAGTTTAGTACCTATGTAATTTCCTCCTAAAGAAGTTTTCCTCCTACAGAAGTTCTCTAAAGAACTTCTTTTAACATCTCTTGCAAGGCATTGTACTAGTATCAAATTCCCTCAATTTTTGATTGACTGGGAAAGTCTTTATTTTTCATTTCTGAAAGATAATGTTGCAGGGTACAGAATTCTAGGTTGGTGAATGTTTTGTTTGTTTGTTCGTTTTTCCTCAACAGTTTGAACATTTTACTCTCATTTTCTTTGCATGCTTTCTAAGGAGACTTCAGATAAAATTGTTATGTTTATCTCTATGGTAAGTGCCCTCTCCCCAGCTTCTTTTCTTTCAGGATTTTTTCTTTGTCCTTTATTTTCTGTTATATGACTAGGGGAAGTTTTTAGGCATTTACTTTGCTCATTGTTTTCTAAGCTTCCTAGATATGTGATTTGGTGTTTGGGGAAATTATCAGTCATTATTGTTTCAAATATTGCTTCTTCTCCTTTCTCTCTTGCTTTTCCTTCTGGAATTCCTATTAATCTAAAGTCATATCTTTTGCAGTTGTTCCACAGCTCTTGGATATGATGTTTTGTTTGTTTTTAGTCTGTTTGCTGTTTGCTTTATTCAGTGTAGGAGATTACTATTTAGATATCCTCAAGCTCAGAAATTCTTTTCTCAGCTGTGTCTAATTTGCTACTAATTAGCTCAACAAAGATATTCTTCATTACTGTTAGTGTTTTTGATCTCTAGCATTTCTTTTCCTTCTTTCTTAGAATTTTCATCTCTATTCTTATATCACCCATGTGTTCATGAATTCTATCTACTTTATTCAGGAGAACCCATAGCATGCTAATCCTACTTTTCTTTTAATTCCTGGCCTGATAATTCCAACATCACTGCCATTTTGGGGTCTCTTTCTGATGCTCACTTTATCTCTTGAATCTGTGGTTTTGCCTTTGAGTATATTTCCTTTTTGTTTTTGTTTGTTAACTGGATATGATACACTGGATAAAATAAATCTCTGTAAGTAGGCTTTGAGTAATGTAGTGGTAAGTTTTGGAGAGAGAGGAAGCTTTACTATAGTGCTGTAGTCAGGTCTCAGTGTTTTAGTGTGCCCATGCCTCGGCACTGTAAATTGCACACAGTGCTTCCCATTCCCACACTTCCTTAGGGGTGAAAAAATAGCCAAAGTGCACTGGTATTGGGTATTTTTTCTCTCCAGTAGGAAATAAGAGCCAGCAGGTTTGCATATTTCTTTTTTCTCCAGGTCAATTAGGCTCTAATAAATCCCAGCAGTTTAGAATCTGGTTAACTAGTTTCGCCTGAGGACAAGCCTTGTTAAGGAAAATAAAATGTACTGCTGCTTTTTAAAATGGTTCCTCTATTTCTTTCCATACTGCACGCCTGGAGGTGGTTTTCTGTGGTACTTACTATGGAAACTTGGTCAAGCTCTTGGATGTAAATCTTGCCAATTTGTGGGGGCTCCTGTCTGACTGGGTTTGCTGGAGCGTTTAACTCTCAACGTTGTACACAGTGGGCTTCCAGAAGTGCATCATTTATAGTTCAGGCTTTCCTACTGCAGCACTAGTTCTTGTGGAAGTTTCAGCTTGTGGTCTTCTGCTCAGGTAAGTTGTAACTCTCTGTACTTGCCTGTGAATATCTCCAATTCTGGAACAATAGTTTGATTTGTTACCACCCTCCCCCCCCACAAGGATCTAAGAAGAGTTGTTGTTGTTTCAGGTTGTTCAGCTTTTTGATTGTTGTGAGGATGCAGTGGCAGCTTCTGAGTTTCTAACGGGCTGAACAGGAAACTGGAAGTGCTGTTAATAACTTTTTAATAGTAATGCCTGCTTTGGTGAGCCCTTGACAGTTACAGATTCAGGAATTTCACAAATTACCATCTATTTTTTCTTAGATTTTTGGAATGTGTTTTCCTTCTTACTCATTTGTTTTTGTTTGTTTGTTTGTTTGCATTTCTTGGTACCAGAGCTATGTAAGTTTTATTTTTCATTGAAGCATAGTTAATTTACAATATTATATTAGTTTTAGGTATAAAGCATAGTGATTCAGTATTTTTATAGATTGTACTTCATTAAAAGTTATTAAAAGATAATGACTGTAATTCCCTCTGATATACAATATATCCTTGCTGATGATCTGTTTTATACATAGTAGTTTGTATCTCTTAATCCCGTACCCCTAATTTGCTCCTCCCCACTTCCTTCTCCCCTCAGTAGTGACTAGTTTATTTCCTGTATCTGTGAGTCTGTTTCTGCTTTGCATATAAACTGATTTGTATTATTTTTTAGATTCTGCATTTAAATGATATTATACAGTATTTGTCTTTAACTTTCTGACTTACTTCACTAAGGATAATATTCCCTGGGTCCATCCATGTTGATGCAAATGCAGGAATTTCCAGGCTGCTGTTTTAATAACTTGCAATGCCCTGCCCTCCCTAACCCTCCTCCCTGCTTTACTTTTCCTATAGCATTTGTCACACCTCAATATACGGTAGGATTTAACTACCCATTTTTTTGTCATCTATCTTCCCTGAGTTAAAAGGTCAAAAATACACTGACAGGTATTTCTTTCATTGAAGCATCCTTGTGGCCCACTTTTAAACTTGTAGTCATTAATGTTCAAACACGTGCAAAAAGATCTATATTTTTACTCCCTGCCCCCACTTTCTGTGTTTTGGATGTCATTTTACACATTCATACTTATCCCTTAACTGTTTATTGTAGTTATAGTTGAGTTTACACTATTTTTTCATTTAATCTACTGACAGCCTTAAGTGATTTTTAATCATTATTATGTATTTGCCTTTCCAAGTGGGATTTTTCCTTTCCTATATAGTCTTGTTTTTTTCCATTAAGTGAATACCCTGCAAAATTTCTTTTAGGGTAGGTTTAATATTGATAAATTCTTTTAGTTTTTGCTTGTCTGGGAAGTTCTTTATCTCTACCTCTATTCTAAACTGTAATCTTGCTGGGCAGAGTAAACTAGTTGGAGGTTTTTCCCGTTCAGCAATCTGAGTAAATCAAGCTATTCCCTTCTGCTCTGAAAAGTTTCTGCAGAAATATCAGCTAATAACCTTATGGTAATTCCCTTGTATATGACTCTTCTTACTTCTCTTGCTGCCTTTAGAATTCCCTCTTTAAGTTTTGTTATTTTAGTTTTGGTATGTCTTGGTGTGGGTTATTGTTGGTTTGGGGGAGGTTCATCTTATTATGATCTGTGATTCCTCTACCTGGATGTGTTTCCTTCTTCATGTTTGGGGCATTTTCAGCTATAAGTTCTTCAAGACATTTTTGATCCCCTTCTCTTTCTCTTGCCTTCCTGGAACCCCTGTAAGGCAAATGTAGGAATGCTTAATGCTTAAAGCACCTAACCATCTGTTAAGGTGCTTTCATTTTTTAAATTGTTTTCCTTTCCGATGTTCGGATTGCGTGATTTCCATTATTCTATCTCCCAGATCACATATGTGTTCTTCTGTATTGCTTAGTCTGCTATTTTTATTCCTTCTAGTGTGTGCTTTTTGTTGAATTTCAGATATTGAATTACTTATTTTTGATGGGGTCTTTTTAATATTTTCTAGTTCCTTGTGACAGTGTTCAGTATTTAGATCAATTACTTTTTTCTAATGTAGTAAACATTTTATTACAAATATTTTGAATTCTTTATGTGGTAAGTTTTTTATTTCTGTTTCATCGCTTATAAATTCAGTGGACTTCTTTTGCTCTTTCAGTTGAATGTACTTCCTCTGCTTTATGATTTTAACTTTCCCTTCCTCTGAATTTAGGTGAAACAGTTACCTATTGTGCTCTTGTAGGAGTGTTCTTCTGTGTGAGTGTCCCAATGCAAACGGCATGTGCCCAATGCATTTGGTGGTTTGGCTGGATTGGAGGTGGATGCCAGTCGCATCTTTCCTTGCGATGTGCTGGCAGTTATCATGTTGGTAGGGCATTGGACTGGAAATGGAGGGGCTGGCACCAAATGTGAGGTGGAACTTCCTCTCAGTGGCCACCACTGCCCTGTCATGGGGAGGGTCTGAGCCCAAGTTGCTGGAGCAGAAGCCCTGAGGTTTCAGGCTGGAGCTGGCTTTGTTCCCGTTAGGTGTGTGTTTTTCCCTTCCCCATACCAGGTTCTTTGCGCATAGGAGGGGAGTGCTTAAGCAAGTGGGACATATGCACATGCAGATGTCCAGTGCACTGCCTGTGTAGGCATGTTCAGCTCCACTGAGACACAGCCCATGGTCGAGTCTTTTCCCTGGTCCTGAGAACCCCAGATCAGGTGCCTGACTGTGGTGTGGAGTGAGTGCGGCAAGAGCATTTGCACGGCTTGGGTTGGGGCACATGGTGAAGTGCTATCAGGAGACCTGACAGTCAGTGGAGCAGACTGTTCTCCACTCCGTCTAGGGGGCAAGTTCCCTTGTCTGTCATGTCTTAACACTCTCCCCAGCCTCTGCTGCTCTCACTCTGGGTGAAACGGCTCTGCAGGGTAGGTGAGACCCAAATGGTTTCCCTGTGAGTATTGGCTGGTCTTGGCCGAGCTGCAGCCATCAGAAATCTGGGTTGATTCTGGGACACCACTTGAGGAAATGCCAACAGTTCCTTTCACCTGGGCTTCCCCTTGGACTTTGTCACCTGTGTGTCCCAAGGTCAACTCATTTCCCCAGTCCCATTTGTTTCAGATGCAGTGTTGTACTGTGGCATGGAGTGAGTGGGGCTGGAGCAGTCACTCATTTGTGGCTGGGGTGTGCAGCAAGGCAGTCCTGGGAAAACCTTGCAGCTGCTAGCTCAGACCTCTCTCCGCCTTGCATTGGGGACAAGCCTGTGTGTGTATGTGTGTGCGCACCCATGTGTGTTTGTGTGTGCACGCATGTGTATTTGTTATGAGCAGAGTTCAGTCTTTTTCAGTGTTTCTAGCTGTTCCATAGATCCTACAATCAGCTAAGGGTGCTTGTCTCCTCTACATAGGACCGCAGGACTGATAAACCCAGTCCAAGCCTTGTGCTGCTCATTCCTTAGTGTAGGTGTTCACCCCTGCAATCTCCCTTTTCCTCTGAGTCCCGTCCTAGGGGCACTGGTCCAGCCTGGCTTTCTTTTCTTCCCTTCCTAACCAATGACATGTTTATCTTCCGTATAGCCTGGGTTGTACAGTAGTCCTTCTGCTAGTTCCCAGAACCAACCACACAGTGATCCACTGTTAGAGAGTGATTTTTGCTGGGTTTGCTGTATGTATGCTTAAATAACTAATTGCTGTTGGGTATACTTTCAATGCTATAATTTCCTTCAAAGTTCAGATTTAGCTGTATTCCACACATTTTCATAAATTTTTGTTTTTATTTTTATTGATTTCAAAATGTCTATCTTCTCTTGAGATTTCTTCTTTGACTCGTATTATTGAAAGTGCATTGTTTAATCTGCATGCATTTGGGGATTTTTCAGCTCTTATTGATTTCTAGTTTAATTCCATTGTTGAATGAGAGCAGATGTATGAAATTCATTCTTTTATATGTGTGTTTTTTGGCCCAGAATAGAGTCTACGTTGGTCAGTGTTCCATTGTAGCTTGAAAATAACATGTATTCTGCTTTGGTCAGATGAAGTAATCTATAGATGTCAATAATATCCTGTTGACCGATGGAGGTGTTGATTCAACTATCTCCTTTCTGGTTTTTTGCCTGCTGGATCTCTCCATTTTTGGCAGAGGAGTGATAAAGTCCCAACTCTCAAGTGGGTTCATTTATTTCTCCTTAGAGTTCTATCACTTTTTGCCTCATAGAATTTGACACTTTTGTTAGGTGCATACAGAACGAGAATTGTTTGGCCTTCTAAGAGATTTGACAGCTTTATCATTACATAATGCCCATATTTATTCCTGATACTTTCTTGCTCTGAACTGAGCCCTTTCCAAAGACCAGTATAACTACCTTCATTTTTCTCGTTAACCTGTTATACCTCTCTTCATCCATTTACCTTTAACCTATGTGTCTTCATATTTAAAGTCTAGGCAACATATAGTTGCATCTTATTTTTTGATCCATTCTGACAACCACT
Organism: Mesoplodon bidens; assembly: GCF_964165515.1. Lineage (NCBI taxonomy): Eukaryota > Metazoa > Chordata > Mammalia > Artiodactyla > Ziphiidae > Mesoplodon > Mesoplodon bidens. The sequence continues at coordinate 32,388,135 of NC_138168.1, read as the reverse complement.
GTGTTTTAACTAGGGCCTTTAGACTATTGATATTTAGAGTGATTATTGATATAGTTGTGTTAACATCTATATTTATTAGTGTTTTCTTTGTTGCCTTTGATCTTTGTTCCTACATTCATCTTCTGCTCTTTTTCTGCCTTTTGTGATTGTAATTGAGCATTTTATGATTCCATTTTCTCTCCTACCTTATACCAGTTTTATTTATTTTTTCACTGTTTCAAATTGCTGCCTTTGAGTTTGCAATATACATTTACAACTAATCCCAGTAGATTTTCAAGTGACATTGTACCACTTCACAGCTAGTGTACCTTATAAGAACAAAATGGTCTTAATTCCTCCATTTTGCCCCTTGTATCATTGCTGTTATTTATGTTGCTTATTCATATGCAGTGTTGCTTTTATTATTGTGAACAAATTGTTATGTTAGCACAATCTAGAAAAATTAAAGTTTTTATGTTATTTTCAGTTATCCCTTTCTCTGATACTCTTCCTCTATGGAGATCCAAGTTTTGTACCTCTGTAACTTCCTTGTCTCTAAAGAACCTCTTTTCACATCTCTTGCAAGGCAGTGTACTAGTAACAAATTCCCTCAGTATTTGTTTGTCTGGGAAAGTCTTTATCTTTCATTTCTGATTGATCATTTTGCAGGATACGGAATTCTAGGTTTGTGAGCTTCTTAAAATCTCCTCCACAGTTTCAATATTTGACTCCCCTATCGTCTTCTATGCATACTTTCTGAGGAGAGGTCAGATATAATTGTTACTTATATTATAAATATAATAAAGTTATGTTATATTATTATTGTTATTATATCTGTATGGTAGGTATGCACCGCCCCATCTTCGTTTCTTTCAGGATTCTTTCTTTGTCCTTTATTTTCTGTAATTTGAAAGTAACCTGTCGAGGGGCAGTTTTTCGGCATTTACCTTATTGTTCTCCAAGCTTCCTGGATATGTTGTTTGGTATTTGGAGTAATTATCAGTCATTACTCTTTCAAATATTGCTTCTCCTCCTTTCTCTCTTGCTTTTCCTGCTTGAAGTCCTATTACCCGTATGTCACACCTTTTGCAGTTGTTCCACAGCTCTTGGATAAGATGTTTTGTTTGGTTTTAGTCTGTTTGCTGTTTGTTTTATTCAGTGTAGGATATTATTATTTAGATATCCTCAAGCTCAGAAATTCTTTTCTCAGCCAATTCTAATTTGCTAATAATTAGCTCGACAAGGATAGTCTTCTTTTCTGTTACAGTATTTTTCATCTCTAGAATTTCTTTTCCTTCTTTCTTAGAATTTTCATCTCTATTCTTATATCACCCGTGTGTTCATGCATTCTACCTACTTTATCCAGGAGAACCCTTAGCCTGCTAATCCTAGTTTCTTTTGGATTCCTGGTCTGATAATTCCAACATCAATGTCATTTTGGGGTATCTTTCTGACGCCCACTTTGTCTCTTGAATCTGTGGTTTTGCCTTTGAATAAGTTTTCTTTTTGTTTTTGTTTTTTGGTTGTTGTTGTTAACTGGATATGATACAGTGGATAAAAGAAACATGTGTAAGTAGGCTTTGAGTAATGTAGTGGTAAGTTTTGCAGGGAGAGGAAGCTTTACTATAGCTCTGTAGTCAGGTCTCAGTATTTTAGTGTGCACATGCCTCTGGACTGTAAATTGCACACAGTGCTTCCCATCCCCATCCTTCCTTAGCTGCGACAAAATAGCCAAAGTGCACTGGTATTGGGTATTTTCTTCTCTCCAGTAGAAAAGTAGAGCCAGGAGGTTTGCATATTTCTTTTTTCTCCAGGTCAATTAGGCTCTAATAAATCCCAGCCGCTTAGAATCTGGTTAACTAGTTTCACCTGAGGACAAGCTCTGTTAAGGAAAAAAAAAAAAAAATGTGCTGCTGCTTTTTAAAATGGCTCCTCTTCTTCTTTCCCTGCTGGACGCCGGAAGGGGGTTTTCTCTGGTATTTACTATGGAAACTTGGTCAAGCTCTTGGATGTAAATCTCGCCAAATTGTGGGGGTCCCTGTCTGACTGGGTTTGCTGGAGCGTTTAACTCTCAAAGTTGTCCACAGTGGGCTTCCAGAAATGCATCAATTATAGCTCAGGCTTTCCGACTGCAGCACTGGTTCTTGTGGAAGTTTCAGCTTGTGGTCTTCTGCTCAGGTAAGTTGTAACTCTCTGTACTTGCCTGTGAACATCTCCAACTCTGGAACAGTAGTTTGATTTGTTACTCCCCCCCCCGCCCCGGTCCCTCCCCAGGGATCTAAGAAGAATTGTTGCTTTTTCAGGTTGTTCATCTTTTTGATTGTTGTGAGGATTGAGTGGCAGCTTCTGAGTTTCTAACAGGCTGAAAAGGAAGCTGGAAGTCCTGTTAATAACTTTTTAATACTAATGCCTGCTTTGGTGAGCCCTTGCCAGTTACAGATTCAGGAATTTCCAAAATTACATACTATTTTTTTCTTAGATTTTTGGAATGTGTTTTCCCTCTTACTCATTTGTTTTTGTTTGTTTGTTTGCTTTTTTCAGTGTAGGAGATTACTACTTAGGTAACCTCAAGCTCAGAAATTCTTACGTCAGCTGTGTCTAATCTGCTAATAATTAGCTCGACAATGATATTCTTCATTTCTGTTACAGTGTTTTTGATCTCTAGCATTTCTTTTCCTTCTTTCTTGGAATTTTCATCTCTGTTCTTATATCACCCATGTGTTCATGTATTCTATCTACTTTATCCAGGAGAACCCTTAGCATGCTAATCCTAGTTTCTTTTTGATTCCTGGTCTGATAATTCCAACATCAGTGCCATTTTGGGGTCTCTTTCTATGCTCACTTTTGTCTCTTGAATCTGTGGTTTTGCCTTTGAGTATGTTTTGTTTTTGTTTTTGTTTGTTAACTGGATATGATACAGTGGACAAAAGAAATATCTGTAAGTAGGCTCTGAGTAATGTAGTGGTAAGTTTTGGAGAGAGAGGAAGCTTTACTATAGTGCTGTAGACGGGTCTCAGTATTTAGTCTGCCTATGCCTCTGGACTGTAAATTGCACACAGTGCTTCCCATCCCCACACTTCCTTAGCTGCGACAAAATAGCCAAAGTGTACTGGTATTGGGTATTTTCTTCTGTCCCGTAGGAAATAAGAGCTAGCAGGTTTGCATATTTCTTTTTTCTCCAGGTCAATTAGGCTCTAATAAATCCCAGCAGCTTAGAATCTGGTTAACTAGTTTCGCCTCAGGACAAGCCTTGTTAAGGAAAATAAAATGTGCTGCTGCTTTTTAAAATGGCTCCTCTTCTCCTTTCCCTGCTGGACTCCTGAAGGGGGTTTTCTCTGGTATTTACTGTGGAAACTTGGTCAAGCTCTTGGATGTAAATCTCGCCAAATTGTGTGGGCCCCTGTCTGACTGGGTTTGCTGGAGCGTTTAACTCTCAGAGTTGTCCACAGTGGGCTTCCAGGAATGCATCAATTATAGTTCAGGCTTTCCGACGGCAGCACTGGTTCTTGTGGAAGTTTCAGCTTGTGGTCTTCTGCTCAGGTAAGTTGTAACTCTCTGTACTTGCCTGTGAACATCTCCAATTTTGGAACAATAGTTTGATTTGTTACTGCCCTCACCCCCATCCCCCAAGGATCTAAGAAGAGTTGTTGTTTTTTCAGGTTGTTCAGCTTTTTGATTGTTGTGAGGATGGAATGGCAGCTTCTGAGTTTCTAACAGGCTGAAAAGGAAACTGGAAGTGCTGTTAATAACTTTTTAATAGTAATGCCTGCTTTGGTGAGCCCTTGCCAGTTACAGATTCAGGAATTTCCAAACTTACAGACTATTTTTTTCTTAGATTTTTGGAATGTGTTTTCCCTCTTATTTGTTTTTGTTTGTTGTTTGTTTGCTTTTCTTGGTACCAGAGCTATGTAAGTTTTACTTTTCATTGAATGATATGCAATTTACAATATTATGTTAGTTTCAGGTATACAGCATAGTGATTCAGTGTTTTTCCTGATTGTACTTCATTAAAAGTTATTAGAAGGTAATGACTGTAATTCCCTGTGCTATACAATATATCCTTGCTGATGATCTCTTTTATACATAGTAGTTTGTATCTCTTAATCCCGTACCCCTAATTTGCTCCTCCCCACTTCCTTCTCCCCTCAGTAGTGACTAGTTTATTTCCTATATCTGTGAGTCTGTTTCTGTTTTGCATATAAACTGATTTGTATTATTTTTTAGATTCCACATGTAAGTGATATTATACAGTATTTTTCTTTCACTTTCTGACTTATTTCACTAAGCATAATATTCCCTGGGTCCATCCATGTTGATGCAAATGCAGGAATTTCCTGGCCTCTGTGTTAATAACTTGCAATCCCCTGCCCTCCCTACCCCTCCTCCCTGTTTTATTTTTCCTATAGCATTTGTCACACCTCAGTATACGGTAGGATTTAACTACTCATTTTGTTTGTTATCTATCTTCCCTGAGTTAAAAGGTCAAAAATACACAGACAGGTATTTCTTTTGTTGAAGCATCCTTGTGACCCAGTTTTAAACTAGTAGTCATTTATGTTCAAACACGTGCGAAGAGATCTATATTTTTACCCCCTGCCCCCACATTTTGTGTTTTGTATGTCATTTTACATCTTCATACTTATCCCTTAACTGTTCATTGTAGTTATACTTGAGTTTACACTATTTGTCTTTTAATCTACCGACCGGCTTAAGTGATTTTTAATCCTTACTATGTATTTGCCTTTCCAAGTGGGATTTTTCCTTTCCTATATAGTCTTGTTTTTTTTTGTTTTTTGTTTTTCCATTTAGCGAAGACCCTGCAACATTTCTCTTAGGGTAGGTTTAATATTGATAAATTCTTTTAGTTTTTGCTTGTCTGGGAAGTTCTTTATCTCTACCTCTATTCTAAACTGTAATCTTGCTGGGCAGAGTATACTAGTTGGAAGTTTTTCCCGTTCAGCAATCTGAGTATATCATGCTATTCCCTTCTGGTCTGCAAAGTTTCTGCAGAAATATCAGCTAATAACCTTATGGTAATTCCCTTGTATATGACCCTTCGTACTTCTCTTGCTGCCTTTAGAATTATCTCTTTAACTTTTGCTATGTTCGTTTTAGTATGTCTTGGTGTGGGTTATTTTTGGTTTGGGGGAGGTTCATCTTATTATGATCTGTGATTCCTCTACCTGGATATATTTCCTTCTTCATGTTTGGGGCATTTTCAGCTATAAGTTCTTCAAGACATTTTTGATCCCCTTCTCTCTCTCTTGCCTTCCTGGAACCCCTGTAAGGCAAATGTAGGAATGCTTAATGCTTAAAGCACCTAACCATCTGTTAAGGTGCTTTCATTTTTTAAATTGTTTTCCTTTCTGATGTTCGGATTGCGTGATTTCCATTATTCTATCTCCCAGATCACATATGTGTTCTTCTGTATTGCTTAGTCTGCTATTTTTATTCCTTCTAGTGTGTGCTTTTTGTTGAATTTCAGATATTGAATTACTTATTTTTGATGGGGTCTTTTTAATATTTTCTAGTTCCTTGTGACAGTGTTCAGTATTTAGATCAATTACTTTTATCTAATTTAGTAAACATTTTATTACGAATATTTTGAATTCTTTATGTGGTAAGATTTTTATTTCTGTTTCATCGCTTATAAATTCAGTGGACTTCTTTTGCTCTTTCAGTTGAATGTACTTCCTCTGCTTTATGATTTTAACTTTCCCTTCCTCTGAATTTAGGTGAAACAGTTACCTATTGTGCTCTTGTAGGAGTGTTCTTCTGTGTGAGTGTCCCAATGCAAACGGCATGTGCCCAATGCATTTGGTGGTTTGGCTGGATTGGAGGTGGATGCCAGTCGCATCTTTCCTTGCGATGTGCTGGCAGTTATCATGTTGGTAGGGCATTGGACTGGAAATGGAGGGGCTGGCACCAAATGTGAGGTGGAACTTCCTCTCAGTGGCCACCACTGCCCTGTCATGGGGAGGGTCTGAGCCCAAGTTGCTGGAGCAGAAGCCCTGAGGTTTCAGGCTGGAGCTGGCTTTGTTCCCTTTAGGTGTGTGTTTTTCTCTTCCCTATTCCAGGTTCTTTGCCCATAGGAGGGAAGTGCTTAAGCAAGTGTGAAATACGCACATGCAGATGTCCAGTGCACTGCCTGTGTAGGCATGTTCAGCTCCACTGAGACACAGCCCATGGTCGAGTCTTTTCCCTGGTCATGATCACCCCAGATCAGGTGCGTGACTGTAGTGTGGAGTGAGTGGGGCCAGAGCATTTGCACGGCTTGGGCTGGGGCACATGGTGAAGTGCTATCAGGAGACCTGACAGTCAGTGGAGCAGACTGTTCTCCACTCTGTCTAGGGGGCATGTTCCCTTGTCTGTCATGTCTCATCAGTGTCCCCAGCCTCTGCTGCTCTCACTCTGGGTGAAACGGCTCTACAGGGTAGGTGAAGCCCAAATGGTTTCCCTGTGAGTATCGGGTGGGCTTTCCCGAGCTTCAGCCATCAGAAATCTGGGCTGCATCTGGGACACCGCTTGAGGAAGTGCCAACAGTTGCTGTCTCCTGGGCTTCCCCTTGGACTTCGTCACCTGTGTGTCCCAAGGTCAACTCATTTCCCCAGTCCCATTTCTTTCAGATCCAGTTTTGTCCTGTGGCATGGAGTGAGTGGGGCTCGAACAGTCACTCATTTGTGGCTGGGGTGTGCAGCAAGGCTCTCCTGGGAAAGTCTTGCCACAGCTAGATCAGACCTCTCTCCGCCTTGCCTTGGGGGCAATCCCGTGTGTGTGTGTGCGTGCGTGCGTGCGTGTGTGCGCGTGCCCGCTTGTGTGTATTTTTCATGAGCAGACTTCAGTCTTCAGTGTTTCCATCTGTCCCATAGGTCCTACACTCACTGAAGGGTGCTTGTCTCCTCCACATAGGACCACAGGATTGGGAAACCCAGTCCATGCCTTGTGCTGCTCATTCCTTAGTGTGGGTGTTCACCCATGCAATCTCCCTTTTCCTCTGAGTCCCCTCCTAGGGGCACTGGTCCAGACTGGCTTTCTTTTCTTCCCTTCCTAACCAATGACATGTTTATCTTTCCTATAGCCTGGGTTGTACAGTAGTCCTTCTGCTAGTTCCCAGAACCAACCACACAGAGATCCATTGTTAGAGAGTGATTTTTGCTGGGTTTGCTGTATGCATGCTTAAATAACTAATTGGTATTGGGTATATGTTCAATGCTATATTTTCCTTCAAAGTCCAGCTTTAGCTGAATGCCACAAATTTTCATAAATTTTTATTGATTTCAAAATGTCTTTATCTTCTCTTGATTTCTTTGACTCATGCATTATTTAAAGTGCATTGTTGAATCTCCATGCAGTTGGGGATTTTTCGGCTGTTATTGATGTCTTGTTTAATTCCATTGTTGAATGAGAGCAGGTGTATGAAATTCATTCTTTTAAATTTGTGTTTTATGGCCCGGAATAGAGTCTACCTTGGTCAGTGTTCCATTTGAGCTTGAAAATAACGTGCATTCTGCTTTTTTCGGATGAAGTAATCTATGGATGTCAATAATATCCTGTTGCGCGATGGTGGTGTTGATCAACTATCTCTTTTCTGATTTTCTGCCTGCTGGATCTCTCCATCTTTGATAGAGGAGTGATGAAGTCCCAACTATTAAGTGGATTCATTTATTTCTCCTTAGAGTTCTATCAGTTCTTGCCTCATAGAATTAGACACTTTTGTTAGGTGCATACACAATGAGAACTGTTTGGCCTTCTAAGAGAATTGACAGCTTATCATTACATAATGCTACTTATTTATTTATTTGTTTATTTAATTTATTTATTTATTCCTGATGCTTTCTTGCTCTGAATTGTGCCCTGTCTAAAGACCAGTATAACTACCTTCACTTTTTTTGTTAGTGTGTTATACCTGTCTTCATCCATTTACCTTTAACCTCTGTGTCTGAATGTTTAATGTGTAGGCAACATATAGTTGTGTCTTATTTTTTGATCCATTTTGACAACCACTGTCTTTTAACTAGGGCATTTCGACTGTTGATATTTAAAGTGATTATTGATATAGTTGTGTTAACATCTATATTTGTTAGAGTTTTCTGTGTTGCCTTTGATACCTGTTCCTACTTTGATCTCCTCTTTTTCTGCCTTTTGTGGTTGTAATTGAGCATTTTATGATTCCATTTTCTCTCCTCTCTTATTATACCAGTTTTATTTATTTTTTCACTTTTTCAAACGGCTGCCTTTGAGTTTGCAATATACATTTACAACTAATCCCAGTATATTTTCAAATGACATTGGACCACTTCACAGCTAGCGTACCTTATAAGAACAAAATGATCTTAATTCCTCCATTTTGCCCCTTGTATCATTGCTGTTATTTATGTTGCTTATTCATATACAATGTTGCTTTTATCATTTGAACAAATTGTTATGTTAGCGCAATCTAGAAAAATTAAAGTTTTTATGTTATTTTCACTTATCCCTTTCTCTGATACTGTTCCTCTATGGAGATCCCAGTTTTGTACCTGTGTATCTTCCTCCTCTCTAAAGAACCTCTTTTAACATCTCTTGCAAGGCAGTGGACTAGTAATAAATTCCCTCAATATTTGTTTGTCTGCGAAAGTCTTTATCTTTCATTTCTGATAGATAATTTTGAAGGATATAGAATTCTAGGTTTGTGAGCTTTTTAAAATTTCCTCAACAGTTTCAGTATTTTACTCCCCTATCGTCTTCTTTGCATGCTTTCTGAGGAGAAGTCAGATATAATTGTTATTTATATTATAAATATAATAATAACAATTATAATATAACATAACATTATATCTCTATGGTAGCTATGCACCTCCACATCTTCTTTTCTTTCAGGATTCTATCTTTGTCCTTTATTTTCTGTAATTTGAAAGTAACCTGTCGAGGGCCCGGTTTTTGGCCTTTACCTTGCTTATTCTCCAAGCTTCCTGGATATGTGGTTTGGTATTTGGAGTAATTATCAGTCATTATTCTTTCAAATATTGCTTCTCCTTCTTTCTCTTTGCTTTTCCTTCTTGAAGTCCTATTACCTATATGTCGCATCTTTTGCAGTTGTTCCACAGCACTTGGATATGATGTTTTGTTTGGTTTTAGTCTGTTTGCTGTTTGTTTTATTCAGTGTAGGAGATTACTATTTAGATATCCTCAAGCTCAGAACTTCTTTTCTCAGCCATTTCTAATTTGCTAATAATTAGCTCGACAAAGATATTCTTCATTTCTGTTACAGTGTTTTTGATCTCTAGCATTTCTTTTCCTTCTTTCTTAGAATTTTCATCTCTATTCTTATATCACCCGTGTGTTCATGCATTCTACCTACTTTATCCAGGAGAACCCTTAGCCTGCTAATCCTAGTTTCTTTTGGATTCCTGGTCTGATAATTCCAACATCAATGTCATTTTGGGGTATCTTTCTGACGCCCACTTTGTCTCTTGAATCTGTGGTTTTGCCTTTGAATAAGTTTTCTTTTTGTTTTTGTTTTTTGGTTGTTGTTGTTAACTGGATATGATACAGTGGATAAAAGAAACATGTGTAAGTAGGCTTTGAGTAATGTAGTGGTAAGTTTTGCAGGGAGAGGAAGCTTTACTATAGCTCTGTAGTCAGGTCTCAGTATTTTAGTGTGCACATGCCTCTGGACTGTAAATTGCACACAGTGCTTCCCATCCCCATCCTTCCTTAGCTGCGACAAAATAGCCAAAGTGCACTGGTATTGGGTATTTTCTTCTCTCCAGTAGAAAAGTAGAGCCAGGAGGTTTGCATATTTCTTTTTTCTCCAGGTCAATTAGGCTCTAATAAATCCCAGCCGCTTAGAATCTGGTTAACTAGTTTCACCTGAGGACAAGCTCTGTTAAGGAAAAAAAAAAAAAAATGTGCTGCTGCTTTTTAAAATGGCTCCTCTTCTTCTTTCCCTGCTGGACGCCGGAAGGGGGTTTTCTCTGGTATTTACTATGGAAACTTGGTCAAGCTCTTGGATGTAAATCTCGCCAAATTGTGGGGGTCCCTGTCTGACTGGGTTTGCTGGAGCGTTTAACTCTCAAAGTTGTCCACAGTGGGCTTCCAGAAATGCATCAATTATAGCTCAGGCTTTCCGACTGCAGCACTGGTTCTTGTGGAAGTTTCAGCTTGTGGTCTTCTGCTCAGGTAAGTTGTAACTCTCTGTACTTGCCTGTGAACATCTCCAACTCTGGAACAGTAGTTTGATTTGTTACTCCCCCCCCCGCCCCGGTCCCTCCCCAGGGATCTAAGAAGAATTGTTGCTTTTTCAGGTTGTTCATCTTTTTGATTGTTGTGAGGATTGAGTGGCAGCTTCTGAGTTTCTAACAGGCTGAAAAGGAAGCTGGAAGTCCTGTTAATAACTTTTTAATACTAATGCCTGCTTTGGTGAGCCCTTGCCAGTTACAGATTCAGGAATTTCCAAAATTACATACTATTTTTTTCTTAGATTTTTGGAATGTGTTTTCCCTCTTACTCATTTGTTTTTGTTTGTTTGTTTGCTTTTTTCAGTGTAGGAGATTACTACTTAGGTAACCTCAAGCTCAGAAATTCTTACGTCAGCTGTGTCTAATCTGCTAATAATTAGCTCGACAATGATATTCTTCATTTCTGTTACAGTGTTTTTGATCTCTAGCATTTCTTTTCCTTCTTTCTTGGAATTTTCATCTCTGTTCTTATATCACCCATGTGTTCATGTATTCTATCTACTTTATCCAGGAGAACCCTTAGCATGCTAATCCTAGTTTCTTTTTGATTCCTGGTCTGATAATTCCAACATCAGTGCCATTTTGGGGTCTCTTTCTATGCTCACTTTTGTCTCTTGAATCTGTGGTTTTGCCTTTGAGTATGTTTTGTTTTTGTTTTTGTTTGTTAACTGGATATGATACAGTGGACAAAAGAAATATCTGTAAGTAGGCTCTGAGTAATGTAGTGGTAAGTTTTGGAGAGAGAGGAAGCTTTACTATAGTGCTGTAGACGGGTCTCAGTATTTAGTCTGCCTATGCCTCTGGACTGTAAATTGCACACAGTGCTTCCCATCCCCACACTTCCTTAGCTGCGACAAAATAGCCAAAGTGTACTGGTATTGGGTATTTTCTTCTGTCCCGTAGGAAATAAGAGCTAGCAGGTTTGCATATTTCTTTTTTCTCCAGGTCAATTAGGCTCTAATAAATCCCAGCAGCTTAGAATCTGGTTAACTAGTTTCGCCTCAGGACAAGCCTTGTTAAGGAAAATAAAATGTGCTGCTGCTTTTTAAAATGGCTCCTCTTCTCCTTTCCCTGCTGGACTCCTGAAGGGGGTTTTCTCTGGTATTTACTGTGGAAACTTGGTCAAGCTCTTGGATGTAAATCTCGCCAAATTGTGTGGGCCCCTGTCTGACTGGGTTTGCTGGAGCGTTTAACTCTCAGAGTTGTCCACAGTGGGCTTCCAGAAATGCATCAATTATAGTTCAGGCTTTCCGACGGCAGCACTGGTTCTTGTGGAAGTTTCAGCTTGTGGTCTTCTGCTCAGGTAAGTTGTAACTCTCTGTACTTGCCTGTGAACATCTCCAATTTTGGAACAATAGTTTGATTTGTTACTGCCCTCACCCCCATCCCCCAAGGATCTAAGAAGAGTTGTTGTTTTTTCAGGTTGTTCAGCTTTTTGATTGTTGTGAGGATGGAATGGCAGCTTCTGAGTTTCTAACAGGCTGAAAAGGAAACTGGAAGTGCTGTTAATAACTTTTTAATAGTAATGCCTGCTTTGGTGAGCCCTTGCCAGTTACAGATTCAGGAATTTCCAAACTTACAGACTATTTTTTTCTTAGATTTTTGGAATGTGTTTTCCCTCTTATTTGTTTTTGTTTGTTGTTTGTTTGCTTTTCTTGGTACCAGAGCTATGTAAGTTTTACTTTTCATTGAATGATATGCAATTTACAATATTATGTTAGTTTCAGGTATACAGCATAGTGATTCAGTGTTTTTCCTGATTGTACTTCATTAAAAGTTATTAGAAGGTAATGACTGTAATTCCCTGTGCTATACAATATATCCTTGCTGATGATCTCTTTTATACATAGTAGTTTGTATCTCTTAATCCCGTACCCCTAATTTGCTCCTCCCCACTTCCTTCTCCCCTCAGTAGTGACTAGTTTATTTCCTATATCTGTGAGTCTGTTTCTGTTTTGCATATAAACTGATTTGTATTATTTTTTAGATTCCACATGTAAGTGATATTATACAGTATTTTTCTTTCACTTTCTGACTTATTTCACTAAGCATAATATTCCCTGGGTCCATCCATGTTGATGCAAATGCAGGAATTTCCTGGCCTCTGTGTTAATAACTTGCAATCCCCTGCCCTCCCTACCCCTCCTCCCTGTTTTATTTTTCCTATAGCATTTGTCACACCTCAGTATACGGTAGTATTTAACTACTCATTTTGTTTGTTATCTATCTTCCCTGAGTTAAAAGGTCAAAAATACAACAGACAGGTATTTCTTTTGTTGAAGCATCCTTGTGACCCAGTTTTAAACTAGTAGTCATTTATGTTCAAACACGTGCGAAGAGATCTATATTTTTACCCCCTGCCCCCACATTTTGTGTTTTGTATGTCATTTTACATCTTCATACTTATCCCTTAACTGTTCATTGTAGTTATACTTGAGTTTACACTATTTGTCTTTTAATCTACCGACCGGCTTAAGTGATTTTTAATCCTTACTATGTATTTGCCTCTCCAAGTGGGATTTTTCCTTTCCTATATAGTCTTGTTTTTTTTGTTTTTTGTTTTTCCATTTAGCGAAGACCCTGCAACATTTCTCTTAGGGTAGGTTTAATATTGATAAATTCTTTTAGTTTTTGCTTGTCTGGGAAGTTCTTTATCTCTACCTCTATTCTAAACTGTAATCTTGCTGGGCAGAGTATACTAGTTGGAAGTTTTTCCCGTTCAGCAATCTGAGTATATCATGCTATTCCCTTCTGGTCTGCAAAGTTTCTGCAGAAATATCAGCTAATAACCTTATGGTAATTCCCTTGTATATGACCCTTCGTACTTCTCTTGCTGCCTTTAGAATTATCTCTTTAACTTTTGCTATGTTCGTTTTAGTATGTCTTGGTGTGGGTTATTTTTGGTTTGGGGGAGGTTCATCTTATTATGATCTGTGATTCCTCTACCTGGATATATTTCCTTCTTCATGTTTGGGGCATTTTCAGCTATAAGTTCTTCAAGACATTTTTGATCCCCTTCTCTCTCTCTTGCCTTCCTGGAACCCCTGTAAGGCAAATGTAGGAATGCTTAATGCTTAAAGCACCTAACCATCTGTTAAGGTGCTTTCATTTTTTAAATTGTTTTCCTTTCTGATGTTCGGATTGCGTGATTTCCATTATTCTATCTCCCAGATCACATATGTGTTCTTCTGTATTGCTTAGTCTGCTATTTTTATTCCTTCTAGTGTGTGCTTTTTGTTGAATTTCAGATATTGAATTACTTATTTTTGATGGGGTCTTTTTAATATTTTCTAGTTCCTTGTGACAGTGTTCAGTATTTAGATCAATTACTTTTATCTAATTTAGTAAACATTTTATTACGAATATTTTGAATTCTTTATGTGGTAAGATTTTTATTTCTGTTTCATCAGTGGACTTCTTTTGCTCTTTCAGTTGAATGTACTTCCTCTGCTTTATGATTTTAACTTTCCCTTCCTCTGAATTTAGGTGAAACAGTTACCTATTGTGCTCTTGTAGGAGTGTTCTTCTGTGTGAGTGTCCCAATGCAAACGGCATGTGCCCAATGCATTTGGTGGTTTGGCTGGATTGGAGGTGGATGCCAGTCGCATCTTTCCTTGCGATGTGCTGGCAGTTATCATGTTGGTAGGGCATTGGACTGGAAATGGAGGGGCTGGCACCAAATGTGAGGTGGAACTTCCTCTCAGTGGCCACCACTGCCCTGTCATGGGGAGGGTCTGAGCCCAAGTTGCTGGAGCAGAAGCCCTGAGGTTTCAGGCTGGAGCTGGCTTTGTTCCCTTTAGGTGTGTGTTTTTCTCTTCCCTATTCCAGGTTCTTTGCCCATAGGAGGGAAGTGCTTAAGCAAGTGTGAAATTCACACATGCAGATGTCTAGTGCACTGCCTGTGTAGGCATGTTCAGCTCCACTGAGACACAGCCCATGGTCGAGTCTTTTCCCTGGTCATGACCACCCCAGATCAGGTGCCTGACTGTAGTGTGGAGTGAGTGGGGCCAGAGCATTTGCACGGCTTGGGTTGGGGCACATGGTGAAGTGCTATCAGGAGACCTGACAGTCAGTGGAGCAGACTGTTCTCCACTCTGTCTAGGGGGCAAGTTCCCTTGTCTGTCATGTCTCATCAGTGTCCCCAGCCTCTGCTGCTCTCACTCTGGGTGAAATGGCTCTGCAGGTTAGGTGAGGCCCAAATGGTTTCCCTGTTGGTATCGGGTGGGCTTTCCCGAGCTTCAGCCATCAGAAATCTGGGCTGCATCTGGGACACCGCTTGAGGAAGTGCTAACAGTTGCTGTCTCCTGGGCTTCCCCTTGGACTTCGTCACCTGTGTGTCCCAAGGTCAACTCATGTCCCCAGTCCCATTTGTTTCATATCCAGTGTTGTACTGTGGCATGGAGTGAGTGGGGCTCTAACAGTCACTCATTTGTGGCTGGGGTGTGCAGCAAGGCTGTCCTGGGAAAATATTGCCACAGCCAGATCAGACCTGTCTCCGCCTTGCCTTGTGGTCAGTCTCGTGTGTGTGTGTGTGTGTGCACATGCGTGTTTGTATGCGCTCACACGTGTGTATTTGTCATGAGCAGAATTCAGTGTTCAGTGTTCCCTTGTGTTCCATAGGTCCTAGAATCACTGAAGGGTGCTTTTCTCCTCCACTTAGGACCGCAGGATTGGGAAACCCAGTCCATGCCTTGTGCTGCTCATTCCTTAGTGTGGCTGTTCACCCATGCAATCTCCCTTTTTCTCTGTGTCCCCTCCTAGGGGCACAGGTCCAGACTGGCTTTCTTTTCTTCCCTTCCTAACCAATGACATGTTTATCTTTCCTATAGCCTGGGTTGTACAGTAGTCCCTCTTCTAGTGCCCAGAACCAACCACACAGAGATCCATTGTTAGAGAGTGATTTTTGCTGGGTTTGCTATATATACGCTTAAATAACTAATTGCTATTGGGTATATGTTCAATGCTATATTTTCCTTCAAAGTCCAGCTTTAGCTGAATGCCACAGATTTTCATAAATTTTTATTTTTATTGATTTCAAAATGTCTTCTCTTGATTTCTTCTTTGACTCATGCATTATTTAAAGTGCATTGTTGAATCTCCATGCAGTTGGGGATTTTTCAGCTGTTATTCATTTCTTGTTTAATTCCATTGTTGAATGAGAGTAGGTGTATGAAATTCATTCTTTTAACTTTGTGTTTTATGGCCCGGAATAGAGTCTACCTTGGTCAGTGTTCCTTTTGAGCTTGAAAATAACGTGTATTCTGCTTTTTTCGGATGAAGTAATCTATGGATGTCAATAATATCCTGTTGCGCGATGGTGGTGTTGATCAACTATCTCTTTTCTGCTTTTCTGCCTGCTGGATCTCTCCATTTTTGATAGAGGAGTGATGAAGTCCCAACTATTAAGTGGATTCATTTATTTCTCCTTAGGGTTCTATCAGTGTTTGCTTCATAGAATAAGACACTTATGTTAGGTGCATACACAATGAGAACTGTTTGGCCTACTAAGAGAATAGACAGCTTATCATTACATAATGCTACTTATTTATTTATTTGTTTATTTATTTATTTATTCCTGATACTTTCTTGCTCTGAATTGTGCCCTGTCCCAAGACCAGTATAACTACCTTAATTTTTTTTGTTAGCCTGTTATACCAGTCTTCATCTATTTAACTTTAAACTGTGTCATAATATTTAACATCTAGGCAACGTATACTTGTGTCTTATTTTTTGATCCATTCTGACAACCTCTGTGTTTTAAGTAGGGTCTGTAGACTATTGATATTTAAAGTCATTATTGATATAGTTGTGTTAACATCTATATTTATTAGTGTTTTCTGTGTTGCCTTTGATACCTGTTCCTACTTTGATCTTCAGGTCTTTTTCTGCCTTTTGTGGTTGTAATTAAGCATTTTATGGTTCCATTTTCTCTCCTCTCTTATTATACCAGTTTTATTTATTTTTTCATTTTTTCAAATGGCTGCCTTTGAGTTTGAAATATACATTTACACGTAATCCCAATATACTTTCAAATGACATTGTACCACTTCACACCTAGTGTATATTATAAGAACAAAATAATCTTAATTCCTCCATTTGGCCCCTTGTTTCATTGCTGTTATTTATGTTGCTTATTCATATGCAATGTTGCTTTTATTATGTTGAACAAATTCTTATGTTAGCACAATCTAGAAAAATTAAAGTTTTTATTTTATTTTCACTTATCCCTTTCTCTGATACTCTTCCTCTGTGGAGATCCAAGTTTTGTACCTCTGTAACTTCCTCCTCTCTAAAGAACCTCTTTTAACATCTCTTGCAAGGCAGTGGACTAGTAATAAAATCCCTCAATATTTGTTTGTCTGCGAAAGTCTTTATCTTTCATTTCTGATAGATAATTTTGGAGGATACAGAATTCTAGGTTTGTGAGCTTTTTGAAATTTCCTCAACAGTTTCAATATTTTACTCCCCTATCGTCTTGTTTGCATGCTTTCTGAGGAGAAGTCAGATATAATTGTTATTTATATTATTGATATAATAATGTTATGTAATATTATAATTGTTATTATATCTCTATGGTAGGTATGCACCTCCCCATCTCCTTTTCTTTCAGGATTCTTTTTTTTTGTCCTTTATTTTCTGTAATTTGAAAGTAACCTGTCAAGGGTCAGTTTTTCGGCATCTACCTTGCTTGTTCTCCAAGCTTCCTGGATATGTGGTTTGGTATTTGGAGTAATTATAAGTCATTGCTCTTTCAAATATTGCTTCTCCTCCTTTCTGTCTTGCTTTTCCTTCTTAAAGTCCTATTACCCATATGTCTCATCTTTTGCAGTTGTTCCACAGCACTTGGATATGATGTTTTGTTTGGTTTTAGTCTGTTTGCTGTTTGTTTTATTCAGTGTAGGAGATTACTATTTAGATATCCTCAAGCTCAGAACTTCTTTTCTCAGCCATTTCTAATTTGCTAATAATTAGCTCGACAAAGATATTCTTCATTTCTGTTACAGTGTTTCTGATCTCTAGCATTTCTTTTCCTTCTTTCTTAGAATTTTCATCTCTGTTCTTATATCACCCATGTGTTCATGCATTCTATCTACTTTATCCAGGAGAACCCTTAGCATGCTAATCCTAGTTTCTTTTTAATTCCTGATATGATAATTCCAACATCAGTGTCATTTTGGGGTCTCTTTCTGATGCTCATTTTGTCTCTTGAACCTGTGGTTTTGCCTTTGAGTGTGTTTTCTTTTTGTTCTTGTTTGTTAACTGGATATGATACACTGGATAAAAGAAACATCCGTAAGTAGGCTCTGAGTAATGTACTGGTAAGTTTTGGAGGGAGAGGAAGCTTTACTATAGTGCTGTAGTCAGGTATCAGAATTTCAGTGTGCCCATGCCTCTGCACTGTAAACTGCACACAGTGCTTCCAATCCCCACACTTCCTTAGGTGCGACAAAATAGCCAAAGTGCACTGGTATTGGGTATATTCTTCTCTCCAGTAGAAAATTAGAGCCAGCAGGTTTGCATATTTCTTTTTTCTCCAGGTCAATTAGGCTCTAATAAATCCCAGCAGCTTAGAATCTGGTTAACTAGTTTCGCCTCAGGACAAGCCTTGTTAAGGAAAAATAAAATGTGCTGCTGCTTTTTAAAATGGCTCCTCTTCTTTCCCTGCTGGATGCCTGAAGGTGGTTTTCTCTGCTATTTACCATGGAAACTTGGTCAAGCTCTTGGATGTAAATCTCGCCAATATTTGGGGTCTCCTGTCTGACTGGGTTTGCTGGAGTGTCTAACTCTCAAAGTTGTCCACAGTGGGTTTCCAGAAATGCATCAATTATAGTTCAGGCTTTCCTACTGCAGCACTGGTTCTTGTGGAAGTTTCAGCTTGTGGTCTTCTGCTCAGGTAAGTTGTAACTCTCTGTACTTGCCTGTGAACATCTCCAATTTTGGAACAATAGTTTGATTTGTTACTACCCCCCCCACGCCCCTCAAGGATCTTAGAAAAGTTGTTGCTTTTTCCGGTTGTTCAGCTCTTTGATTGTTGTGAGGATGGGCTGGCAGCTTCTGAGTTTCTAACAGGCTGAACAGGACAATGGAAGTTCTATTAATAAGTTTTTAATAGTAATGCCTGCTTTGGTGAGCCCTTGCCAGTTACAGATTCAGGAATTTCACAAAATACAATCTATTTTTTCTTAGATTTTTGGAATGTGTTTTCCCACTTACTCATTTGTTGGTTTGTTTGTTTGCTTTTCTTGGTACCAGAGCTATGTAAGTTTTATTTTTAATTGAAGCATAGTTAATTTACAATATTATGTTAGTTTCAGGTATACAGCATAGTGATTCTGTATTTTCCCAGATTGTACTTCATTAAAAGTTATTAGAAGGTAATGACTCTAATTCTCTCTGCTATACAATATATCCTTGCTGATGATCTGTTTTATACATAGTAGTTTGTATCTCTTAATCCCGTACTCCTAATTTGCTCCTCCCCACTTCCTTCTCCCCTCAGTAGTGACTAGTTCATTTCCTATATCTGTGAGTCTGTTTCTGTTTTGCATATAAACAGATTTGTATTTTTTTTAGATTCCACATGCATGTGATATTATACGGTATTTATCCTTTGCTTTCTGACTTATTTCATTAAGCATAATATTCCCTGTGTCCATTCATGTTGATGCAAATGCAGGAATTTCCAGGCCTCT
The DNA here is from genome assembly GCF_964165515.1 of Mesoplodon bidens. Lineage (NCBI taxonomy): Eukaryota > Metazoa > Chordata > Mammalia > Artiodactyla > Ziphiidae > Mesoplodon > Mesoplodon bidens. Next base: position 32,369,243 of record NC_138168.1, on the reverse strand, counting down.
GTGTTAATAACTTGCAATCCCCTGCCCTCCCTACCCCTCCTCCCTGCTTTACTTTTCCTATAGCATTTGTCACACCTCAATATACGGTAGGATTTAACTACTCATTTTGTTTGTCATCTATCTTCCCTGAGTTAAAATGTCAAATATACACTGACAGGTATTTCTTTCATTGAAACATCCTTGTGACCCAGTTTTAAACTTGTAGTCATTTATGTTCAAACACGTGCAAAAAGATCTATATTTTTACTCCCTGCCCCCACATTTTGTGTTTTGGATGTTATTTTACATCTTCATACTTATCCCTTAAAATATTAATTGTAGTTATAGTTGATTTTTCACTATTTTGTCTTTCAATCTACTGACCGGCTTAAGTGATTTTTAATCCTTACTATGTATTTGCCTTTGCAAGTGGGATTTTTACTTTTCTATATAGTCTTTTTTTTTTTTTTCCATTAAGCGAAGACTCTGCAACATTTCTTTTAGGGTGAGTTTAATATTGATAAATTCTTTTAGTTTTTGCTTGTCTGGGAAGTTCTTTATCTCTACCTCTGTTCTAACCAGTAATCTTGCTGGGCAGATTAAACTAGTTGGAAGTTTTTCCCGTTCAGCAATCTGAGTATATCATGCTATTCCCTTCTGGTCTGCAAAGTTTCTGTAGAAATATCAGCAAATAACCTTATGGTAATTCCCTTGTATATGACTCTTCGTACTTCTCTTGCTGCCTTTAGAATTCCCTCTTTAACTTTTGTTATTTTAGTTTTGGTATATCTTGGTGTTTTTTTTTTTTTTTTTTTTTTCTGGTTGGGTGAGGTTCATCTTATTATAATCTGTGATTCCCCTACCTGGATATGTTTCCTTCTTCATGTTTGGGGCATTTTCAGCTATAGTTTCTTCAATACATTTTTGATCCCCTTCTCTCTATCTTGCCTCTCTGGAACCCCTGTAACGCCAATGTAGGAATGCTTAAAGCACCTAACTATCTCTTAAGGTGCTTTCATTTTTTAAACTGTTTTCCTCTCTGCTGTTCTGATTGTGTGATTTCCATTTTTCTATCGTCCAGATCACATTTATGTGTTCTTCTGTATTGCTTAGTCTGCTATTTTTATTCCTTCTAGTGTGTGTTTTTTGTTGAATTTCAGATATTGAATTACTTATTTTTGATGGGGTCTTTTTTAATATTCTCTAGTTCCTTGTGACAGTGTTCAGTATGTAGATCAATTACTTTTTTCTAATTTTTTTTTTTTTTTTTTTGCTTTACGCGGGCCTCTCACTGTTGTGGCCTCTCCCATTGCGGAGCACAGGCTCCGGACGCACAGGCTCAGCGGCCATGGCTCACGGGCCCAGCCGCTCCGCAGCATGTGGGATCTTCCCAGACCGGGGCACGAACCCGTGTCCCCTGCATCGGCAGGCGGACCCTCAACCACTGCGCCACCAGGGAAGCCCTACTTTTTTCTAATTTAGTAAACATTTTTTTATAAATATTTTGAATTCTTTATCTGCTAAGTTTTTTATTTCTGTGTCATCACTTATAAATTCAGTGGTTTTCTTTTGCTCTGTCAGTTGAATGTCCTGCCTCTGCTGTATGATTTTCCCTTCCTCTATGAATTTAGGTGAAACAGTTTCCTATTGTGCTCTTGTAGGAGTGTTCTTATGTGTGAGTGTCCCAATGTAAACTGCATGTGCCCAATGTGTTTGGTGGGATGGCTGGATTGGTGGTGTATGCCAGTCCCATCTTTCCTTGGGTTGTGCTGGCAGTTATCATGTTGGTAGGGCATTGGACTGGAAATGGAAGGGCTGGCAGCAAGTATGAGGTGGAACTTCCTCTCAGTGGCCACCACTGCCCTGTCATGGGGAGGGTCTGAGCCCAAGTTGCTGGAGCAGAAGCCCTGAGGTTTCAGGATGGAGCTGGTTTGTTCCCATTAGGTGTGTGTTTTTCCCTTCCCCATACCAGGTTCTTTGCCCATAGGAGGGGAGTGCTTAAGCAAGTGGGACATACGCACATGCAGATGTCCAGTGTACTGCCTGTGTAGGCATGTTCAGCTCCACTGAGACACAGCCCATGGTCGAGTCTTTTCCCTGGTCATGACCACCCCAGATCAGGTGCGTGACTGTAGTGTGGAGTGAGTGGGGCCAGAGCATTTGCACGGCTTGGGCTGGGGCACATGGTGAAGTGCTGTCAGGAGACCTGACAGTCAGTGGAGCAGACTGTTCTCCACTCTGTCTAGGGGGCAAGTTCCCTTGTCTCTCATGTCTCATCACTGTCCCCAGCCTCTGCTGCTCTCACTCTGGGTGAAACGGCTCTGCAGGTTAGGTGAGGCCCAAATGGTTTCCCTGTGAGTATCGGGTGGGCTTTCCCGAGCTTCAGCCATCAGAAATCTGGGCTGCATCTGGGACACCGCTTGAGGAAGTGCCAACAGTTGCTGTCAGCTGGGCTCCCCCGTGGACTGCGTCACCTGTGTGTCCCAAGGTCAAGTCATTTCCCCAGTCCCATTTGTTTCAGATCCAGTTTTGTCCTGTGGCATGGAGTGAGTGGGGCTCGAACAGTCACTCATTTGTGGCTGGGGCGTGCAGCAAGGCTATCCTGGGAAAATCTTGCCACAGCTAGATCAGACCTCTCTCTGCCGTGCCTTGTGGGCATTCCCATGTGTGTGTTTGGTGTGTGTGTGTGCATGCACACACGTGTTTATTTGTCATGAGCAGACTTCAGTCTTCAGTGTTTCCATCTGTTCCATAGGTCCTACAATCAGCGAAGGGTCCTTGTCTCCTCCACATAGGACCTGCGTTTGGGAAACCCAGTCCATGTCTTGTGCTGCTCATTCCTTAGTGTGGGTGTTCACCCATGCAATCTCCCTTTTCCTCTGAGTCCCCTCCTAGGGTCACTGGTCCCGACTGGCTTTCTTTTCTTCACTTCCTACCCAATTACATGTTTATCTTTCCTATAGCGTGGGTTGTAGAGTAGTCCTTCTGCTAGTTCCCAGAACCAACCACACAGAGATCCATTGTTACAGTGTGATTTTTGCTGGGTTTGCTGTATGTATGCTTAAATAACTAATTGGTATTGGGTATAGGTTCAATGCTATAATTTCCTTCAAAGTCCAGCTTTAGCTGAATGCCACAAATTTTCATAAATTTTTATTTTTATTTTTATTGATTTCAAAATGTCTTTATCTTCTCTTGAGATTTCTTCTTTGACTCATGTATTATGGAAAGTGCATTGTTTAATCTCCATGCATTTGGGGATTTTTCAGCTCTTATTGAATTCTAGTTTAATTCCGTTGTTGAATAAGAGCAGATGTATGAAATCCATTCTTTAAATGTGTGTTTTATGGCCCAGAATAGAGTCTACCTTTGTCAATGTTCCATTGGAGCTTGAAAATAACATGTATTCTGCTTTGGTCAGATGAAGTAATCTATAGATGTCAATAATATCCTGTTGACCGATGGAGGTGTTGATTCAACTATCTCTTTTCTGATTTTCTGCCTGCTGGATCTCTCCATTTTTGATAGAGGAGTGATGAAGTCCTAGCTATAAAGTAGGCTCATTTATTTCTCCTTAGAGTTCTATCAGTTTTTGCCTCATAGAATTTGACACTTTTGTTAGGTGCATAAACAGTGAGAACTGTTTGGCCTTCTAAGAGAATTGACAGCTTTATCATTACATAATGCCCCTATTTATTCCTGATACTTTCTTGCTCTGAACTGAGCCCTTTCCAAAGACCAGTATAACTACCTTCATTTTTTTTGTTAGCATGTTATACCTGTCTTCATCCATTTACCTTTAACCTTTGTGTCTTCATATTTAATGTCTAGGCAACATATAGTTGCATCTTATTTTTTGATCCATTCTGACAACCACTGTGTTTTAACTAGGGCCTTTAGACTATTGATATTTAAAATGATTATTGATATAGTTGTGCTAACATCTATATTTATTAGTGTTTTCTTTGTTGCCTTTGATCTTTGTTCCTACTTTGATTTTCTGCTCTTTTTCTGCCTTTTGTGGTTGTAATTGAGCATTTTATGATTCCATTTTCTCTCCTACCTTATACCAGTTTTATTTTTTTTTTCAGTTTTTCAAATGGTGGCCTTTGCAACTAATCCTGTTATAATTTCAAATGACATTGTACCAGTTCACAGCTAGTGTACCTTATAAGAACAAAATGATCTTAATTCCTCCATTTGGCCCCTTGTATCATTGCTGTTATTTATGTTGCTTATTCATATGCAATGTTGCTTTTATTATTGTGAACAAATTGTTATGTTAGCACAATCTAGAAAAATTAAAGTTTTTATTTTATTTTCACTTATCCCTTTGTCTGATACTCTTCCTCTATGGAGATCCAAGTTTTGTACCTCTGTAACTTCCTTCTCTTTTAACATCTCTTGCAAGGCAGTGTACTAGTAACAAATTCCCTCAGTATTTGTTTGTCTGGGAAAGTCTGTATCTTTCATTTCTGATAGATAATTTTGCAGGATACAGAATTCTAGGTTTGTGAGCTTTCTAAAATTTCCTGAACAGTTTCAATATTTTACTCCCCTATCGTCTTCTTTGCATGCTTTCTGAGGAGAAGTCAGATATAATTGTTATTTATATTATAAATATAATAATGTTATGTTATATTATAATTGTTATTATATCTCTATGGTTCGTATGCACCTCCCCATCTTCTTTTCTTTCATGATTGTTTCTTTGTCCTTTATTTTCTGTAATTTGAAAGTAACCTGTCGAGGGGCAGTTTTTCGGCATTTACCTTGCTTGTTCTCCAAGCTTCCTGGATATGTGGTTTGGTATTTGGAGTAATTATCAGTTATTATTCTTTCAAATATTGCCTCTCCTGCTTTCTCTTTGCTTTTCCTTCTTGAAGTTCTATTACCTATATGTCGCATCTTTTGCAGTTTTTCCACAGCTCTTGGATATGATGTTTTGTTTGGTTTTAGTCTGTTTGCTGTTTGCTTTATTCAGTGTAGGAGATTACTATTTAGATATCCTCAAGCTCAGAAATTGTTTTCTCAGCCATTTCTAATTGGCTAATAATTAGCTCGACAAAGATATTCTTCGTTTCTGTTACAGTGTTTTTGATCTCTAGCATTTCTTTTCCTTCTTAGAATTTTCATCTCTGTTCTTATATCTCCCATTTGTTCATTCATTCTATCTACTTTATCCAGGAGAACCCTTAGCATGCTAATCCTAGTTTCTTTTGTATTCCTGATCTGATAATTCCAACATCAGTGTCATTTTGGGGTCTCTTTCTGATGCTCACTTTATCTCTTGAATCTGTGGTTTTGCCTTTGAGTATGTTTTCTATTTTTTTTTTAACTGGATATGATACACTGGGTAAAAGAAACATCTGTAAGTAGGCTTCGAGTAATGTAGTGGTAAGTTATGGAGGGAGTGGAAGCTTTACTATAGCTCTGTAGTCAGGTCTCAGTATTTTAGTGTGCACATGCCTCTGGACTGTAAATTGCACACAGTGCTTCCCATCCCCACCCTTTCTTGGCTGTGACAAAATAGCCAAAGTGCACTGGTATTGGGAATTTTCTTCCCTCCAGTAGAAAATTAGAACCAGGAGGTTTGCATATTTCTTCTTTCTCCAGGTCAAATAGGCTCTAATAAATCCCAGCAGCTTAAAATCTGGTTAACTAGTTTCACCTGAGGACAAACCCTGTTAAGAAAAAAAAATGTGCTGCTGCTTTTTAAAATGGCTCCTCTTCTTCTTTCCATGCTGGATGCCGGACGGGGGTTTTCTCTGGTATTTACTATGGAAACTTGGTTAAGCTCTTGAATGTAAATATCACCAGTATGTGGGGGCTACTGTCTGGGTTTGCTGGAACATTTAACTCTCAAAGTTGTCCACAGTGGGCTTCCAGAAATGCATCAATTATAGTTCAGGCTTTCCTATTGCAGCACTGGTTATTGTGGAAGTTCTAGCTTGTGGTCTTCTGCTCAGATAAGTTGTAACTCTCTGTACTTGCCTGTCAACATCTCCAATTTTGGAACAATAGTTTGATTTGTTACTGCCCCACCCCCCCACCCCCAGGGATCTAAGAAGAGTTGTTGCTTTTTCAGGTTGTTCAGCTCTTTGATTGTTGTGAGGATGGGGTGGCAGCTTCTGAGTTTCTAACAGGCTGCAAAGGAAGCTGGAAGTTCTGTTAATAACTTTTTAATACTAATGCTGATTTGGTGAGCCCTTGCCAGTTACAGATTCAGGAATTTCCAAAATTACATACTATTTTTTTCTTAGATTTTTGGAATGTGTTTTCCCTCTTACTCATTTGTTTTTGTTTTCTTTGTTTGCTTTTTCAGTGTAGGAGATTACTACTTAGATAACCTCAAGCTCAGAAATTCTTATGTCAGCTGTGTCTAATCTGCTAATAATTAGCTCGACAATGATATTCTTCATTTCTGTTACAGTGTTTTTGGTCTCTAGCATTTCTTTTCCTTCTTTCTTAGAATTTTCATCTCTATTCTTATATCACCCATGTGTTCATGTATTCTATCGACTTTATCCAGGAGAACCCTTAGCATGCTAATCCTAGTTTGTTTTTTATTCCTGGTTTGATAATTCCAACATCAGTGCCATTTTGGTGTCTCTTTCTATGCTCACTTTTGTCTCTTGAATCTGTGGTTTTGCCTTTGAGTATATTTAATTTTTTTGTTGTTGTTGTTTTTAACTGGATATGATACAGTGGATAAAAGAAATATCTGTAAGTAGGCTTTGAGTAATGTAGTGGTAAGTTTTGGAGAGAGAGGAAGCTTTACTATAGTGCTGTAGATGGGTCTCAGTATTTCAGTGTGCCTGTGCCTCTGGACTGTAAATTGCACACAGTGCTTCCCATCCTCACACTTCCTTAGGTGTGAAAAAATAGCCAAAGTGCACTGGTATTGGGTATTTTCTTCTCTCCAGTAGAAAATAAGAGTCAGCAGGTTTGCATATTTCTTTTTTCTCCAGGTCAATTAGGCTCTAATAAATCCCAGCAGCTTAGAATCTGGTTAACTAGTTTCGCCTGAGGACAAGCCTTGTTAAGGAAAAATAAAATGTGCTGCTGCTTTTTAAAATGGCTCCTCTTCTTTCCCTGCTGGATGCCTTAAGGGAGTTTTCTCTGGTATTTACTATGGAAATTTGGTCAAGCTCTTGGATGTAAATCTCGCCAATTTGTGGAGGCTCCTGTCTGACTGGGTTTGCTGGAGCTTTTAACTCTCAAAGTTGTCCACAGTGGGCTTCCAGAAATGCATCAATTATAGTTCAGGCTTTCCTACTGCAGCACTGGTTCTTGTGGAAGTTTCAGCTTGTGGTCTTCTGCTCAGGTAAATTGTAACTCTCTGTACTTGCCTGTGAACATCTCCAATTTTGGAACAATAGTTTGATTTGTTACTACCCCCCCCCACGCCCCTCAAGGATCTAAGAAAAGTTGTTGCTTTTTCCGGTTGTTCAGCTCTTTGATTGTTGTGAGGATGGGCTGGCAGCTTCTGAGTTTCTAACAGGCTGAACAGGAAACTGGAAGTCCTGTTAACAACTTTTTAATACTAATGCCTGCTTTGGTGAGCCCTTGCCAGTTACAGATTCAGGAATTTCCATAATTACAAACTATTTTTTTCTTAGATTTTTGGAATGTGTTTTCGTACTTACTCATTTGTTTTTATTTGTTTGTTTGTTTGCTCTTCTTTGTACCAGAGCTATGTAAGTTTTAGTTTTCATTGAAGCATAGGTAATTTACAGCATTTTGTTAGTTTCAGGTATACAGCATAGTGATTCAGGATTTTTCCAGATTGTACTTCATTAAAAGTTATTAGAAGGTAATGACTATAATTTCCTGTGATATACAATATATACTTACTGATGATCTCTTTTATACATAGTAGTTTGTATCTCTTAATCCCGTACCCCTAATTTGCTCCTCCCCACTTCCTTCTCCCCTCAGTAGTGACTAGTTTATTTCCTGTATCTGTGAGTCTGTTTCTGTTTTGCATATAAACTGATTTGTATTATTTTTTGGACTCCACATGTAAGTGATATTATACAATATTTGTCTTTCACTTTCTGACTTATTTCATTAAGCATACTATTCCCTGGGTCCATCCATGTTGATGCAAATGCAGGTATTTCCTGGCCTCTGTGTTAATAACTTGCAATCCCCTGCCCTCCCTACCTCTCCTCCCTGCTTTACTTTTCCTATAGCCTTTGTCACACCTCAGTATACGGTAGTATTTAACTACTCATTTTGTTTGTCATCTATCTTCCCTGAGTTAAAAGGTCAAAAATACACTGACAGGTATTTCTTTCGTTGAAGAACCTTTGTGACCCAGTTTTAAACTAGTAGTCATTTATGTTGAAACACGTGTGAAAAGATCTATATTTTTACATTTTGTGTTTTGGATGTCATTTTACATCTTCATACTTATCCCTTAACTGTTCATTGTAATTATAGTTGATTTTACACTATTTTGTCTTTTAATCTACTGACCGGCTTAAGTGATTTTTAATCCTTACTATGTATTTGCCTTTGCAAGTGGGATTTTTCCTTTTCTATATAGTCTTGTGTTTTTTCCATTTAGCGAAGACCCTGCAACATTCCTCTTAGGGTAGGTTTAATATTCATAAATTCTTTTAATCTTTGCTTGTCTGGGAAGTTCTTTATCTCTACCTCTATTCTAAACAGTAATCTTGCTGGGCAGAGTAAACTAGTTTGAAGTTTTTCCCGTTCAGCAATCTGAGTATATCATGCTATTCCCTTCTGGTCTGCAAAGTTTCTGCAGAAATATCAGCTAATAACCTTATGGTAATTCCCTTGTATATGACTCTTCATACTTCTTTTGCTGCCTTTAGAATTATCTCTTTAACTTTTGCTATGTTAGTTTTCGTATGTCTTCATGTGTGTTATTTTTGGTGGGGGAGGTTCATCTTACTATGATCTCTGATTCCTCTACCTGGATATGTTTCCTTCTTCATGTTTGCGACCTTTTCAGCTATAATTTCTTCATTACATTTTTGATGCCTTTGTCTCTATCTTGCCTTTCTGGAACCCCTGTAAATCAAATGTAGGAATGCTTAATGTTATCTTAAGCATCTCTTCAGGTGCTTTCATTTTTTAAATTGTTTTCCTTTCTGCTGTTCTGACTGGGTGATTTCCATTATTCTATCTTCCAGATCACATATTTGTTCTTCTGTATTGCTTGGTCTGATATTTTTATTCCTTCTAGTGTGTGCTTTTTGTTGAATTTCAGATATTGAATTACTTATTTTTGATGGGGCCTTTTTAATATTTTCTAGTTCCTTGTTATAGTGTTCAGTATTTAGATCAATTACATTTTCTAATTTAAGAAACATTCTTTTATGAATATTTTGGATTCTTTATCTGATAAGTTTTTAATTTCTGTTTCATCGCTTATAAATTCAGTGGTTTTCTTTTGCTCTTTCAGTTGAATGTACTTCCTCTGCTTTATGATTTTAACTTTCTCTTCCTTTATGAATTTAGGTGAAACAGTTACCTATTGTGCTCTTGTAGGAGAGGTCCTCTGTGTGAGTGTCCCAATGCAAACTGCATGTGCCCAATGCATTTGGTCGGATGGCTGGATTGGAGGTGGATGCCAGTCCCATCTTTCCTTGGGTTGTGCTGGCAGTTATCATGTTGGTAGGGCATTGGACTGGAAATGGAGGGGCTGGCAGCAAGTATGAGGTGGAACTTCCTCTCAGTGGCCACCACTGCCCTGTCATGGGGAGGGTCTGAGCCCAAGTTGCTGGAGCAGAAGCCCTGAGGTTTCAGGCTGGAGCTGGCTTTGTTCCCTTTATGTGTGTGTTTTTCCCTTCCCCATTCCAAGTTCTTTGCCCATAGGAGGGGAGTGCTTAAACAAGTGGGGCATACGCATATGCAGGTGTCCAGGGCACTGCCTATGTAGTCATCTTCAGCTCCACTCAGACACATCCCATGGTCGAGTCTTTTCTCTGTTCCTGACTAACCCAGATCAGGTGCCTGACTGTGGTGTGGAGTGAGTGGGGCCAGAGCATTTGCATGGCTTGGGTTGGGGCACATGGTGAAGTGCTATCAGGAGACCTGGCAGTCAGTGGGGCAGACTGTTCTCCACTCTGTCTAGGGGGCAAGTTCCCTTGTGTCTCATGTCTCATCATTTTCCCCAGCCTCTGATGCTCTCAATCTGGGTGAAACGGCTCCGCAGGGGTAGCTGAGACCCAAATAGTTTCCCTATGAGTGTCGGCTGGGCTTGGCTGAGCTGCAGCCATCAGAAATCTGGGCTTATTCTGGGACACCACTTGAGGAAGTGCCAACAATTGCTGTCACCTGGGCTTCCCCTTGGACTGGGTCACCTGTGTGTCCCAAGGTCAACTCATTTCCCCAGTCCCATTTCTTTCAGATCCAGTGTTGTACTGTGGCATGTAGTGAGTAGGGCTGGATCAGTCACTCATTTGTGGTTGGGGTGTGCAGCAAGCAGTCCTGGGAAAACCTTGCAGCTGCTAGATGAGACCTTTTTTCGCCTTGCCTTTGGGGCAATCCTCTGTGTGTGTGTGTGTGTGTGTGTGTATGTATTTGTCATGAGCAGAGTTCAGTCTTTTTCAGTGTTTCCGTCTGTTCCATAGGTCCTACAATCAGCCAAGGGTCCTTGTCTCCTCTACTTAGGACCGCAGGACTGGGAAACCTGGTCCATGCCTTTTGCTGCTCATTCCTTAGTGTGCGTGTTCACCCCTGCACTCTCCCTTTTCCTCTGAGTCCCCTCTTAGGGACACATTTCCAGACTGGCTTTCTTTTCTTCCCTTCCTAACCAATTACATGTTTATCTTTCTTATAGCCTGGGTTTTACAGTAGTCCTTCTGCTAGTTCCCAGAACCAACTACACAGATATCCATTGTTAGAGAGTGATTTTTGCTGGGTTTGCTGTATGTACGCTTAAATAACTAATTGCTATTGGGTATAGGTTCAATGCTATATTTTCCTTCAAAGTCCAGCTTTAGCTGAATGCCACAAATTTTCATAAATTTTTATTTTTATTGATTTCAAAATGTCTTTATCTTCTCTTGAGATTTCTTCTTTGACTCATGTATTATGGAAAGTGCATTGTTTAATTTCCATGCATTTCGGGATTTTTCAGCTGTTATTGATTTCTAGTTTAATTCTATTGTTGAATGAGAGCAGGTGTATGAAATTCATTCTTTTAAATTTGTGTTTTATGGCCCAGAATAGAGTGTACCTTCATTAGTGTTCCATGTGAGCTTGAAAATAACGTGTATTCTGCTGTTGTCAGATGAAGGAATCTATAGATGTCAGTAATATCCTGCTGACCGATGGTGGTGTTGATTCAACTGTCTCCTTTCTGACTTTCTGCCTGCTGGATCTGTGCATTTTTTATAGAGGGGTGATGAAGTCCCCACTCTAAAGTGAGTTCATTTATTTCTCCTTAAAGTTCTATCAGTTTTTGCCTCATAGAATTTGACACTTTTGTTAGGTGCATACACAATGAGAATTGTTTGGCCTTCTAAGAGAACTGACAGCTTTATCTTTACATAATGCCCCTATTTATTCCTGATACTTTCTTGCTATGAATTGTGCCCTGTGCAAAGACCAGTAAAACTGACTTCATATTTTTTGTTAGCATGTTATACCCGTCTTCATCCATTTACCTTTAACCTATGTGTCTTAATATTTAACGTCTAGGCAACGTATACTTGTGTCTTATTTTTTGATCCATTCTGACAACCACTGTGTTTTAACTAGGGCCTTTAGACTATTGATATTTAAATTGATTATTGATATAGTTGTGTTAACATCTATATTTATTAGATTTTTCTGTGTTGCCTTTGATACCTGTTCCTACTTTGATCTCTTTTTCTGCCTTTTGTGGTTGTAATTGAGCATTTTATGATTCCATTTTCTCTCCTCTCTTATTATACCAGTTTTATTTATTTTTTCATTTTTTCAAATGGCTGCCTTTGAGTTTGCAATATACATTTACAACTAATCCCAGTATACTTTCAAATGACATTGTACCACTTCACAGCTAGTGTACCTTATAAGAACAAAATGATCTTAATTCCTCCATTTTGCCCCTTGTATCATTGCTGTTATTTATGTTGCTTATTCATATGCAATGTTGCTTTTATCATTTTGAACAAATTGTTATGTTAGTGCAATCTAGAAAAATTAAAGTTTTTATTTTATTTTTATTTATCCCTTTCTCTTATACTCTTCCTCTCTGGAGATCCAAGTTTTGTACCTCTGTAACTTCCTCCTCTCTAAAGAACCTCTTTTAACATCTCTTGCAAGGCAGTGTACTAGTAATAAATTCCCTCAGTATTTGTTTGTCTGGGAAAGTCTTTATCTTTCATTTCTGATAGATAATTTTGCAGGATACAGAATTCTAGGTTTGTGAGCTTTCTGAAATTTCCTCAACAGTTTCAATATTTTACTCCCTTATCATCTTGTTTGCATGCTTTCTGAGGAGAAGTCAGATATAATTGTTATTTATATTATAAATATAATAATGTTATAATTGTTATTATATCTTTATGGTACATATGCACCTCCCCATCTTCTTTTCTTTCATGATTCTTTCTTTGTTCTTTATTTTCTGTAATTTGAAAGTAACCTGTCGAGGGGCAGTTTTTCGGCATTTACCTTGCTTGTTCTCCAAGCTTCCTGGATATGTGGTTTGGTATTTGGAGTAATTATCAGTCATTATTTTTTCAAATATTGCTTCTCCTTCTTTCTCTTTGCTTTTCCTTCTTGAATTCCTATTACCTTTATGTCGCATCTTTTGCAGTTGTTCCACAGCTCTTGGATATGATGTTTTGTTTGGTTTTAATCTGTTTGCTTTATTCAGTGTAGGAGATTACTATTTAGATATCCTGAAGCTCAGAAATTGTTTTCTCAGCCATTTCTAATTTGCTAATAATTAGTATGACAAAGATATTCTTCATTTCTGTTACAGTGTTTCTGATCTCTAGCATTTCTTTTCCTTCTTTCTTAGAATTTTCATCTCTGTTCTTACATCACCCATTTGTTCATTCATTCTATCTACTTTATCCAGGAGAACCCTTAGCATGCTAATCCTAGTTTCTTTTGTATTCCTGGTCTGATAATTCCAACATCAGTGTCATTTTGGGGTCTCTCTCTGATGTTCACTTTGTCTCTGGAATCTGTGGTTTTGCCTTTGAATATGTCTTGTTTTTGTTTTTTGTTTTTTTGGCAACTAGACTTGTACTGGATAAAAGAAACTTCTGTAGCTAGGCTTTTACTAATGTAGTAGCCAGTTCTGGAGGGAGAGAAAGCTCTACTATAATGTTATAGTTAGGTTTTAGATTTTTAGTCTGCCCATGCTTCTGGAGTATGAACTGCACACAGAGCTTCTCATCCCCACCCTTCCTTAGGTGGGACAAAATAGCTAAAGTGCACTAGAATTGGGTATTTTCTTCTCTCCAAGTAGAAAATTAGAGCTAGCAGGGTTGCATGTTTTTTCCCCCCCAGGTCAGTTAGGCTCTCGTAAACACCAGCAGCTTAGACTCTGGTTAAACTGTTTCCCCTGAGCGAAGGTCTTGTTAGGAAAATAGCTCCTCTTCCTCTTTCCCTGCCTGAAGCCTGAGAGGGTTTTTCTCTGATATGTTGTATGAAAACCTAGTCAAGCTCCCATAGGTAAATCTCACCAACTTGTGGAGGCTCCTGTCTGACTGGGTTTCCTGGAATTTGTAACTCTCAAAATTGTATACAGTGGGCTTCTAGAAGTTTACTGATTATAGTTCAGGCTCTCCTATGGCAGCACTAGTTTTGGGGAAGTTTCTGCTTGTGGTTTTCTGTTCAGGTAAGTTGTATTTCTCTGTATTTGCCTGTGAATATCTCCAATTTTGGAACAATGGTTTGTCCTGTTATCCCCCTCCCCCCACTCCCCCTTTGAAGGATCCAAGAAGAGCTCTCCCTTTTTAGGTTTCTCAGCTTTTTGGTTGTTGTTAGGATGGAGTGGCAGCTTCTTAGCTTCTAACAGGCTGAACAGAAACTGGAAGTCCTGTCAATAACTTTTTAATAATGATTTCTGCTATATTGAGCCCTTGCCAGTGAACTCTTGCCAGATGCAAATTCAGGAATTTAAAAATTTAAAAACCATTTTTCCTTAGATTTTTGAAAAGTGTTTTCCCACTTATTCTTGTTTGTTTGTTACCAAAGCTATGTAAGCTTTTTGTTTTCGTTGAAGTATAGCTTATTTACAATGTTATATTAGATTCAGGTGTATAGCATAGTGATTCTGTATTTTTACAGATTATACTCCATTAAAAGGTATTACAAGGTAATGAGTATAGTTCCCTGTGCTATAAAGTATATCCTTGTTGATTATCTGTTTTGTATATAGCAGTTTGTATCTCTTACTCCCATACCCCTTGGTAACCACTAGTTTAATTCATGTATCTGTGAGTCTGTTTCTGTGTTGCATATACACTCATCTGTATTATTTTTATATACCATTTATAAGTGATATTATACAGTATTTGTCTTTCACCATCTGACTTATTTCACTAAGCATTAATATTCCCTAGGTCTATCCATGTTGCTGCAAATGCAGGAATTTCCAGGCCCCTGTTTTAATAACTTGCAATCCCCTGCTCTCCCTACCCCTCCTTCTTGCTTTACTTTTCCTATAGCATTTGTCACATCTCAATATACTGTAGGATTTAACTGCTCATTTCTTTTAGGGTAGGTTTAATATTGATGAATTCTTTTAGTTTTTGCTTGTTTGAGAATTTCTTTATCTCTCTATTCTAAACAATAATCTTGCTTGGTAGAGTATGCTAGATTGCAGGTTTCTCCCTTTCAGCACTCTGAGTATATCATGGTGACGTACTATCCGGAGTCCTGGCAGTCACTGGAGCTGACTGTTCTCTACTCTGCCCTGGGGCCAAGTCCCCTTTGTCTCTCATGTCTCATCACTGTCCCTAGCCTCTGCTGCTCTCACTCTGTGTGAAACCACTCTGCAGGGGAGGTGAGGCCCATGTGGTTTCTCTGCGAGTATCAGGGGTGGGCTGTGGCAGACTAGCTGCCATCAGAAATCTGGGCTGCTTCTGGGATACCACTTGAGTAAGTGCCAACAATTGCCGTCACCACCCTACCTGGGCTTCCCCTTGGACTGGGTCACCTCTGTGTCCCAAGTTCGACTCATATCCCCAGTCCTGTTTGTTTCAGATCCAGTGTTGTACTGTGTCTTGGAGTGAGTGGGGCTGGAGCAATCACTCATTTGGGGCTGGGGCATGCAGCAAGGCAGTCCTGGGAAACCTTGCAGCTGCTAGATCAGACCTCTCTCCGCCTTGCCTTGGGGGCAAGCCAGTGTGGCTGTGTATGTGTGTGTGTGTATGTACTTCTCATGAGCAGAGTTCAGTCTTCTTCATCCTTTCTATCTGTTCCAGAGCTCCTCCAACCAGCCAAGGTCCTCCACATAGGACCCCCCGGACTGGGATGACCAGTCCATGGCTTGACCTGCTCACTCCCTAGTTTGGGTGGGTATTCACCCCTGCAATCTCCCTTTTCCTCTGAGTCCCCTCCTAGGAGCACAGGTCCCAACTAGATCTCCTTTCTTCCCTTCCTAACCAGTTATGTGTGTATCTTTCTTACAGCCTTTGTTGTAAAGGAGTGCTTCTTCTAGTATCCAGTGAGAATTGTTCCACATGTAGATGTATTTTTGATGTTCTCATGAAGGGATGTGATTTTCACATCCTCTTTGCCATCTTGATCTCTTCCTTTCCACTTACTCTGTTCTGTTCCAAAGTGTCCGTATTTTTAATCTTCCTCATTTCTTTCTTGGTTTTCTCAACTTCTCTTGAACAATTTCCATTTATTTTCCTTTTCTTAGTATTCATACATAGCCTCTCAAATATCCCCTCAAAATTATAAGTTTTTTATTCAATTTTAATCTTGTTTCTAATGGCTTCAATTATATGCCTTCTGACTTAAAAAATAATGTCAGCTTATCTTTTACCTGAGATGTAATTTTATCTCACGTGTCCTCTTCTTTATTATATTTTTCCTTCAGATTGTAAAACATCTTGTACCTAAAACTTATTTATATTTTATATTGTAAATCTTCCTCTAAAGTGTGTTCTTTATCTTTTATCAATTATCTTCTAATGCATCATAGAATACTTACATGGCGTCCATATTATTTTTTTCTATTTGTCTTTGAATGAATACAAAATATTCAAGACTCTTACTTTCCCCTTGACTCCACCTGAAAATAAGTGGATCTTTTTCCTACGTTTGATTGGGCGCTTCTGTTAGAATCTTTTTTTATTTTGTATTTTTAGTACTCAACCTGGAAAAGATACTGTTGATGTGAATTTGCATCAGACATTCAGAGGATTAAGGGAGAGGAGAAAGAGCTGAGACTAGAAGAAGACTTAATAGGTTATAGCCACTGCAGTAATGTGCTTTTTACATGAATTTCTGCTGAGCCTACTTTCTCTTCCAAGAAAATAATATTGCTGTGCCCGATAGTTTTCATAGGACATCTGACTGAAAAATTGGCCGAATACACATTGCTCATTTAGTCAGAGAATCATTTTACTTTAGGGAAATTCTTTTATCCTCACTGAATCAGCCACACAGCAATAAGTTGTGTCAAAGATTGATTTTAGCTGGGTTTGCTGTATGTTTGTTGAAATATCTAATTGCTATTCCTTTGTGTAATAAAAGTAGCTTAAAGTCATTTTTTCTCTCTCTTATGGAAAGCTTTCATATCTACTCATTTCTCCAAATTTGGGTGCAGTTATTCTCCAACTCTGGAAAATGTTCTCCACATTGGAAAAGCTTCATGATTCTTTGGAAATCTGTGCATAGTCTGATGTGTCAGGGCTGATGTGGCCACTGGTGAATTTTTCCAAATTCAGTAGAATGCTGTTTGTTGGAGATGCCAAATGGCATTTCCAAATAATTGAGTCCACTTTATCTCACATCATGGCCCCTTCTAAACTTTGATAAGAGGAAGCTATAATTACCTGCATTTATTTCTCTCAAAAATGAAACTTTCTTGAGAGTGGAGCTGTGATTTATTTATTGGTGACTATAAAGTCCATTTCCTTTGTAATATATATAGAATAGTTATGGTATTTGTTTGATATTATGTGATATTTGGTTTGACATTCAACATTGTAAAATAGTCAAGGGTCAGTCTCAGAGAATGTGGACTTTTATATTGTTGTAAAAAATCACATTCAGTTTACTGACAACGATTTTTAAGTGTACACTTCAGTATGATAAGTGTATTTACATTGTTGTCCCACAGATCTCTAGAACTTTTTCATCTTGAAAAATTGAAACTTTATTCCCTAAAGACTAATTCTCTCTCCCCCTCCCACTGGCCCTTCACAATTACCTTTCTACTTTCTGCTTTATGATTTTGATTACTTAGATACTTCATATGAGTAGAATCATACAGTATTTGTCCTTTTGTGACTGGCTTATTTCACTCAGCGTAATGACCCTGAGGTTTATCCATATTTTAGCATGTGACAGGATTTCATTTTATTTAAGGCTGTGTAATATTTCATTATATGTATAGACTACATTTTATTTTTTCTTTTGTATGTTGATAGATATTTGGGTAGTTTTTACAGCTTGGCTCTTATGAATGATGCTTCAATGAATAGGAGTTTCACACATCTCTTTGTGATCCTGCTTTGATCTCTTGGATATACACCCAGAAGGAAAATTGCCAGCTCATATGGCAATTCTATTTTTAATGTTTTGAGGAACCTTTATACCATTGTCCATAATTGCTGCACCATTATGTTCCCACCAACAATGCACAAGATTCCAATTTCTCTACATCCTTGTCAATACTCATTTTCTATTCTTTTGATAGTGGCTAACCTAATGGATTTGAGACGCTATTTCATTGTGGTTTTGATTTGCATTTCTCTTATGATTAGTGATGTTGAGCAGCGTTTCATATTCTTGTTGGCCATTTGTATATCTTCTTTGGAGAATTGTCTATTCACGTCATCTATCCATTTTTTAAAATCAAATTATCTGGTTTTGGTAGTTTTGTAGAAGTTTCATATATATTTTGGATGAATAAGGGTATTTTAGATGTTTTAAGCACAAAAAGGTTTGTTGCAGTGTATTAAATGGTTTTAAAAGTCGTTGGTTAAGCTTAAGAAATACATTTTAGATTGAGCTTTCAAAAGGACTTCAGTAAAGGGCCTCCCTGGTGGCGCAGTGGTTGAGAGTCCGCCTGCCGATGCAGGGGATACGGGTTCGTGCCCCGGTCTGGGAGGATCCCATATGCCGCGGAGCGGCTGGGCCCGTGAGCCATGGCCGCTGGGCCTGCGCATCCGGAGCCTGTGCTCCGCAACGGGAGAGGCCACAACAGTGAGAGGCCCGCATACCACACACCAAAAATAAAAAAAAAAAAATAAAAAAAAAAAAAAAAAAAAAAAGGACTTCAGTAAAGAAGAGAGTCACCATGGGAGGTAATGCTCTTCTCTGATTAAGAAAATTAGAAACCTGTCATTCCAAATGCCAGCTCAAGAGTCATGCTGTGCCATATTACCAAAATAAGGAAGCCACAGCAAGATCAGAAAACTTAAAATCAAAAAGCCGTTCTCAGAAAATCCCCATGATCAGGGAGCCACTGTTACAACTGCAGCTTTCAGAAACACCTGCAAAAAGTCACTAGGAAAATGGATACCCTACACAATTCTTATTAATAGTCATGGATCAAGTGACCACACATTAATATCTTTGTTAATGCTGCCACAGAAAACCAGACACCCTGTGTTGGTCTTTGCTAGCAAAAACAAAAGAAAGAGTATAAATGGCCCCCATATCACATTAACAAT
Organism: Mesoplodon bidens; assembly: GCF_964165515.1. Classification (NCBI taxonomy): domain Eukaryota; kingdom Metazoa; phylum Chordata; class Mammalia; order Artiodactyla; family Ziphiidae; genus Mesoplodon; species Mesoplodon bidens. The sequence continues at coordinate 32,350,422 of NC_138168.1, read as the reverse complement.
GCAAATGTCATGGCAGTATATCTGACTGGCAGAATCAAAGTTATATACAGAGCTGTGGCTGCCAGAGTTTCTGGAAAATGCAGAAATCTAGCTTCTGCAATATATGAAAACACTCTAGAAATATATTAAAATGGCTATTGGGCTCCAGTTCATCATGTCTACCTCCAGTTAAAGTAATGGACTTTGCTTCTTTTGTTTTCCTCTTGCTATTTTGATAAGAGTGAGAGAGAGGATATGTTAGAAGCCTTCATTTATTAAAATCATTCTGGTCTGATTTTCCTAAAATTCAAATCTGATTATGTCATTCTTCTGCTTAGAACATGAGGACATGTTAGTACAAAATATGAATTATAATTATGTTTATTTGACACTTTAAAAGATGTACCCACTTGCTGGCTTGCTTATTGTCTCTCTGGCAATGAAAGAAGGTTGACTTTTATGACCCTATTCTAAATGAGTAACATTTCTGTATGCTAATTGCAGGCAACTATACTTTCATTCATGAGTCATGATGAAGTTAATCCAGGTTGCAGGTGTTATTCTGAGTATAGGATGGGAAACTACTGATAGAGTGAGAATTATTTTTAGTATAAAAGGAGGAAGGAATTAAAGTTAGTAGGAACTGGCTCCTAAGAATATTGAACTGTCCAATAAAATAAAAGCTGTTCTATACATGAATGAAGAGATAGGATAGCCTGACTATTAATTGTCCATAAATCAAATATACAAACCAGTTTTGGTCTGTATATAATATGTAGACATTTGTTAGAAAAATGGTCTTTTTCAAAAGGAGGTACAATGGAATTTATGCATTTCTTATAAATCAAAATGTTAGTTATACATTAGTGGAAATGTCATTCCATCTTAATCCTAAAATTCCCACTCTCTTTTGTCCCAGGTAATTTACAGTCAAACTTAAAATAGAAATATTGATGGAGTAAGCTTAGGAACCAAGTTTTCACTTTCAATAAAATGGAAATTTCTAAAAACTTATAATCCTTGAATAGAGCTGTTATAGAGAATTTCTTCTAAAATAGCTCATGACAAGACTATTGAGGTTATTATATTCTGATTATAAATCTGATTTAGGATGCTATTACAGATTAAAATCTCAGAGAAAAGTTTTCAAGAGGGATTTTAATGTATTTCATTATGTCCTTAGGAATCATAAAAATATATCACATGAAAAGTATATCACGATTTTCTTCTTGTGGAACTATGGGATTTTAATCAACCCCCAATTATCAGTGAAGGTTATTCATTAATTGATTCAAATATATTTACTTAATGCCTACTGTGTGCCAGACATATAGCTAGGAATTCGTAAAAAAAGAATAGACAAAAAATCTTTCCACTGTTACTTATGTTTTAGTGGATATGGATAGACAATGAACAAAATGAATAAGCATAATAAAATAATCAGATATTAACAAGTGCTATGGAGAAAAATGAAGCAATGAATAAGGAGATGAAAAAGTCTCATGAAGTTAAACTAGGCAAAGATCCAAAGTTGGTGAAATGTAACATTTTTTATAGGAAGAGTATTCAAGTCAAAACCAGGAACATGTGCAAAATCCTTAGGTCAACGCTTCCCCAGAGTGTTTGAGGAATAGTAAAGGAGGTCAGAGTGCTTGGAGGAAATAATGGGGAGATGTGATTGGAGAGGAAAGGGGAGGTAAAATCAAATAGAGCCTTGTAGTCTATCATAAGGATCTGGTTATTCTTTTAAGTCATTGGATGGTTTAAAGAAAAAAAGTAACATGATCTGGGAGATTATAAGGGAGAAGGGTGGGGGCAGAGGGACCAATTCAGAGGCCACTATAATAACTCTAGTGAGAAATTGTTATGGCTTGGATCATGGTGCCAGGACATGGAGGTGAAAAGAAGTAAAAGAATGGTAAGAGCCATATTTTTAAATATTCAATAGGGGGTGAGAATGAATGTACATGTTTTTAGCTAGAGACATGGATATTTCATCGATAGTAAATGGAGAGAAGACAGAGTATATATAGTTAGGTGATGTGGGGATTTACAGACATTCTATGATATTTTTCCTCAGTAAAATGGTAGCGGACTCACCAACTGTGAGTGAAGAAAGTGAACATGTCAGGGAAATACAGTATGACTGCACGCAACTCTGTAGATTGCATACTTGACATTGATAGTAATGTGTTTAAAGTGTAAACAGTCAGCATAATTGTGTGTAATTCTCTGGCCATATTTAGTTACTTATGTATAGGATCAGAGGAGGCAGAGAATTGGATTTAACTAGGGTTAGGGTTTTGCTAAAGTGATGAGAAAAGATTGACAAGAGAGTTAAAATATATATGGAAGGGAATAATTTTATTGGTGGGTATGGAATCAAAACTAGGGTAGAAAATAATGATGATACAAGTATGGTGAGGCATGGTAAAATGGTAGCCAGATCTACAGATTATAGGTTCTCGTGGGTGTGAAAGTGTTGATCGAGTTGCAGTATTAAAGGGAGTGAGCTAAAGATAAAAAGTAACTATTAGAGAGTGGTATGCATGAAATTGATGTTAGGAAGGAGTTGTATTTGTTTATAATGACAAGATCCAGAACATGAGCATGGAAGTGAAAGGCTAATAAAGGGTAGAGGAAAAGTTCATAGGATGAGTACCTGAGAGGAGCCTAGAGAATGGGTAATAGAAGGATCATATTTATAGATAATGAAATGACTGACAAATGTAAAAAAAGTAGTGTTGAAAGAAATGGCAGTAAAGCGTAACTTAAATCTTCAAAGAATAGAAGTCACCTATGTGCCCAATGACTGCAATTTTTCAGTTGCCTGTGATTCAAAGATAAATGAGTTTAGGGAAGAAAGTAGGAAAATGGCCTGGAAGAATAAAGCAGAGAAAAGAGGACATCAAAAATGGCCCTGGAAGTGTGAGGGGGAAAAAGGAATTACTACTGAATACCCTGCTAGGCAAGCAGTCACTCCACTTAATTTTGTGAAGATAGACATAACTATGGGGATTGGCCACCGCTACACTAATGACTTTGTTGAAGGTAATTCTGTACACTTTTTCCTCTGCTTGTGTGGTTAAAGAAACGGGCTGGGCAGGATTGTTTACTGGTGAAGTTTTAACATTCAGAAGAGTTCTAATTCACCTCCTTCAAATTAACTCTATAAATAAGTTCTGAACCACCTGGTTATTATCTGAAATTAAACATGTGGAGAATGATATTAAAGGCTCCTCCTTTAGAAATGGCTTTCCTTACGGTTGTGCTAAGTCTATAATATAATTTAGAGAGCTTTGCTACCATCAGCAACTTTGTGTGTTGGAAGCCAGCTAAATTTAAATTACAATTTTCTCATTTAGCCATTGAATGGTCCTAGAGATAAGAAAGCTTGCATTGCTACCGTATTTCTTCCAAGCTGTCTTTGGAGATGGGATTGTTGCACTCTTGGGAGAAGTTTATATTTCAGCTCTTCTAATTACCAGGAAAGGGAATATTATATATGAGCAATCAATTTTCACAGAAGGTATATATAAGGTAAAGGAAATTTGAGGTCATAAGAAGGTCTATTTACAAGTGCTTTATAATTTTTATACCCTTTTAAAATCTTACGGTTGTAGTAAGATCACTTTGCTATGCTCAGAGTAAGTTACCCTAGCCATCTTTTTCTTATAGTTATTTTTATGTGGCAGGAGTAGAAAAATACTCTTTTTGAGGGTTAACATAGCCACAATAAGAAGAATTCACCTTATCAAAAAACAGGTTGTTGAAACTCCTCAATTATATTGCCTGTGTGTTGTTTTATTTTGTTTTTCCACAAGAGAAGTCTCTTAGTATTTTCATCACCTTAGTGACTATAATACTTTTTAAAAGACTTGTATTTCATAATCAAAAAGGATGCGAAAAATTTTTGAAGGTTTAGAATTCAAATTTCTAGAACTACTTTAAAATTGCCTTTAAAGCCTCATATATTCATTCTTATGAGTAAGTATATTTTCAAGTATACCTCTTCAAGTACATGCTAAAATATACCTACCAACCTTGAGAATAAACACTACAAATATATGCAACTTCTTATCAAAAGCAGCAATTTAGTGTCATGCAGACTTATTTAGAGCTAAAAATAAGAGGAGTAAAATGCACAGGCTCTCTAGCAGTTCAAACTCTGGGATATTCAATTACTTGGTGGCAGCTGATCATTAGATTAGATATATCCTAGCACATCACAGGAGGTGAAAAAGTTCCTCTAGAGACAAAGGTGCTTTAGAACAATTTCACTTATTATGCTTCCTGTAAGATTTTGTTTGTGTCTGATTTAAAATAGGATGAAATCTCTAGAGAGAGAAAAAAATCAAAAGATTAACATCATCTTATTATCTAGTATGAAATGGGCCTGGCCTCAGGCTGATGTGATGAAAACTATTTATAGAAATTCTCTCTCTGTTATTTAAAAGGGGGGGATTGTCACTGGATAGGTAATATGAGCAGATGTATTAATTTAGCTTGTGTACCATAACATAACATCAGCTAATATCTATAATACAAATGTTTACTTTATTGTTATATACCTAAAGAACATTCTGGTGTTTGTTCATTCTTGGATTGTGACCTCTGTAAATTCTTTAAGTGAAATGTTAGGGCCTGCAACAAATATTGTCCAAGTTTAACCGAATTATGAATGATAAAGATGTTTCTTGTCCTTATTTCATCCTTAGCCTTAGAAATCAGTAAACTTGTAAAAGCATTTTTCACACATAATGAAACTAATTCAGGTTGTGTCCTTGTTGACTTAGTTTTACACATTGTACATTTGAAAAACATATATTCTGACCTTTTTTATGCCAATTAATGTGGAATTTATGTGACAAAGTTAAGAATTAGTATACTCTTATATGTGCTGTTAATGTTTGTTTTTGAATGGAAAGGGGTCTTATTACTCTAGAAAACTGTTTAAAAGCTAGAAAAGTAGACAAAATTTGTGGTACTCAATAATGTGCAACTTAATTCTTGTTTTCCATTTTCCCTTTAACATGTAGTCAGTGGAAAAGTATTTTTCTCTTACTCTTGAAAACAATCTCAGTCTTTGACTTCAAAGTTTTAAAAATAACTTTTAGATAGTAAAATGTTCTGTGGTCATATTAAAGTAACAGAATCTTAATTAAGAAATTAGAATGGCCAATCCTTTATGCTAATCAAATTGCTTTCAATAGCCAGTTTTTCACTGCATTAAAAATATCTTCAAAATGACAGTGGCTGGCAGGGAGAGTGTTTACTTCTTACTCTGAGATCTGTGGAGTATACTTCTGAATTCCCCTGGGTTCACCTGGTCCAAGCTGTATATTAGGCTTCAGTTCAGTTCACATCTTTCTCACCTGTCTTCATCATTCTTCAACCAGCTACTACCCAGGGCATTTTCTTCTCAAGGTAAATAGAAGTGCAAGAGATCAAAACCAATCCTGAAAGCACATTATTTAAAACCTCTGTTCCAGTCATACTTGCTAACATTACATCAGCCACAGAAACTCACATGGCCAAGTTCAACATCAGCAAAGTGAGAAATTACACTCCTCTTACAGTGAGGTAGGTAATGAAACAGTGGCAGAGAGGGAACAAAGAAATGTTGGAAAACAGTGTAATCTACCACAATGTCAAATGTGATTTAACAGTAGTTCCTCTCCCATCCTCCAGCCTGGGCCACAGTAAGCTATCAATTTGCAGTAGGGATGGTAGGTATGGTTGTTCTATTCTAATCTTCCTCCCACTCAACTCCACCCCTCTCTAATAACCAAACTAATTCATTTGTAGCTAGAGAGTGGAGATGTTATGAGAAGGGAGACCATTAAGGGAAGAGATCAGTTAAATTTCCTACATGAATGGTTATTGGCTTCTTGCTGTGTGTGCCTGGCTGATGTTTAAATGGAGGTACTTTATTGTGGGATCTGTCCTTGGTACTAAACATTCTCCTGATGGTACTCTCCAGGTGAAACTTTCAGAACATAAGCAATACTTTCAGTTGATGGCTTCACTATTCATTCCTGTTCTCGTGTGTGTGTGTGTGTGTGTGTGTGTGTGTGTGTAGCTCACTCCTCATAGTTTCTAGAGTCCTGGCACACTTTTTAGGTATTTCTCTCCGGTAGGACTTAAAAGAGCTCTAGGCTCACTCTCCCATGTGGATTATAGTTGTTCCAAGGAAGCACTCATGCATATTTTGACATATCGGTGAAAAGTAGTCCAATTATTCCCTAGAAGTACTCAGTTACCCGTTGCTCCCCTGCCCAAGCAGCTCTCTAACCAACCTCTCTCACCTGCTTTTTATTCTTTCCACACTGCAGAGGACATACTCCAAACTTTCGGTAAAAAGTCTTAGAAAATTTACCTGTCTCTAATTATTGTGAAAGAAGTACTCTCCCTCTCCCACCTTTTTCCAAAAGAAGTGGGAGGGTAATGGGAATCATGGAGGGTAATTTTCTTTCAAAAAGCCTATTGACAGCTCACTTCTTTTTTATTTTATAGTACATTTTTTATTGACATGTAGTCGACACACAATATTATGTCAGTTTCAGGTATACTACATAATGATTTGACATTTGCATACAGTATGAAATGATCACCATGGTAAGTCTAGTAACCATCTGACCCATATAAAGTTATTACGATATTATTGACCATATTCCTTATGCTGTGTATTAATCCTCATGACATTAATTATATAACTAGAGATTTTCATCTCTTAATCACCTGAACCTACTTCATCCATCCCCAACCTCCCTCCCTTCTGGAAACCACCCATTTGTTCTCTGTATCTATGAGTCTGTTTTCATTGTATTTTGTATGGTGGGTTGGTTTTTTAGATTGCACATATAAGTGAGATCATGTGGCATTTGTCTTTCTCTGTCTGACTTATTCCACTTTGCATATTTGCTCTAGATCCACTCATGTTGTTGCTAATGGCAATATTTCATTTGTGAAGGCTGAATAATATTCCACTATGTATGATATATATTATGTCTTCTTTATGCATTCATCTATCAACAGGCACTTAGGTTGCTTCCCTATCTTGGCTATTGTAAATAATGTAGTGAACATAGGGGTGCATATATCTTTTCAAATTAGTGGTTTTGCTTTGAGTAAATATACAGAAGTAAAATTATGGGATCAAATGACAGTAGTTATATTTTTAATTTTCTGAGAAATCTCCATACTGTTTCCCATAATGGCTGCACCAATTTACAGTCCCACCAACAGTGCACAAGTGTTTCTTTTTCTCCACATCCTTGCCAACTCTTGTTATTTGTTGTCTTTTTGATCATAGCTATTCTGACAGGTGTGAGGTGATTTGCACTTCCCTGATGATTAGTGATGTTAAGCATTTTTTCATGTGCCTACTGGTCATTTGTATGTCTTCTTTGGAAAATGTCTATTCAGGTCCTCAGCTTTTTAAAAAATCAGGTTGTTTGGGATTTTTTTGATGCTGAGTTGTATGAGTTCTCTCTATATATTTTGGATATTAACCTTTTATTGGATATATCATTTATAAATATCTTCTTCCTTTTAATAGGTGGCCTTTTCATTTTGTTGACAGTTTCCTTTGTTGTGCATGAGCTCTTTTCTTTGATGTAGTCCCATTTGTCTATTTTTGCTTTTTTTCCCTTGACTGAGACAACATATCCCCCAAAATATTGCTAAGACCAGTGTCAAAGAGCATCCTGCCTATGTTTTCTTCTAGGAGTTTTATGGATTCAAGTCTTACACTTATATCTTTAATCCACGTTGAATTTATTTTTTATATAGTGTGAGAAAGTAGTCCAGTTTGGTTCTATTTTATGTAGCTGTCCAGTTTCCCCAACACCATTTACTGAAGAGGCTGTATTTCCCCATTGTATACTCTTGCCTCCTTTGTTGTGCATATAAGTGCATGGGTTTACTTCTGAGCTCTCTATTCTGTTCCATTGATCTCTGTGTCCTTTTTGCCAGCACCATACTGTTTTGACTACTGTAGCTTTGTAGTATAGTTTGAAATCAGGGAGCAAGATACCTCCAGCTTTGTTCTTCTTTCTTAAGATTGTTTTGACTATTTGAGGTCTTTTCTGTTTCCATACAAATTTTAGAATATTTGCTCTAGTTCTGTGAAAAATGCTCTTGGTATTTTAATAGGGATTGCACTGAACCTGTAGATTGCCTTAGGTAGTACAGTTATGTTAACAATATTAATTTCCCAATCCATGAGCAGGGTATGTTTTTCCATTTGTTTATCTTCAATTTTTTCATCAGTGTCAGTCTCCTAAGTTAGATTTTTTCCTAGATATTTTATTCTTTTTGATGCAGTTGAAAATGAGATTCTTTTCTTAATTTCCCTTCCTGTTAGTTTGTTGTTAGTGTATAGAAACACAACAGATTTCTATATGTTAATATTGTATCCTGAAGCTTTAGTGAATTTATTTCTTAGTTCGAATAGTTTTTTGGCGGTGTCTATAGGATTTTCCATGTATTGTATCATGTCATCTGCAAATCTTGACAGGGTAACTTCTTCCTTTCCAATTTGGATCCCATTTCTTTCTTTCTCTTGTTTTATTTCGATGGCTAGAACTTCCAGTACTGTGTTGAATAAAAGTGGCAAGAGTGCATATCCTTGTTTTGTTTCTAATCTTAGAGAAAATGCTTTTGACTTTCCACTGTTGAGTATGATGTGGCTGAGGTTTGTCATATTTAGCCTTTATTATGTTGAGGTATGTTTCCTCCATACCCACTTTATTGAGAGTTTTTAACATAAACAGTTGCTGAATTTGTCAAAAGCTTTTTCTGCATCTGTTGAGATGATCATATGATTTTATTCTTCAATTTAGTAATGTGGTTTATCACATTAACTGATTTGCAGATATTGAAACATCCTTGTGTCCCTGGGATAAATCCCATTTGATCATGGTGTATGATCATTTTAATATACTGTTGAATACAGTTTTCTAATATTTTAGTGAGGATTTTCGTCTATGTTCTCAGTGATATTGACCTGTAAGTTTCTTTTTTTGTTTTGTCTTTGTCTGTTTTTTGGTATCAGGGTGATGTTGACCTCATAATTTGAGTTCAGAAGTGTTCCATCTTCTTCAATTTTTTGTAATAGTTTGAGAAGGATAGGTGTTAAATCTCCTTTAAATGTTTGGAAGAATTGACTTGAGAAGCCATCTGCTCCTAGACTTTTGTTTGTTGACAGTTTTTTTTTTCAATTACTGATTCAGTTTCATTACTTGTAATTGGTCTGTTCATATTTTATATTTCTTCCTGATTCAGTCTTGGTCGTCCAATTTTTTGGGCATATAATTGTTGGTAGTAATCGCTTATGATTCTTTGTATTTCTGTGGTGTCAGTTGTAACTTCTCCTCTTCCATTTCTGATTTTATATTTGGGCTCCCTCTCTTTTATTTCCTGATGAGTCTGGCTAAAGGTTTGTCAATTTTGTTTATCTTTTCAAAGAATCAGCTCTTACTTTTATTGATCTTTTCATTTTTTTCTCTTATTTTCTACTAACTTTGGATTTTCTTTGTTTTTCTTTTTCTAGTTAAAGTATGTTATGTATTGGAGATTTTTCTTATTTCCTGAGGTAGTCTTGTATCACTATAAACTATCCTCTTAGAATATATATCTGCATCTATTTCTGCTTGTTTCTCCACTGTACATTTTTTTTTAATTTTTATTATTTATTTATGGCTGCATCGGGTCTTAGTTGTGGCATACAGGATCTTCTCTGAGGAGGCATGTGGGATCTTTTGTTGTGGCATGCAGGCTCTTCATTGTGGTGCATGGGCTTCTCCCTAGTTGTGACATGTGGGTTTTCTCTCTCTAGCATGTAGGCTCCAGAGTATGTGGCCTCTGTAGTTTGTGACACAGGGGCTATAGTTGAGGTGTGCGAGCTCAGTAGTTGTGGCATGTGGGCTTAATTGCCCTGTGGCATGTGGGATCTTAGTTCCCTGACCAGGGATGGAACCCACATCCCTTGCATTAAAAGGTGGATTCTTTACCACTGGACCACCAGGGAAGTCCCTCCACTCAACATTGTTAAATCTCAGACTTTATGGTTTTCATCCAAGCAATGCAATAACATGAATGTCTTTGCAAAACCTAACAATGACTCTAAGTTCCCTATATTATGTTACTATTGATCCTTAAGAGACTTAAAGATCCTATGAAAACTTATAAGTGCTTTCAGAAATTTAAGCAGTACCATTTCTACTATAACTCTCTTTTTGGTTCAATATTTATTTTGTTCTCTAATCCCCTCTTAAATATGCTAAGTTTTTAGTAGGTAAATGGCTAAAAGGCATAATTTTTTCAGAAAAGAATGCATCCATACATTTGTTCTCTACACCTGTGTCTCTATTTCTGCTTTTCAAATAAGATCATCTATACCATTTTTCTAGATTCCACATATATGCATTAATACACATTTGTTTTTTGCTTTCTGACTTACTTCACTCCGTATGATATATGGATACCGAGGGGGAAAGCAGGGTTGGTGGGATGAATTGGGAGATTGGGATTGACATATATACACTACTGATACTGGGTATAAAGTAGATAACTAATGAGAAACTACTCTATAGCTCAGGGAACTGTACTCAGTGCTCTGTGGTGACCTATATGGGAATGAAATCCCCCCAAAAAGGAGGATATATGTATATATATAGCTGATTCACTTTGCTGTACAGTAGAAACTAACACAACATTGTAAAGCAATTATATTCCAATAAAAATTAATTTAAAAATTAAAAATTGAAATTAATGCTCCTGTAAAAAAAAAGAATGCAGAAATTATTAAATAAATAGTAAAATGTTTAATCTCACAATTTAAAAATACAAATCGAGATAAAAGATATTTTTTGTCAGATAACATTAAAATAAATAAATATATATATATATATATATATATATAAGGGTAGTAAAAGATGGTCACATACAGTTGAGACAGAAACTTTTAAGCAATCACTCCTCCCTGGCAGAACTTAAATCACAGTACCTTGCATTTTAACTACTTTAAAATTAGCCCTGATGCTTTGCCTTCTTATTTGCATGCCTAATAGCTAAAGCACTGTGGTTTCAGTCTAATGGTTTTAATAGTATTTTTACCTCACCATGAAACTTTGGCCTCCATTAAGCATCAAAAATTTTATTAAGGCTAACCCAACTATTCTATATATCTACATGTGCTTAAAAAAATACAAAACAACCAATGAACAAACCAACCAAAAATAACAACAAAAAACTACATTTTCATTTGCAGTGTTTCCATTAATTATATAAGACCCTAAGTAATTGATCCAGAAATGGGTTTACAGTTACTCAGAATAAGTTCACAGCTTGTGTATGGAAGGGTTTGAGATGAGGTAAAATTGAATAAGATAGAATTGTGGTATGTTACCTGAAAAAGATGTGTTCCAAGTCAAAAAGAACTGATCTGACGGTTGGTAATGTAGGAGTCCACTCTTCTTTCTGGCTTGTTTTAATTTTGTCCTCAGATTTAGCTGGTCTTTTAGCCTCCCATTGATGCTACGAGATTTTTCTAATAAAACCCTTTTTCTTATGGCAGCCAGAGTCAGCTCTGTGCTTCCATAGAGGTATTGTGTGAGATTTGCATATGGTGAAACTGAAACTCAGGAAATCACGTGATCTTACAGAGTCATAAAGATAGTAAGGGCAAAGTTTGAAAAATGGGATTCTACTCTCAAATGACTTTCTACTTTTGATAAAGATTTAATCCTCAGCCATACAATAGAGTTGAACTCTGAAGTACTTTCTACTTCTAAGAATATATGATTTTCTCAGTGTATATTTCCTTAATAGAAAAGTTAAACTGAATTTAAACAAGTATATTATGACTATGTAATAATCTTCAATCTATCAAGTACTTATTTTAGAATCTATGATCAGCCCAACCTATTCTTAATATACCTCTATATATCTCTGTATCTATATCTGTATTTATATCTATATCCATGTATAATACCTGCTCATTTTTCTGCAAAACATACTTTAGGTGCATTATTTTAAAATGATTTTATCTTTGATTTTGTTCCATTCCTACATAATCAAAACTCCATTTTCATACTTTGCAAAGTAGCTCATGTGTTATGTAATTCCATTTCAGAACATTATTCACCATCATGTGATATAATCTATGGAGTGATTTTATGAGGACAGCTCTCTGCTTGAATCTACTTGGTTGCCTTGTAATGAAAAATGCTGCTATTTTTCCTCTTGAATTTCACAGGTCACATCTTCTCTCTGCACAATAATTCCTGGGCATATTGAAAAGAAACACTCACACATACAAAGTAGCATAGCTTAGGCTGCTTTGAATTCATGATTTAATTGAAGATGCTGTGCTCTAAGAAATGTATTTGTATACATTGTTATTAAGATTTGATTTTGGAATAATTTGCCAACTCATCTCAGACAGGATCCTATTATTGATTTTGCAAATGGTTCTGATAAAAACTGTTGGATTTATATAAAAAAAATGTTTTCTTGGTGGGGTTCTATGTAAGTTCTTATGTATAAAAAGAATACATAATTTCAAGAGAAACATCAAATTATTTGAGGTAAAGTGATTTTTTTCTCTGAGTAGGAAATTACAAAGTTCAGAAAACAACATATTTTGTCAGAGCCCTTGAAAATGATGGTTGGCTTTAAAAATGTTGAGATGGTAATGTACATTGACCTAAAATTGCAGTGGAATTAAAGGAAAAGATTTCACATCCTAATGTGGTGAATTAATAAGTAAGAGAGGTGGGGGACTTCCCTGGTGGCACAGTGGTTAAGAATCTGCCTGCCAATGCGCAGGGGACACAGGTTCAATCCGTGACCTGGAAAGATCCCACATGCCGTGGAGCAACTAAGCCCACGTGCCACAACTACTGAGCCTGTGCTCTAGAGGCTGTGAGCCACAACTACTGAGCCCACGGGTCATAACTACTGAAGCCCGTGTGCCTAGAGAGCCCATGCTCCACAGCAGGAGAAGCCACCACAATGAGAAGCCTATGCATCCCAATGAAGGGTAGCCCCTGCTCACTGCAAATAGAGAAAGCCCACGTGCAACAACAAAGACCCAATGCAGGCAAAAAAAAAAAAATTAGAAAAGAAAAAAATCATATCTATACATAGAAACTACTCTAACTAAAACTTACTTAAAAAAAAAAAAAGTAGAAGAGGTGTTTAGAATATAAAATGTATTATTTTGCTTAAGATTGAATTTACCGGCACCATCATCCCACCATTGGTGAAGGATTTACATTTTTTCATAGGAGTCATGATACCAAATTATTACATCTAATGTGTTATATAAAATATTCTCGTGGTTGAATATTCATAATTCATTTTGTATATTTCTCGAAGTAGAGATCACAGTGCAAAGACAACTAAATTCTATCCATTGACAGTCTAATGACTAAAACATACACATACATATGGACACACATACATGCATGCACAAACCAGACTCAGAATTCAAAGAGAAAAACCCATATAAGATTTCATTGTATTTTTTTTAAAAATCACAGGAAACAAAGAATAAAGCAGGCAATTGTATAGAACGATATATATATATACACATAATTATATGTACATGTATATAGTCATGGTAGGATGACATAAATACTTGAGATAAATAAGCAGGTCCATCAAATATCACACATAAAGCACGACTGAGGAACCAAAAGAGGGACTGAATGAAGAATGAGCATTAAACAGACATTACCAGATATCCAGTGCTAAAATACCGTATCTTAAATGATGCATTAAGTTTTCATAATTAGAGTGTTTGGTAGTTGCAGATTAGGGTTGCTATGGGAGCTAGAGTAATATAGATTGAACCTTGTTCTTACACTACCGACTAGCCGTGTCACCCTCGAAAAGTCACTTAACTTGTATGAACCTCAGTTTCCTCATCTGGAAAATGAGACAATGTAAGTGGATAATGTCTTAAATTCTTTTTTTTTTTTTTTTTTTGTGGTACGTGGGCCTCTTACTGTTGTGGCCTCTCCCGTTGTGGAGCACAGGCTCCAGACGCGCAGGCTCAGTGGCCATGGCTCACGGGACTAGCCGCTCTGCGGCACGTGGGATCTTCCCAGGAAGGGGCGCGAACCCGTGTCTGCTGCATCGGCAGGCGGACCCTCAACCACTGCGCCACCAGGGAAGCCCCTTAAATTCCTTTAATCCTAAATTGCAATAATTATTCTGTAGCTAGGTTATGTACTGTCTGTTTATTTCCTATCTCTAGAATGAAATTTTTCTCATTTTCATTGTTGAAATCGTACTGATTCTTAAGTAGCTATTTGCTTAAGCATGTTCGTTACAAAGGTATCTATTTTAAGGAATAACTGAAAAGAAATTAAATAACAATTTGAAAAAGATAGCTAAATTTTGGTTAATCAACTCTGGAATATTATGCAGTCATTAAACTGAAAATTGTAAGTAAATTTTTTTTAAAACTTTATGGCTATTAATAAGTAGAATAAAAAGTTGAATGTATTATATATCCCAATTGCAGCTGCACAAATAGTATGAATGCATAAACAGAGATTAGAAGGAAAAGGAACCAAATATTAAATTTTCTGAAGTATTAGGATTATAGGTGATTTTTACATTTCCTTTGATATTCATTGATATGATTCAATATTACTTATGTAATAACACTGGTGATGATAATTTTAGATATTATCCATATTTTAAGACCTAGCTTAAATGCCTCCTCCTCAATAAAAATGAATTTCCTCTCAAATATTTCTATGCACACTCTGTTTTATAGCATTTATTAATTTAAACTTTATTACATTGTTTTTTATATCAATATCACTTAATAGATTATAAACTTTTAGGGAAAAAAACACATTGTTAACTTTTATATTTCTCCATAATACATAACTCTATGCCTTATCGACATTATGTGCTCAGTAAGTTTATTCAGTTCAGTTAGCTTGGCCGTACATCATAGAAAAAAGCAGAGTTGAAATTAATTAATCTACTCAATATGTATTTATTGAGACTGGTTCTACTTGAGGAGCTGAGGATACCACAGTAAAATATAAACAAAGTTTATATAAAAGTGTATAACAACCTCTCACTGTGTTACATCTAACGTTGGGAAAGCTTTGTGGCTGTAGAAGGATAAAGAACAGAGAGGGTAGTACGTAAGGTTTGAAGAGACAGGCAAGGGAGCATACAAAGCCTTTGAGGTACTTGGTAAGGAGTCTGGGTTTTTATTCTAAATAACATGGGAGGGCACTGGAGGAATAACATTTTTATTCTAAATAACATGGGAGGGCACTATTTTATTTTAAATAACAGGGAGGTGACATGAACTTATTGAAATTCTGTAAAAAGTTAATTTGGTTGCTACTTTGAGCTATGCTTAAAGAGGACAGGATTGGAAAATGGAAGACCAGTTAAGGTCACGAGGGATTTTAATTGAAGATGGTGGCATAAATTTTGATGGAAACTACATCAGAGATGGTAGGCTAAGTCCGGTCTCTTCCAATTTTAGGTTGTATACATTGCTCATCTTGGTCACTCAGAGCCTTCATATCCAGTTAAGGTCCTAAACTAGCCTGGCTGCTATGTCTGTTTATTAAATTAATCTTGACAATTGCTAGATCTGCTAAATCCTTATATAAAAGAAATCTTACTATGTCCAGAATTGGCTTGTTTCTTCATGTTTTTCTTTTCTTTTTTTCCAGATAACATATATTTACCACTTTTAATTTTGTATTTACTAGTTCTTAGGGAAACCATATATATAGTACATTAATTGTGTCAATTTGCAAAAGAGAAACTGAATCAAAGAATTTAATTCAAACAGCATGAAAAGAGAAGGCAGAGAGAAGTGAAATGAATATTTATTTTTCATCTACAATAAGACAGTTATAAATTTACCATCTCATTCAATCCACACAAAAGTCCTGTGAGGTAATAATTGTTTTCCTCAATTCACAGATGAAAAACAGTAGTTTAACTGAAATTTTCAATAATGTTCAGCTATTAAATTTTATATTCAGCTTAGTTTAATTTTTAAACTCTAGCCTGCCATAAGAGCTACTTATTACAAATTCATCACCAAATTTGGATTTATTTTTTAAAAATTTATACCTTAAGTTTCAGTCTTTGTACCTTTTACAAACAAAATGGAGCTTCTTGGTTGAGGACTCAAGTAGTGATTCTTTGGTTTCCTGTGAATTTGTAGGATTCAAATATTTCAGTACCCAAGCCAAAAGCATTCCAAATCACAGAGGTGGAACAGGAATGTAAACTGTTACTTATATTTTTATGCATGTTGTGTGGTTTGTGTGTATATGCCTATAGAGAGATATATTCAGTTACATTCTACATTAAGTATTGAACTTTTAAACTGTAGGTTTTTAATACATATCTTTATTGGAGTATAATTGCTTTACAATGTTGTTAGTTTCTGCTGTACAACAAAGTGAATCAGCTATATGTATACATATATCCCCATATCCCTCCCTCTTGAGCCTCCCTCCCACCCTCCTTATCTCACCCCTCTAGGCCGTCACAAAGCATGGAGCTGATCTCCCTGTGCTATGCAGCAGCTTCCCACTAGCTATCTATTTTACATTTGGTAGTGTATATATGTCCATGCCACTCTCTCACTTCGTCCCAGCTTCCCCTCCCTCCCACCCCGTGTCCTCAAGTCTGTTCTCTACATCTGCGTCTTTACATCTGCATCTTAAACTGTAGTTTAGTTGATGATTTTGTGTTTGTTTTGGCTGTTGGCATATTGGGTCAACATAAATACAAAAATTGACATACGGAATAAATTGCTTCTCAGTTCTCCTATGTTTGAATCATTATAAATTATACATGATGGCTATTAGCAAAATTATTAATAAAGTCTACAAACTTAGTGTACCTTTTTGGGCTTTCAGATTAGACATCCTCTTTGAATCTGTAAGGATTGAAAAACATGTAGGAGTTCATGCTCAGGTTTATTTATTCCAAAATGTATTTGAAAGTACACAGATTAGAGAAAATCTATTTGGTAAATGTACCTTAATTCTCCATTTCCCAGCCATATTGACTAATTTTTTCTCTCAGGCTTTTTGTAATTGACTCTTTCCTAGAACTTAGGTACTGACAATATGCTGCTAATTTTCCAGTTTTCCAATTTGCACAGAATCAAATTAGAAAACCCATAAAAACTCTCCAAGGTATAATTGAACCTTTGGAATTCATGAAATGAAATTCTGATGTCTCAGTAAATCTAGTGTACATTCAGGCTGCCTTTCAATGACTTTGGAAGTGAGTCTAGGCATTGTTCACATGATACAGTATTGTTAATAGGGCAATAGGGTTTCAAGACAAACAGATTAATGAATCAAATATCATCCTGTGTTTGTCCTCTATGTGGAAATTTTATGTAGGAATAATAAAATGCTATTCCCATTAAAATAGTGTCAATTTCTCAATACTTGAAATCAAACAAATCTTTCCTTCCTTAAAAGATTTAATGGCCCAGAAATATATAAAATCACAATTGTTCAATAATATGTGGCATTTTAATTCTATTTTATGAGAAGGGTCTGATATATTTTATATATATATATAAATATAAAAAATATTAAAAATATAAAATATAAATTATATATATATATAAATATATATATATATATAAATTATATATATATAAATTGCTAACCGCCAGTACTTGAGAATGAGACCTTATTTGGAAAGAATTGTTGCAGATGCAATAGATGCTGACATCCTGGAGCGGGGAGGACTCATTATCCGTTACCACTGTTGCCCTTGTAAGAAGACAGCTATGTGCAGACACAGAGATACAGAGAGAATACCATGAGATAACAAATGTTATCCAACAGAGGTTGGAGTTATGCAGCTGTAAGCTAAAGATCATGTATGATTGTCAGCAAACCATTAGACGCTTAGAAGAGGCAAAGAAGGATTTCCCTACAGGTTTCA
The DNA here is from genome assembly GCF_964165515.1 of Mesoplodon bidens. NCBI lineage: Eukaryota > Metazoa > Chordata > Mammalia > Artiodactyla > Ziphiidae > Mesoplodon > Mesoplodon bidens. The sequence continues at coordinate 32,332,461 of NC_138168.1, read as the reverse complement.
GAAGAAGCAATGGCCCTGCTAACATCTTGATTTCAGACTTCTAGCTCCAGAACTGTGAAACAACAAATTTCTGTTCTTTTAAGTAACTTAGTTTTTGATACTTTGCTATAGAAGCCCTAGGAAACTAATACAGCCCCTTCAACTACAACCTAGGAAACTTGTTTCTGTTTTTTTTCTAATAATGTTATTAAGTATAAATCCTAGAATAAAGTATAATTTATGAAAATTCTTTTAGAATTTAGTTTCAAATGGTTAAGGAATAATTCCCTTTCTAAAAGTGAAAATTTTAAAGCTGGAAATGAATCAGAGCAGCAGTGTAAAATTTGAAATTAGCATTTTTGCTTCCGTGTATGTGTGTGTGTGCATATGTGTGTGTATGTTCCATGAATATGAAAGAGAAAAATATAAATTCATTCAATGTATTGTTAGCACATCCAATTTCATTGCATAATGGATATTGCTTGCAAAAATTTTCATTTATCAAGTAAAACTCAGTGATTATGAAATCAATCATTTGGAAAACAGCGTAAGCAGGAACAGGAAAATAAAGGAACCAATAATGAAAATCATTTTAAATTGTTCTTATTCAGAACTGCATGTGCTTTTCAAAACATTGCTCTTGTTTCTGAGAAACTAATTACAAAGTATATCAGAGTATATATATTTAACTGCAAGTTCTACTCCTCCTAGCAGAAAGTTGCTGCTAGGCACATCAGATAGTGGGGAAAAAAATATAATTACCTGCACCAATGGTATGGTTCCTTTATTAGAGCCAAAGATAATAACAAAATCACAGGATAGGTAATTTCTAATGAATGTGACTGCATGCAGGGTGCAAGTGGCCACACTATTTATACAATTATATACACACACACCCCTGTTGTCTGTTTTCTCTGTTAAGCACATGGATCTTAACAAGAGACTGATGTACATCAGTATTGCCATATTGCTTTAAAAAGCTTTGTGTCATAACTTTTGGTAATTAAAATAGTTTAGTGATAACATTGTTATATTAATTAAAAATTATAGATCCCAATTTTCTCCCATCTCCTCAGAACTTATAACCAGAAAATTTCATATTGATAAACTGTGTAATCAAAAATTAAGTTATTGATAGGAACAAATTGCAAAACAGAAGTGAATATTGTCATGTTACATTTAAAGTTGTAGCCTTAATATTCTGGGTTGCATGCCAATATTTTGAACAGGCTTTACAAATAACTTTAAAAATAAAAGATAAATTTATTATTCATTCATTCAATGCCAGACACTGAAGATGGATTTTATGTTATCACATTTTTTTGATATATGAAGTTCAATGTTACTTTCCTTTTCAATATTACTTTTTAAAATTTATTTCAAAGGTGTAAATACGTATTGCTAAAATGTCATCTACTTTTCAGGCACATGCAATCACACCAGGCTTTTCTCTAAAATACCTGTAGACAGAAAAAATAATTTAAAAATTGCACATTACTGAAAACTAAGACCACCATTTAACCCTACATTTTATTGAAAATATCTCTCTGCTCTTATGTCAGTAGTGCCACATTAAAAGAACAAAACAACAAGCAAACAACTACCAGGCTTCAGTTTATATAATCTGGGTACCAGTCATGAAATGGATATAACCTATTAAAAATGTGTTCTCTGTCCCCTAAAAGTTGGAAAATCCTAAGGTTAGTCATACTCTAAAAGCCTTCCAATAATGATTGAAAGTAAGGGAATATGTTTAGGGAACAGGAAAAACCAGGGAGAGTACAAGAATATTATAGGAATGATTAAAAAATTTTATATGTGAACATCAGTGCTCTTTCTGGCATCCGTCTTGCACTACCAAGCTATACTCTTTCCAATATTTTACACAAAACAATTCACAGTGCAGACACGTGGTAGAGCAACATTATATGAAATTAAAAGTTAATAGAAGAAATATATTTAAAACTCAGAATTATGTAGAAAAATGTCTCTGCCTAGGAGAGAGAAAATTTATCTTATTTTTGGAACAAAATTGTCTATATTGAAGGTGTACAACATGAACATTCGATATATACACAGTGAAATTATTACTACAGTCAAGCTAAGTAACATCTCAGAAAGTTACCATTTTGATTGTGAGCTGAGTGCACCTGAAATCTACTCTCCTAGCATATATTGAGACCATTGATAAAGACCATTCTATTCTCTACTTTCATGAGTTTGAATTTTTTTTAATATATTCTAAATATAGGTGATATTATGCAGTATTTTTCCTCCCTCTTTCTGGCTTATTTCACTTGCATAATGTCCTCTAAGTTTATGTGTGTTGTTGCAAATGGCAGGATTTCATGGCAGAATAATATTTTACTGTTTATATATGTATACATATATATCACATTTTATTTAATATGTCATATTTTCTTTATCCATTTATTGGTCAATGGACACTTAGGTTGTTTCCATAATTTGGCTATTGAAAATAGACTGCAGTGAACATGGGAGTGCTAATATCTCTTCAAGATAATGATTTCATTTCTTTTGGATAAATACCAAGAAGTAGAATTGCTGGATCCTATGGTAACCCTATTTTTAACTTACTGAGGAACTTCCATACTGTTTTCCATAGTTGCTATACCAGTTTACATTCCCACCAAAGATGTACAAGTGTTTTGATTAATATAGCTTTGTAGTATGTTTTGAAATCAGGTAGTGTGCTGTCTCCAACTTTGTGTGTGTGTGTGTGTGTGTGTGCGTGTGTGTGTGTTCTTAAGGTTGCTTTGACTATTCGTGATCTTTTAAGATTCCACTAGAATTTTATAGCTGTTTATTCTATTTCTGTGAAAAATGCCATTGGAATTTTGATAGGGATTGCATCAAATCTGTATATTGCTTTGAGTGATATGGTCATTTTAACAATATTAATATAATCCATGAGCATAGAATATCTTTCAATTTATTTGCATCTTCAATTTCTTTCATTAATATTTTATAGTTTTCAGTACACAGGTGTTTCACAACCTTGGTTAAATTTATTTCTAGGTATTTTATTCTTTTTGATGTAATTGTAAATGAGATTGTTTTCTTCAGTTCTCTTTCTGATAGTTTATTATTAGCGTATAGAAATAGATTTTCGGTATTGATTTTGTAACCTGCAAATTTACTGAATATATTTATTGGTACTAAAAGTCTTTTGATAGAGTTTTTAGGGTTTTCTATGCATAATATTATGTCATCTGCAAGTAGTGAGAGTTTCACTTCTTCATTTCCAATTTGGATGCCTTTTATTTGTTTTTCTTGCCTATATGCTCTGGCTAGGACTTTCAGTACTATGTTGAATAAAAGTTGTGAGAGTGGGCATCCTTGTCTTGTGCCTGATCTTAAAGGAAAAGTTTTCAGGTTTTCATTATTGAGTATGATGTTAGCTGTGAGCTTGTCATATATAGCCTTTCTTATGTTGAGGTACATTACCTCTACACCCACTTTATTGACAGTTTTTCATCATAATGGATATCAAATTTTGTCAAATGCTTTTGTTTGCATCTACTGAGATGATCATATAATTTTTATCCTTCATTTTTTAATTTCTTTTTTAACATCTTTATTGGAGTATAATTGCTTTACAATGGTGTGTTAGTTTCTGCTGTATAACAAAGTGAATCAGCTATACATATACATATATCCCCATATCTCCTCCCTCTTGCATCTCCCTCCCACCTTCCCTATGCCACCCCTCTAGGTGGTCACAAAGCTGGTCTCCCTGTGCTATGTGGCTGCTTCCCACTAGCTATCTATTTTACATTTGGTAGTGTATATATGTCCATGCCACTCTCTCAATTCATCCCAGCTTACCCTTTCCTCTCCCCATGTCCTCAAGTCCAACATCACTAATCATTAGAGAAATGCAAATCAAAACTACAATGAGGTGTCACCTCACACCAGTCAGAATGGCCATCATCAAAAAATCTACAAACAATAAATGCTGCAGAGGGTGTGGAGAAAAGGGAACCCTGATGCACTGCTAGTGGGAATGTAAATTGATACAACCACTATGGAGAAGAGTATGGAGGTTCCTTAAAAAACTAAAAATAGAAATACCATATGACCCAGCAATCCCACTACTGGGCATATACCCTGAGAAAATCATAATTCAAAAAGAGTCATGTACCTCAATGTTTATTGCAGCTCTATTTACAATAGCCAGGACATGGAAGCAACCTAAATACCTAAGTATCCATCGACAGATGAATGGATAAAGAGATGTGGCACATGTATACAATGGAATATTACTCAGCTATAAAAAGAGACGAAACTGAGTTATTTGTAGTGAGATGGATGGACCTACAGTCTGTCATACAGAGTGAAGTAAGTCAGAAAGAAAAACAAATACCATATGCTAACACATATATATGGAATCTATACTTCATTTTTTAAATGTGATGTATCACATTGATTGATTTGTGGAAGTTGAATGATCCTTGCATCCCTGAAATAAAACCCACTTGGTTATGATGTATAAGCATTTTAATGTATTGTTAAATTCAGTTTGCTAATATTTTGTTGAAGTTTGTATCTATGTTCATCAAGGATATTGGTCTGTCATTGTCTTTACTTGTGGCTTCCTTATCTGGTTTTGGTATTGGGTTAATACTGGTCTTGTAAAATGAGTTTGGAAGTATTTCTCCTCTTACGTTTTTTCGAGGAGTTTGAGAAGCATTGCTGTTAATTTTTTGAATTCTTGGTGGAATTCACCGATAAAGTCATCTGGTCCTGAACTTTTGTTTTTTGCAGGTTTTTGATTACTGATTCATTCATCTTAATAGTAATCAGTCTGTTCAGATTTAGTATTTCTTCATGATTCAGTCTGAAGTTTGTATGTTTCTATGATTCATCCATTTATCAAGGTTGTCCAATTTGTTGGTGTACAGTTATTCTTAGTAGTTTCTTATGATTCTCTGTAATTCTGTGATATCAGTTGTAACATTTTCACCTATAATTTTGAGTTCTCTCTCTTTTTTTTCTCCATGGGTCTAGCTAAAGTTAGTCAAATTTGTTCATCTTTTCAAAGAACCAGCTCTTAGTTTCACTGATCTTTTCTATTGCCTTTTTTAGTCTCTGTTTTATTTATTTCTGCTCTAATCTTTGTTATTTCCTTCCGTTAGTTTTGGGCTTCATTTATCCTTCTTTTTCTAATTTCTTGAGGTATAAAGGTTTTTATTTTAACATTTTCTGATTTCCTGAGGTAGGCATTTTTTGCTATGAACTTCCCTCTTAGTACAGCTTTTGTACATCCTGTAAATTTTGCTATATTACATCTCCATTTTCATTTGTCTCACTGTGTAATTTTTAATTTTCTTTTGATTTCTTCTTTGATCCATTGATCATTAAATAGCATCTTGCTTAATCTCCACCTATTTATTACTTTTTAAGTTTTCCTCATGTAATTAATTTCTAGTTTCATACCATTGTGGTTGGAAATGATGCTTGATATGATTTCAGTCCTCTTAAATTTATTGACTGGTTTTGTGACCTAGCATATTATCTGTCTTGGAAAACCCTCCATGTGTATTGGAGAAGAATGTGTATTTTGTTGCTTTGGGATGGAATGTTCTATAAATATGTGATAAGTCCATCTGGTCTAATATATCATTTCAGGTCAATGTTTCCTTATTGATTTTCTGCCTGAATGAGCTATTCATTGATGTAAGTGGGGTATTGAAGTCCACTACTATTATGGTATTGCTATTTCTCCCTTTGGATCTGTTAATATTTGCTTTATATATTTAGGTGCTCCTATGTTGTGTGTATAAATATTTACAAATGTTAAATCTTCTTGTTAGATTGACCCCTTTATCATTATGTAATGCCCTTCTTTGTCTCTTATTAAAGTATTTATTTCAAAGTCTATTTTGTATGATATAAGTAGAGCTAGTCTAGCTTTCTTTCGATTTCCATGTACATGGAATATCTTTTTCCCATTCCTTCAATTTCAGTCTGTGTGTGTCCTTACGTCTAAAGTGAATCTCTTGTAGGCAGCATATGGATGGGTCATGTTTGTTTTTTTTTTTTTTCATCCATTCATCCACTCTATTTCTTTTGGTTGGAGAATTTTGTCCATTTTCATTTAAAGTAATCACTAATACGTATGTGCTTATTGCCATTTTGTTCATTGTTTTCTTGCTGTTTTTTGTAGTTCTTTTTTCCTTCATTCTTCTCTTGATCTCTTCCTTTGTGGTTTGATGACTTTAGGAATATGCTTATATTACTTTCTCCTTATTTTGTACTTACTATAGGTTTTCCTTCGTGATTACCATGAGGCTCACATATAACAACTTTTATATGTGACAGTATATTTTAAATTGATAACTTAAGTTTGATCCCATTTAAAGCCCAACATCATTATTACCCCCATGTTTTATATTCTTGATGTCACATTTTACATCTTTTTAATCTTGTGAGTACCTTAACTAATTATTCTTATAATAGTTATTTTCACTACTTTTGTCTTTTAACCTTCATGCTAGCTTTATAAGTGATTCATCTACTACCTACTGTATTTACCTTTGTGCACAGAAACTCTATATTTAACTTCTCCTCCTCCCACATTTTGTGTTTATTGATGTCACAATTTATATATGATGTACCCATTTAACACATTATTATATAGTTATTTTAATATTTGTCTTTTAACATTTACACCAGAGTTAAAAGTGATTTATGAAGCACCATTATAGTAGTAGAGTATTCTGAATTTGTCCATATTCTTAGCTTTATAGTGAGTTTTATATTTTGATGTGTCTTCATATTGTTAGTCTTCTTTCATTTTAACTTAAAGAAGTCCTTTTAGCCATTTTTGTAAAGCAGGAGTAGCAGTGATAAACTCCCAAAACTTTTTTTCTCTTTGGTACACGGGCCTCTCACTGCTGTGGCCTCTCCCACTGTGGAGCACAGGCTCCGGACACGCAGGCTCAGCAGCCATGGCTCACAGGCCTAGCTGCTCTGTGGCATGTGGGATCTTCCCGGACCGGGACACGAACCCGTGTCCCCTGCATCGGCAGACGGACTCTCAACTACTGCACTACCAGGGAAGCCCTTTTTTTTTTTTTTGTCTGAGAAAATCTTTGTCTCTCTGTTTCTGAAGACAGTTTTTCTGGGTAAAGTCTTCTTCACTGGCAGTTTTTTTCTTACTATACTTTGAATATATCATTCCACTTTCTCCTGGTTTTACAAGTTTCTGCTGAGAATTCTGCTGATAGTCTTATGTAGCTTTTGTTGTATGTGAGAATTTATTTTCTCTTACTGTTTTTAAATTTACTCTTTGTTTTTGATTTTAGACAGTTTTATTATAATGTGTCCTAGAGAAGATCTTTTTGAGTTGAAACACTGCAGACCTCTGAGCTTCATGAACTTGGTTGTCTAAATTTCTCCCCCAGTTTATGAAATTCTCATTCATGATTTCATTAAATAAGCTCTCTGACCCTTTTCTCCCTCTCTTATTCTTCCAGAATTTCAATATGACATAATTGTGTCTCTTAATGGTATCTCATAGTTCACATAGGCTTTTCTTTCATTCTGTAGGTTGCCTTTTCATTTTATTGATGCTTTCCTTTGCTGTAAAGAAGCTTTATTTTTAGTTTGATGTAGTCCTACTTTGTTTAATTTTGCTTTTGTTGCCTTTGCTTTTCATGCCAAATCCAGAAAAACCATTGCCAAGACTGTTGTCAAGGAGCTTACTGCCTATGGGTTCTTCTTGGGGTTTTACAGTTTCAAGTCTTAAATTTAAGTCTTTAATACATGTTAATTTCTATGTATGGTATAAGATAGGTGTATAGTTTCATTCTTTTGCATGTGGATATCCAGTTTTTCCAATATCATTTATTAGATAAACTCTCCTTTCCCAGTTGTATCCTTTCCCAGTTGTATATTCTTAGCTCCTTTCTTATTATATAAACATTATTAAACCTGGTCCCCTTTAACCAAAGAAAAATTCTATTCTAAATATTAATACCTAGTTACCTTAAAGAACTAGTATAGAAATCCCCAGGGTGTATATGAATGCAGTTTCACTCATTAAGGAAAATTATTTTACATTCTAAGATCTCATGATAATATTTTGTGATTCACAAGTCCTGTGGTTTGGTATACTATGTAGTTATTTTAATGCTTCGATTATCTTTTATATGGTCTAGAAATCATGGTCTTCTAATATTCATTTTCTTTTATGTACTCCAAATAGTGATATGTTAAAGAGGAGTTTTCCGTTTATCCACACCCATTGGAAAACTCTCTTTTGCTCCATTTATTATAAAAGACCTTATTGTCATAAACATAGTGCTAAATATCAAGGGTAAGTGGGCCTTGGGAACCAATCTTGTCTGCACATTGCAATTAGGGTTTCCTAGTCAGTCTGTTGGATGATTTTCGTGTAGCTGCATGCCATTTTATGTGTCCCTCCATTTTAAATTATACTATAAATAAGTTGCTTCCAATTATCTTTAAGCATTTACTTATGGAAAATATTGCTAGATTATTGGTAATTAAAAAAGAATTTACTGTAGTGATATGAAATTTTTTTTTTTTTTTTTTTTTTTTTTTTTTTTTTTTTTTTTGCGGTACGCGGGCCTCTCACCGTTGTGGCCTCTCCCTTTGTGGAGCACAGGCTCTGGATACGCAGGCCCAGTGGCCATGGCTCACAGGCCCAGCTGCTCCACGGCATGTGGGATCTTCCCGGACCGGGGCATGAACCCGTGTCCCCTGCGTCAGCAGGCAGACTCTCAACCACTGCGCCACCAGGGAAGCCCTATGAAAATTTTTTTGTTTGATATGTCATAGGAATTTTATCATTGGCCTTTGCCTGAATAGTGTATTATCTTTAAAAGTCTTTCCAAGGGGTTATGTTTGTGTATCCTGTTGCTTATCCAGGACCCAGGAAAGATGAGTACAGTTGTTTGTAATTTTCAATGCTTCAAACTTGACCTGACAAGTACTTTCTTTACAATAGGAGATAACTGATCTACAGTATCAAAAATGTAGATCAAAAAATGTAAAATACAAAAAATGCAAAAATGTAAAAAAATGTAAAATACATATATAAAATATAATCTAAATTTTACTTTGTAAAGATCTTTGTGTGAGAGGGATAAGATTATGTGTGCTTTTTAATCTTTTTTATTTCTGTATCTTGAAAATTTTATATTACCATTAAAATTACATTTTATATTTATACATGGTCTACACTATATACTAAATGTAGCATGAAGTATGCTTAGTGACTCTAGATAATTTCTCCCTTCAAGTTGTGGGAAACATTCTTAAACTTAAGAGATTTTACATGAAAGGTTGCATGTATGAGATAGCTTAAGAGCATAGGGTAAACCAGGACTGTTTAGACTAGCCACTAAAAATTGTCATTCTCTTGGTACTTAAATTCATATCGCTACATTCAAGTGTGATATTCAAAGTACAGAACAGACTCTGGCTATAGGGCTGGTTCAGGATGTGAGAGTAACCCTGCCCCCTATCTTCTATGGATTTTCCCTTTAGTTTTTACATCTGGGGATACCTAGCAGAGGGTCCTAAGAAACGTTCCACTTGCCTAGAATAGCTGAAATGGTCTCAGTATGCTCAGGACAGTAACTCTTTAGCCACTTGCATCATTATTTTAACTACCAATGCAGCTGTCCTGGTGCATGTGAAGTGAATATGGCCTCTGAGTCTGACTCCTGTAACTACTTGATGGGAAAGTCAGTGGTCCAAGATGTGACAAGGATTCTTTCTTCCACTGGAAAGGATAACAACATCCTAGGATCCTCCACCTGCATGTGAAGGGAAGAGTTTAACAGAATACCCATGTTTCTTCATCTATTCAAGACAGGGAACAGAGCTAGATACCCTGATGAATAAGAGCACTTGCCCTTTTGGCATTTTAAACCTATAAAGGGGCAAACAATTCTAACTCATAGTACACAGTTCTTCAGCAGAATTGTGCAGATGCTCCAATGCTCTAACCATGACAAGAGATCTCTTGAAGCTTCTTGGGGGAAATGCCACCTAAGCCTATTCTTAAAGTTAAGGTGGAATGAAGCAGGTAATGAAGTGAGGGTTAAATTCTGGGCAGGAGGTGGTAGTTAAAGCAACTACAAAGTCATAGAGTTGAAAATAACAATAGAATGGTATGGTCTGTGAACAAGGTATTCTGAAAGCAGGAGCATAGCATGAAACGGAAGGAGCATTATGTGAGTGTAACTAGAAAGATATATAGGATGCAGACCATAAAAGACTTTAAAATAGTTTGGAGTTTTCCTCAAAAGAAATTAGCAGGGTTTGGAGGCAGGTAAGCAAGCAATCACATTTATATTTTAGGAAGATCACACTGGTTACAATGCCAAAGCCGGATTGGAGGGAGAAAAGCTGGAGGCACAGGGACATTTTAAGAGGCTGAAGGAGCAATCTAGGCAAGAGATATCCTAAGTGATAGAAAAGCCTTTACTGGGTAAAATTAGTCGTCTTCAAGGGATTTGAAAACAGAACTGATGGGCATTGTTATTCAGTAGGGGGTGAGAAAGAAGGAGCAGAGATGCCTTTCAAATTTCAGGCCCAGGTAACCACATGGAAGCTAAATATTGGCAGTATGAATCATAGCTCTTTCCAAGGCCAGGTATCAGAACACAAGTTTATTGGGACATTCAAAATATGCCATTGTACACGTGAGGACTGTTGGCCAACCACTGTGTTTATCTCAATGCAAATGTGGTATCTCATGGAAATGATCAAACCCCTGTGTTCACTCCCTAAAGGCTTTTGTATCTAGCTGTTGAAATAGTACTTTGAAAGATCAAGGTCAGGTTTGAATAGTAAAGCCCACTTCTCCATATCCCAGCAGAGGGTTTGATGCATGGATAAGAGTGATTGAATATAAGTGAAAAATATATAAGTATTCTTTGTGCTTAACGACTTAACTGCTTTATCCAAGACTTCAGTTTTCTCCCACTGATAACCACAGAAGGCTTTCAAGACAGAAATTATGAAAAGAAAAAAACCTTATATTTGCCTCTGATAATGGAGGGGGAACCCATGAAAGACCAAAAAAAAGGAAACAGTAATTTTTGGTTTTGTTTCCAAAGGGCTTTATTTGTTGTGTTTTGATTCTATTTTGTCTTGTTTTAATTTGCTTTTTCACCTAAACATCTTGATGTGCCGTCAGATCTCAATATCACAAAACACTAGCAATATACTATTACATGGTTTAGTATTACAGTAAGGCAAACATACCTTCAATGCACACATACACTCTCAACATATATATATATTTCTTTTTAATAAATTTATTTATTTAGTTATTTTTGGCTGTGTTGGGTCTTCGTTTCTGTGCGAGGGCTTTCTCTAGTTGCGGCAAGCGGGGGCCACTCTTCATTGCAGTGCGTGGGCCTTTCACTGTCGCTGCCTCTCTTGTTGCGGGACACAGGCTCCAGACGCACAGGCTCACTAGTTGCGGCTCACGGGCCTAGTTGCTCCGCGGCATGTGGGATCTTCCCAGACCAGGGCTCGAACCCGTGTCCCCTGCATTGGCAGGCAGATTCTCAACCACTGCACCACCAGGGAAGACCAACATATTTTTTTAAAAATCACCTAGAAAGAAATTCACCCATCCTATCTTCCCTGATAACTTTTTCTTACTTTTGACAACATAGAATGTTCTCATGGAAGAGAAGGTATCGTGGAGACAATACAAAACAGAAGAACTATTTCTACATATTGAGAGCTATGAGACTTTATGCTGCAATTATAATCGTACAGCAAAATAAAAGTTACGGCTAATTAAACCTCCAGTGAATATCCAGTGCTCTTCTTTTCCCTTAGAAAGTTGTACTCAAGATAACCCAATTAAATTATGCTATGAAAACTTTGCTGCAGTGTTTCAGATTACTTCCGAGACCAAGAATAGCAGTTCCTAAATGGTGCAGTTCAGCCAGTTCCTCCTGACCTCAATATATGGATCAACAGTACACCCAAATGTGATCTAATTTTATCATGTTCCTGGGGGGGGGTTCTTTTCCTCCCTGTCTGAAACCCTCAATTATGATTCCTTTGATGGACCAGTCTGCTTCCATGACTGACATTTGGATCCTAGTTTTAAACTGTATTTCATTCTATTCAGTAATAAACATTAATTATTATTATTATTTTTTTTTAGTATAAAGGGGATGCTGTTTTTTAGGAACCCTGCCTATAGCTACATAAGAGAACTCTTGTCTGCTGGCAAATGCTTTTCCTAGTTTGTAAAGTAAAATCAGAAATCAAACACATTGATATTGATGCTGTACAACAACTGACCAAAACCAATAATAAATCATACAGACAAAATAATACAACCTAATTAAAAAGTGTCCTCTTGCAACACCTGTTTAGACTTAAATTTTAGTGCAGTTCTTTTCCTTAGTACACTTATGTTGATTGAAGTTCAAGCTGCTCAAAAGGAATAATCCAGAGAGAACGTGTTAAGATGTCCCTTAAGGTCCTACATGACCTTGAAAACTATGTAGAATCAAAATGCTGCACAGAAACCTCTGATTCAGTATACATTTTTCTTAAAAAAAAAAAAAGGAAAAAAGAATTCATTACATACTAGTAATTTTATCAGCATGAAATAAGTTGACCACTATAAGGATTTAGATTCATTTTAATTACTTTAATTATATTCATTATTTTAAGAAATTATTTAGATGGTTGATTTTACATAATTCATAACTGATTCACCAAATAAAATTACTAGTGCTAATATTATGGTATTGTGTTCTTAATTTCAAATTCCACTTGTTCATTGCTAATATATGGGAAAGTGATTGACTTTTGTATATTAACTTTGTGTCCTGCAACCTTGCTATAATCACTTACTCTAGATATTTTTTGTTGTTGTTGATTCTTTCAGATTTCTACATAGACAATTATATCATCTGTAAACAAAGACAGTTTTATTTCTTCCATCCCAATTTGTACATTTTATTTCCTTCTCTTATTGCATTAGCTAAACTGGCAGTAAAATTTTGAAAAGGGATAGTGAAAGGGAACATTCTTAACTTTGTACCTGATCTTAGTGGTAAGACTTCACATAGTTCACCATTAAGTATAATGTTGGCTGTAGATTTTTTTGTAGATATTTTCTTTCAAGTTGAAGAAGTTATTTATTCCAAAATAACCGAGAATTTTTTAACATGAGTGAGTCTTGGATTTTGTCAAATGCTTTTTTCTGAATCTATTGATATGCTTATGAGATTTTTCTTTTTTAGCCTGTTGCTGTGATGGATTACATTGATTTCTGAATGTTGAACCAACCTTGCAGACTTGGGATAAATCTCATTTGGTTATGGTGTATAATCCTTTTTTACCTTGTTGGACTTGATTTCCTAATATTTTGTTGAGAATTCTTACATCTGTGTTCATGAGAGATATTTATCTGTAGTTTTTCTTGTAATGTCTTTGTCTGGTTTTGGTATTAGGATAATACTGGCCTCATAAATGGAGTTTGGAAGTACTCCTTCTGCTTCTATCTTCAAAAAGAGACTGGAAACTAATTTTTATTCTTTTATTGAAGTATAGTTGATTTACAGTGTCACATTACTTTTAGGTATACAGCAAAGTGATTCAGATATATATATATATATATTTCAGATTAGTTTACATTATAGATTATTACAAGATATTGAACATTGTTTCCTGTGTTATACAGTAAACTCTTGTCACTTATCTATTTTATATATAATACAGTGTACGTGTTAATCCCTATGTATCCTATTAAGTCCTATTTATCCCTCCCCTACTTTCCCCTTTGCTAACTCTAAGTTTGTTTTTTATGTCCATGAGTCTGTTTCTGTTTTGTAAATAAATTCATTTGTATTATTTTTTAGATTCCATATATAATTGATATCATATGATATTTGTCTCTGACTTACTGCACTTAGTATGATATTCTCTAGGTCCACCCATGTTGCTGCAAATGGCAATATTTCATTTTTTATAGCTGAGAAATGTTCCATTGTGTGTGTGTGTGTGTGTGTGTATACACCACGTATTTGTAAATCAATCATCTGTCGATGGCCATTTGGGTTGCTCCCATGTCTTGGCTATTAAAAATAGTGCTGCAATGAACATTGGAGTGCATGTATCTTTTCGAGATAGACTTTTTGTATTTTCTGGATATATGCCCAGGAGTGGGATTGCTGGATCATATGAGAGCTCTATTTTTAGTTTTTTAAGGGACCTCCATAGTGGTTGCACCAATTTGCATTCCCACCAGCTGTGTAGGAGGGTTCCCTTTTCTCCACACCCTCTTCAGGATTTATTATTTGTAGACTTTATGGTGATGGCCATTTTGACCAGCATGAGATGATACCTCATTTTGATTTTGATTTGTACTTCTCTAATAATTAGGGATGTTGAGTATCTTTTCATGTGCCTTTTGGCCATCTGTCTTCTTTGAAGAAATGTTTACTTAGGTCTTCTGTGCATCTTTTTTTTTTTTTTTTTTTTTTTTTAGTTGTACAGAATGTTTTAAAGTTTATGAACAGGATCTGCTGACAGCTTAAAAAATGGCTAAATTTTCCTGGAAATCTCTTGTCAACATAACTGCAATTTTCCTCCAGATAGGATTAATCCCTCCCTTCTGGAAATTCCCATAGAACTTCATCTGTGACTATCCCAGGTCATCTTCTTCTACAGTGGTCTTCTGAGATACACGTTTACTTCCGAGACATATATCTTCCGAGATATATATATCTTATGTCCCCTACTTTACCGTTAAACCTGCTCAAAGCCAGCTCCTCGTCACTAGGCTCTTCAACTGCATAGGGGTCGTAGTCATCTTGGAGGCGGTTCATGGCAGCCTGCCCCCTCCGATACCGTCTTCTGTGCATTTTTTGATTGGGTTGTTGTTTTTTTTTGATATTGAGTTGCATGAGCTCTTTGTATATTTTGGAAAATGCCCTTTGTCAGTTGCGTCATTTACAAATATTTTCTCCCAGTCTGTAGGTTGTCATTTCATTTGTTAGTGGTTTCCTTTACTGTACAAAATATTTTCAGTTTGATTAGGTCCCATTTGTTTATTTTTGTTTTTACTTTTTTTGCCATGAGAAACTGATCTAAGATAATATTGCTACGATTTATGTCCAAGAATGTTTTGCTTATGTTCTCTTTTAGGAGTTTTATGGTGTCATGCCTTACATTTAGGTCTTTAAACGATTTTGAGTTTATTTTTGTATTTGGTTTGAGGGAGTGTTCTAACTTCATTGATTTACATGAGGCTGTCCAGCTTTCCCAGCACCACTTGCTGAAAAACTGTCTTTTCTCCATTGTATATCCTTGCCTCATTTGTCAAAGATTAATTGACTGTAGGGGTGTGGGATTATTTCTGGGTTCTCTATTCTGTTCCATTGATACATATGTCTTTTTTGTACCAATACCATGCTCTTTTGATTACTGTAGCTTTGTAGTATTACCTGACATCTAGGAGGTTTATGCCTCCAGCTTTGTTATTTTTCCTCAGGATTGCTTTGGCAGTTCTGGGTCTGCATCATAGTCTCTCCTGGTGAATATTCCATGTGAGCTTGAGAAGAATGTATATTCTGTTAATGTTGAATGAAGTTGATGTAAATTATAACCAGTTGATTGATGGTGTTGGTGAGTTAAACTATATCTTCTATGACTTTCTCCTTGTTGGATCTGTCCATTTCTGATAAATGGGTGTTGAAGACTCCAGGTATGGTTGTGGATTCATCTATTTAATCTTTGCAATTCTATTAGTTTTAGCCTCACATAGTTTGACCATTTTTTAGTCAGGTGCATACATGTTAAGTATTGTAAAGTCTTCTTTGAAAATTGACCCTTTTATTATTAGGTAGTGGCCCTCTCTGTTCCTGAGACTGTCTGCTCTGTCCAAAATTATTATATCTAATCCTACTTTTTTGGATTAGTGTTAGCATGGTATCCTTTTCTACATATATCTACTTTTAATCTATATGTGTTTAAAACCAAAGTAGGTTTTTTTTGTAGACATACCACATTTGGGTCTTTTTTAAAAATCCATTCTTACAACTTCTATCTTTTTTGTTTGTTTGTTTTGGTGGGTGGGAGAAGGTATGAATTGTTTTTAAGGTATGTTTGGGTATTTTTTAAAATTAAATTTATTTTTTATACAACAGCGTTCTTATTAGTTATCATTTTATACATATTAGTGTATATATGTCAATCCCAATCTCCCAATTCATTCCACCACCACCGCCCCCGCCACTTTCCTTCCTTGGTGTCCATACATTTGTTCTGTACATCTGTGTCTCAATTTCTGCCTTGAAACCTGGTTCATCTCTACCATTTTTCTTCTGTCTTTTAATGGGTCCATTTAGGCCACTGACATTCAAAGTGATTATTGGTATAGTTGGATTGATATCTACCACATGTTTTACTCTTTATTTGTTGCCTTTATTCTTTTTTCCTAGTTTTGTCTTTTTTTCCTACCTTTTGTGGTTTTAACTAAGCATTTATAAATTTCCATTTTATTCTCCTCTTAGCATATTAGTTTTTCTTTAAATTTTTAAATGATTGCCTCAGTTTACAATATACATTTACAGCTAATCCAAGTCTTCTTTCAAATAACACTATACCACTCACAGGTAGTGTGAGTTCCTTATAATAACCAAATAATCCTGATTACTTTCCCCTGTGCCTTTTATTATTGCTGTCATTTATTTCACTTATATGTAAGCATACATAAAAGTGTGTGTGTGTATAAATTCAAATACATTGTTGCTATAACTATTTTGAACAAACTGTTATCTGTTAGATCAATTAGAATGAGAAAAATAAAAGTTTTCATTTTACCTTTACTTATTCCTTCTTTAATTCTCTTTCTTCATGTAGATCTCAGTTTTTGACCTATATTACTTTCCTTCCCTTTAAAGAAACTGTTTTGATATATCTTGCAAGCTAGGTCTACTGACAACAGATTTCCTCACTTTTTGTCCAAGAAAGCCTTTATTTCTCCTTCAGTTTTGAAAGGTAATTTCACAAGGTATAAAATTCTAGGTTGGTAGGGTTTTTTCTTCTCAATACTTTAAATATTTCACTCCATGCTCTTCTTGTTTGTTTGCTTTCTTAGGAGAACTTGGATGTAATTCTTACATTTATGTCTCTATAGGTAAGGTGTTTTTAATCTCTGGGTTTTTCAGAATTTTTTCTTTATCCTTGACTTTTTATAGTTTGGAAATGATAAGCTTAGGTGTAGTATTTTAGGCATTTATCCTTGTTGGTACTCCCTCACCTTCCTGGATCTGTTGATATTAATTTGAGGAAATTTTCATTGGTTACTATTTCAAATATTCTTCCCTTACTTTATTTATTTTCCTTTTTATTCTCATTATGCATATGTTACACTTTTTGTAGTTGTCCCACAGTCCTTGGATATTCTGTTTTGGGTTTTTTTTTCAGTCTTTTTCCTCTTGTTTTTCAGCTTTTGAAGATTTTATTGATATATCCTATAGTTCAGGGATTCTTTCCTCAGCTGTGTTTGGTCTACTAATAAACTCATGAAAAATATTTTTCATTTCTGTTAGTGTTTTTATTGCTAGCATTTCTTTTTGGATCTTTCTTAGCACTTCTGTCTCTGTGTTTACATTCACCATTCTTTCATGCTGTCTACTTTATCCATTAGTGCCCTTAGCATGTGAATCATAGGTGTTTTAAATTATTGAGCTGATTATTCCAACATCTCTGCCATGTCTGGTTCTGATGCTTGCTGTGTCTCTTCAAAGTGTGTTTTTTTTTCCCCTTTTGGTATGCTTTGTAATTTTTTTCTTCACAGCTGGACATGATGTACTGAGTAAAATGAACTTCTATAAATAGGCCTTTAGTAATGTGGTTGTGAGGTGTGGGAGGAGGGGAAGCATTCTGTAGTCTTATGATTAGTTCCGTCTTTCAGTGAACCTGTGCCTCTGTACCATGAACTTCACAAGTGTTTCTCAGGTTTTTTCTTCCCTCCCCTGAGGTGGAACAGGATTACCTTACCTCAGGTTAGTTAGATTCTGATAAAACTCCAGGAGGTTAGGCTGTGGTTATCTCATTTCCTCTGAGTGCAGGCCTTCTTAAGAAAAATAGAGTGCTCTGGTATATTTCAAAGTAGTTCCTTTTCTACTGCCCCTGCTGGAAGCATGAGGGGATTTTTGTCCAATATTTTCTGTAGGAACCAGGTTGGGTTCCTGAAGGTAAATTTCACTCAATTGTTGTGGTTTCACTATAAGTGAGTCTACTGGGAAATTTTTACTCTCAGAGTTGTCCTCACTGAGCCTTCAGCAATTTGTCAATTACGGTTCAGGTTTTCCTACCTGGGCTCTGGTTTCCACAGTGGTTTCTCCTCTGGTAAACTGTGACTCCCCATATTTGTCTGTATATCTCTCCAATTTTGGGGTAGCAGTTTGCCCTGTGTCATCCCCTTTCTTATGGACCCAAGAAAAACTGTTGATTTTTTAGTCTGTTCAGCTTTTTACCTACTGTTCAGATGGACTGGCAGTTTCCAAGCTTCTTATATGTAGAACTAGAAACTAGAAGTCTCCTAAACGTTTATTTTAATGTTTACTGACCATTTGCATTTTTACTTTTACAAACTGCTTATTTATGAGTAGGATACCTGTGTTTTTCTTATTTATATGTAAGAGTTTTTAGGAGTTATGGGTAACTCGACCCAGCAATCCCACTACTGGGCATATACCCTGAGAGAACCATAATTCAAAAAGTGTCATGTATCACAATGTTCATTGCAGCACTATTTACAATAACCAGGACATGGAAGCAGCCTAAGTGTCCATCGACAGATGAATGGATAAAGAAGATATGACACATATATACAATGGAATATTACTCAACCATAAAAAGAAACAAAATTGAGTTATTTGCAGTGAGGTGGATGGACCTAGAGTCTGTCATACAGAGTGAAGTAAGTCAGAATGAGAAAACAAATACCATATGCTAACACATGCATATGGAATCTAAAAAAAAAAAATGGTTCGGATGGACCTAGGGGCAGGACAGGAATATAGACGCTGACATAGAGAATGGACTTGAGGACATGGGGAGGGGGAAGGGTAAGCTGGGATGAAGTCAGAGAGTGGCATTGACATATATACACTACCCAATGTGAAATAGATAGTGGGAAGCAGCCGCATAGCACAGGGAGAACAGTTCCATGCTTTGTGACCACCTAGAGGGGTGGGATATTGAGGGTGGGAGGGAGATGCAAGAGGGATGGGATATGGGGATATATGTATACATATAGCTGATTCACTTTGTTATACAACACAAACTAATACACCATTGTAAAGCAATTATACTCCAATAAAGATGTTAAAATTATATCAAAAAAAGTTATGGGTATCAATGATTTTGTAACTATATTGAGTATTTTCTCCAAAAAGCTGTTAATTTTTGACCATTATTTTTACCACAGAAATATGTTTAATTTTTTATTCTTTAAACTTTATCAGTGTCTATATATGTTTTCTGACTCTGGAATATATTCCCAAAAGGATGTTGTCCTTTGAATTTTACATACATTTTTTTATCCATTGTCTAATTTTAGAAGCATAGAGAAAAGTCTATAATAAGTGTGATAATCTAAGGTTATTTTTGTGCTTTTCCATTTAACTTTTGAAACTTTTCTTTGTTATGACATCCTCTTTGCCTAACTCTGTCCTTCTGCCTGAAAAAGATTAGGACTTTTTACAGAAGGAACCAAAGAAAAATATTCAATTTCTGACATCTAAAGATATTATTTGGAAGCAAGTCAGTAACCTTGAGAGCTAGGATATTGTCATGAGGTAATGACTGTCAAATTTCTTTCTCTCTCTCTTTATCATATCAAGAGCTAGGATATGTGGGTTAAACCATACAAGTCCAAATAGAAAAAGCAAACAGGGAAGCCAGGTTTTTCTCTGAATCTAGGGAACTTAGAGGAGGAGTGGATTAGAAGCAGAGGTTATGGACATGACTACAGATGGTGTCCTGATATTTTTCTTCTGGGTGTTTTTTTAGAAAGTGGCATTTATGTTAGGATGAAACACAGTAGTTAGGACACTACTCATTTGGAACTCTGAGGAGCCTAGGATCAGTGATCTGGCAACAGACTCATTAAAGTAACCTTGGTGGTACTGCACTGTCCAGCAGGGGAAAGCAATTGTGTTTTATTTCTCCAGAGGAATACTTATTCCCCTTATTACAGAAGTAGAAACAAATGAAAGGCTTGTTAGAATCTCTGTGGAAGTGCAAGGAGCAAACAGAGGAACCACTCTGACTAAGATCAATGATAGTCACATGCAGATCTCTGGTTAATTCACAAACAAATCCTTAGGTAGATCAGGCTCATCAGACTCCCTCTAAGACTGTTTCTAGATCTGAGAGTAGAACAAAGGTTAATAGACATGAGCTTAAGCATTAGAGGATAGGGACATGTAAAGACAGACATAGGATTTACCTCATAATCAGCAGATGCCAGCCAATGCACAGCTCAAGGCTGGCATGAGGCCAGGGGCTTTGTCCCCACAAACACAAAGCCCACCCCCCTACTAGGTGAGGAAGTGGAGAAGTAACCTGAGAGATTACCTGAAGTATAGTTTAATAGTATGATTAGTCCAGGTTTTAAACTAGATAGGAGATTTAATTTTTTACTTTAAACCAACCAGTGGGTGGTTTCTCATGAAAGAGACTAGAGCTACCAATGAGAAATAAACATGGGAAGAGATGAATGACCAATCCACATTTTTGCTTCATCAATCTCTCCTTATAAACCATAGGTACAAAGAAAAAGGAAGAATTACTACTCAACTAATATGGATCCTTACTAATCTTGGTTGCTCTTATAGTAAACTATCAAAGGACAAAATCACCATGAGTTGTGAGGGAGAAAAAAAATCTGTTTATTCCCATTCATACAGAATGCATATATTTTTAAGTGGATTTTATTTTACATTAATATTTCTCTATAACTCAGGTCTTCCAGTGAAGAAAACAGATTCAGTTTATGGGTATAACATATAAAAACAGATATATTTTAACACAGAGAATCTAAGTTGCATACAACTGTTTTGCATGTATGTAAGAATCTTTACTGAATCAAAAAATTTGAAGTGATTCTGATATTGCCATCATTTATATATATATATTTTTGCTTTCATCCTTAAATGTCAAAAAAGTCAGTATTTAATTTTTCATCACTTGGCCATAAAGAACAGAATGACTGGAATCTGTAAAAAAGTCTATGAGTAAATGGTCTATGATCTTTGGTTCTTTAATATACCTCTTATAACTCCATGAAGAACAAGTGGTGCCTGTGAAATTGAAAAAAACATATTAAATAATACAGGTCAAGATCTTGTCATTAAATATTTACTGAATAATGTAAGTAGTCTCATCAATTTGTTTTAGGTATGTACCTCTGATCATTCTTACAGCGTCTGCCATCTTTCCTGGCCATTCTAAGTGACTCACAAGGTGAGATTCTTTCATCTCTACCAACATAAGCCTCACACTGGGACTCAAAGCACATAGGAGCAATAATATGAGGTTTAACTTACTCCAAATTTTTCCAAGATTATTTTTATGACTAGGAGTAACAACGTCAGCTTTTTATTCAATTTAATGGTAGTAATTTTATATCATTTGCTTTATGCTAGGAAGTCCTAAAATAATAGCATTGTCTTGCAGACTTGAATAGCTTGTTAGGATCTAAAGGACAGTAACTGGGCTTATCAACTCTTGGGCAACAACACAACCTCCATGAAGATTCGTTGATTGAAATGATGATTTACCAGCCCTCTCATATAAAAGACTCTCTCAACAGCTAGGTCAAAAGAGTTTCAAAGGTTAATAGCTAACATTTTAAATTGCTAAAATGTAACATAACATATTCTGATTTTGTCAGATTTCTTCTTTAATTTTCCCTTTTACTAGAGAAGAGATGGCAGTAAAAAAAGGGGGGGTGGGGACATTAAAAATGAAAAGGATCCTATTTAAATTAATAATCTTTTTCAAATAAGGCAGAATTGAAATAAATTCAAATGTTGTGATCAATACTTACTCAATTCAAATATTAGAACGAAATTTTCTGCCCTTAACTTGTTTCCATAATCTACTGTGTTGTATTCATGAGGATTTTCTTCCCTAGTTGTTATGAATCATGAATTCAGTAGATTGTTTTCATCTCAAGCTTATCTAATGTATTCAGTAAAGTGATGATAATTCTGAATTACTACTCTAAGAAGGTAAAGTAGTATTCATTTTTAAAGTAATGAAAGGGAAACTATTAGATATTTAGGCATAAGTAGATCCTTAAATAGTCAATGAAGTATATTACTTAGAGTAATTGCTCTTATGTAATTGTAATTTTCACACAATATGCATGCCAATTATGCACAAGTTTGATCAGCCATCCAAATGTTCATTTATCAGCTAACATTCTTTAAAAAATAAGATGCTAACAACTGTATATCAAAGTATAGTTCCCCACTGTAAAATGCAAAATTAACAGTTTATTTTAGATTTTGAAATTTTAGATTGGTTAATTATATTGTTTCCATTACCATTGAAAGACAATTAGTACTACTTTTCTCTCTACAAATTGTTATTATTACAAATCAGCATAACTTTATTACATTATTTAAAATGGCAGAAAGTATAAACTAATAAACTTGTCATTAGTTAAAAAGATACATTTTTATTGGTTTTGCTATTTTTAGGAAGCTAAGAACAATGCTTTTAGTGAGAGAATAGTTTTTGTTTTGGGAGCTTTCTTGATAAGCCTCTTATGGGGGAGGGAGGAGAGAAGACCCTGAGAAGCAAGGGAGGATATAGATTAGCACAAAGCAAGAAACAACAGACATGGTAGAACTTACCTTCACCTGGGAAAAACAGGGGTTTGGGGAAAGGTGAAGGGAAGGAAGCAAAGTGGTGAAAAGCCAGAACCCCGTGTAAGTTCACCATCTTCCAAAAACCTTATGTGAAGTTTTCAGTATACATAAATGCCTGTAAATATAGCTTATTTGGTGGGACTTGAGAAGGAGCAGAGCTCTGGATAGCATTAGGGCATTGTAGGGAAACCATGAGACAAGTGGTAACTTGATCCCTAAACTAAGCTAACTCTGTTTAGTTCTGTGTAGGATCTCCACACCAGATGTGAGCTAAACTGTCATAGACTTTACACAGAGACAACGAGAGAGAGAGAGAGAGAAAGAGAGAGAGAGAGAGAGAGATGGAGGCAGGCAGACACACACAAGGAGTCTTTCTTAAAATGCCTATTTATATGTATGGTTTCTGCTTGGAAAAAAAATTCTTGCCTTCTTATTGTCAGCTAGGGAAACAACATTACAACCTAGTAGAACCAAAGACCATGTGTTTATCATGTCAACTTATTGTTATAAGTTGACATGATAACTTATTGTTATATATCATGTGTTTATCATGTCAACAGTGGACAAAAATATGAATATATGTATTATGTAGATAGTATTTATTACACATGTACAATAAAAGTCAAAAAATTTTAAGATAATTTACATACTAACAATTCTATAGATAGATTTGTTGTTAAAATTCCTACTCCCTTGTTTATCTCCCAAACTCTCCAGATCCTTTCTTGCAGATATGTGTAAAAGTAATTCAAAGTCTCTTTAATCTTTATGTAAGTACATTATAATTAGCAACATAAGTTTTCTGATCTCTATAAAATGTCATACTATTGATTCTAAACTCAGATAGAAATAATTTTGTGTTTGGAGTACCCCCAAGATGTCCTTTATAACTTATCTCTTTTCTATTGAGATTAATTTTTAAAAAACATGAAAGTTTTCTTTGATTTTTATTTTTTTTTAGCAAGGATTCATATGAAATCTGCAGAGGTCTGGTCTTTTTAATTCCTTAACTGCTCTCAAATAAGTATTCCCAAAATGCTGAAAGGCAAAAATCAGAAGTTCAAACTAAATAAACAGCTTTTTTCATAATGAAAAAAAAATCCAAACCTACTTATTGAATTTTCTCAATTTTAATTGCCTTGAAGGCTTGAAGAACTGCAGCTGGCTGGAAACCACTTTCCATCCCCTATTTCTCCCAAACATACCTTCAGTTCTTTCCTCATCTGCTTTGCTGCAGATAATAAACATATACATGAGTATATATTCAGCATGTAGGGCAGCGCTACGTTATAGACGGAAAAACAATATACATTAACTCAATGGGGAAAAAACACTTTGTACTGTTATTCATTCTTTTGTTCTTCCAATGGACAGTAATTGCCCATCCGTGCCAAGCACTGTGCTAGACATTGGAGATAAGATAAAAGAAAAGACTGATCATAACTAAATGATATAGAAATGCACCAGAAGTAAGGAGAGCAAAGCATCTGAGTATTTGGAGAGAATGAGGGAGCTATGCTAATGCTTTTTCAGAGAAAATGACTTTTAAACTGAAAGCTGAATGATAAATACAAGTTAGCTACATAAAGAGAAGAATAGGAAGGAGAGCAGGCGAAGATCAGAAGTCCAGAGAGAATATGGCCTATTCAATAATTTTTTAAAGAGCCAATATGATTGGAACGTGGAACAAAGGGAGATAGCAAAGAGTCAGGAGAAAGGTTGGAGATGTAGTCAAGGGTCAGAACTGGCAGACTTGGTTTTCATCCTAATGACAATGAAAAACCACTCAAGGGCTTAAGTAAAAGAATCAATATAATAAAATATGCTTTAAAATTATGATGGCTTCTTTGTGAAGAAAAGACGAGGGAAGGTAGCACTGGGCATCGATGAAAGCAAAGCTGTTGCAGCAATTCAGATAAGAGCTAATGGTGGCTGCTCTGAGTTTGTGGTTGAAGGTGAAGAGGAGTGAAAATTCCCGTAGTTATTTAGAAGCTAGAATGGACAAAAATAATGAGCTTCTGTATATGAGTGTCGGTGGGGAAATGTGGTAAAATAAGGCTGCCAGAAGTTTAATGTGGATAACTGTGGATGTTGGTCTTACTCTTTGAGAGTAAACATAAAGATGACGGGGTGTGTGTGTGTGTTCAGGGTGAGGTGATAGGTTCAATTTTGGATATGTTGATTAGAGGATCCAGCAAGATACTTAAGTAGAAATGTTGAAAAGGTAGTTGGCTATTTGGGATAAGAATTTTGGAAAATGGTAGGAGTAGGTCATTAGTACACAAGGGATAACTGAAGATCTGAGAATAGACAAAATCACTTAGGCAGTGTAGAGTGATAAGAGAAGAAAGCCTGGTACAGAAGGCTAAGAAACACTAACCTTCAAGGATATGTGTAGCAGTGGAAGAAAAGAGTAGTGTGGTGTGGTGTTATAGAGCCAAAGTGAGAGAGTGCTTTCTGAGGAAAGGAAGTTAAACAGGATTAAGGAATGAGGAGGTCACTAGTGCCTAATAAAATGTTTGTAACTCTAATAGGGAAATGCTCAGCAACAGGGATGGTAAGAGTTGAGAAATAACAAGGATGATGAGACTGATGAGAAGAGTAATGTCATCAACAGTACCTATAGTAAAGATAGACCCACCTCCTAGGGAGTATCAGCAATGCCCAAAGCATCAGCAAGTGGAGAAAAGTGTAGAAAGAAGTGTTCACAGAGAAGAAGTTCAATAGTTGACAAGTAGTACAGTTAGGTAGGGTCTTTGAGCACCTAGTTCGCAGTAACATTTATGATTGTTAGGGCTTTTGGTGGCCCTACATTCACCCACTTGTTTGTCTTCATGTTCTGGACCGTTTGAAATGCAGAAAAAGAGATTGGGCATGATGATTATGATAATAGCATGGTTGGAGTACTCAAAGGTTTGTCTTAGAACTACCTGTTAGGAAATCATATTAGGACAATCTCCCACCCTGAGTAAAGTGAAAAGCAATTGCAAAAAAATATGAGATGGAGACTCAAATCTCCTCTAGGCACATTACTTCACATTGCAGAGCCTTTTGGGGGGACATTACATGCCACTAGCAGAGACCAAGGTCAGGAGGCTTGAATGGCAATAAAAATGTTATCAATGTCTATATGAGAGGGATGAGAGGGCACAACTGCAGTTTGAACTCCTGATACTATGTGCATCACAGAGAATGCCTCCAATTAGAATACAGGTCCCCACCCCAGAAAAATGGACAGGGAAGCATCCAAGGCCATTTGGGGTAATTAAGTGCAGCAGTATATCTCCTATGAATATTCATTTTAGTGTGTGTGGCAGCTGAATGAGGAGATATTTTTACATGTAGGGTCTGTAGGTAGAGGGTGTCTTGTAAATACACAATAATTCATACCATGCAATTTATAATAACATAACATGAAAGGTACTTCATCTTTCTTTGTCTGACTGCTGCTGCTTGATCGTTTAAAGCTGAGTTGTAATGCCTATCTAGTGTTCCTATATCCACAGGGTGAATTGTACCTAATTTTCTCTGGGAAATTTTATTCTTTTGGTTGACAATTACACTATATCATACTTCACTACTTTAACTTTTGGAGGAAAATGTAACTAGCAGCACAACAGCCAAAGCTCTTGCTTTAATTTTTAAAAACATATAAGGAGTATTATTTTAGGAAAAGCAGAATAGTTACAAATAAATTTAAATCTGTTTCTCCTGGTGATATGAATTTTTAATTTTAACTTCAGTTGTGGTCATAAACAAGATTTTTCTCAAAGCTGCCTTTCTGAGCTGTTACATTTTTGAAATGGTTGCAGGCCTTTCATAGCTGCCTCTAGGTAACTGCAAAGCTCTGAAACAGTTATGTGCTGCTCTGACTAACCATTTCACCAGAAGGGACAGGAATTTGTAGCAGGGCTATATTTAGCACCGGTTCCTCAGCACCATGGACAGCACACTGAAGAGTAATTGGACAGCCCAAACTTGTGCAGAGGAGAGTCATCGTATCTGAAAATACCTTGGTTGGGATGGCATTGATAGCCCCTTCAGGACCTGACCCTTCTTCTAGGAACATGACATTCTTTAGGAAAAATGAAAAAGAAACAAATCTTGGTATATTCACAGCCCTATGTAATTACTAGCATCTCAGGTCTCACTTCCCTTCTTTTTTTTTTTACATCTTTATTGGAGTATAATTGCTTTACAATGGTGTGTTAGTTTCTGCTTTATAACAAAGTGAATCAGTTATACATATGTTCCCATATCTCTTCCCTCTTGCGTCTCCCTCCCTCCCTCCCACCCTTCCTATCCCACCCCTCTATGTGGTCACAAAACACCGAGCTGATCTCCCTGTGCTATGTGGCTGCTTCCCACTAGCTATCTATTTTACGTTTGGTAGTGTATATATGTCTATGCCACTCTCTCGCTTTGTCACAGCTTACTCTTCCCCTTCCCCATATCCTCAAGTCCATTCTCTAGTAGGTCTTTGTCTTTATTCCTGTCTTACCCCTAAGTTCTTCCTGACATTTTTTTCTTAAATTCCATATATATGTGTTAGCATACGGTATTTGTCTTTCTCTTTCTGACTTACTCTGTATGACAGACTCTAGGTCCATCCACCTCATTACAAATAGCTCAATTTCGTTTCTTTTTATGGCTGAGTAATATTCCATTGTATATATGTGCCACATCTTCTTTATCCATTCATCTGATGATAGACACTTAGGTTGTTTCCATCTCCTGGCTATTGTAAATAGAGCTGCAATGAACATTTTGGCACATGACTCTTTTTGAATTATGGTTTTCTCAGGGTATATGCCCAGTAGTGGGATTGCTGGGTCATATGGTGGTTCTATTTGTAGATTTTTAAGGAACCTCCATACTGTTCTCCATAGTGGCTGTACCAATTACCATTCCCACCAGCAGTGCAAGAATGTTCCCTTTTCTCCACACCCTCTCCAGCATTTATTGTTTCTAGATATTTTGATGATGGCCATTCTGACTGGTGTGAGATGATATCTCATTGTAGTTTTGATTTGCATTTCTCTAATGATTAATGATGTTCAGCATCCTTTCATGTGTTTGTTGGCAATCTGTATATACTCTTTGGAGAAACGTCTATTTAGGTCTTCTGCCCATTTTTGGATTGGGTTGTTTGTTTTTCTATTATTGAGCTGCATGAGCTGCTTGTAAATCTTGGAGATTAAACCTTTGTCAGTTGCTTCATTTGCAAATATTTTCTCCCATTCTGAGGTTTGTCTTTTGGTCTTGTTTATGGTTTCCTTTGCTGTGCAAAAGCTTTGAAGTTTTATTAGGTCCCATTTGTTTATTTTTGTTTTTATTTCCATTTCTCTAGGAGGTGGGTCAAAAAAGGATCTTGCTATGATTTATGTCATAGAGTGTTCTGCCTATGTTTTCCTCTAAGAATTTGATAGTTTCTGGACTTACATTTAGGTCTTTAATCCATTTTGAGCTTATTTTTGTGTATGGTGTTAGGGAGTGATCTAATCTCATACTTTTACATGTCCCTATCCAGTTTTCCCAGCACCTTGCTTAGCTTTTATATGTCAGTACTCATCAAACCCTGAGAAGAACTAATAGTTACAAAGGCAAGTCAGATTTAGAGGATGAGATCTGTTCTAGGTCATTTCCAGTATGTCACCTCAGATGAACTTTTCCATACTCTAGGTAAGTTCAAGGAGAGGGGTTTGGGAGATGCTTGCAGAAGAAAAAAGAACACATGGAAACACAGAAGATTTTTACTAAGACTTTAAAAAATATTAAAGTTGTTGGATATGATGGAAAGGGTAGTGGACTCAGAGTCAAGATTCCTAGAAACTAAGAGAACAGGTCTTTGTGTCCTCTTCAGAAAGTCATTTAATCTCCCAGATTTGATTCCTTCATGAGTAAAAATAAAAGGTCTAGATTAAATGATAACAGTATTATATAGTTTTCAAAAGGAGTTTCCGTATATATGTTATGATTCCATACCCACATAATTTTAGTGTATTGTTTGCAGTATGTTTGTTGGATTCTAATCTCCATCAAGTGAAAGATTGCAGAGAAGGAAAAAATATCCATATTAGGACAAAAAAAACTGAGATGACAAGCAATTATACAACTGAAGCAATTAATTACACTAAAAATTAAAAGCCTGTGCTCTGCATATTTTAGGCCCTTAGACTGAAAACAATCTGTCATCTATCTTCATTTGTCCTATCATTTTGATATTGCAGTATCCTTAGTGTTTATCATAAATTCTGATACCCAAATTTCAATGGAAAAAAATAAGAAATAACCTTTACCTTTCATCAAGCAGAAGGAGACAATACCAGACTGTCTGTAGTGTCTGGCGTACTCATATTAGGGAATGTGAACAGCCATTTAGGGCTCATTCCTCTCCAGAAGTTTCATGCTTTAAACTTGACCCTAGAGGGGGAAAAAAAAAACAGTGAAGGATTTGGGATTGTAAAGAAGCTTTAGGATAAAAAAGGAATGGAGGTGGAAGAGATGTGCCTTAGAAATGAGATCTGCTAGACAACATTTGGGACAAAGAGGCTTCAAAAGAGTGGAAAGGGGCTTTGGTCAAGCCATGAGCATTAGTGACTATGGTTTAATGAGAGCAAAGCAAAGGTTCCAGTTTCTATGCCTAAATTTTTATGCTTTTGCACTTTTGTTCTCAACTCTAATAGCAAAGAAAAAACAGATGCATTTCCCTAAACCCAGATTTACAGAGTCAGAAATTACAGTCTTAATGCCCTAATAAAATTTCTTTAAAAAATTGAACTTGTTATAAAAGATATGGAGAAATCAGAGTTCATAGTGCTACAAGCTGCTACCCCAACCAGAAATCTGAGAAATGTTAGGCATGAATTGAAAGGGAAAAACAAAAACAAAACAAAACCTCCTGAGAGAGGGAGATCTGGAGGAGCTGTGATTCCTACCTGAGTTTTTTTCTTTATAATCTTTGCTTATACTTTTAAGACCCTTAAAGAGAAGAGTCTCATATAGGAAACAAGTGAAAATGCAGCTTTGTGATAAATATATTCAAGCAAGAAGAGAGCAGAAGTTATTCAAGCAAGCTGAGCCAAGATATTAAAAAGTTCAGGAATGTGAAAGAGGTTTGGTATAGACGAATTCTTTGGGAGATAGTTAGGATTCTGCCAGGAAATATTGAAAGATGGAACATGGTGGTAAAATTGAGTAAGGCCATTTAGTAAAGGGATGTTATCACATGAAGATGTGTACACTTAATTTGAGAGTGATAAGGAGAAAGGTCAATATTTTAAAAACATAATCAAATTTTTTTTTGAAAGATAACTGGTATCAGCAAAGATGGTGGTTAGAGTGAGGTAGGGCCAGAAGGGGAGGGTTAGAAAACGACTGCAATGGAGGAAGGAAGAACTTAAGGCAGGTGGTGATAGTAAAGGAGGTTAGGGGAGAAACTGGAGAGATATTTGATAGGTAAACTTAATCAGACTTGGTAAAAGATTGAGTGTAGAGTTATAAAATTGCTAGGGACAGCTCTAAACATAGGAGCTTGGAGAACTCAGTGAATGACAATTTTATTAACTGGGCTAGGAAATGCAAGAGCTAAATTATTTGCAACTTTAGCCAGGCTGGGTCATCCTGCAGAATATCTAGGTGGAAACACTCTTCTAATAAGTTTGGAGCCCAGGAAAGGGTGACAAAAAATGTGAGGTTAACCATAGATCATCTATAGCTATCTCATACTACAAATGTTCTACCATTGTACACCCATGTCTCCTTCCTCCCTCTAATTTCTTCACCACCCAACGTTAATCAAGACCATTTGAGATCAGGTTTTTTATCTGTGAAACTGTACAGGAAAACGGCCTGCAGACAGAAAGTCTGTCAAAGTACCACCTCAAACCTATGAAGACACGTTGTATATTAGAAAAAGAAAGGAAACATACAATCTCTCCAAAATTTTAAGTTTTAGTAATCGAATTAAATTTAGTATTAATGTTAATTTAGTATTTAGTATTGTTAATGTATTTAGTATTTAGTAATGTTAATTTAGTATTAATGTTATCTGAGGTCCCACTAACTAAATATTTATGGGAAATACTTTCACTTTCAATTTTTCAAAATCCTTATTTAAAAAGTTTTCTGTCAAATACATCCACTTTAAAATATGTTAGACATCTTTTATTCAAACAATTGACACAATTTAAGGGCCATGATGGATCCTCTCATACCTTAATATAAAAAAGAAAGAAACTCAGCATGATAATTTGATCTTCTATTCAGTTGCTATAAGTGGTATCTTATTTGTATTTAACTTTGTGTGTTGTTCACCAAAATAACATGTTCAAGACCCTCTTCTGAATAATACTTTGTGAAGATAATAGGTAATGATCTTAAATGAACAGATTTCTAGGCAGTTTTGTAAAATCATAAATTTTAGACAAATTGGTAAATAATTTAAATGAGGCTAATAGTGCTCATAGGTACCTTAAGTCATTTCTTAAAATAAATACAAAGAATTAAATATAAAGGTCTACTGACTTGGTTAATGAAATTAAGGAAGTAAAATTTAAGTCTCATTTAATCGTCTTTTTGGTCTGACTAAGAATTCTCAGAAGAAACCACCAAAGTCCTTTGATGAAATGGAGAATAAGGTTTACCTAAATAAAGATAATTGTTTTATTTGATTCTTCTGTTTTCCTTACCTGATCCCCTCCAATATTCATCAGCAAAATCAACAAAAACATATTCTAAATCCATCCTCTTTTTTTTTTTCCCCCTAATCTCCAAATGCACCCTAGTCAAAGTAACAGTCATTTCTTACCTGGGGCCTTGAATCGTTTATCTTTTCTTCCACTCTTGCCCACCCCTTAAATAGATCCTCCCTTCAGAGTAATCTTTTAAAACAGAATGTCATTTATCTATTTAAAACCTTCCAAAGGCCCCCATTACACATGAAACAAAAGCTAAACACATTTACACTAAGTCCTTGGTAATCATGTGCTTGTCTGTCTCCAACCAAAATTTACCCTCTCTCCTCTAGCCTTTGTGCTCCAGCCACTCTGGGCTGATTCTGATTCCTCAAACATGCCAAGTCTGTTCCCATCTTAGGGTCCTGGCACCAGCTCTTCTATTTCAAATACTGTTTCCTTCATATTAGCATAGCTGGCTCCTTTTTTGTTCCAGCTCTCCCAGCTTAAATACAAAAGCCTTCTTACCAGCTAACCTAAAGTAATAATTCATTACTCTACCTAGACAGAATATTTTAATTCTCTTCACAGCACTTGTATTTGATCTCTCACAGAGAGTTCTCTTGCTTGTTTATTGTTCATCTTCCTCTATGTAATACTAAAGCCCAGGACTGTTCTATGCATGGGAGAGATGATTATAGTGATGGAGAACACAGTTATTGGCATCAAATGGCTGAGGTTTGAAGCTTTGATTGTAACTGCTATCCTCTGGAAAGTTATTAACGCTTGCTTTGCCTCAGTTTCTCACATGTAAGATAGGAGTAACATTAATATATATCTCATAAAGCTCTTGTGAATATCAAATGAGTTAAACAGGGATCGGTGATTTTAAGGATCTGAGAAATGCCATCCACTGTTTACCTCTGGACTTCAACACCTGGAACAGTACTCAGTACAAGTGGAAACTTAATAAATATTTTTAAGAAAGAAGCAGAAGAAAGAAGCACGTTATACCTCTATTTATATTGAAGTGATTTGTTCTCTTTTAGAAAAGATTTGTTATTTCCTTTATTTCAGTTCTAAGGTATAGGCATTTACCAAGTGGGAATTTATTTTTTAATTTATTTTTTAACTCATTATAGATGTAAATATTAGGTTGCTTGGGAGCTTCAGTGTTATTTCTTATAAAATGGAACTAACATTCCCTGACCTTTAGCACTCCATAGAAATGTAAGGCAAAAGAGAACTGAAAAACAACAATAATGTACCAGTTGTCTGCTAATTTAGCTGCCATCTCTCTGTAACCCCACAGCTGCAATATGAGGCAGTTTCAATTGTAAACTGGGAAGAATATAAATTATGGCTAATTGAAAGTGCCAGGGAGACCTGAAAGAGGACAGAATGCAGTTACCCAAATTGGATGTGGGCCAGGCCAGGACTGGTATGTCTGCTCTTAGAAATAATGTGGAGTTTTGTGTGGCTAGAACAGTTTGTTAAAATATGGCTGTTGGAAACAGCTTGTGCCTCAGTTTCCCCCAGGCTCCTCACAGCCCTGTGTTTCTAGGACTAAGTGCCCCTGGGAAAGGGGTTTGTGGTGTTTCCTTCTCACAAATGACCACATATTTGCATAGATCTAACTTTATATTACCTAAAGCCTAAGAGTGCCCCTGGTTTCCTGGTTTGGGATATCTGGTGCCCTTTGGGGATAATTTATCTCAGAAACCACAGGCTGTTAATTTGGGTTTAGGTTGGAAACTTTGCTGCTTTCTCAGTCTTGGGGATAGAATAAAACACAATCTAGTCCTCCCCTTAGGCAAGAAGATGGAATTTAACATAATATTTTTCTTTTATATATCTGGGGCTTTAATTCCATGGCATATAAAGAATACTGGTAAGATTTCTTTTTTATACTTTTACTAGGTTTGCTTTTACTCTGAGAAGTATATATATGAGTTCATTAATATATTTCAAGGGTGGAAGAAAAGTAGATTTCTTCCTAATACCTGCCTGCCTTGTGGTACTTTCATTATTCCCACTTAACACAGGGGGATACCTAGTGTTAAATTATATCATCTAATCTACATCTTTACATACGCAAATATATTTTTAAGCTAATCCTTTGCGTATAATAGTCTTTGTGGAATAACCATTATCATCTAATGTTATGTAAATATTCACATAAAAATCAGAGAGGTTACATATCAGATGTTTTTTTTTAATTTTTATTTTATATTGGATCATAGTTGATTTACAATGTGTTAGTTTCAGGTGTACAGCAAAGTGATTTAATTATACATATATATATATATATATATATATATATTCGTTTTCAGATTCTTTACCCCTAGGTTATTACAGAGTAGTGAGTAGAGTTCCCTGTGCTTTACTGAAGGTCCTTGTTGGTTATCTATTTCATATATAGTAGAATGTACATGTTAATCCAACCTCATAATTTATTCTCCCCCACCTTTCCTCTTTGGTAACCATAAGTTTATTTTCAAAGTCTGTGAGTCTATTTCTCTTTTGTAAATAAGTTCATTTGTATCATTTTTTTAGGTTCCACATAAAAGTGATATCATATGATATTTGTCTTTCTCTGTCTGACTTCACTTAATACAATGATCTCTACATCCATCCATGTTGCTGCAAATGGCATTGTTTCGTTCTTTTTTATGGCTGAGTAATAGTCCATTGTATATATGTACCACATCTTCTTTATCCATTCCTCTGTTGATGGACATTTAGGTTGCTTACATGTCTTGGTTATTGTAAATAGTGCTGCAATTAACATTGGGGTGCATGTATATTTTCGAATTATGGTTTCCTCTGGATATATGCCCCGGAGTGGGATTGCTGGATCATATGATAACTCTATTTTTATTTTTTAAGGAAACCTCCATATTGTTTTCCACAGTGGTTGTACCAAATTACATTCCCACCAACAGTGTAGGAGGGTTCCCTTTTCTCCACACCCTCTCCAGCATTTACTGTTTATAGACTTTTTGGTGTGAGATGATAGCTCACTGTAGTTTTGATTTGCATTTCACTAATATTTAGCAATGTTGAATATCTTTTCATATGCTTTTTGGTCACCTGTATGTCTTCTGTGGAGAAATGTCTATTTAGATCTTCTGCCCTTTTTTTTTTTTTTTTTGCGGTACGTGGGCCTCTCACTGCTGTGGCCTCTCCCATTGCAGAGCACAGGTTCCAGAGGGGCAGGCTCAGCGGCCATGGTTCACGGGCCTAGCCGCTCCGAAGCATGTGGGATCTTCCTGGACTGGGACACAAACCTGTGTCCCCTGAATTGGCAGGCGGACTCTCAACCACTGCGCCACCAGGGAAGCCAATCTTCTGCCCATTTTTTGATTGAGTTTTTTTTTTTTAATATTGAGTTGCATGAGCTGTTTGTATATTTTGGAGATTAATCCCTTGTCAGTTACATCATTTGCAAATATTTTCTCCCATTCTGTGGGTTGTCTTCATTTTTTTATAGTTTCCTTTGCTGTGTAAAAGCTTTTAAGTTTAATTAGGTCCCATTTGTTTATTTTTGTTTTTATTTTTGTTACTCTAGGAGATAGATCCAAAAACATATTGCTGTGATTTATGTCAAAGAGTGTTCTACCTATGTTTTTCTCTAAGAGTTTTGTAGTATCCAGTCTTACATTTAGGTCTTTAATCCATTTTGAGTTTACTTTCGTATATGGTGTTAAAGAATGTTTTAATTTCACTCTTTTACATGTAGCTGACCAGTTATCCCAGCACCACTTATTGAAGAGGCTGTCTTTACTTCATTGTATATTCTTGCCTCCTTTATCAAAGATAAGGTGACCATATGTGTGTGGGTTTATCTCTGGGCTTTCCATCCTGTTCCATTTATCTATAGTTCTGTTTTTGTGCCAGTACCATACTGTCTTGATTAATGTAGCTTTATAGTATAGTCTGAAGTCAGAGAGCGATTCCTCCAGCTTCATTTTTCTCAAGATTCTTTGAAAATTCAGGGTCTTTTGTGTCTCCATACAAATTTTGAGATTTTTTGTTCTAGATCTGCAAAAACTGCCACTGCTAATTTGATAGGGATTGAATTGAATCTTTAGATTACCTTGGGGAGTATAGTCATTTTGACAATATTGATTCTTCCAATCCACGAACATTGTATATCTCTTCATCTGTTTGTGTCATCTTCGATGTCTTTCATCAGTTTTCAAAGTATAGGTTTTTTCCTAGTATTTTATCAAATGTTAATAGTGTTTTTTTTTCACTATAAATACATTTTCAATGTTTTATTTAGAGAAAGGTATTCTGTTTTGGAAATGTGAAAATTTAAAAATACAGTGCTTTCATGTGAATAAACATTTTTATTATTGATACTACTAGCTAAATATATTCTATCATGTGGTGTCTCATAATTTTGACTAGACTCCTATTAATGGACATTTTGATTTGTTCCAATTTCACTATTATTTTAAACAATATTTTTTGTAAAAACACATATACATAAAGCTTAATGTCCATCTCAGCTCATATTCTTAGGATAAATTCCTAAAATTTTATTGCTAGGGTAAATGCTTTGCAGGGTCTTATGGATTTCTGCACATATTATGAAATTTCCTTCTAGAAAAAATTTTACAAATTTATACTCTCTTTATACAAGAGTGTGTGAGAAAGTACATTTTACAGGCTTCCTCCCATCCTAGATATTAGATCTTTTGCCAGCTTTTGCCAATAACTTTTCATTGGTTATTTGTAATTTTTCTGTTGTGAGTTTCCCATTTATCCTAATCTAATTTTTCGTTTAAAATTTGGTATTCATGTTTTCTGATTAATCTACCAGAATAAGTTAGATACTAAGAACACAGCATTTACTCTAAAAATATTTTGCAAAGTGTCTCCTGGTTGGTTATTTACTTTGTAGTCTTGCTAATTCTTTTTCATGTTTATGTAATAAAATCAGTAAAATACTTTCTTAATATTTTCATCTGATTAGGTCTAGATTACAAAGTACACTTCATTTTAATATTTAATGACTATTCATCTATTCTCTTGTGTTTTCTTAATTGTTATAATGTAGATTTAAATCTATAGTCCTAGAATTTATTTTGAGGAATTATATAAGGATTTTCTTTTTTTTAGGTTTCATTTTGATTATACTGCCTACATAAAAATGAGCTCCACCTTTTGTGTATTCTGGAAGAGTATAGGATTAGCTTTGTGTGGGTATGGGGTTTCACAATTTTTTTTTCATTTCTTCCATCACTGTTGGTCTCTTTGAGTTTCTCTACATTTGTTTGAATCTGTCTTCATATTTTATATTTTCCTAGAAAAGTATTTCTTAGAAAAATTTATATATTTACAAAATATTGAGCATTTTTCTCAATTTTTAAACCTTCTTTGTCATCTCTGATTATCTTGTTTTCATATTCAATGCATTGTATTTTTCACTTGTCTATTTTCTCAGTGGTTTCTCAACATCATCTTTTTCAAGAAATCAGATTTTTGATTTGTTAATTATAATATTTTATTTTTCCTATCTTATTTATTCCTGATTATATCGTACTAAGTCTTCATTTCCAATTTTTTAGGTTAAGTTACTGTTCTCTTTCTTGAATGAAATTCTCAGCATATTTTTGTCATTTAGTAATAAAATAATAAAAGATAAAATTTCCCAAACTTATTTTGTATGAATTATGTTTTTTCCCCCCTCTCTGTCCTGTGTTTTGTCCTGTTTATTCAAGGAGTTTAGTAAATTCTTATTACCAGTTCCTCTCTCTAATCTTTGTCCCTACCACTAAGGATATGATTGAAATTCTTAACTCAGATATTATTATATTATTTTACCATTGGACAGCTTCTCCTATGGAAATGTTTTAAATGTTAAATTTTGTTTTGTAACGATTTAAAACAAAGTAAATTTTACCTCTTTTTTTTTAAATTGGTTTTAGGAGTTTTTACCAGGCTTTCAAAGCTGTGATTTTTTTATTCGTAATGAGACACAACTTCTTTCACATGGAAAAGAAGGTGACACACGGAGAGAGGCAGAGAGAAATGAGAGCCCTGTTTGGTTCTATTCCTGGGTTCCATTTGTTTCTTAGCCCCCCTGTTGTGCTCTTTCTAAAACTGGGTTGATCAACAGAATTCTGAGAACCAATGAATGTCATTCTTTCTAGTTCATGTAGTGTTTTTGACATTTGCAATAAAAAAGCTTGTGAAGTGTCATTAATATTTTAGCAACTTT
This sequence comes from Mesoplodon bidens, assembly GCF_964165515.1. Classification (NCBI taxonomy): domain Eukaryota; kingdom Metazoa; phylum Chordata; class Mammalia; order Artiodactyla; family Ziphiidae; genus Mesoplodon; species Mesoplodon bidens. The sequence continues at coordinate 32,294,638 of NC_138168.1, read as the reverse complement.
CTGTAGACTCACTTATCAACAGCAGCATACCCATGAATAATATTATGTCACCACCTAATTTCCTCAAAATCCCAATGGATTACGCTTTTCTTGCACATGGTCTTGTGGAAGAGAGGTTAATACCAATTCTGATTTTATTCTTTTAGGTAAGCTATCTGTTTTTCTGCTTGGATGTATGTAAAATTCTTCTATCTATGCATTTAAAAAATTCTCCTCAGGTCTCTAATAGCAAGTGTTTCCATTAATTGATTTTATCTAGAAAGTTTGAATCTTTCAAACTTGCATTGCCAGTTCTTTCTTGAGGAAGTGTTTTATTATATACTTGTCTATTTTTCCTATTGAAATTACTCCAGATCTTACTTCCAAAATGATGTTTATTTTTGTATCAGCTTTAACATGTTTTTTTTAAAAATGCCCCCACCCTCAGTAACTTATAAAATAAGCATCAACAGGCATCTATATCTAGCTTATATTATATGTCACTTTTGTTACTCTTTACCAATTTTTTTATTCTATGATCAAAGCTGACAGAGCAGCTCCATTTAGGAGTTTGTCAGTCTTGTGGCAGAGGGAAAAGCACAGGAGATCATAGAAACAAGCAATGCTTCCTAAAAATTCTTCTTGGAATTGAAATGTTACTACCTCCATCACGTTTTCTTGGCCTAAGCAATCCATGACCAGATCTAAAAGTAGGGAAGCATACTCTCCCTGCAGGGAGGCACTGCAAGCCATGTTGAATTGGATAGAAATGTACCATCTTCTTACAGGGCAGGAAGCATATGGTTGTAAACAATAAGAAAATTGACTACAATATCTATCTCACTGTCTTCTGTCCTCCAATTATATCAGCTTCTCTTATCACACTCATTATTTTGCTCTTTTTCTCTACATACATGAAAAACTGGTCAACTGAATTGATCCAGAGTTGTATGGGATTAATTTTACTCTTGCTATTCTTAACAGGGATCTTGTTGCACTTAATTTCCTTGTACACACTCTTCTTATCTATTTTCATCTATTTAATTTTTTCTTCATCTATTCAGTTCCTCTTTTATAGAGGCTGTATATTCTTAAAATCTGCTTTAGATAAAAGCAGTCACTTATTACCCATGTCCCCAGTCGCCCTCACACCCACATCCCCATCCCCCCAATCCAGTCCCCATCCCCTCACACCCACATCCGAATAAACCAGTCTTTGACAACAGCAGGGGATTCCAATGGAAAACAGTGCATTTCTCAGGCACTGTTTGAGGGGAACTCTCTCTCCTCTGTCTCCCTTCTAAACACTAAATTGAATTGTTTAGTTATACTTTTAACAAATCACCTTGTGTGAGCCATAAAAGGAACATAATTTCATGTGCAAATCCACTATAAACAGCATCATTTCATCTACTCATTAACAATAAGGAAACTTTGTTTCCATAACCATAAACCTCTTGTCCTGGATTGTCAGGAGGTCTTCCCTTTTACCAGGAATGAATGTATAGCACAGCTGGTCCCACCTCTGCGGACTTACTCCCAGGCATTTACTCTGCTCAGCCAGTGCCAACACAGGACTGGCCCTCAATGTTCCCCAGCCCCAGGGACTACACCATCCCTCATGGGTTTCCTAAACCCTACCCACACTTGAATACATAGTCCCTTTATTAAGCCCTCTTTCATTTACCTTAATTTTAATTTTCCATTGTTCCCTGTGGGGATTCTGCTACACCTGAAAATGTAGAGAAGGATCAGGTGTGTAACATAGACCTCTTTCCATTCCCTTTGGCAAAATAAATGCCACGTAGTTGCTCGAAAAAGCTTGTGGTGTTCTGTACCTTAACCTGGATGATATAAATGTGTGAAATTTCATTGAGCCATCTCACCTCTTCTGGGGAGAAGACTGGCAGGCAGAAGGGATACCAAGGCACAGAAGAGCAGGAGAATTCTGATTTGCCGCACTCTTGGCAAGATCCTGCCAAGATGCTGTTTATAACGTTATTTTTATTTTTGCACTTTTCTTAACCAAATTGCTGTCTGAAATACTTTTACCATTTTCCTGTAGCCACCATAAAAAGCCCTCTTGGGGAATTGATACAGGGTCAAGCATGCAGGGATAATTTAACATTTAGTTTTGTCTAAGAAATTGTGGTCCTGTGCTCTTGGGGGAAAAAAAAGCAATCACTTCTTATTTTTTGCTCTTTCCTTTGTATTTACTCATTGTTAAATGGGGTGAGATTTGTTTATACTCAATAATTGTCACCAGACAGAGTAAGTAGTCTTTCTTCTGCTTCTTTTCTCCTCTGGGTTGGTTGCAGAATCTTCCTCATAGATCAGTTGGAGACGAGGTTGATGTAAATATTCGAATCCTAAATTTCAGTGATGCATTCACCTGTTTTGTAATTATTTTTGCTTTCTATTCTTTATGGTCATCTGCTTTCCTGGCTCCTAAGATTCAGGGTTCTCATGATTTATCCCCTCCTCCTCCACGTATAACATCCTGCTTTGAGGGATGACAGCTCTACGGTTGCACTGTGCCATCAAAAGTTCTCATTGATTGTTATCAATTATTTTATCTGCTAATGTGAAGTATCTTTTTTGGTTTTAAGAAGGTAGTGTGAAAGAGTAGAAAGGAGATTAATGATATTTATAGGGCAAAGGAAACAGTATTCCTTCTCACAGAGTAGTTCCTAATGGGTAGGACCTTGGAGGAGGTTGCAGAACCTCAAGGATTGCCAGTGAGGAGCTTTGTCAGGACATGAAATTCAACTCTGTCCACCAACCAAGCCATATGCCCTCATCAGCCTAGAGGAAGTGGTGTCTTTTGACTGTTTGTACAGAAGTGTTGTAGGTGCTAACAGCAGCCCAGTTTTGTCTGTTTATGTACTTTATGTAAGTAGAATCCTAAGTATATATTCTTTGGCATCTGGCTTCTTTTTCTAAACGTTATTTTTGTGACTTCATCCATATTGTTGTATGTAGTTGTAATTCATTCTCAGTGCTATATAGTGTTTATACTATTTATTTATCTATTCTATTGTGGTACAATTGAGTAGTTTTCAATTTGGGGCATATATATATTTTTTGCTATGGGGGATATATTTACTTATTTCTGTTGGATATATTCTAAAGGTACAAATGGTAAATTATAGCACATATATATTTAGTTTTAGTAGTATGACCAAATTAGTTTCCAAAGTTTTTTTTACAAATTTACTCTCCCACCGTTCATGTCTTGGGTTTCTGGTTATTCCATATTTTTGACATTACTTACTACTTTTGTCTTCTTCATTTTAGCCATTCTGATGGGTACGTAATGGTTTTCCATTGTGGTCTAATTAGAATTTGCTTGATAATTAACAAAGCTGGGTACCATTCGACATATATATTAACCATTTGAATATCCTCTTTCATTAAGTGTATTAATGTCTTTTGCCAATTTTTCTATTGGATTGTCTGCCTTTTTCTTATTGATTAATAGGGCTTCTTTATACAGTCTTTTGTTGAATATATGTTTTGGGAAAATGTTCCTTTACTTGTAGATTGTTTTATCACGCTCTTAAATGTGTTTTTTGATAACTGAAATTCTTAATATAATACAGGTTATCAAGATTTTCTGCCTTGGGGTCCAATTTAACAAATCTCTGTGTACTCTAAGTTCATGAAGATGTCTTTTTTTAAAACTTTATTATTTAACCTTTAACTTTTATATTTTTTAAATTGAAGTAGAGTTGATTTAAATTTTGTATTAGTTTCAGCTATACAGTGTAGTGATTCAGTATTTTTATAGATTCTACTCCATGTAAATGTTATAAAATATTGGCTGTATTCTCTGTGTGTACAGTATATACTTATAGCTTATTTATTTTATATGTAGTAGTTTGTATCTCTTAATCCCAATGCCTGTCATGCCCTTCCCCCTTCCCTCTCTCCACTGGTAACCACTAGTTTATTTGCTATAGTGAGTCTGCTTCTGTTTGGTTATATTCATTTGTTTGTTTAATTGTTTAGATTCCACATAGATAATGTACAGTATATTGTCTTTGTGTGACTCATTTCACTAAGCATGATACCCTCCAGGTCCATCCATGTTGTTGCACATGGTAAAATTTCATTATTTTTTATGGCTGAGTAATATCCTATTGTGTGTGTGGGATATTACACACACACACACCAGAGCTTCTTTATTTATTTTATTTTATTTTTTTATATTTTTCTTAATTGGAGTCATATTCCATTGTGTACATGGACCACCTCTTCCCCGTGCATTCCCCTGTTGATGGACATTTTCGTAGCCCCCAAGTGTTGGCTATGGTAAATATTGCTGGAGTGCAGGATTGCCAGCCTGTGTCTTTTTTTTTCTTTTTTGCGGTACGTGGGCCTCTCACTGCCGTGGACCCTCCCATTGCAGAGCACATGCTCTGGACGCGCAGGTCCAGCAGCCATAGCTCACGGGACCAGCCGCTCCACGGCACGTGGGATCCTCCCGAACTGGGGCATGAACCCGCGTCCCCTGCACTGGCAGGCGGACTCCCAACCACTGCGCCACCAGTGAAGCCCCAGAGCTTCTTTATTCATTCGTCTGTTGATGATCACTTAAGTTGCTTCCATGTCTTAGCTATTATAAATAATTCTGCTGTGAACATTGGAGTGCATGTATCTTTTCAAATTAATGTTTTCATATTCTTTGGCTCTGTATCCAGCAGTGGAATTACTAGATAATATAGTGGTTCCATTTTTAGTTTTTTGAGGACTCACCATACTGTTTTCCATAGTGACTGCACCAATTTACATTCCCACCAACAGTGTACTAGGGTTTCCTTTTCTCCATATTCTCACCATCATGTCTTATTTGTGGTCTTTTTAGTGATAGCCATTCTGACAAGTGTGAGGTAATATCTTACTGTGGTTTTGATTTGCACTTTTCTGATGATTAGCGATGTTGAGCATTTTTTCATGTGCCTGTAGGCCATCTCTCTTCTTTGGAAAAATGTATATTCATGTCTTCTGCCCATTTTATGATAGGATATTTTTATAGTGAGTTGTATGAGCTATTTAATATATATTTTGGATAACAACCCCTTATTGAATATATTGTTTGTAAGTATTTTCTCCCATTCAGTAGGCTTTTTTTTTCATTTTTTCAATGGTTTCTTTTGCTGTACAAAAGCTTTTAAGTTTAATTAGATCCCATTTGTTTATTTTTGTTTTTGTATCCTTTGCTTTAGAAGACAGATCCAAATTGCTACAATTTATGTCAAAGAGTGTTTTACCTATATTTTCTTCTAGGAGTTTTATGGTTTTGGGGCTTACATTTGGTCTTTTTTTTTTTTAGAGTTTATTTTTGTATATCATGTGATAAAATATTATAATTTAATTATTTTACATGTAGCTGTTTAGTTTTTCCAGCACCATTTATTGAAGAGACTCTCTTTTCTTCATTGTATTTTCTTACCTCCTTTGTTGAAGATAAATTGACCATAAGAGTGTGGTTTTATTTCTGGGCTCTCTATTCTGTTCTGATGATCTATGTGTCTCTTTTTGTGCCAGTACCATTCTGTTTTGATTAATGTAGCTTTGTAGTGTTGTCTGAAAGCAGGGAGCATGATACCTCCAGCTTCATTTTGTTTTGTAAAGTTGCTTTGGCTATTCAGGGTCTTCTGTGGATCCACATAAATTTTAGCATTACTTGTAGTTCTGTGAAAAATGTCATGGATATTTTAATAGGAATTGCAATAAATCTATAGATTGCTTTGGGTAATATGTATATTTTAAGAATATTAATTCTTCCAATCCATGTTAACAGGATATCTTTCTAGTTCTTTGTCATCTTCAGTGTCCCTCATTAACGTTTTATAGTTTTCAGAGTGTATGTCTTTCACCTCCTTGGTTAATTTAATTTATTTATTTGGCTGTGTTGGGTCTTCGTTGCTGCACCTAGGCTTTCTCTAGTTGTGGCAAGTGGGGGCTACTCTTCATTGCAGTGCTCAGGCTTCTCATTGCAGTGGCTTCTCTTGTTGCGGAACACAGGCTCTAGGCACGCAGGCTTCAATAGCTGTGGTGCATGGGCGCAGTAGTTGTGGCTCACGGGCTCTAGAGTGCAGGCTCAGTAGTTGTGGCACATGGGCTTAGTTGCTCTGCGGCATGTAGGATCTTCCTGGAATGGGGATTGAAACTGTGTCCCCTGCATTGGCAGGCAGATTCTTAACCACTGCACCACCAGGGAAGTCCCTGGTTAATTTTATCCCTAGGTACTTTATTCTTGTTGATGTCATTTTTAAATGGGATTGTTATCTTTGTCTTTCCAATACTTCATTATTAATGTATAGAAAAACAACAGATTTCTGCATATTAATCTTGTATCCAGCAAATTTACTGAATTCATATATTAATTTCAATAGTGTTTTGGTGGAAACTTTAGGATTTTCTATATATAGTAACATGTCTTCTGCAAATAGTGACAGTTTTATTCTTCCCTTCTAATTTGGATGCCTTTTATTTTTCTTGCCTAATCACTAGGCTAGGACTACCAATATTGTATTAAATAGAAGTGGTGAGACTGGACATCCTTGTCTTTTCCCTGATTTTAGAGGAAAACCATTCAGCTTTTCATCATTGAGAATGATGTTAGTTGTGGGTTTGTCATAAATGGTCTTTATTACATTGCAATGTGTTCTCTCTATACCAACTTTGAGAGTTTTTTTAATCACGAATGGATGTTGAATTTTGTCAGATGCTTTTTCCATATCTATTGAAATGATCATGGAATTTGTTATCCTTCCTTTCATTTATGTAGTGATTGATTTGTGAATATTGAACTATGCTTGCATCCCTGGAATACATCCCACTCAATCATGGTTTATGATGCTTTTTATATATTGTTGAACTCAGTTTGCTATTATTTTGTTGCATTTATATTCATCAGAGATATTGGCCTGTGATTTTCTTTTTTTGTAGTGTTTTTGTCTGGTTTTGGTGTCAGGGTAATGGTAGCTTCATAAGATGAATGTGTGAGTGTTCTGTTCTCTTCAGTTTTTTGGAATAGTTTGAGAAGTATAGCTATTAGCTCTTGTATATGCTTGATGGAATACTCCTGTTAAGCTCCTGGAATGTTGTTTGCTGGGAATTTTTTGATTACTGATTCAACTGATTTGTCTGTTCAGATGGTCTGTTTCTTCCTGATTCAATCTTGGAAGATTGTATGTTTCTAAAAATTTGTCCATTTCTTCTAGGTTGTCCAAACTATTGACATATAACTCTTTGAAGTATTCTCCTATGATATTTTTTAATCTCTGTGATATTGGTGCTTATTTCTCCTCTTTAATTTCTTATTTTGTTTATTTGGGTCCTCTCTTTTTTTCTTAATGAGTCTGGCTAAAGTCTTACCAATTTTGTTTATCTTTTCAAAAAGAATCTCTTGGTTTCATTGATCTGTTCTATAATTTTTTGATATGTATTTTATTTAGTTTCTCTCTGATCTTTATTATTTCCTTCTTTCTGCTGATTTTGGGCTTTGTTCATTCTTCTTTTCCTTCCTAATTCCTTTAGATGAAGGGTTAGGTTGTTTGTTTGAGATTTCTTCTTTTTTCTTGAGGTAGGCCTGTATCACTATAAACTTCCCTCTTAGAACTGCTTTTGCTATCACACAGATATTAGAAGTTGTGTTTTCATTTTCATTTGTCTTGAGGTATTTGCTAATTTCTTCTTTGATTTATCCATTGACAATTTTTAAAAAAAATAACATGTTGTTTAATCTCCATGTGTTTGCATTTTTCCCATTTTTCATCTTGTAATTGGTTTCTAGTTTCAGCTTTTGTGGTTGTAAAAATGCTTGTTAGAATTTCTATCCTCTTAAATTTATTGAAACTTGTTTTGTGGCCTAGCATGTGATCTCTCCTGGAGAATGATACATGTGCACTTGAAAAGAATGTGTATTCTGCTGTTTTAGGGTGAAATGTCCTATATTTATCAGTGAAGTCCAACTGGTCTAATATGTTATTTAAGACTACTGTTTCCTTATTGAATTTTTTGTCTAGATCTGTCCATTGATGTAAATGTGTGTTAAAGTCTCCTATTATTGTATTGTAATTTATTTTCAATTTCTCCCTCTATGTCTGATAATATTTGCTTTATATATTTAAGTGCTCCTATATTAGGTGCATATGTGTTAATGAATTTTATATCCTCTTTTTGTATTGGTCTCTTTATCATTATAGAATGCCCTTCTTTGTCTTTCTTTATAGACTTTGTTTTAGAGTCTGTTTTGTCTGATATGAGCATTGCTACCACAGCTTTCTGGTCATTTCTATTTGCATGAAACATCTTTTTCCATCCCCTCACTTTCATTCTGGTGTGTTTTAGCTCTGACATGAGTCTTTTGTAAGCAGAAAAATAGATGGGTCTTGCTTTTTTTTAATCCAGTCAGCCACCTGAAGTCTTTTGATTGGGGCATTTAGTACATTGACATTTAAAGAAATTATTGGTAGGTACAGACTTTCCGCCATTTTGTTACTTGTTTTCAGAATGTTTTTGTAGTTCTCTGTACTTTTCTTCTTCTTTTAGATTCTTTCCTTGTCGTTTGATGCTTTTCTTTAGTGGTAAGCTTGTGCTCCTTTTCTCTTGTCTTTGTGTATCTGTTGTAGATTTTTGATATGTGGTTACAATGTGATTCATATATGTTGCCTTATGACTATATCTACTTGTTTTTAAAAGGTAGTCATTTAATTTCAAACACATTCTAAAAGGTCTACAGTTTTTACTTCACTGCCCCACATTTGTGTTTTTGATGTCGCATTTTACACCTTCATCTTATCCCTTAACTGTTTATTGTAATTATTATTGATTTACAGTGTTTTGTCTTTTAATCTTCATTCTTGCTTATTTAAGTGGTTGATCCACAGCCTTCACTACATATTTGCCTTTATTAGTGGGATTTTTCTGTTCCCATAGATTCTTACTTCTTATTGTATTCTTTTCTTTTCCACTTAGACAAAACCCTTTAACATTTTAGGGGCTGTTTAGTATTGATGAACTCTTAAGTTTTTGTTTGAGAAGTTATTTATCTTTCCTTCAATTCTGAATGATAATCTTACTGGGTAAAATATCCTATTTTATAGGTTTTTCCCTTTTAGCACTTTAAATATATCATGCCACTCCCTTCTGGCCTGCAGATTTCTGAAGGTTATGTGGTTCTTTGTTTTTCTGTTGCTGCCTTTAGAATTCTCTCTTTAACTTTTGCCATTTTAATTACAACATGTCTTGATATAGATCTATTTGGGTTCATCTTGTATGGGGCTCTCTGTGCCTCCTGTACCTGGATATCTGTTTCCTTCTTCAGGTTCAGGAAATTTTCAGCCATAATTTTATTAAATACATTTTTTATCACTTTATCTCTCTCTTCTTTTTCTGGGGTCCCTATAATGCAAATGTTAGTATACTTGATGTTACTCCAGAGGTCCCTTAAACTGTTCTCATTTTTAATTTGTTTTTCTTTTTGCTGTTCTGATTGGCTGATTTCTATTATTTCATCTTCTGGATTACTTATGTGCTCTTCTGTATCACCTCGTTGCTTGTTAATTGCTTCTAGTTTGTTTTTTATTTCAGTTATTGTTTTCTTCAGTTCTGACTGGTTCTCTTTTATATTTTCTAGTTTCTTAAAATACTCACTGTGTTCATCTATTCTTTTCCCTGTTCAGTTAGCATTCTTACTATTAATGCTTTGAACTCCTTATCTGGTAAATTATTTATCTCAGTTTTTTAGTTTTTTTCTGTTTTTCTTTTGTTTCTTGTTCTTTCACTTGAAACATATTTTTCTGTTTTCTCATTTGCTTAACTTTCTCTGTCTCTTTGAAATTAAGTGAAACAGTTACCTATCCATCTTGAAGGGGTGTCCTTGTGTGGGAGCATTCATATACAGTCTGCATGTGTCCAGTGGCTTTTGTGGAATGGCTGTATCTAAAGTGAGCATCACATCTTTCCCCAGGGTGTGCTGGCAGCTATCACCTTGGTGGGAGGTGGGCCTGGAGATGAAGGATTTAGTGCCAGAGCCAGGTGTGATCTGGGTCTTTCTCTCTGCTCAGTAGCCAACACCACTCTGTTGGGGGTGGAGTCAGGTCCCAAGTTGCTGGAGCAGAAGCCCTGAGGGTCAGGTCTGAGTTTGGTCCACTCCCTCTAAGTGTGTTCTCTCCCTGTTCTCAGCGTTCACACTTTCTCACCTGAGGGGAGTAGCACAAGAGGGCCTGGAGCAGGCACCTGGTATGGGGAGGGGCACATGCTGGGGAAGTTCTGGCATACCAGTCAGTTTTCTGGGCTGCTTCTGGTCTGCCACCCCCGTGAACACAAGTAATGGCTGCCCTCACCCTGTTCAGGGGCCATGGTAGAATCTTGCTAGCTCTGTTCCCCACAACTGCATGCTATCTTCAGCACCAGCAGCCTTTGCCCTAGTGTGGAGCTGCAGTGAGGATCAAGAGGGTCTGGAGTGGGTGCTCAGCATGGACTGAGGCATGCACTTGGGTTGTTGTGAGAAATCAGCCAGAGTCCCTGGGCAGTTTTAATCTGCTTCCTCTGCCTTTCTTCAGGAGTAAGCAAGAATGTATGTTTGCTCTTCTTTAGCAAAGTCTAGGTTCTTATAGCCCAGTTGTTAGTCCCACTGTTCTTCAAACCAGCTAACAGGACTTGTCTTCCAGGTGTTGGACCCCAGGCCTAGGGCCCCTAATATGTGGTTTGAACTGCTAGCTTCCCAAGGAGGATCTCTGAGCCTGTGTAATCTCCCTCCTCTTCTGTGCCCCTCCAAGTTCCTGACCTGCTTGTTTCTATTCCCTTCCTGCCCAACTCCATGTGGATCTTTCTTACAACCTTGTTTGTATAAGAGTCCTGCTATCTCCAGTTTGTTTCAGTGAGAACTCTTCCACGTGTAGATGTATTTTTGATGTATTCATGGGAGTAGGTGAACTCTGTGTTTTCCTATTCTGCCATGTTGATCGCCTCCATCACCTTTAACTTTTTTTTTTTTTTTTTCTTTTTGCGGTATGCGGGCCTCTCACTGCTGTGGCCTCTCCCGTTGCGGAGCACAGGCTCCGGACGCGCAGGCCCAGAGGCCATGGCTCACGGGCCCAGCCGCTCCGCGGCATATGGGATCCTCCCAGACCGGGGCACGAACCCGCATCCCCTGCATCGGCAGGCGGACTCCCAACCACTGCGCCACCAGGGAGGCCCACCTTTAACTTTTGGATCTGCATTTTTGGACTGATTATTTTTCTGTGGTAAGTGTCCAGACACACTTACTTTTCTTACAGATATCCAATTGACTCCAGCTCCATCTGTTGAAAAGTTTGTCTTTATTCCACTGTAACATCACCTTTATCATAAATTCTAGGCAAATTTTAAAGTTGAAAACCATTTTAAAAAACTGACATGATGTGCAGTTAGTGCCCACTATGAACATTCACATTTTAAATGGCTTTTTCTTCTTTTAGAGTTGTTGAAATAGTTAAAAATATTTTATTAACTTATTTATTCTTATTTATTTAATTATTCAACTCAGTGAGAAGCAGTATAATAAAATGGTTTCTGTCTCTGTCCCCCCTCATTGTGCTTTGTGATGATACCTCCTTGGTGATCTGCTGATTTTTTTTTTTTTCTTGCGGTACATGGGCCTCTCACTGTTGTGGCCTCTCCCGTTGCGGAGCACAGGCTCCAGACATGCAGGCTCAGTGGTCATGGCTTACAGGCCCAGTCGCTTTGTGACATGTGGGATCTTCCCAGACCGGGGCACGAACCCATGTCCCCTGCATTGCAGGCAGACTCTCAACCACTGCGCCACCAGGGAAGCCCTGATCTGCTAATTTTTATTATGCTTTCTTGTCATGTGAGATGACAAACATAAAAAAATAGATTTAAACTAAATGATGTGCTTCTGCACATAGCTATCTCTCCTCACTATAATTGTAATATACTCATCAGTAGACCTCCTACATATGCAGAGAAGTTTCCTTTTCCAAGTAACATTAAAATATATTTATTTTACATATAAGAAAATTGTACTGAAATGAAGAAAAATGAAGTGATTTGTCACACTACAAGTTAGACAGCCTAGAATTTAAACCCAGAAATTCAGTCTTATTTACTTAGATATTCTTATTTTTATTTTTTTTAAAATATAGAAGTGTGTACATGTCAATCCCAAACTCCCAATTTATCATTAGAGATTCTTATTTTTAAAAAACAAAGAAAAGAAGAGAAAAATCTGAATCACCTAATTATTTTGAAAACTTGTCAATTCAACAAAAATATTGCTCCTTTTCTCTTTCCCATAACATTGGGTGTCTGAATTTTGTGCTTGAGTTAATGGAAGCCCCACTACCAGTCTCCTAAGGACCCCTACTATGGTCTGAATATTTGTGTCCCCCCAAAATTCGTATGTTGAAAAGCTCAAAAATGATTATCTCAGGAGGTGGGGCCTTTAGGAGGTCCTTAAGTCATGGGGGCAGAGCTTTCATGAATGGGATTAGTGTTCACTAAAGAGAGATCCCAAGCCATGGCAAGAAGTCACTGGCTATGAACCAGGGAAAGAGCCATCACCAAAACATGATCATGCTGATGCCTTGATCTCAGATTTCCAGCCTTCAGAACTGTCAGAAATAAATTTCTGTTGTTTATAAGCTACCCAGTCTGTGGTATATTATAGCAGCTGAATAGACTAAGACAGTACCTAAACTCCTGGTTTGTCACCAAGGACCGAGGGAAGTAATAATAGAAAATGGTAACAAAAGGTCCTGCCTGTGTGGTCTCTTGCTGGTATCCAGACTGTAATGACTCTAAGCTACCATTCACTTTGCAGATTTTGCAAAATTATAAAACAATTTGTGAGGAAAAACAAATTTCTCTCTTAAGGTATACATATGTAATGGCACATTTCTAGTCTCTGTACATTTTATAGTCTTCATGTATTTTCCTTAATCTTTTTTTTTTTTTTTTTTTCGGTACACGGGCCTCTCACTGTTGTGGCCTCCCCCATTGCGGAGCACAGGCTCCGGACGCACAGGCCCAGCGGCCATGGCTCACGGGCCCAGCCTCTCCGTGGCATGTGGGATCTTCCCAGATGGGGGCACGAACCCGTATCCCCTGCATCGGCAGGCGGACTCTCAACCACTGCGCCACCAGGGAAACCCTTCCTTAATCTTTTAGTTGGACTTTATACAAATAAAAAATACAAATTAAATCTAACTGATAGCCATTCCAGATTTTATTTTTTTAATCTGGAAATCAGTATCTAATGTAGCCACCCATTTCCTTTTTGAAAATGGAAACATTTGTTCCTTTATGGGTGTCCCACACTTCTCCTTTCCTGGATAATTAAAATGAAATATTTCTGGCAGTGACTCTGAGATCACATTTGTACATTTCTACAGCTTCCTAGAATATAAATCTTCAGAGTCTCGAGACTTGGATTAATTTAACTAGAGACTGCCTCATACAATTTATATACTGTCTCAAGCAGCAATATCTTTTTTATATTGTTCTAGCTGTTTTAGTTCAAAGGTACTTTTCTTTGCCTGAAAAAAATGCAATCTGAAGAATATGTGGTTATTCTTCCTTTCATTTGTAATAATACCATTTTAACTAAGCAGTATGTCTATTCTTCTTACCTCTTTACAAATAACTTTAGAAGGCTATGCATTGTTTTCTACTGAAATAGGATGGTTTACTGGAGACAAGGAGACATGAATGCAAATTCTAATTTTGTTTCATTCATTGATTTGGGCAAGTTTCTTAAAGTCTAGAAGCTTTCTTTTCTTTATTTCTAATTCTGAAAAAAATATGTATCACACAAGATTTGTGATAGGGACTTAAATGCCATGAGATGTAAATATAAAACATTTAGTAGAGTGTTTGGCATATATATGATTGTTAATTTCATTGAGTCACAGTACTTTGTTTTCAGGTGGTCATTATCAGAGAGTGGGTAAGAGTGATTGTGTAAAATTTGTGACTCTGGGAAGCAGGCTCTGAACTAGAGTTAGGAGTGTAAAATTTTTATTATTGAGGGCAAAAGCCTTCAGACTGCAATCCAGATCTGTCGTCTGAGAACAGAAAAGAGAGTCTCACGCTGAGATAGAGATCTGTCAAATTTTTATCTGGCCAAAGGGGCTTTAGAGCATAATTACCCACTAGAGGAGACTCACAATGGGCAGAAATACCAAACCCTAGTCCCTCTGCCCCACTCATCAGGCAGGAATCTGCAGAAAGCCAGGGAAGAGTGTAGTCTTTGTTTACAAATTCAGACATTGTAATTAGACATTGTCAGTCAACTACATTTCTTGCAGCGAGATAGCAAACTCTTTCTTGAAGTGGGGGGGGGGATCCAAGCAGTACCTCTCATGTTGCCCTGTAGGGTTGTGGAGCAAGACTGCCTGTGCTCATTCAAATCTGACTCCTCCACCTGCTAACTGGTAGATTGTAAGGCAGGTACTTAACCTCTTTGTCCTTGGCTTCCTCATCTGTAAAATGAGAAAAATGACAGTAGCTACCATAGGGTTATTGTGCAGGTTAAGTTAAATAATGCATATAAAGTACTTAGAATAGCATCTGAAACAGAGCAGAGACTCAATAAATATTTACCGCTATTATTGGCATATTCTTAGATATTTTGCCTCTTTCTTGGCTTTATTCTTACCTGTATAACCCCTTCTTGCATCTTTTGTATATATTCTTTTCTAAAAAAAAAAACCCAAAAGAACAAAAAAAATATGCTTTGCTGTGAACCTAAAACTGCTCTAAAAGTAGTCTTTAAAAACTCTTCATGGATATTTCTCGTTGCTTATATTCCCTTCCTTCCTCTTATTCCCCATTGTTCATTGCTGTCACTGCAAGTAATTGCACTTATTAATATTTAATTCAATAATCCCATTTAGTATAGGTAAGAAGGGAGTCTACAGGAGATTTTCATGTCAAAACCTTGCAGGTTCAATGTACTTGTTCCACCGCATGAACAAAATAAGCTTCTCTGAGGGCAAATCATAAGCACTCTGGGCTATATCCTTCCCAGATAAAAGGGATCTATTTTATATCCATCAAAGTGGAAATAAGGTTTAGTTTAGTGGACCAGAAAAATATTACCTGTTTTGACATAAATACAACAGAACAATTCCAAAAAAAATCCAATTTTGAACAGCACTGCATGCAGGGATTAGAAAGCTTCAGAAGATTTGGGTGTTCCGAATGCTTTTTGTTGTTTGAGTTGCTCCTCTAAGATTGCAGTGCTCTTTCCATTTCTTCAAAAATGAAAATTTAATAACTATCCATTATATTCAGAGTCTCACCCATTCCAAGGATCTGAATTTTTTAGAAGAAATTTTTTGAAGAAAATACTCCTTTGGAGCAATCCGAAGGCTACCACTAGTATTTACATGTAAAGACAGAAACCATGAGCTATTAAACTATGATTGTAGAAAAGAAATTGGATTGTTCTGACCAACTTGAGAGTCATGATTTTTCTTTTTAAAATGTCATTTCTTTTTCATCATGTAATAATGACAGCATGACACATAGAAGATACGTGATGAATCTCAATACTGTTTTCATGATACTTCAATCATCTTCCTTCAAACATTGCCCTAACAGTCATTTATTCACTCAGTAAGTATGTACTGAGTAGCTATTTTGTGGCTGGCCTACTTCTAGGTACCATGGTACAGAAGTGAACAATTGAAATGACATTCACTCTCCCACTTAAAATTCTCCCTTATAATTAGAGTAGAATTCTTCCATTGTCTACAAGGCCAAATCAGCACTTCAGCTTCTGCCTGTGTCTACGAGTTTAAGTTGTAGAAGATCCTCTGAGCTTACTTTGCTGCAGACACAGTGTTCTACAGTCCTTATCTTGGTTTTTGAACATCTCAAGCTTTTTCCTACCCTAGGACATTTGCACTAGCTGTTACCTCTACATGGTATGCCTTTCCTACATATCTTATAGTTTCTTCTCATTATTTAGATCCCACCTCAAAGGGTGACCTCACAAAGTCTCTGGCCTAAAATAGCTTCTAACTCTACTCTCCAATCCGTGTTTATCACTTAACACTGTTTTATTTCTTATCCAAAATAATCATTATTGGAAATTATATTAATTGTTTTTAACTACCCATTGACTTTTTTGCAGTGTTCGTAGCTTTTTGATTTTATGACCCCATTTGACACTCACCTCCCTTACTTTTATGCCCTGTCTCCAGGATCCCATGATGTGTTTCTGGATCACTTTTTTCTTAGTTCTGTCATAGCACTGAGTACTCCCTGTGTTGTAATGATCATTGTATTGGACTGCCCCTAGCACTGACATGCAGACTGTTTGAGGGTAGGAACTACAGTTTCATATTCACAGTTGTAGGTCCTGAAGCAATGCAGAGTAGGCAGTGATTTCTCAAAAAATATTTATTGAGCAAATTAATGAATTAATTTAAAATTTTGTGTAATATTTACCACTTAATTACTATATGTTGTTTCAACTGTTTCACATAAATAAGCGGAAAAAGGCATAAGCTTAATCTCCCTTTTCAAAAAAGTCTTACGTTTCTACTCTAAAACTATTAGAATCATATATTTTTACAGCCACTTGTGATTTCTAGGGTAATGAATATCCTTCTCATTAGAGGTCTATAGGTAGGAAGCAAGTAGGAAGAACTAAGAAAGTTTGGGGTATTTTCATTTGGAACTTACGTGCTAGGTCACATCATTCCCTTAAATTGATTGTAGAGAAGACTTCTGACATTTCATAGGAAGGAACTCATTTACACATGTAAATGAGAGGATGGATGAAGGTTTATGTACTAATTTTTAAATTATTATTTGTATGTCTGCCTTATTTCTACAACCATTTTAATATATAAATGCCTTTGGTTAGCAAAGAGCAGATTGAATTTCTTCCAACAACAACAGCATTGTTGGAATTTCTTCCAACGTTGATTATAGCTCTTCAGTATCATGAAGCCCAATTATTTATTAAGTTTTCAAGGAAATGATATATACTTGCTACTTATTACACCATAATAGATAATTCTTCTTATTCAGATAGACTTATGGAATAGACGTTAGATTAGAAAAATAGAATATTTGAAGACCTAATTATATGCAGAGAACAAAACATAAATCTCTTTGATTATGGTTATTTTCATCAGAATTTTGTTTCAAAATGGAATTTAAGTTCTCAAATATTTATAAGAAAACAGAATAAAATTAATCATCAATTAATGTAGCTACACCCTGTGCCAATAGAGTAATTTCATCATATATCACTAGAATTAGCCAGAATAAAGGCACCATTGCTTGACTCATTACCTTGACATTGTACAAAAATAATAATAATAATGATAGTTGAACCTTTATATTTAAATATTCTTCCATATGTGGTTAAAATATATATCAATAATATGAACATCAGAAATGATATTAAATAAACCATTAAACTGGGCAAAGTATTAAGAAAAACACATTACATTCTCCAATATTAGAGAATATTGGATCTAGGATCATGTTTTTAAGAAATATTAAACTAATTCATCATAGAAGGACAATTTTATTTTGTTTCAGAATGTCACTTTATATAGCACATTCTTTGTTTTAAAATTATGTGCTTAAGAGTACGGTAATTTTTATGCTCTGGAAAGGATGTGAATTGCCATTGTTTTTTTTTTACTGGAGCAATCCAGGCAGTTTGAACTGAAATTAATGCAAGAGAGAAAAATCAGCACCATTCAATGGAAATTTCCATGTACCACAGTCTGTGGTGTTCTTTTTAGCAATCTAGGGTGAAATGGGCAGTATTTTTCTTTTTCAAATGTTCTTTCCATGTTGGCCTTTGATAGTGCATGAAAAGATGTACTCCAGTGACTGGCAGCCAGAATTGCTCTGTTATTCACAGTGGTTGCACCTTGCATAAGTATATATGTTGAGGTTTTTTACACACTGAAATAGTCACAGATGTTTTGACCACATTCCTCCAGTGCATAAAGTGATATGCAAATCACATGCAAATTGGTTATATATAATGTCTCAATTTGGACACTGCTGCTTTTAAACAAAGAGGAAGAAGTGCAGCCTAGAAGAGGAAAAGGAAAGGACAGAAAAGCCCTCCAAAGGTTTATGATCATATTGGAAGAAAACAACAGTGCCTACACTGTAACCATAATGCTTTTCCTAGCTCGCATTGTTAAATTGAAGACAGTCCCTCTTTTTCTCTGTGACATATGCATCTGCCCTGTGGTGAGCTCAGTTCAGCTGATGTGTCAATTTATGGTCTGAAAATGCAATAACATCTGTTGGGTGAAGTGTGGCCCTAATTAGAGAAGCATGAGAGATGAAAACTGATCTTGTACTAGGTGGTTATTATTTTCACCCTTCTACAATCCTATGCCCTAGATTTTAATGTAATTTTTAATAAATAAGTATACTATGGTCAGATCATGAAGCTAGTAAGTGACGAAGCTAGAATTTGCATCCATGGCTGTGACTCCCAAACTTGCACCCTTCTTGTTATCCTATGTTTTCTCATTAGAAACAAGTGCTTAATCTTCCTTTGAGGACATGGACACCTTCAAGTAAGCAATAAAATGGCTCTTTCTAGAATAATCAATGAGTTTTTATTCATGAAAATACGTCATACAATGTAGGGGATTCACAGTGTCCCACATTTTGGGGATGAGTATTTGATTCAAAATGAGACTTTCTCATAAGAAGTCAAAATGGAGGCTTTATTTCTTTTCTGTAGGCCATGAATTTTTTTTTAAATAGTGTTGTATTCAAAAAGGAAGAGGCAGATAAATAAGGTTGATCTTAAGGGACTAAATAGTATTATAAACTCAAGTTCAGCAACAACAGAAAAACAAGAGCAATCATTGTGCTCCTTTGTGATTAGAACAGATTGTTTAATATACCTCCTCCCTTCAAAGACCTGCATTTTATAATAATCACCTTCTATTCAGCTAGAATGGTAATATTTTACTTTTCTACTTGTGTTACTGTTATTTTAATATTGATTTTTTTCTCCTTTAGTAACTGTAACCGCAAAATAATGATTTAAATATGGATACATTTAGACAATACAGTGTACATGATTGAGAAAATTTTAAATACCTTAATTTAAGACACATAGTGTCACCATGATTTTCATGCCACCATGATTTTCATATCAGCTCATCCTTTTGTTAGTACCATTTTAATCTACATTTCTGGATCTGGGAAACTCAACCTGTCTGATTCTGTGTGCATAATCTCAGATCCAAAGCCTTAGCTATTTTCCCAGTTCATTTAATTTTTAGCTTTTGTTTGAATTCAACAATGTGATTATTGAAACAATTAGGAGAAAATCATAATGAACAAACTTCCAAAACATAAAATTCGGGGGAGGACCTACAAGATGGTGGAGGAGTAAGACATGGAGATCACTTTCCTACCCACAAATACATCTACATGTGGAACAACTCCTACAGAACACCTACTGAACGCTGATAGAAGACCTCAGACTTCCCAAAAGGCAAGAAACTCCCGATGTACCTGGGTAGGGCAAAAGAAAAAACAGAGACAAAAGAATAGGGATGGGGGCTTCCCTGGTTGGCGCAGTGGTTGAGAGTCCACCTGCCGATGCAGGGGACACGGGTTCGTGCCCCGGTCTGGGGAGATCCCGCATGCCGTAGAGCGGCTGGGCCCGTGAGCCATGGCCTCTGGGCCTGCGCATCCGGAGCCTGTGCTCCGCAACGGGAGAGGCCACAACGGTGAGGCCCGCATACCTCAAAAATAATAATAATAATAATAATAATAATAATAATAATAATAATAATAGGGATGGGTCTTGGGCTCCTGGGAGAGAGCTGTGAAGGAGGAAAAGTTTCCACACACTAGGAAGCCCCTTCCCTGGCAGAGACGGGGGTGACAGGAGGGAAGCTTTGGAGCCATGGAGGAGAGCACAGCAACAGGGCTGCAGAGGGCAAAGTGGAGAGATTCCCGCACAGAGGATCGGTGCCGACCAGCACTCACCAGCCTGAGAGGTTCGTCTGCTCACCTGCCTGGGCAGGTGGGGGCTGAGAGCTAAGGCTCGGGCTTCGGAGGTCAGACCTCAGGGAGAGGACTGGGGTTGGCTGCATAAACACAGCCTGAGGGGGGCTAGTGCGCCACAGCTACCCGGGAGGGAATCCAAGAAAGAGTCTGGAACTGCATAAGAGGTAAAAGCCCACTGTTTTGGGGTGCATGAGGAGAGGGGATTCAGAGCACCGCCTAAACAAGCTTCAGAGATGGCGCAAGCCGTGGCTATCAACGCAGACACCAGAGACCAGCATGAAATGCTAAGGCTGCTATTGCAGCCACCAAGAAGCCTGTGTGCAAGCACAGGTCAGTATCCACACCTCCCCTCCCGGGAGCCTGTTCAGACTGCCACTGCCAGGGTCCCGTGATCCAGGGACAACTTCCCCGGGAGAATACACAGCACACCTCAGGCTGTTGCAACGGCCTGAGGCGATATATGTATACCTATAGCTGATTCACTTTGTTATACAGCATCAACTAACACAACAATGTAAAGCAATTATACTCCAATAAAGATGTTAAAGAAACAAACATAAAATTCTAAGAGTCTATAAAATCCACTGTGCCATTGACCAAATTTCAGAAGCTATCAAATAAACTTAGTTCATTTTGACATAGTTTATTTCTTCCTCAGAGGAATATGGGAGTCTTTTTTCTGCCATGAGTAGTTTTTAAAAATGTAAAAATTCCCTTTTCAAAGATAGATCATCCCCTTCCCATCCTACAGTCTTTGAACTAAGTGTCACATCAGTGACAGCATGCATACCTTCTCTTGGAAACGTAGCAAAATTTACAGCTTTTTCCCCCAGCACAGGTAGAACACTGGAGGTGATAATGAAGGAGAAGTATGGAAATTTGGAAACCTTGTAAGGATCAATAACAAATGAACATGAAATTTTTAAGTTACAAATTACTATTTACATATAAATGTTGCCATTCTTCTTCTTTTTCTTATTACCTGCTGCTGCTATTCCTCCTCCTCCTCCTCCTCCTCCTCCTACTACTACTACTACCACCACAGTTAATATTTGGATTATGTAAAGCCTTAAACGTTCTTTTGTCCATGACAGGAGGGTTAGTAAGTGGGCCTTGTGTTACAGACATTAATACTGAATTCTGTCTCAACGTTCAATATCTGTGTAATTTAGGGCAAATTATTTTAATTATCTTTGCCTCAGGTTCTTTATCTGTGAAATGGGAATAAAAATTTTATCTGAGTAAATTCCACTTCTGGTCACGATGGAGTAACTTGTACCAGACTTTCCTTCCGATGTAAAGAACTAGATAAATGTGTATGAACAACCTCCATGAGACAACTGTTTTCACATATTAGGCAATAGCCGAAATGGAATGGTTTGCCCTTAAAGAAGGGGAAAACCCTGCTGAGCCCTATAGTTGTCTCAGTTTTCTGCCTGGATGCATGTTCCAGACTATGGAACAGGGGGAGGGAATCTATGTAAGGATGGCATTTTTGCTCAGTTGATGAGTTTGCAAGCAGAGATCGAGGAAGCTAAGGTAGCTGGAATTTGCAGTGTAGAACTGTAGGAGAGGGAGCAACACAGAGTGTCAGAATTTACAGAGGGAGTTCCACTGAGTCTCTGTGAAAATGTCACATGTGATAAGACTCTGTGAGGATATGCAAAGGACAGTTACTGGGACAGGACAGCTTCCAGGAACTATTCACTGAAAAATTACCAGATGAAATTTTTCAAGGGTGAAATATATAGAGGTATTTTGTTGAACATCCTCAATATTCAGTAGAGAATTCACTATATAGTAGATAGTCTTTAAGCAATCTAGCTCACATCCCTCCCTTCTTCCTTCTTGTTCCCTTTTTGTTTTCTAAAGTTGGATGTGAGATAAGGATAAACTTTTACAGAAATGAAGTGGAGATGTGACCCTCCTCTTACATGAGGAAAAAGAGGGGAGAGAGAATAAACACAAAAAAGATACACCCTTACATGCGCACACACATACACAAAGGGAAAGAAACACTTTATAAAAGCAAGAGCTCTGTATCGCTTTAATACTCACTACAAAAGCTCCTACCCTTTAGCACCATGGTCTATTAATGTTTTCAGCTGTGACTCCCATCAGTGCTTCTTTTCCTTGGAAGTAGAATATAGAGGACTCGAATTCAGTGAGAAAGATCAAAGTTTTCCATTAATAACCATGACCTAAACTCCAGTGATGGCACGTGGAAAGGGAAGGAAATGAACTGAGAGATGCTGCAGAGGAATAAATAAAGACTGGAGAGGCAAGGATTAAAAAGAAAGAAAATGGTGACATCATTAATAGGACATGGGACATGGATATAATATGCAGGGATACAAAAAGTAGGCAATAATTTGAACATGTGGAAACAAGTTTAATTTTGTATGTGCTGAATCGGAAGTGCTGGTATAGCACTGAGGTGGAGCTGTGCAGATGATCACAGAAAAAGATGTTTCATGTGAGCTGCAACATGATTTTATATCTATATATATAATTTAAATATGTAGATATCTGCTTGGAGGTGCCTGTAGACACCTTAGGAAGTAATTAATGAAGAAGTCAACATTGAAGGAAATACAAAGTTTAGGATAAAATTGTGAGGCAAATCTAACATCTCATTTGAGTGAAATGGATGAAAAGCCAGCAAAAAAAAATGAAGAGTGGTAAGAGAGCAGTGAGATTCCCAAGGTTCAGTGGGTATATTAGCTTGCTAGGGCTATGTGATACTGTGATTTATAGTAAGAAATGTGTATTTGGTCTTTGACCCATTCCTGGCACAGAGCCCCCAAAACCCTTGTAATTTCCTAAGTGGTGATAGAGATAAATGTGTCTTTTGGTATGATTATGAGGTGACTATTGGAATACACCTAAGGAAGGGGGTTGGTTGTCAGGAGAACCAACCAAGTGATTAGAGGATTGGAACTTTAAGCTCCACCCCCTGACCTGGGGATGGGGTGGGGTGCGGGGTGCTGCTGGAGATTGAATTTAACAATCAGTGGCCAATGATTTCATGACTATTGCCTATGTAATGAACCTTCATAAAATCCCCAAAGGAGAGATTTTGGAGAGCTAGCTGCTTGATGAACACATGGAGCTTCAGAGAGTGGTGCCTTCAGAGAGGGTATGAAACTTCAGGCCCTCTTCCTGTACGTTGCCCTCTGCATCTCTTTCATCTGGCTGTTTGTGAGTTACATCCTTTCATAATAAACTGATGACCTAGTAAGTAAAATGTTTCTCTGAGTTCTGTGGGCCATTCCAGCAGATTAATCAAACACCAGGAGGAGGTCCCAGAAATCTCCAGTCTCTAAGTGGATCAGAAGTAACAAGCTGGGTTTGCCTCTGGCATCTGAAGTGAGGAGGGAGGCAGTCTTGTAGGCCTGAGCCCTTAACCTGTAGAATATGGTGTTATCTCTGGGTAGAGAGTGTCAGAATTAAGTTGAGTCATACACCCTGATGGTGTCAGATGGTGGTGGTGTGGGGAAACCCCTCCACATTGCAATTGGATGCAACATTCTTAGAATGACATAACAAAATACATAGGCTGAGTGGCTTAAACAACAGAAACGTATTTTCTCACTGTTCTGGAGGCTGGAAGTCCAAGATCATGACGTCAGCAGGTTTGGATTGTTCTGAGGCCCCTCTCTTGGTTTGCAGGTGGCTGCCTTTTCACTGTGTCCCTCAGGGTCTTTTCTCTGTGCACAAGGATCTCTAGGGTCTCTGTGTGTGTCCTCAAATCTTCTTATAAGAACATTGTGGATTAAGACTACCCTAATAGCCTCATTTTAACTTAATCACCTCTTTAATGGTACCTATCTCCAAATATAGCCACATATTGAGGTACTTGGGGTTTAGGGCTCAATATATGAATTTTGAGGGGACACAATTTGACATAACGGGAGAAAGAAAACCATTTAAAGCAAAGCATAATGAAACATATCTACAATTAATTTTAGAGCAATCAGAGAGAAAGTGATTTTAAAACATAAGTTATGGAATTCATAAAATTGTTTATTAGTGTAACAGAGATAGCAGACTGAATGTGAAGGGTTTAGATTGAGCAGTTGAATGGGAGAAGAAGACATGTACGAAGTCATTTGAGAGTATTACAAGACTGAAAGGATTATTTTTTTCTTTTTGAGTGCAAAGGTCAGAGTGTTCTAAGTTGAGTGGGAGAAGGTGCTAATGCAAAGACAAAATAGATATGGCTGATGGAAAAATCTGTGAAGGCCATTTTAAGGAAAAGGCTTAGGAAGAAAAGGGGATAAGGAGACTTAGTTTGCAGGGTTTCTTTTTTTTTTTTTTTAAGTTGTAGGAAGGAGAAATTGAGTAAGTTCATGCCAGTTGGTCTCAGCATTTATTGTAACGTAGGTTTCTAGGCCATTTTCAAAACATGAAAAGAGTTTGTCCTGTGACTGGCTTATTTCACTTAGCAACTTGTAGGAGGTATCTAAATTGGTCAAACACATAGATGAGAGTAGAATGGTGGTGTCAGTGGCTGGAGAGAGCCAGAAACTGGGAGTTGCTTTCAGTGGGTACAAAGTTTCAGTTTTGTAAGATGATTACTCTAGAGACCTGCTGTACAACACTGTGCCTATGGTTACAACAGTGTATTGTACACTTAAAATTGTGTTAAGAGGGTAGATCTGGTGGTAAGTGTTCTTACTACAAAAAATAAGCAGTGCAGCTCCAGCTTAGTGGTAAAGCAAATGAATGAGAAGAGGAGTGATGTGGGGAACAGAAAAGAGGTAAAAGTAATGCTGATGTGGAGAAGGTTAAATAGGAAGAAATGAATGGGAGGTTGAAAACAGGAAAATTGTATTCAGAGCAGTGTTTGGTGGAATGCTGGAAAAATAATAAGGATAGAATGTTCTTGTGTTTCAGAAGAAACAATGCTAATAACATTACGAATTTCAAAGATTTTCTTTTTTTATACATTTATTTAATTAATTTATTTATTTTTGGCTGTGTCGGGTGTTCCGTTGCTGTGCACGAGCTTTCTCTATTTGCGGTGAGCGGGGGCTACTCTTTGTTTCTGTACAAGGGATTCTCATTACGGTGGCTTCTCTCGTTGCAGAGCACAGGCTCCTAGGCACGTGGGCTTCAGTAGTTGCAGCACACAGGCTCAGTAGTTATGGTGCAAGGGCTTAGTTGCTCCGGGGCATGTGGGATCTTCCTGGACCAGGGCTCGAACCCGTGTCCCCCGAATTGGCAGGCAAATTCTTAACCACCGCGTCATCAGAGAAGCTCCCTCAAACATTTGATAAATAAAAGAAAGTAGATTAATTTCACTGAAAAATGAGTGAGAGAGGAACTAATATCAAACAGCTGACATTAATAGACATAATCACCTATTTTTTTTTCCTGTCTCTCTAGTGCCCCTGCTCACATAATAAACAATAGTAGGAGCTAAGGGGTTATTTTAATTCTATCACAATGCCTCATCTTTGAATGATCTGAGTGGTTTTCATTATAAACTTTTGATGTAAATTTTCATAGGCTGAACATACACAGCCTTAGGGAAGTTAATTTGTTTCTAAGGAATCCTTTAATAGCTATTACAAAAACTAAGAAAAAAAGGACCTAAAGGAAAAGATTAAAGCTGATTTAACTATGTCTCAGAAAATGCAAGCTAACTGAAAATACAAAATGCCTCAATGCATGGAAATTTTTGTCATAAAAATAAATTATCTTAGGGGATATGCATTCAGAGAGTGGTAAATAATGCTATTCACTCATAAGAATATACCTTAAACTGGAAAATAAATTACAGACATCTCCCATGAAGAAAGATAGCCTCTTTGTTCCTGCAGTATAGGCACACTAAATGATAGAAAATCACAATACAGTCAGCAAGTCTGAAAACTCACAAGGTCATGTCTACATAATAAGAGTAGTAGGATCTAGGTTCAAAAATTATATTGTGCCCATGTTGCCTATTCTCACTCTATTACAAAATAATGTAACTGAAACAGATACACAGATTTTTATCTGTGGTTTCCTGGAATTAAAAGGGTTTGGTACCTAATCACACTCACAAGTAGATAAATTCAGCAGAAACACTTATTCACTTCCACTGCAGTTCAGAGGCATAAGAGCATGTCAACCCTGATTTCTCTCTCTTGATCTGTTTTCCCTCAGCGGCCTCTAGTCCCATGAGGAAGCTGAAAGAAAGAAAACTCAATTTACCCAATTCAGTAATCTTAACTTGAGTTAATAATGTTAAACCACTCTTTAAGTAATTCATCTCTTCGGAATACAAATATATTTTTTTCAGATTTCTATCTCTTCCCTTTCGAGAGAGGGCAGTGACTTAGGCAATCTCTTGTCAGCAAAAGAGATTCAGGCTGAGACCCACATGGAGTCCTTTGTGTCCTCCAGGATCTTGGCCTTGGAGGGCCTTGGACTCGTCAGCTCTCTGGTCTGGTGAGGTGTGACTGACAATATTTAGCTCCCTGTGTGTCATGTGCTGGCAGCCACTGCTGAAGACTCTGGCTGCAGATATTTGTCCTGGGTCTTCACGTTCCTATCTGCAGTAGCTCCATCATGGACCTGCAGGTTTTACAAACTACCTACTGTCCCTCTTATCACATCTGCCTCCCTCACAGGGGATGCAGAGACTCCCAGAGCCTCGGACAAGTAAAGGCCTAGAGGAATGAACATGAATATCTACCTGCCTCTGGCCACCACCTCGGAGCCACATTTACACCACATTGGATCCAGAGAATTTTCCCAGGGGTTTGCAGCCTCAGTGACACAGTTCCCATGGAATTATGCCACTTGCCACAGTGTTTCCCAGCTCTAACCTACAAGTGTGGATGTTTCTCAAAACGCTTAGCTTAAAGTTTTGGTACTGAGTGGGAATAGAAGAAAGAAGTTTTGACCCTGAAACTACTTTATCTTATCTACCTTAGGAGAATAAGGCTTATGACCTAATCATCAGAGGCAGATGGAATGTATTCTCTGCAATATGAAAGGAAATCTATGGCTGGAGTCTATAAGGTTTATTTCTTCATGTACTAAAAGAATTTAGAAGATTCGTATCTCTTTAAAAAAAAGCTTAGATATCTAGATAATTGTTTTTCATCAAAATACTATTTTAAACATCACAAACTGAGTATAGCCATTAATTCTTTTATTCTCTTTGCATTCCTGCTATGTCAACTGTTAGTCTCCACATACAAATCCAAAGGGATACCTTGCTTCTGACAGACTAGTGAGACAATCCTGAACACATTACAGAAAAAGAAAAAAAATGCCTTAAAATATGTCAGAATATTAGATTCATTACATTGAAAAAGGAAACTGTAGGATTAGGGTGGAATTTATTTGAATTTGGAATCTATTATCTACCAATTTCTTCTGGACTTTCCACTAAATTCTTTTGAATTAAGAAAACCAAGCAAGCAGGGCTCACATCTTATCACTTCCCTATTATCTATGCATTTCTCAGGTCAAATCTGGAATTGAGTCTCTATGTAACATGAGTTATTCTTGAGAACATGTGACTCTGGGATGATACACTAATGATACAATGAAAATAAACAAATTTTAACACTCAGTTTTTTGATGTGCAGAAGGATTTTATTAAATTCCATCTATTAATTGTCTACATTTCTTTGATACTGTTCTTATAGAAATTTAGTCTCCTTAGTTTCTCATACGTCTATATCTTCTTTTTCCATCACCTTCACCCTAAACTTGGCGCTTAAAACCTATACTGGCCATACATGTTTTTCAGTCTGTTCAGTATGATTTCTGTATTAGTTATCAATAGCTTTATCACGTTTACCACATGCTATTTGTCAGAAGCAGATTATTAAGTCCAGCCCACACTTAAGGGGGAAGGGAGGATTAAACTCTACCTCTTTTTTTTTTTATAAATTTATTTATTTATTTTTGGCTGTGTTGGGTCTTCGTTTCTGTGCGAGGGCTTTCTCTAGTTGCGCGAGCGGGGGCGACTCTTCATCGCGGTGCGCGGGCCTCTCACTGTCTCGGCCTTCTCTTGTTGCGGAGCACAGACTCCAGACGCACAGGCTCAGTAGTTGTGGCTCATGGGCTCTGGAGTGCAGGCTCAGTAGCTGTGGTGCACGGGCTTAGTTGCTCTGTGGCATGTGGGATCTTCCCAGACCAGGGCTCGAACCCGTGTCCCCTGCATTGGCAGGCAGATTCTCAACCACTGGGCCACCAGGGAAGCCCTAAACTCTACCTCTTGAAGGGAAGAAAATCACATAATTTGTGGTTATATTGTAAACCACACCTTCCTACAGGGAACTACTCTTCTGCCATAATAATGTATCTGACTTTCATAGTCCTGTCCAGAACCCAGGGGTTAACATGTGATTGGACCAAGCCGATGACCTTCATGCACTGGACAATGGTGGTCCATTCCAGGGTCGACTACTGAAGATCTTTCGCTCTTCAACCCAAGAGGTACATCCACTCTTATCTGTCATAATCCCTGTATAAGTACACTCTCTGCTCTCCCGAATCTATATATTTGTTCACCAGATTTTCTCTGCTTGAAATACATTTCTAAACAATTTCCCCATCTTACTACATCTTCTTAATTTTTGTATATAAAATCCTGATACATCTTTGAGTTCTAGCTCAAACGCTACCTCATGTGAAAGTTTTCTGTATTAAGAATATCTCGCTCCATTTTCCCATGCTGTTACATTCTCTTAGCCTACCTTTTACTTCAGTCATTGCCTTAGCAACCAGCTTCACACAGGTATGACCTGATAGCACCTTCCCTTAGCTGTAACAGTTATCTTTTACTTTCTGTCCCAAGCTTCTCTGATGCAGGACATCTATGGGAACCAATCTGGCCACTTACTCATGTGTAATCTGGAAATATTAGGGAGTTAATGTCCCAGTAGACAACTATTGATCAGTGGAGAGAGAAGAGCTATTATTAAGTTCTGATCTTTTTTGTCCCTCAGGCAGGGAGTTCTGGGGCACAACCTTCATGGCTCCACAAAAGGTCCAGGTAGAATCAAGCCAAGTTTTTGCCAGTGGTGACCAATTCAAGAATGTAGTCTGGCTTTAGCTTTTCCTCCCTAACATTTCACTCAGCCTCATCTGCCACTCCTCTTCCCTGGGATTATTTCTGCCCACTTGCAACAGTTGCAGCCTCTGTTTCCAGGTGGATACCTTGAGTTTGACATTCTCCCTGACAATCGATAGAAAACAATCACTTCTTTCTTCTCTGTCAGAGTAGGCCTTTTATGTTGCTCATATTATGTCTCTTTGTACTTGTCTGTAAGATTCTTTAAAGTGGAAACTGTGCAATTCATCTGCATAGCCGTGATGCCTACCCCAGGGTTTTCTACATCATAGGCTTTCAATCATTTCTTGAATGAAGACATAACTTTTAAATTCCTTAAAGGTAGATGACATAGCGGAATACATATGCCTGTTGTCTGCAAAACCAGATAAGTATCTTCCTTGTGAAATGTGCCCATAAACATTTGGTCAATGATACAAATCAAATTCAGATTATTTAAAATTAAATTCTCAAAGGAGATGCAAACTGCCAATCTGATTTTTTGGAGGCCTCTCTTCTGGAAGATTATAGCCATAGATTTATGGGTAACTTTCAGGAATTTTATGGACTTATGAAGTCCAAGCATCTTGGGAGGATCACCTGAGGCTGTATCTATATGACATCAGGAAAATAATAACTTAGCAAATAATCAGATTAATATAAAATGAAAAATATAATGTTAAAATAGAAAGCAGTCCCATCATTTCTCTTTGTCTTTATTTTATAATGTTCTGCAGTAATGAGGGAGACTTCCTTGTAAAACATCCTATTTATCTATTGGTTGATCATTCCCTAAATTTCCACAAAGTTAGCAGTTTTCATTTTAAAGGATTATAAGGTATACTGTAGCTTTGTAGTATAGTCTGAAGTCAGGGAGCCTGATTCCTCCAGCTCCGTTTTTCATTCTCAAGATTGCTTTGGCTATTCGGGATGGCACGTATATACAATGGAATATTATTCAGCCATAAAAAGAAATGAAATTGAGTTATTTGTAGTGAGGTGGATGGACCTAGAGTCTGTCATACAGAGTGAAGTAAGTCAGAAAGAGAAAGACAAATACTGTATGCTAACACATATATATGGAATCTAAGAAAAAATGTCATGAAGAACCTAGGGGTAAGACAGGAATAAAGACACAGACCTACTAGAGAATGGACTTGAGGATATGGGGAGGGGGAAGGGTAAGCTGTGACAAAGTGAGAGAGTGGCATGGACATATGTACACTACCAAACATAAAATAGATAGCTAGTGGGAAACAGCCACATAGCACAGGGAGATCAGCTCCATGCTTTGTGACCACCTAGAGGGGTGGGATAGGGAGGGTGGGAGGGAGACATAAGAGGGAGGAGATACGGGGATATATGTATATGTATAACTGATTCACTTTGTTATAAAGCAGAAACTAACATACCATTGTAAAGCAATTATACTCCAATAAAGATGTAAAAAAAAAAAAAAAACTTCCAATACAATGTTGAGAAGGATTGGTGAGAGGGGACATCTTTGTCTTGTACCTGATCTTAGAGGGAAAGCTCAAGTTTCTCACACTACGTATGATGCTTTTTGTTTCTAATTTTTCTCTGTTATGCTTTCTGTTACAAAGTTGGAACTACAGCTCATTAAACATTTTCAAATGTTGTAATAAAAAAAGGATTATAAGGTATAGTTGTTCTCCCAATTCCCACTTGACTTTGTTAAAATTAATTTCCCACACATAGCAACTAAAATATTTCTAAATGTACATCAAATCATATCATCACCCTGCTTAAAGCAGGGGATGCTGGAACAAATCCACCTCCTTATCTTGACCTAAACAACCCTGCGTGTTCTGACCCTTACTTGCCTATCCCACTTTCATACCATACTCAGTCTTGGTTACTGTGCTAGTCACAAGTCCTTTGTTCTCTAACATTCCACCTCTTTCTCATTTAGGGGTCTCCACCCTACTTCCCTCTATCTGGAGTGCTCTTCTATCTTTTTGTATGTCTGAGTCCTTATCACCTTCAGTTTCAGCTCAGTGTTACCCCCTTAGAATAATTCTTCCCTGACAACCACATCTAAAAAAACCAGACTTGACCACTTTTTTCACAGCACCTTTTACATGCTGACATTAAATTATATGTTCATTTGTTTACTATCAGCTTTCCTTGTCTCTCTCTGACCCGACCAGGTCCATGTGAGCTAAGATCTTGTCTTCTGCATGCATTACTATATCCCTACTGACCTGACCATAGCAGGTGGTATTCAATAAATCTCTGTTAAATGAATGAATGAGAAGAAGTCTAGCATGGTAGGAAAAGCATGGGGCTTTGGAGACAGACTGACTCACTTTGAATATCAGCCTGTCTGCCTACTAGCTATCTACCATGGGCAACTTACTTGACCTCGCTGTGCCTCAGTAAAATGCAAATGATAAAAGGACCAGTCTCATAAAATTGTTATAAATGTTAAATGCTAAAAAAAAGAGATTAAATGCTTAGAACACAGTCCAGCATAATAAGCACTCAATAAGCATTAGTTATTATCAGGCAGGATGATTTTTCAGAAATGGAAAAAGAGCAAGATAGTCTTATTTAATGAGAAGAAAGCTGCCTGAATCTCTACCACTCATTTTTAAAGTGAGGGACTCTAGTATTTGGAGGGGAGAGAGGAGGAGAGGAGAGTCACAATAGATATTCTTTGCTCTCTTATGTAGAAAGAGAAATTTAAAAACTTCTCCTTCATTTTGGTCCCTGAAAAAACTGGCCATGATCATGTGGTGACTTAGAAATTGCTAAGAAAAATGTCTAGGAGGCAGAGATTGACCTTCATGGAATACGGCACCATAATGATGTGAAAGGTTCTCCGAAAGAAAGGGCAAGGTGGATAAATGCCAGAATTTCCTAACATTAACTCATGGAAAGATTGGGTCGTTTTTCAAAAGAGGCTTTGTACAGATGAAAAACACAATTTTAAACCAGAAGCAATGGATAAGCTAAACAGCAAGTGTTGAACAGCAAGATGAAATGAGTACTAGAAAATGACAGATTCTATGAATCTGAGTTATAGTGTATACATTTTGAAATTCCACACACACACATACATACTCATTTAAAATTGTTGTGAATAGCATTTAAAAAAATACTGTGAAGAAATTCACCAAGTTATGCCATGTCTGACACCAAGGAAATGGTCCTCAAACTTGTGTGGACAAAAGAATCACATGGTGATATTACACAATTACAGTCCTGGAGTCTTTAAAGCCAAAGAGTCTGATTCAGTAGGGTTGAGTAGGCCTAGAATCTGCATTTTAAAATCTTGTTCAATGATTAATTATATGACAAGCTGTATGAGGACTAAATTTAAATAACACTATATGTCCTAAAGATTTGTCAAACTGGTAGTTATGACAAATCAAGAAGGAGCCTTCATAGGGTCATTCCACAGGAGAGTAAGACTCCTAGATTTTAGACTGTATGGAAAGAAGGGAATGAATCATTGAAAATACAAATGCCATTAGTTATGATCTGAAAACCTTGTAAGCAACATTTGTTTTATTAGCTGTTAACCAGAAAAAGTTGAAACATTTTAGAGAATGCAAGCTCTGTATAATCAAAAAGTTTAGGGAAAAGGAATCTTACAAAGAAAAGAAGACATTTCATATATTTTATTCTTCCATTCTCCCTAATTAATTCATTTCCAAATAGCTTAAATTATATCAAGTCAAATACCAGGCTGTCCCAACTGCTGACAAGCACCTTAATTTTATACCAATAAATGCACATAATCAAGGGAAATACGTTCCTATAGGAGCCTCAAGTGGCTTGAGCCAATTTGACTTTTAAAAAAGAATACTCTTCCCATTGTGTGATTCCATCTACATGTTAAGTTCAGTGCCGAGCACAAGAAATCTATGTTTTAGAGCTCAGGATTGTCCTTGCCCTTGGTGGTGGGGCAATAGTGCCTGAGGATGGGGTCTGGGAGGATGAGGGGGGGTTTGGTGGCACTGATAGTGATCTGGGAGCTGGATGTACAAAAGTTTAAATTCACTGAGCTATAATACTTAGGACATGTACTTTTCTAAAATAATTTTTTTAAAATTTTAG
The DNA here is from genome assembly GCF_964165515.1 of Mesoplodon bidens. NCBI lineage: Eukaryota > Metazoa > Chordata > Mammalia > Artiodactyla > Ziphiidae > Mesoplodon > Mesoplodon bidens. The sequence continues at coordinate 32,261,466 of NC_138168.1, read as the reverse complement.
AATAGCTTTAGATTTACAGAAAGACTGTGGAGGTCACACAGAGATTTCCCACATACTTCACATCCAGTTTCCCCTATTATTAAGACCTTACATTTGCCACAGTTTACTCAGATTTCCTTAGTTTTTACTTGTTGCCCTTTTTCTGTTCCAGGACTCCATCTAGGATTCCACATTACATTTAGATGTCATGTTTCCTTAGCTGTGACCGTTTCTCAGAGTTTTCTTAGTTTTGATAACCTTGACAGTTTTGAAGAATACTGGTCAGGTATTTTTCAGAAGATCCATCAACTAGGATTTGTCTGATATTTTTCTCATGATTAGACTGGGTCATGGGTTACAGGGAGGAAGTGCCAGCATCACATCATATCAAGAGTATATACCATCAACATGACATGTCGCTAGATGTTGACCTTCATCACCTTCCTAAGATGCTGATTGTCAGGTTTCTCCTCTGAAAAGTTCCTTTTTTTCTCTCCCTTTCTATACTGTGCTCTGTGAAAGGAAGTCGCTGTGTGCAGCCCACACTTAATAAGTGGGAAGTTATTCACTACCCATCTGAGGTTGAAATACCTACATAAATTATTTAGAATTCTTCTGCACAGGAGATTTGGCCATGTTCCTCTGTTTATTCTATCATTTAGTTATATCAACAAGAACTCATAAATGTATTATACTTTGAATTAAATATAATGTTACTTTATTATGTTGCTCAAATTGTTCCAACTTCGGCCTTTGCGAGCCATTTTAGTTGGTTTTTGTGCCTTTTTGGCACACTCTTACACTGTCTTTTTGTTTTTGCTGCATTTGTTCATTTGCTTGCTTGTTTTGGTAAGCATTTCTTTCCTTTCTGGCACTGCAAAATGCCCCAGCTTAATCTTATCTACTTTCTGCCCTTAGCCCAGAATTAGACATTCTCTTAAGGAGCAACTGGTTCTTTGTATAGGACAATGGTAACACCAAGGTCTGGGCGATGTGGTTATAGCTACTAGCATGTTGTTGATTCTAAGCCCTCTCAGCTGACAGACCAAGAAAATACATGGATGTGTATACTAAGCCTGTGTATGTACATATAGCTATGCTTCTGTATGTCATCACCTATATCTATATTAAGCTGAATATGAATTTACACAGATGTAGCAAACTTGAATCCATTACTCCATGGATTCTTCTAGCATCTTCCCCTTATCTGTAATCTCCCACTCGAACAATGAGAAACCTGGTTCCCACTATATGCCATTCATTAATTTAATTGTTCAATTCCAGTATACAGTTGGCCCTCCATATCCACGGGATTCACACCCATGAATTCAAAATATTCAAAATATTTCTCAGGTGAAAATACTTGAAAAAAGATTCCAGAAAGTTCCAAAAACCCAAAACTTGAAATTGCCACGTGCCAGCAACTATTTATATAGCATTTACATTGTATTTATACCTATTTCCATAGTGTTTACATTTTATTAAGTATTACAAGTAATACAGAGATGACTTAAAGTATACAGGAGGTTGTCCATAGGTTATATGCAAATAGTATGCCATTTTATATAAGGGACTAAAGTATTCACAGATTTTGGTATCCGTAGGGGTTCTTGGAACCAAGTTCCCCATGGACAAGGAGGGACAACTGTACATGTAAAGCATTATGAGGATTGTTAACAAGTTCTGCTGTGTGAAACAATTTTATCAACTAGGGAACAGTGCTTATAAGCAATTTCTTTCACCTTTAGTCATACAGCCTCCCCTCATTTCCAGAATTACTTCAATCAGCACCTTTTCCTCCATCCCCTTCAGTGAGGTTGTTTGATAGATTTAGATAATTTTGGCCACACACTGCATTCTATCCCGTGGTATCCTTTTAAATGTTTTAAATGATTTTTTTAAAAATTTGCATACATACAGGTTCACTCTATGCTGTAAAGTTCTGTGGGTTCTAACAAATATATAGTTTCATTTATCCATCATTACAGTATCATAGTGAACAGTTTTGCCTTCTCAAAATTCCCATTCTCTGTACTTCAAAGATTCATCCTTCCCCTGCTACCCCTGAACCCCCTGGAAGTCACTGATCTGCTTATTGTCTCTATAGTTTTGCCCTTTCCAGAATGTCATGTAATGGGAAGCATATGTATGTAGACTTTTCAGACTGGCTTCTTTCATTTAGCAATATGCATTTGAGATGAATCCATGTGTTTGTATGGCTTGATCCTTCATTGCTTTTTTAAATTGTTGAATAGTATTCCATTGTATGGATGTAAAACAGCTTGTCTAACCATTTACCTATTAAGGGACATCTTGGTTACTTCCAATCTTTGGTAATTAAGATTGAAGCTGCTATAAAAAAATGTGTGTGTGGGTTTTTGTGTGGACATATGTTTTTAAGTCATTTGGGTAAATATCTAAGAGCTTGATGGCTGAATCACATGTTAAGATTATGTTCAGCTTTGTAAGAAACTGCCAAACTGTTTTCCAAAGTAGCTGTATCATTTTGCATTCCCTCCAGTAATGTTGTTTAATGTTCTCACCAGCATTTGTAAATGTCTCTGTTTGGATTTTAGTGATTCTCATATGTATATAGTGGTATCTCATTGTAGTTTTTTTTTTTTTTTTTTTTTTTTTTGCGGTACGCTGGCCTCTCACTGTTGTGGCCTCTCCCGCTGCGGAGCACAGGCTCCAGAGGCGCAGGTCCAGCGGCCATGGCTCACGGGCCCAGCTGCTCCGCAGCATGTGGGATCTTCCCGGACCGGGGCATGAACCCGTGTCCCCTGCATTGGCAGGTGGACTCTCAACCACTGCACCACCAGGGAAGCCCTCATTGTAGTTTTAATTTGCATTTCCCTAATGACATATGATATTGAGCATCTTCTCATATACTTACTTGCTATCACTATATCTTCTTTGATGAGGTATTTGTTCAGCTCTTGTGCCCATTATTTACTGATTTAACTTATTTTTGTATTTTAACAATTCTCTGTGTATTTTGGATATGTCCTTTATCATATATGTGTTTTACAAATATTTTCTTACAGACTGTGTCTTGTTTTCCATTTTCTTAATATGATGTTTTGTGGAAAAGTTTTTAATTTTATTAAAGACCAACTTACCAATTTTTTTCTTTTATAGGTTGATTTCTTTTTGTGAGAATGCATAATGGAGAGGAAGGGCGGAAGTTGGGGGTAGGTTGCACATGGCATACTCTCGAATTCTTAGGTGCCATAATGTTTGAGGCTCAATCCTGTAACATGGATTTTATGCTAAAGGAAAGACAAAATAACTTGATTTGATTATATAAACTAAAGTTACTTTGTTCTTATGCAAATTTTACTTCAGCAGTTGATACCAGGAGATTGCTGACGGCCAGATTGATAGATGGCTCCTTGGAAACCATAGCACAGTTATAAGAAAGGCAGGCGGGTGGGCATGGCTGACATTTTAAAAACTAGATTCATTATACAGCTAATTCTAAAGTTGAAGTACTCTCCCTTGGACTGGACTTCAGTTTTTGTTAATTAAAAACCCATTTATCTAAATTGTATTAGGTTTCCCTCAAACCTGAACATGAACACCTGCAAGTGATATTGATATGGTTCTAAAGCCCAGGCTGCATAGGAATTGGCGAGTTATTTTTCATTGTCAGAAATGCCCTTAATCCAGATCTCTCTATGAAGAAAATAAGTACATAATAGAGTAAAAAATAAAGCCCAACATTGTTCTCTGAGCATATGGATAATTTTTAGGGGCAATGAAACGTCACTGTATTGATAAATCCTTATTGTAAATTATTTTTCAGTAGATATTTGGAAGCAGTAAAATAATATGATAAATGAAAGTTCTGATGCCAGAGTACATGGGCTTCTATCCCAGCTCCAAAACTAACTGGATAGCGATCTTGCACAAGTTATTTAATCTCAGTTTCTTAATCTGTATGTAATCATAGTGGGTCTAATGTCAGCTATGCTCACAAGGACATACCTCACTGGTTTAATTTAGCACTGCTTTGGCCAGGAGTGAAGTTTTTTTCTTCAGCTGTATTTCTATCAGGATGCTCAAATTTCCTACTATGTCTTCAAGGGGGAGCTTATAAATTTCGAACTGTGGAAAACCAGGTTGGTGGGGGATTCATGACCCACTGCAGTTCCATCTTGGATGACTCTCCAAACCATCCAGTCTCTCCTTTAGGTTTTAGATGTCATATCATTTTTTCCTCTCATTTCGACAGGCCTATTTTATTTATTTATTTTTTAATTTAATTTTTATTTTATATTATAGTTGATTTACAATATTGTGTTAGTTTCAGGTGTATAGCAAAATGATTCAGTTATACATATACATATATCTATTCTTTTTCCCATATAGGTTATTATAGAATATTGAGTAGAGTTCCCTGTGCTATATAATAGGTCCTTGCTGATTATCTACTTTATATATAGTAGTGTGTATATGTTAATCCCAAACTCCTAATTTATCAACACATTTCCCTTTTGGTAACCATAAGTTTGTTTCCAAAGTCTGTGAGTCTGTTTCTGTGTTGTAAATAAGTTCATTTGTATCATATTTTTTTAGATTCCACATATAAGTGATATAATATGATACTTGTCTTTGTCTGACTTACTTCACTTAGTATGATCATCTCTAGGTCCATCCATGTTGCTACAAACAGCATTATTTCATTTTTTATGGCTGAGTAATATTCCATTGTATATATGTACCACATCTTCTTTATCCATTCATCAGTCGATGGACATTTAGGTTGCTTCCATGTCTTGGCTATTGCAAATAGTGCTGCAGTGAACATTGGGGTGCATGTACTTTTCAAATTATGGTTTTCTCTGGATATATGCCCAGTAGTGGAATTGCTGGATCATATGGTAGTTCTATTTTTAGTTTTTTAAGGAACCTCCATACTGTTCTCCATAGTGGCTACCAATTTACATTCCCACCAACAGTATAGAAGGGTTCCCTTTTCTCTACATGCTCCCCAGAATTTATTGTTTACAGAATTTTGATGATGGTCATTCTGACTGGTGTGAGCTGATAGCTCATTGTAGTTTTGATTTGCATTTCTCTAATAATTAGCAGTGTTGAGCATTTTTCCATGTGCTTTTTGGCCATCTGTATGTCTTCTTTGGAGAAATGTCTATTTCGATCTGCCCATTTTTTTATTGGATTGTTTGTTTTTTTGATATTGAGCTGCATGAGCTGTTTGTATATTTTGCAGTTTAATCCTTTGTCATTGCTTTGTTTGAAAATATTTTCTCCCATCCTGCATCTTTTCATTTTGTTTATGGTTTCCTTTGCTGTGCAGAAGCTTTTAATTTGGTCCCATTTGTTTATTTTTGTTTTTATTTTCATTACTCTAGAAGGTGGATCAAAAAAGATATTGCTGCAATGTATGTCAAAGAGTGTTCTGCTTGTGTTTTCCTTTAAGAGTTTTATAGTGTCCAGTCTTACATTTAGGTCTCTAATCCATTTTGAGTTTATTTTGTGTATGGTGTTAGAGAATGTTCTAATTTCATTCTTTGACATGTAGCTGTCCAGTTTTCCCAGCACCACTTATTGATGACACTGTCTTTTCTCCATTGTACATTCTTGCCTCCTTTGTCATAGATTAACTGACCATAGGTTCATGGGTTTATTTCTGGGCTTTCTATCATGTTCCATTGATCTATATTTCTGTTTTTGTACCAGTACCACACTGTTTTGCTTACTGTAGCTTTGTAGTGTAGTCTGAAGTTAGGGAGCCTGATTTCTCCAACTTTGTTTTTCTTTCTCAGGATTGCTTTGGCTTTTCAGGGTCTTTTGTGTTTCCATACAAATTTTAAGATTTAAAGCCTGTCTCTGAAAAGAAAATCATTTTCTTCCCCTTAGGTTTGCTGTTTCTTTCAATCTTTCTTTTTCCTTTAGTGCAAGATAGATGGAGGGAAAATAGCCCTTGGGATACAAGTGCAAGAAAAGAGGGATAGAGAATTAGAGAATTAACTAGATTAATTAATACTTCAGGATATAATTCCATCATACATATAATACCATAAGCCCAGTGCCTGGCATTAGTAAGAGGGTAGAAACAGACTTATGTTATTTTCTAATCATAATCACCAGTATTATGATGACTGTCTTAGTTAGACCTGCTATAACAAAATACCACAGATTGGGTAGCTTATAAACAATAGAAGTTTTTTTCTAGAGTTCTGGAAACTGGAAGTTGGAGATAAAAGAGCCAGCATGGTTGGTGAGGGTGCTCTTTTGGATCACAGACTCTCATGTGTCCTCACGTGGCAGAAGTAGCAAGGGAGCTCGCTGAGGATTCTTATGAGAGCACTATCCCCTTAACAAGAGTTCCACCAGCATGACCCAAGCACCTCCCAAAGACCCCACCTCCTAATACCCTCATCTTTGGGCATTAGGTTTTCAACATATGAATTTGCGGAGACACAAACATTCAGACCATAGAAATGACTCAGAAAGTTTCACTAATTTGGAGTTTAGAAAAGATTACAAATAAAAATTTCTGACTAGAGAGGCAAGAAAAAAATAAAAGGGAAAGCCATTTTAACCACTTGAAATAGCAACAAATAATAGAGACCTAAAGAAAGAGTGGGGCTTCCCTGGTGGCGCAGTGGTTGGGAGTCCGCCTGCCGATGCAGGGGATGCGGGTTCGTGCCCCGGTCCGGGAGGATCCCACATGCCGCGGAGCTGCTGGGCCCGTGGGCCATGGCTGCTGAGCCTGTGCGTCCGGAGCGTGTGCTCCACAGCGGGAGGGGCCACGGCAGTGGGAGGCCCGCGTACCACAAAAAAAAAAAAAAAAAAAGAAAGAGTGAACCAAGAGGTGAAGAAAAGGAATCAGAATTTTCCTGAATGCTTTCTTTGACTGGCTCATACTTCACTCTCAATAGCAGCATCTTGATCTCAGATCTAGGACAGAAAAAATCAGTCCTGTTCAGGAGCCAATATATTTTTTGGCAAGTGCCAACAGAATGTTTTTTAATGAACAGCATGACTCTCTTTCATCAGTCTCGACTCTATGTGTTGATCTCTTCACAGCCTCAGTGCTCCAGATGGGGCCAAGACAAGGCTACTGCAGGAACCAAGCTGGGTGACCTCTAACTTGTTTCCTCTTCTGTTCAGCAGAAATGATTACCAAGTCACTTGGGGTAAACAAATTTAATAAATAGGCAGAAAACTCTCACACTATTAGCTAATGTTTATTAACCAAAAGAATAATGTATTTAAGATGTATTTAAGGATTTAATCAATTTGAGAAGACGCTTTCTATTTCTTAAGCCATATTTGGGTCAGTTTTACATGTTGCATCCAGAAGCTAGAGTTTTTCCTTTTATTAAAACAAGCCATCAAGCCCACTTCTTTTCTTTCCATTTCTTTGAAATTCTAGGATATTTTCTGAAGCTACTCTGAGACTACAGTGACCTAATCATAATTTTTAAAATTTATTTTCTCTAAACATGCAGATGTTTAGCACTGAACCTTAGCTTGATTTTTTTTACATAATAGTCTATTTGCTTATGCTTTACATGTTAAGTATTATACTGCTATTCTCTTTCCTATAATTAAAGTTAGCACTTCATTATAAAATCCTATTTTTTAAGTTTTATGGCATGACAGTAAATATTCCCTGAAGCTAATACTAACCTACCCAATTATTTGCATTTTCTTTTTATATATTGAGATATACATGTGTATGTGTTTCCGTATTTGCGTGTGTGTGTGTGTATTTTCGCTAAGCTCAGGAATGGTAAAAAGTTTGGAAAGTTTTGTATTTTTGTTTTGTTTTCATTTCTTAGCCTCAAGTTGAAGTTTACTCCAGTTTTACAATGATTGAACAGTTTCATTAACACTTGTTTTGTCATTGCTACAAGTAGTTTGGGTTACATATATTTGAAGCTACATTTTCTGTATCAAAACCTTTGATGTTAAATCATCTCTACTATGTCATGATTTGTGTGAGTTCTGAATATTCCAACTATTTCTGAGTGGCCTTCTTGCAATGGAAATGGACCTTACCAGAACTTTGCTAAGGGCTAACACCAGTATTGGCTCAACCAATCTTACTAACTTTAGAGACTCAAGGGGAACTTCAAAGCACAGATATTATTTACTCTCTAAAACATAAACCATGTCTAGTTTCTCTTCCAAATCCATCTTTACTAACTTTGAAGAAAATATTCTAAAAAGCAGTTGTGACAATATGGATTGGTTGTCAAGAGACCTGAGTTCTACCTGGCAGTCTGTCCAGGTATAAGTCTCTTAGCTTTTCTGGTATTTGGTTTATAATATAAGGGTTTGCATGAGATCACTTACAGGGTCTTCTTTTAAAATTCTGAGATTCTGAGAGCTGAAATTTCAATGTCAAAAGACCCATGTCCAAATCCCAAATCTACTCTGACAGACTACCTATTGGCTATTAACCTCCTTCGGGTTAGGCTTTCCATCTGTGAAACAAGGGAAAGTATCTGATATCCATAGGCTTTTCCAGGTCACGTTAAGGATTATAGATTACTAGATTCATATATAGTAGCAGCAAAATAAAGAATAAAACTGCACATGATGACACATTGAATATATGCATTATGTTCTGCTCCTTCCTAAAATCCCATTAAATGATACCAAAATAATGTTTATAAGGTAGGAAATGACAGAAACAATGAGAATGGGCAACAAAATTTGGAAGCTGGAAAGCAGAGGCACAAGGAGGGACTGACTTGGTACACCCAAGAAAACTGAACCCAAAGCCAACAGTGGGGCAAGCAGAGGAACAATTATATTTATACCATGGAAACTTAAAAAGTCTCCAGAATTTAATAGTTGACTTTGGAAACAGGGTGAAAATAGGGCTATACAAAGCTGACTGAAAATCTCTTCAGGTACTGGTAGACCTCTGCATACCTTCCCACTTTTGCAACCGGGCAATGACTCTTCCTCTATCCAGATAGTGATTGAAGTTCTAAGTTTTTGGATTGGGTCAAACTGAGGGTTTCTGGACTGGGGGACAGCAGACCAAGGTGAAAGTTGGGATCCATATAGAAAAGAGGGAGGAAGTAAAAATGTACAGACTGATTGTTGAGTCCTCCAACTTTCTTCACACTTGGCCCCTAGAATGCTAGCAGCTAGGCAGGTGGTTGAAAGAATCTTTTCCAAGTAGCCTGGATCATAGGAGAAACCAAATCATACTGACAGGAAGTTTCTCAATAAATGGTCCAGATGAACATCTCACATTAAAAATACACTCAATATATCCTACTCAGATGTTCCTATCAGGTTTTTATTGCCCATTCTGTAATATGAGTGGACAGCCAAGGGTAATCTGACATTTAAGGAGTGCATTTAATATGAAGGACAAGGCCAAAAAGGAACATAAAAACTGAGTGAAAAAATAGCTTGGAGAAAACAAAGACTAGACAATGAGGAAAAAAATCAAGATAACTTCTTCATGCTCAACTCTATAAACATTAAAAAAAATGAAAAAAAAAAGCAAGGTGACAAAGAATGACCAAAAAGATTTGGAAAGATGAGGAGGAAGTGTAGGGATGGAAGAATGTGAAGGAGGAAAAGGAGGGGCATAGAGGAAGAAGGAGAGAGGAGACTACTCTCTGGGTAACGTAGTAAATGGAGCCAAATTTCAATCAACCAATGCCCAGAAAGAAAACTTTCTGTGTTAATTGACCATTTCACTTCTTTCATTAATACGAAGAAATCAAAAAACAGTATAACGAAGTAGGTACATTTCAGGCTCAAGGAATATTCAAGGAAACTCCTAAAGTAAGAACTGATAACGAACTTTTATTTAAAGACCTGTTTTTGTCATGGTCATTTGGACTCATGGTCTCAATTTGCCACTCAATTTTGCTAGCAGAATTCTGGCTACAGTGAAACAATCATGCTGAATTCTTTCTTCTTTGCTTGTTTGGAACTGATCCAGAAGAAGACCCCAAACAACCCTTTTGTATATCTAGAGGTCCTCTGGGGGACTTGCAGCGGCAATCCTAGAGGCTAGAGCTACACCTACATTGGGGAAACCACCGATTTACCCCTTGCCCTTTCTAGAACTCTGTGGTGAAGGGTGTGTTGGAGGTGTGAAGCAGCAAGGATCTTGGCAGATCTGTCTGAGACAACAGTGCGGTCATCAGATGGAGAGAAGAGGCTCACTTTGTGGTCTGGGACCCCATTGGGGAGCTTCTGACTGCGCTCCTGAAAGGAAATTCATGTGTACATGGATCCATGTGTTTGATCTTCCTCCTTGGGGCATCGTTATCCAGGAGAAATAGGAGCCAGGCCCAACTCATCACTTTCTGTCCTTTCTACAGAACAGGGCCCTGCTCAGTGTGTGCCATCCACAGGCTCAGGTGCCCACTTTTCTCTCTGCTTTGTCAGTGACCAGTTTCCATGTTTTAGCCCAGCGCTTGACCAGACTCAGGAGCCCTCAACTGGGGGAGGAGACCATGCTGTGTAAAGTAGCCCCTCTGCTTTGTGAACTAGATTTGACAGCCAGTAGAAGAGGCAGGACACAGCTCTTCTAATATATTTTGTGGAAAAAGAAATCAATATGCTTCCTGTGTTTGTTTCTCTGGCACTGCTTTTTGATGAGCTTGCAGGAGAGTAATTATTCATCTTTCGAACACCAATTTTGATTGATGAGATTTTATCTTCTACTTTTAGGTGTGGAAATACTATTTAATCATACAGTCACCCCTAATATCCCTTCTTGTTCCAGTATTCCCTACTTACTTGATAAAGGTGGAAGAGATTGTCACACTTCAATGGAGGATGCTTCATAAGCTGAAAGTGCTAGTTTGAGAAAGCTGACAGTTGAGAAACCACGCTCTGTTTCCATGGAAATGACTTGCAGTTTTAAGAAAAACTCTTAGGTTTTAATCTCAAACACAAGAAGCACAGAACTACACATTCTAAATGGAGAAGAGGAATGGAAGAAATGCTAATTTGAAGGCACAGAGTGATTGTTTTCTGCAAATTTAAAACTTTATCCTAAAGTTATATTTGTGTGTGTATAGTTTACCAATAGTGTGCACAAATTTGATTTTGTCAGCGGTCCAGGCGCATTGAAAATGAAGCATTTTTAGTAAGAGGCTCTCATCTTCATTTTTAGGGAGAATTTGAGAAAGCCATTTAAAAGGAAGAGTATGATGAAGGGAAAGTTTTGTGATTATGTACAATGGGTTATGAAAGTTTGGCATAGACTCATCTCTGTGGAAGCATGACACTATTCCTAGGTACTAAATGGCAAATTGTGTGTTAAACCTATGAGGACGGGCAGGTGTGTGAGAAGTATGTTAAACAAATAAAGACTCAGAATAAGTGAGTAGAAGTCTTTTGTAATATTTACAATGAAAAATAAATGGGAGGAAAAGGAAAAGCTTTGTGACAATTTCAAAAACATTCATGGGTGCATTGGCATATATAAAGAGGAAGTTGGAAGGAGGTAAGAGGTATTGCCAGTCAGGACCAAGAAAAAGTCTTTAAAAAGTTTTGAAAAATCTTTTTGATCTTTTCACCTTCTGGGGAAGGTCGAAGCTAACTAGAGGATTACTGATTAGGGAATGAATCTTACAAAATGTTCTAACCAATTATTTTTCTTCAGTGAAAATCCTGGAGAAGAAAAGGATCAATTGATGAGAATTTCTTAAAAGCCTGGATAAATAGCACTATGAAATTTAAATGAAGGGTTATTTTAAATGAATCATGGTGGTCAGGGACAAGGAGAATGGAGACAAAACCCCCTATTGCCCAGAAGGAAAAAAATGAACCTATCAGAAATGTGATAAGGTCATTTATACATAAATAACTACAAATAAATTATAGCACATAGGTGATGAAACTATTGTATAACAGCAAATTCTTCATCAAGATACAAACATTTTAATGGAAAATTGCCTTTTCTGTAACTCAACCAGTGGTGATATTTTGATATTTTCATTTTCATTTTTTGCTGCTGTGCTCATGCTTCATCTCTCCCCGGTGAACTTGTCTGCATTGTGAAACAGCAGTGAGTAAAAAGCAAAGGACCCACTAGGACACGGAACTTACATTCCAGAAAGGATGACAGACTCTAAATACAGCTATGGAACCTTGTCTCTTGGTGAAAGAGCCTTGAAGGAAAATGAAGCAGTGCAAGGGAGGAGAAAGTGATATGGCTGCTATTTTACATAGTATTCTTGGGGAAGGAATTTTGAGGAATTTCTAAGGAAACTCCATACTTTTCTCCATGGCGGCTCTACCAACTTACACCCCCCCCACACACGTAGTGTAAGAGGTTCCCTTTTCTCCACGTTCCCTCTAGCATGTGTTGTTTGTAGACTTTAAATGATGGCCATTGTGACTGTTGGAAGGTGATAGATAACCTCGTTGTAGTTGTGATTGGCATTTCTCTAATAATTAGCAATGTTTTTATGTTCCTTTTTGGACAGAGGGGGTGCATGAAATGTACCTGTGGAAACTGGTGTCTTGAAACTCGACCCTGTTTTGACTTCGTTTGCAATTACCCACCCCAGGACATTTCTTGAGGCCTTGTGAATATGAAGTGCCCATAAGTACCGGTTTTAAGCTTGTCATTATGGGATGTGGCCAAAGGGCAGCAAGATTTCTTCATGCCCAGATTTGGCTCCTGGAGCAACCAGATCCTTAGCCGAAGTGGTGTTCCTGGGTTGGAAATTAGGGTGGAATATGCCAGCACAGACATCCAAACGTTTGTGTCTCATTACTTACCCCCTGTTACACTTCACCACCCCCAGACGCATCCCAACACCTGCAACACCTCGATCCTGAGGGTCCTGTTGGACATAGGTGGGGCGGTGACTCTGAGGAAAAAGGCTGGAGGTGGGAAGCCCACCACCAGGAGACGGGGACCCCAGGGGACTTTTCAAAGCTCTTCCAGCCCAGGGGGTCCACCATCCTTGGGTGTACTCGGCCTGCTTTAGCCATAGGAGGGCCCGCCTGGATCTGGAGATTGTGGTGCCATCCACAGGGGAAGAGGCACTCCAGGTCCAAGGGGGTCTCGTGTGCTGGCACATCCTCCCCAGCTTCCTCAGCCCCACGACGGTCCAGCCTTGGGACCCAGCCTGCTCAGGCTCCAGGGATGTGACCACAGCCTAGGTCCCCGAGGCCTGAGGAGAATATAGAAGGCATTTCTTTTCTTTTCTTTTTTAATTCAATTTTCATTTTATATGGGAGTATAGTTTATTTTCAATGTTGTGTTTGTTTTAGGTGTACAGCAATGTGATTCGGTTACACATATACATATATCCATTCTTTTTTGGATTCCTTTCCCATATAGGTTATGACAGTGTTGAGTCGCGTTTCCTGTGCTCTACAGTGGGTCCTGGTTGATTATCTGTTATATATATATATAACATATATATTTATATGTTATATATATAACATATATATATATAGAACATATATTATCTGTTATATATATAACATATATATATATAGAACATATATTATCTGTTATATATATATATATATATATATATGTTAGTATGTATATGTTAATCCCAAACTCCTAATTTACCCCTCCCCGCCACCTTTCCCCTTTGGTAACCATAAGTGTGTTTTCTATGTCTGTTGGTCTGTTTTGGTTTTGGAAATACATTCATTTGCATCCATTTTTAAACTTTACACATCCGTGGTATCAGATGATATTTGTCTTTTAAAATGAGGGTAGCAGTGAGCCTTTCAGATATCTTGTGGAGCATCATTCAAGGAAGGGGAAACAGCAGGGACCAAGGAAGGAGGAACCTGAGGCATGCACCAACTTACATTCCCACCAACAGTGTACAGCAGTGTAGAGAGTGCTCCAGAGACAGCGAGAGGTCTGTGTGGCTGGGGTGGAGTGCACAAGGGAAGAGTGAAGGAAGAATGGTCAGGGCAGAAGGGAGGGCTAGATCATGCAGGCTTACATGCCTACCGTGTATTACTTTGGATTTTATTCCTAGTGTTGAAAGGAGCTACTGGATGGTTTTAAGAAATAAAATATCATAATGTACTTTAACATGTTATAAAGGATCACTCAGTCAGCTACAAAGGGGTGGATAAGCTGTAAGTTTCCAAAAAAAAAAAAAAAAAGGTGTGAGAAGGTACTGCCAGGGAAGAAAAAGATGGTGGCTAGAGCCAAAATGGTCTTAGTGAATGGAATGAGAAAGTTTGATGTTGAGAACACATTTTGAAGATAGAATTTGCAGATTCCCTGCAAAGGAATGAGTGTGGGATGGGAAATAAAGAGAGGAATCAAGATTGATTCCAAGGATTTTGGCATGAGGAACAGGAAGTATGCTGATGTCACTTCCTGGGAAAGCAAATGTTTGCAGGATGCAGAAAAGTAAGAGTTCAGTTTTTTTAAAGTTAAACTTGAGTTACCTGTTAGAAATCCAAGTGAAGATTAGATATATGAGCCTAGAGTTCAGATGAAAAGTCAGGGCTATAGATATAGTTTGGGAAGTGATACGCATATCCATGAGACTTAGAGCCACGGAACTAGACAAGGTTGCCTAGGAAGGGGATGTGGATAGAGAAGAGAATATGTGCAAGGACAAAGCTCAGAGCATTGTAAGATTTAGTGGTTAAGAAAGGCAGAAGGATACAGCAAGGTGTTGAAAAGGAACAGTCATTGTTAGAAGGAAAACCGGAAGTGGGGGATATCACCAAAACTAGAAGAAAGTGCTTCAAGGAGGAGGAAAATCAACTGTGTCACTGAAGAGGGTTTGAATAAGATGGAGACTGGGAATTACATCTGAAATTTGTCAATTCGGAGGTCATTAGGGACCCAAATAGGGGCACTTTTAGTGGAGTGGGAGGAAAGAAAGACAAATTGGATCCAAAAGAGAATAGCAGGAGAAGTAGGTAAGAGAGTATAAACAACTCTTCTGAAATATTTCCTGTATCAGGGAACAAGGGTCTGTAACTAATGAGAGATGAAGTCCAGGGAAGTTTTTGTTGTGGTTTTATGATGAGAGTATCATACATGGACTTCTTTGCAAATGTGAACTATCCAATAGAAAGGGAAAAAAATTAATGATGGTGAGGGAAAAATAATTACAGGAGAAAAGTCTTTGAGATGGAGAGAGAGAATTGAATCAAATGCACAAGTCAGGAGATCTTAGGAGCATGGTAAGTTCATCCATTTTAATAGGAGAGTCAGCTGAATAATCAAGAAAGAAAGGTAGCTAGATTGGAATACTTGCTGATAGATGTAGAAATTCTCTTCTGATGGCCTCTATTTCCTCAGTGAATTCCAGAGGCCACAGAAAAAGAGTTGGGAATTCAAGTGTGTATTAGCTGCATATTGTTGGATAACATCAGAATGTAGCAGCTTAAAGCAATGATTTGTCATCTCCTAATTTCTGTGGGTCAGGAGTCTAAACATGGTTAATCTGGCCCTCTGAAAGGTTGCAATCAAGGTGTCAGCCAAAGCTATGTTCTTAAGACTTGACCGGGGAAGGATTCCCTTCCAAACTCATGTGATTGTTGGCAGAATTCAGACTTACAGACTGATGGATTCAGAGCCTTAGTTTCTTGCTGGCTCTTAGCTGGAGGTCACCCTCAGTTCTTTGCCACATATTCCAAATGAGGCAGCTTGCTTCATCAAAACCAGCAAGAGAGAGCGTCTTCTAGCAAAACAGACACTACAGTCTTGTATATCATAAGCACAGATGTGATGTCTAGGTCTAGTTGTTTTTGTAGTATTCTATTGGTTAGAATCAACTCACAGGCCCCACCCACACTCAAGGGGAAAAGATTACACAAGAACTTGAGTACCAGGAGGCTGGGAAAACTAGGGTTGTCTTAGAGTCTGTCAACTACAGGAAAGAATGGGAGCTTGAATAAGAAAAGTTCAGTGCCATATGGAGCTAAATTGAGAAAGGATATAGGGTTTGGATTTCTTATCAGGGGGACTAACATAAACAGGAATATAGGACACAGTGTTAGTGGTAATGATGTTTTCTTATGGAGAGATGGATGATTAAGTTGAAATGTAGACCCTTCTTGGATTTGGTTTAACATAAAGTGGGGTGATTGGAGCATGGGAAGTCATAGTCATAGTGAAAGTAAGCCAAGCTCTGTCATCCTCCTCACAGTTCAGTTGAGAGGGAGTGGTACAGGAGCTATGGGAAGGTGTTCTTTCCAGCAGCAGTTAGCTTTCAGTATGGCATTATAACACAATTAAATACACAAGGTCTAAAGTTATACAGGTCTGGGTTTAAGTCCTTGTCCTATCCCTAGTTATCTTTGCAACCCTAAGTAGGTTACTGTGTATCACTTATTTCAACTAATAGCATACAACTCCAGGAGGTATGTGCTACTATTATTTGCATTTTATGGATGAGGAAACTAAAAATGGAGCTAAAGATAGCTCCCTTACCCCACAGGATGTTCTGAAGGTTAATGAGACAACAAAGTTGAAGTACAACCATAGATACTCAGAAAATTTTAGCCAGAAATGCCATCCTTATCTATGATAAATTGACATGCTGTAATCAAAATATATGTAGGGAGTGATGCAATTTCAACTATTATCTTATTTAGAGTTTGTAATTCATGAAAATATGTAATAGACCATTCATAGCCCATAAAGTTCAAGGCAGATTATAAAATGTAAAATGTAAAAATTATTTTGGTGTTTACAATTTAAGAATTGAAAAGAAAATTTTAAAAGATACGTCATCCTACTTTTTTATTGAAGCATAGTTGATTTACAGTGTTGTGTTAATTTCTGCTGTGCAGCAAAGTGATTTAGTTATACACATATATACATTATTTTTTATATTCTTTTCCATTATGGTTTATCACAGGATATTGAATATAGTTCCCTGTGCTCTACAGTGGGACCTTGTTGTTTATCCATTCTATATATAATAGTTTGCATCGGCTAACCCCAAACTCCCAATCCATCCCTCCCCTCCTCCCCCTCCCCCATGGCAACCACAACTCTGTTCTGTCTGTGAGTCTGTTTCTATTTTGTAGATAATCTCATTTGTAATTTTTTTTTAGATTCCACATATAAGTGATATCATATGATATTTGTCTTCCTCTTGCTGACTTAACTTCACTCTGTATGATAATCTCTAGGTCTATGCATGTTGCTGTAAATGGCATTATTACATTCTTTTTTATGGCTGAGTAGTAGTCCATTGTCTATGTACCACATCTTCTTTAACCATTCATCTGTCAATGGACATTTAGGTTGCTTCCACATCTCGGCTATTGTGAATAGTGCTGCTATGAACATAGGGGTGCAGGTATATTTTTGAATTATAGTTTTGTCCAGATATATGCCTGGGAGTGGTACTGCTAGATCATATGGCAACTCTATTTTTAGTTTTTTAAGGAACCTCCATACTGTTTTCCATAGTAGCTGCACCAACTTAAATTCCCACCAACAGTATATGAGGGTTCCCTTTTCTCCACAACCTCTGCAGCATTTGTTATTTGTAGACTTTTTAAGGATGGCCATTCTAACCTGTGTGAGGTGGTACCTCATTGTAGTTCTGACAGCCTCCTACTTTGGATCCTGATAGTTCTGTCCATAAGAAATCTGATCTGGAGAAATGTCATTTGTAACACTAAGTTTTTTTTTTTTTTTTTTTTTCCCTTAATAAAGGAAGGAAGGAAACTAGGGAGGGAAGAAGAGGAAAGAAGGGGAAAAAGCATAAAGCAAGGAAAGAATGAAGAGAAAGAAAGTAAAAGATAAAAAGAGAAAGTTTTTAGAGTTTGAAAATGCATTTAAGCTTATTTCCAAAGTACTTATCAATTGTTTTAGTGAAAGTGCCACTAAAGAATTGTTAGCTCACTTGAAGCTAGTTAGGTAAAATAGGTTTTTCATATTCATAGTAGATAATAACTTATTTCCTAAAGCACAGTAATTACCCTTAAGAAGGCATGATGCTTCTAAATAGTGAATAAAAACATATTTTCTAGAGTTCTTGGAAATTTGTGCACAATAAAGAAGAAATATTTCAGCTTATAAATGCTTGGATTTATGCCTACAGAAGTTAAAAATTCAAAAAGACTGAAGTGTTACAGGGCATCATTAAAGAAAATCAGTATTTTCTCAGCTATCTTAATAAGGTATGATGCCAAAATGCTAAACAACAAAAGAACGGTGTCAATTAGTGAGAGATATCTTAATTAAAGAAAAATTTTGGGTGTTTCATTAATGATAAAGAGATGACTTCAGTGATTCAGTGAGGTGTTTCCCTTGTTTGCCCGTGCATTGAGATCCATCTATATGGCACTATAATCACGTCTGCAGAAAAGCAGATATTATTTGAATAAAATGAATATTTTATAAGGGATATTTATGAGAGGAAAAGTTTAAGAAGCTGTAGCATATAGAAAAAATCTATATCAATTGGTGTCAGATGTTACTAGATTTTGTGAGCAAATCTGAAGTTCTCTTAAAACTGTCAGCTCTTATAGGACTATTCATCCATCCTCAAAAATATTTACTATTCCCCATAGAAATTAATATATATTTTTTGTAAAAATACTCTACTTCTACTCAGAAATAAAGCATTTGAATAGCATCACATTAATGTGTCTCAAAAAAAATTTTTTTTTGCCTAAGTTGTATTCATGGAGAGGCCATCTACTAACCCATCCAAGAAGTTGTCACCAATACTATCTGATTCAATGTTTCAGCCACAGTAGGGGAAATACTTGATTCCCAGAAGAAATTGTACATAACTGTACGTACTCAGCAATCACTGCTCCACTCAGGAGTTAGCAGCCCACAGGTAGTAGACTTACAGTCTTATAAAATAAGATTTTATAAAAATAAACTTAGAGTTATTTTTATCTTCTTAAGCCACATTTCTGTTTTACCCATTGGTCTATAGTATATTGTTAATCTTAATTAAACCAAAGTTAGATGATTTCAGGCCTCAAATTATACCCCTTTGTAAGGAAATCCAATCCACAATAAATAAATTGTGTATTAGTTTGAGTTCTCAGAACACATGGCAAACATTTCAAAACCTACGTATAATAAAACTTGTTTTCCTAAAAAAAAAAAAAAAGAAGAAAGGCATAGTGTGGAATTCAGCTGATGATTCAATTATCAGATGTAAACTTGGGCAAGGTATTGATTTCTTCCTCAATTAGGAAACTGGTGACAATACTAGAATCTATTTCATAATGTATGTAATTAAGATAATGCTTGGCACACAGTGAGAACTCAGATATTCAGTGAGGTGTTTCCCTTGTTTGCCTGTATGTTGAGCCCTTAGACTTTAAACCTTAAGAGTGACTCCTCTGTAACCCTTCAGAGACGATTGACTTTTTCTTCCTAATGCCTTCTTCATATCTACCTCAATTTTGAAACTTATAACACTATATGCAGTTGTATTAAGCAGGACTCTCTCAGCTCCATGAAATAAATCCAACTAAAATTAACTTTATTGAAAAGGTTTACTGGCTAATGGAGTGGAGGCAAAAGACTGGCATGGTTCAGACTTCATGGTTTGAAGTTTCAAAATATACCATCAAGGCTCTGTTTCTTAACCTCTTGCTGTTTCCTTCCATGTGTTGCCTTTTTTTTTTTTTTTTTTTTTGTCAGACAGAAGCTTTCCATGTTAGACAAAATATATCTATGAAGTGTTCCAAGTCTATATTATTAGAGCTCAGCTGAGCTTGGTTCACATGCCTAGCCCTGGAGCAAAGGGAGGAAAGTCATTTGCTGGTTGATACCATATGTCCAACCCCAAAATACAGAGGTTAATAATGCCATGAGGGGCATACGGGGTGGATCTTTAAATATAAAGCATAGAATTTTTATCAGTGAGCGTTAAGGGACACTGGGCAATCAGAAACAACCGATATCTTGTGAAGAAATTATTCTTTTGCTTTTAATCTGTGAACTCCTTGTACATGGATATATTGCATTTAAATAATTTCCTCATTATCTAAAAGTAAGCATACTATATGTGTCTGTTAAATGGAAATAGGGGGTGTAATCTAAAATAAAATAGAGTAGTCAAAGAAGGCCTCACTGGGAAGATGATATTTGAGTAAAGACCTCAAGAAGGTGAGGAGCCACCATGATATATGTATCAAAGCTAAGAAGTAACATGGATTACTTCTGACTTCATTCAGATTTCAGCAGTTGTTCCCTTGATGTCCTTTTACCATTCCAGGATCCAGTCCCAGATACCATTTGCATTTCGTTTCTATGTTGTCTTAGTCTCCCCTGGTCTAAGACAGTTTCTCAGTCTTCCCTTGTTTCATGTCCTTGAGAGTTTTGTGGAGTTTTGTTTAGGTATTTTCCAGAATGCCCCTCAATTAGAGTGCATCTGATGTGTTTTCTCATGACTAGACAGGGGTTATATAGTTGGAAAGAATACCACAGAGGGAGCATGCTTTTGGAAGTCGGAAGAAAACAGATACTGTTTGCTCATAGGAATGATTCACTAGAAAGGGGTAGATTTAATGATGTAGGAGTGAAAAAGGACCATTGTCAGAGGAATGTCTTTGAGCAAACAAGAGGAAATAGGGTTTAGAACTCAGAGGGAGAGATTAGCCTTAGATGAAAACAAGGACAGTTTACACATAGTTAAAAGAAGGGCTGACAGAGCTTATGAGCGTAGATGATACATGCAAGAGAGTGCAGTGTTAGAAGATAGGGCATGTTTTCTTTTGATTGTGTATTAGTTTTCTACTGTTGTGTAACAGATGCTCACAAATTTAGCAACTTAAGACAACGTATATTTCATTATCTCACAGTTTTCATGAGTTAGGATACCTGGCATGGCTTAACCTGCTTCTCTGCTCAGGGTCTCACAGGGCTATAATCGAGGTGTCAGCTGGTGCTGAAGACACATAAAGTTCAGAGTCCTCTTCTCAGCTCACATGGTTGTTGGGGAATTTCATTTCCTAGAAGCGTTAGACTTACAGTGGTTTGCTTCTTCAGGCCAGCAAGAAAATATCTCTGTCTTCTATCTCTAACCTCTTGACCTCTCTTAAAGGGCTCACCCGAATAGGTTAGTCCACTGAGGATTGCTACCTTTCCATTAACTTAAAGTCAACTGATTAGGATTCTCAATTACATCCTCAAAAATCCCTTCACCTTTGCCATTTAATAATCGCAGGAATGAGAGCCCATTAACTTTGCCTTATTCTGTTAGAGGTACCTTATAGATCTGGCCCATACACAAGGGAAAGGGATTCTCTAAGGGCATGGCTCACTGGGCATCATCTTCAATGGCTCCTACTTTCTTAGTTAAGTAGGAAGCAAAATCACAAATTGTTTGGACAGAAGAGAAGGTAGTGGAAGTTTGAGGATATGGGAAAGGATGAAATGTATCTAAGAATGAGTGTACATTTTGACTCTGAACAATCTCTTCAAGATTTGTAGGGTTTCTCCAGCGTGTGGTCTCCTAGGATAACTGCTCAACCCAATTCTCACACTGTAGACAATTATTAGATATTCCAAAAGATATTTGTGGGGCTTTGTCACAAATAGTAAGAATTAATTCTGCTGTCCTTCTTAAGATTTATTGATCTATGAGAAATTATGATTAATGAAGAAATGAGGTTAATAGTCAACTCATGATCTTCTAAATCTGAATATTGATTGAAAAGCATGTTGATATTTACTTTTTAAAAATTTGTGGTTCATGCTCTGTTTTAATAGCTGTGTTAAGTTTAGCAAAATATTTAGTGGAAAAAGCACAGGGATTATGCAAATAACTTAGAAGTTATGACTCAAGTATTATACTGTGAGAATAAATGCCTGATTAAAAGTCTGTTAAACTGGGACACGTCTAGAATTTCTGCCATTAATATGTTAAATCAACACAAGAGTCTATTATGTAAGCAATGGGGTTTTTGTTTGTTTGTTTAGTGTTTTTGTTTGCTTTACAGAACTTCCCTAAAATTGACTTTGTATAAAAGGCTCATTAGGGCTTCCCTGGTGGTGCAGTGGTTGAGAGTCCGCCTGCCGATGCAGGGGACACGGGTTCGTGCCCCCGTCTGGGAGGATCCCACGTGCCGCGGAGTGGCTGGGTCCGTGAGCCATGGCCGCTGAGCCTGCACGTCTGGAGCCTGTGCTCGGCAGCGGGAGAGGCCACAACAGTGAGAGGCCTGCGTACCGCAAAAAAAAAAAAAAAAAAAAAAAAGGCTCATTAAAAATAATAACTTATGAAATAGAGCTACAGCTGTATTTTTTCTTTTTTTAACATCTTTATTGCAGTATAATTGCTTTACAGTGGTATGTTAATTTCTGCTGTATAACAAAGTGAATCAGCTATACAGATACATACATCCCCATATCTCCTCCCTCTTGCGTTTCCCTCCCACCACTCTAGGTGGACACAAACTACCAAGGTGATCTCCCTATCAGCTTCCCAATAGCTACCTATTTTACTTTTTAACCCATTCTTTTTTTTTTTTTTTTGTCTTACTGGAGAGTCTTTTTTTTTCATTTTATTCTTATTTTTTAAAACATCTTTATTAGAGTATAATTGCTTTACAATGGTGTGTTAGTTTCTGCTTTATAACAAAGTGAATCAGCTATACATATATCCCCATATTGTCTCCCTCTTCCGTCTGCCTCCCACCCTCCCTATCCCACCCCTCTAGGTGGGATAGGGAGGGTGGGAGCACTGAGCTGATCTCCATGTGCTATGTGGTTGCTTCCCACTAGCTATCTATTTTATATTTGTTAGTTATATATAAGTCCATGCCACTCTCTCACTTCGTCCCAGCTTACCCTTCACCCTCCCCATGCCCTCAAGTCCATTCTCTACATCTGCATCTTTATTCCTATCCTGCCTCTAGGTTATTCAGAACCTTTTTTCTTTTTTAATTCCATATATATGTGTTAGCATACGATATTTTTCTCTTTCTGACTTACTTCACACTGTATGACAGTCTCTAGGTCCATACACCTCACTACAAATAACTCAATTTCGTTTCCTGTTATGGCTGAGTAATATTCCATTGTATATATGTGCCACATCTTCTTTATCCATTCAACTGTCGGTGGACACTTAGGTTGATTCCATGTCCTGGCTTTTGTAAATAGAGCTGCAATGAACATTGTGGTACATGACTCTTTTCAAATTATGATTTTCTCAGGGTATATGCCCAGTAGTGGGATTGCTGGATCATATGGTAGTTCTATTTTTAGATTTTGAAGGAACCTCCATACTGTTCTCTATAGTGGCTGTATCAAGTTACATTCCCACCAACAGTGCAAGAGGGTTCCCTTTTCTCCACACCCTCTCCAGCATTTATTGTTTGTAGACTGTTTGATGATGGCCATTCTGACCAACGGATGTGAGGTGATACCTCATTATAGTTTTGATTTGAATTTCTCTAATGATTAGTGATGTTGAGCATCCTTTCATGTGTTTGTTGGCAATCTGTATATCTTCTTTGGAGAAATGTCTATTTAGGTCTTCTTCCCATTTTTGGATTTGGTTGTTTGTTTTTTTGATATTGAGCTGCATGAGCTGCTTGTAAATTTTGGAGATTAATCCTTTGTCAGTTGCTTCATTTGCATTTTTTCCCAATCTGAGGGTTGCCTTTTCATCTTGTTTATGGTTTCCTTTCTGTGAAAAAGCTTTTAAACTTCATTAGGTCCCATTTGCTTATTTTTGTTTTTATTTCCATTTCTCTAAGACGTGAGTCTATAAGGATCTTGCTGTGATTTATGTCATAGAGTATTCTGCCTATGTTTTCCTCTAAGAGTTTGATAGTGTCTGGCCTTACATTTAGGTCTTTAATCCATGTTGAGTTTACTTTTGTGTATGGTATTAGGGAGTGTTCTAATTTCATTCTTTTACATGTAGCTGTCCAGTTTTCCCAGCACCAATTATTGAAGAGGCTGTCATTTCTCCATTGTATGTTCTTGCCTCCTTTATCAAAAATAAGGTGACCATATGTGTGTGGGTTTATCTATGGGCTTTCTATCCTGTTCCATTGATCTATATTTCTGTTTTTGTGCCAGTACCATACTGTCTTGATTACTGTAGCTTTGAGGTATAGTCTGAAGTCTGGGAGCCTGATTCCTCCAGCTCCGTTTTTCTTTGTCAAGATTGCTTTGGCTATTTGGGGTCTTTTGTGTTTCCATACAAATTGTGAAATGTTTTGTACTAGTTCTGTGAGAAATGCCAGTGGTAGTTTGATAGGGATTGCATTGAATCTGTAGGTTGCTTTGGGTAGTATAGTCATTTTCACAATGTTGATTCTTCCAATCCAAGAACATGGTATATCTCTCCATCTGTTTGTATCACCTTTAATTTCTTTCATCAGTGTCTTATAGTTTTCTGCTAAAAGGTCTTTTGTCTCCTTAGGTAGGTTTATTCCTAGGTATTTTATTATTTTTGTTGCAATGGTAAATGGGAGTGTTTCCTTAATTTCCCTTTATGATTTTTCAGCATTTGTGTATAGGAATGCAAGAGATTTCTGTGAATTAATTTTTTATCCTGCTACTTTACCAAATTAATTGATTAGTTCTAGTCATTCTCTGGTAGCATCTTTAGGATCCTCTGTGTATAGTATGATGTCATCTGAAAACAGTGACAGCTTTACTTCTTCTTTTCCGATTTGGATTCCCTTTATTTCTTTTTCTTCTCTGATTGCTGTGGCTAAAACTCCCGCAACTATATTGAATAATACTGGTGAGAGAAGACATCATTGTCTTGTTCTTGATCTTAGAGGAAATGGTTTCCATTTTTCACCATTGAGAACAATGTTGGTTGTGGGTTTGTCCTGTATGGCCTTTATTATGTTGAGGTAAGTTCCCTCTATGCCTCCTTTCTGGAAGGTTTTTATCAGAAATGGGTGTTCAATTTTTTCAAAAGATTTTCTTCATGTATTGAGATGATCATATGTTTTTCTCCTTCAGTTTGTTAATATGGCATATCATATTGATTGTTTTGCATATACTGAAGAATCCTTGCATTCCTGGGATAAACCCCACATGAACATGGGGTATGATCCCTTTAATGTGCTGTTGGATTCTGTTTGCTAGTATTTTTTTGAGGAGTTTTGCATCTATGTTCATCAGTGATATTGGCCTGTAGTTTTCTTTCTTTGTGACATCTTTGTCTGGTTTTGGTATCATGGTGATGGTGGCCTTGTAGAATGAGTTTGGGAGTGTTCCTCCCTCTGCTATATCTTGGAAGAGTTTGAGATGGATAGGTGTTATCTCTTCTCTAAGTGTCCGTCTTCTCTAAATAATTGATAGAATAGCCATTGAAGCCATCTGGACCTGGGCTTTTGTTTGTTGGAAGATTTTTAATCACAGTCTCAATTTCGGTGCTTGTGATTGGTCTGTTTATATTTCTATTTCTTCCTGGTTCAGTCTCAGAAGGTTGTGTTTTTCTAAGAATTTGTCCATTTCTTCCAGGTTGTCCATTTTATTGGCATAGAGTTGCTTGTAGTAACCTCTCATGATCCTTTGTATTTCTGCAGTGTCAGTTGTTACTTCTCCTTTTCCATTTCTAATTCTATTGATTTGAGTCTTCTCCCTTTTTTTCTTGATGAGTCTGGCTAATGGTTTGTCAATTTTGTTTATCTTCTCAAAGAAGCAGATTTTAATTGATCTTTTCTATTGTTTCTTTCATTTCTTTTCCATTTATTTCTGATCTGTTCTTTATGATTTCTTTCCTTCTGCTAATTTTGGGGTTTTTTTTTTTCTTCTTTCTCTAATTGCTTTAGGTGTAAGGTTTGGTTGTTTATTTGAGATTTTTCTTGTTTCTTGAGGTAGGATTGTATTGCTGTAAACTTCCCTCTTAGAACTGCTTTTGCTGCATCCCATAGGTTTTAGGTCATTGTGGTTTCATTGTCATTTATTTCTAGGTATTTTTTGATTTCCTCTTTGATTTCTTCAGTGATCTCTTGGTTATTAAGTAGTGTATTGTTTAGCCTCCATGTGTTTGTATTTTTTACAGTATTTATTTTCCTATAATTGATATCTAGTCTCATAGCAGCGTGGTCAGAAAAGATACTTGATATTTCAGTTTTCTTAAATTTACCAAGACTTGATTTGTGACCCAATATATGATCTATCTGGAGAATGTTCCATGAGCACTTAAGAAGAAAGTGTATTCTGTTGATTTTGGATGGAATGCCCTATAAATATCAATTAAGTCCGTCTTATTTAATATGTCATTTAAAGCTTGTGTTTCCTTATTTATTTTCATTTTGGATAATCTGTCCTTTGGTGAAAGTGGGGTGTTTACATCCCCGACTATGATTGTGTTACTGTCGATTTCCCCTTTTATGGCAGTTATCATTTGCCTTATGTATTGAGGTGCTCCTATGTTGGGTGCAAATATATTTACAATTGTTATATCTTCTTCTTGGATTGATCCCTTGATCATTGTGTAGTGTTCTTCTTTGTCTCTCGTAATAGTCTTTATTTTGAAGTCTATTTTGTCTGATATGAGAATCGCTACTCCAGCTTTCATTTGATTTCCATTTGCAAGGAATATCTTTTTCCATTCCCTCACTTTCAGTCTGTATGTGTGCCTAGGTCTGAAGTGGGTCTCTTGTAGGCAGCATATATATGGGTCTTATTTTTGTATACATTCAGCCCATCTATGTCTTTTGGTTGGAGCAATTAATCCATTTACATTTAAGGTAATTATTGATATGTATGTTCCTATTACAGTTTTCTTAATTTTGAGGGATTTGTTATTGTAGGTTTTTTCCTTCTCTTACGTTTTCTGCCTAGAGAAGTTCTTTTAGCATTTGTTGTAAAGCTGGTTTGGTGTTGCTGAATTCTCATAGCTTTTGCTTGTCTGTAAAGGTTTTAATTTCTCCATCGAATCTGAATGAGATCCTTGCTGGCTAGAGTAATCTTGGTTGTAGGTTTTTCCCTTTCATCAGTTTAAATATGTCCTGCCACTCCCTTCTGGCTTGTAGAGTTTCTGATGAAAGATCAGCTGGTAACCTTATGGGGATTTCCTTGTATATTATTTGCTGCTTTTCCCTTGCTGCTTTTAAATTTTTTCTTTGTATTTAATTTTTGAT